>NC_092370.1:241524109-242157620 GCF_030028105.1 Mobula birostris
TATCATGGTTGATTTGCTATTCCTCTCAACTCCATTCTCCTGCCTTCTTCCCATAACCTTTCACTCTCTCAAGAATGTCTCAACCTTGGCTTTAAATATACCTTAATGAGTTGGGCTCCACAGCTGTCAGTGGCAATGAATTCCACAGAATCACTATGCCCTGGCTAAAAAAATTCCTCCTCATCTCTGTTCTAAATGGGTGTTGTTCCATTCTGAGGCTGTGCCTTCTGGCCCTGGGATCTCCCACTACAGGAAACATCCTCCCTACGTCCGCTCTATCTAGGCCTTTCAATATTCAAAAGGTTTCAATGAGATTTTCCCTCATTCTCCTAAGCCTTGGTGAGTACAGGCTCAAAGCTATCAAATACTTCTCATACATTAACTCTTTCATTCCTGGAATCATTCGCACGGGCTACTTCCAGATCCTCTCCAATGCCAGCATATCTTTTCTTAGATAAAGGGCCCAAAACTGCTCAAAATACTGCAGATGCAGACTGACCAATGTCTTACATGTATACAGGTACATGTAATGCCTCAATATTACATCCCTATAAAAATTTAGTTCCAAGTAAGTTTCTTACCAAATTACAAATATATCACCTTATACATTAAGATTTATTTTCTTGGGGGAATGCACAATAAATCCGTAATAGAATAATAACAATAATAGAATCAATGAAAGACCATACCAAACAACTTGAGCGTTCAACCAGAGTGCAAAAAAAACAACAAACTGTGCAGATACAAAAAGAAACAAACAATAGCAATGAATAAATGAGCAATAAATATCAAGAACATGAGTTGATGAGTCCTTGAAAATGAGTCCTCAGGTTCTAGGAACATTTCAATGAAGGGGCAAGTAAAGTTGAGTAAAGATAACCCCTCTGGTTCAAGAGCTTGGTGATGGTTGAGGGGAAATAAAAGTTACTGAACCTAGTCATGTGAGTCCTGAGGTTCCTGTGCCTTCTTCCTTACGGCAGCAAAGAGAAAAGAGCATGACGTGGGTGGTGGGGGTCCCTGATGATGGTTGCGGCTTTCCTGCAAATCAAGTCACCTTTTATTGTCATTTCAACCATAACTGCTGGTACAGTACACAGTAAAAACAAGACAACATTTTTCAGGACCATGGTTCTACATGAAACAATACAAAAACTACACTGGACTACAGACCTACCCAGGACTGTATAAAGTACACAGAACAGTACAGGCATTACAATAAATAATAAACAAGACAATAGGCACAGCGGAGGGCAGTAGGTTGGTAGTCCGATGGCTTGAGGGAAAAACTGTTACGTAAATAAACAGTTGTAATTCCTGCCAAGTATTTGGTTGGAGTCGGATGTAGTCCAATTTAATGTCCATTGGCGAGCAGAATGGACGGGAGAGCCAGCCGGCCAGGGCTTGTTTTTTTCCTGGCACAGACTCCTGCTCGCTCGCCTCGCTTCCACTTGGCATAGATGTGTTCAATGTTGTTCAACACACTTGGTATAGAAGTGTTCAGTTTTGGGGAGGGCTTTACCCATGATGTACTGGGCTGTATACATTACGTTTTGTAGGATTTTCCATTCAAGGGCATTGATGTTTCCATACCAGGCTGTGATGCAGCCAGTCAATATATTCTCCACAACACATCTGAACAAGCTTGTCAAAGTTTTAGATGGCATGCCAAATCTATGCAAACTCCTAAGGAAGTAGAGGTGCTGCTGTGCTTTCTTCATAATGGCACTTATGTGCCCAGGACAAGTCCTCTGTAGTAATAACAATGAGGAATTTAAAGTTGCTGACATGCTTGTATATCACTTGCTACAAATAATGTTCCCCTTCCTTATTATCCATTTACAACCGATGGATTACCAAGATGTAGAAGGCTATGAACTAAATGTCAGTATAAATAAGTGTACTGGCTGGCAGTAATAAGACAGACAGAGGACTTGTTTCTCAGCTGTATGGCTCTATGATTCTATAAAGATGAGCTGAGTAGCACCTGTGACATTTTGTAGCCCTCCAGTGGTCGACAGTGTGGTTAGATGCTGCTATTTTATGTTCACCTTCCCTTATAACTGCCTTCTATTTTTCTACTTTCATATAACTTTCAGAATAAAAGAAAATAAAAATAAAGCAGAACACACAATTCTGCAACATAATTGAAAAATGCTGGAAATATCAGTAGGACAGGCAACATCTGTGGTAACAGAAGCAGATAACATTTCAGACCTGCAGTCCTTCAATTGAAAATGCGAGAAAGACTTAGCAAGTCATGCAACATCTGTGGAAAGAGAAACACTTTACATTTAGCCCTTTTAAATTTTTTTCTCTTCCTGAATTACAGCAGGTCTTATGTTGTCTATATATTATGCCCTTCAGCAAATTCTCAACTTCATTATTTCTTATCTCCAGCTAAACTGATTCCATAGGTTGATATAACCAACTGACTCTCACAGTTATCATGATTATATCTCTCCCCATCCTGTCACTTGTAAAAATGCTATTCCCTTTTCTCAGTTCCTCCATCTCCACTGCATCTGTCCTCAGGATGAGGCTTTCCATTCCAGAACATCTGTGATAGAATCGAACATTATTATCTGTGCTCGAGACAATGACATTGCAATGCTACTCCAGTCCGTGTAAAACAGATATTGACAATGCATGCGGCATGGCTTAATTTTTTTTAAAGTCCCATATTTACACTCAGTGAGTGACTTTCATAGTCCATTACACTCAAAGACCATTGTCAAACTGGTACGTAGCAGTATTCAGCTGCACAACAGCCCTTGGGAATAAACTGTTTTTCAGACTTACTGTCTTGGCTAAGATGTTTCTGTATCTTCTACCAGATGGCGGGAGATTGAACAGACAGTGTCTGGGATGGGATCGGTCTTTAATGATGTTATGGCTGCACCGTAGGCATCAAGAATTGTAGACTGTCTTCAAGTCTGAGATGTCCTACTTTGCTAAAGAACAGGGTATCCATTCCAGTACCATCGATGATTCCCTCACCTGAATAGAGTCATGGAGAAATAGAATCATAGAACACTACTGCACAGAAACAAGCCCTTTGACCCATTTAGTCTGTGCCAAACTATTAATCTGTGTGCTCCCATTGACCTGCACCCAGACCATAGCCCTCCCACCCATGTACCTATCCAAATTTCTCTTAAATGTTGAAATTGAATCAACATCTACCACCTCTGCTGGAAGTTCATTCCACACACTCACCACCCTCTGAATGAAGAAGTTCTCTCCCAGGTTCCCCTTAAACATTTCACTTTTCACCCTTAACTCATGACCTCTAATTCTAGTCTCACCCAATCTCTGTGGAAAACGCCTGCTTGTATTCACCCTTTCTATGCCCCTCATAATTTTGTATACGCCTTTCAAAGCTCCCCTCATCCTCCTATGCTCTAGGGAATAAAGTCCTTAACTATTTAATCTTTCCCTGTGACTCAGGTCCTCAAGTCCTGGCAACATCCTTGCTAACACAAACACGAGGAAATCTGCAGATGCTGGAATTGCAAGCAACACACATAAAAGTTGCTGGTGAACACAGCAGGCCAGGCAGCATCTCTAGGAAGAGGCACCGTCCACGTTTCGGGCCAAGACCCTTCGTCAGGACTCACTGAAAGAAGAGCTAGCAAGAGATTTGAAAGTGGGAGGGGGAGGGGGAGATCCGAAATGATAGAAGACAGGAAGGGGAGGGATGGAGCCAGGAGCTGGACAGTTGATTGGCAAAAGGGATATGAGAGGATCATGGGACAGGAGGCCTAAGGAGAAAGGAAGGGGAAGGGGAGAAGCCCAGATGATGTGCAAGGGGCATAGTGAGAGGGACAGAGAGAGAAAAAGGAGAGAGAGAAAAATAACGTATGTGTATAAATAAATAAGTAACGGATGGGGTACAAGGGGGAGGTGGGGCATTAGCGGAAGTTTGAGAAGTTTGAACATCCTTGTTAATTTTCTCTGGACTCTTTCAATCCTTTCAATATCTTTCCTGTAGGTAGGTGAGCAGAATTGGACATCATATTCCAAATTAGGCTGCAACAATATCTTATACAACTTCAACATTACATCCCAACTTCTGTATTCAATACTTTGATTTATGAAAGCAAATGTGCCAAGAATTCTCTTTACAACTCTATCTACCTGTGATGCCATTTTCAAAGAACTGTGGTTCTTTCTTGCCAGATCTCACCGCTCTGCTGCACTCTGCAGTGTCCTGCCGCTCACCACGCAAGTCCTACCTTGGTTTGGCCTCCCAAAATGCAACACCTCTCACTTGTCTGCATTAAATTCTGTCTGTGATTTTTCCGCCCATTTTTCCATCTGGTATAAAACCACTGCCAGCTTTCATAGACTTCCTCCCCTGTCTGCTGCACCCCCAGTCTCGGTGTCATCTGTAAGATTTGCTAATCCAGTTTATCACATTATCATCAAGATTTTTGACATAGATGACAAACAACAACAGACCCGGCACCAATCTCTGTGGCACACCGCTAGTCATGGGCTTCCATTCAGAGTGACAACCATCTACTGCCACTCTCTGGCTTCTTCCACAAAGCTAGTGTCGAATTGAATTTACTACCTCATCCTGAATGCCAAATGACTGAACCTTCCTGACCAACCTCCCATGCAGGACGCTGTCAAAAGGCTTTGCTGAAGTCCATATAGACAAGATCCACTTCCTTTCCTTTGTCAACTTTCTTGGTAATTTCTTTGAAAAACTATAAATTTAGTTGGACATGACCTTCATGAATAAAATCATGTTGACTATCCCCAGTCAGTCCCTGTCTATTCGAATACTTACATATTATACAGTATATATGGGAAAATCAGGTTGGTAATGGATCTCAAGAGAATGAGTTTGTTGAATGCCTGTGAGATGGCTTTTCACAGCAGTTTGTTGTTGAGCCTACTAGGGGATCAGCTATACTGGATTGGGTGTTGTAATGAACCAGAGGTGATTAGGGAGCTTAAAATAAAAGAATCCTTAGGAACCAGTGATCACAATATGATTGAGTTCCACTTGAAATTTGATAGGGAGAATGTAAAGTCTGATGTAACAGCATTTCAGTGGAGTAAGGGAACTTACAGAGGTACAAGAGAGGAGTTGGCTAAAGTAAATTGAAAGGAGTTACTGGCGGGGATGTCAGCAGAGCAGCAATGGCGTGCACTTCTGGGAAAAATGAAGAAGGTGCAGGACATACAGTACATATTCCAAAAATGAAGAAATACTCAAATGGTAAAATAGTAGAACCATGGCTGACAAGGAAAGTCAAAGCTATTGTAAAACCAAAAGAAAGGGCATACAACAAAGCAAAAATTAGTGGCAAGATAGAGGAGTGGGAAGTTTTAAAAACCTACGGAGAGCAAATAATATCAAAGTCGATAGTAAAGTTTTTTCAAGTATGTTAAAAATAAAAGAGAAATGAGAGTGGATATAGGACCACTAGAAAATGAGGCAAGAGAAATAACAATGGGGGTCAAGGAGATGGCTGATGAAATAAATGAGTACTTTGCATCAGTCTTCACAGTGGAAGACACTAGCAGTATGCCTGCTTTGTAGTGTGTGAAGGAAGAGAAGAGGGTACAGTTGCTATTACGAGAGAGAAGGTGTTCAAAAAGTTGAAAGACCTAAAGGTACATAAGGCACCCAAATCAGATGAGCTGCACCCCAGGGTTCTGAAAGAGGTAGCGTTAGAGATTGTGGTGGCATTAGAAATGATCTTCCAAAAATCATTGGACTCTGGTATGGTGCCAGAGGACTGGAAAACTGCAAATGTTACTCCACTCTTTAAGAAAGGAGGAAGATAACAGAAAAGAAATTATAGACCAGTTAGCCTAACCTCAGTGATTGGGAAGATGTTAGACTCAACTGTTAAGCATGAGGTGATGGAGTACTGGAGTACAGGACAAGATAGCACAATATCAGCATGGTTTTCTTCAGGAAAAATCCTGCCTGATGAACCTGTTGGAATTCTTTGAGGAGATTACAAGTAGGTTAGATAAAGGGGATGCAATGGATGATGTATATTGAACTTTCAGAAGGCCTTTGACAAACTGTCATACATGAGGCAGCTTACCAAGTTAAGAGCCCATAGTATTACAGGAAAGTTACTAACATGGTTAGAGCATTGGCTGATTGGTAGGAGGCAGTGAGTAGGAATAAAAGGATCCTTTTCTGGTTGGCTGCCAGTGACTAGTGGTATTCTGCAGGGGTCGGTGTTGTATATACTGTATATGTTGTTTTTATGCTGTACATAAATGATTTAGCTGATGGAATAGATCGCTTTGTTGCCAAGTTTGCAGATGATACAAAGGTTGGTGGAAGGGCAGGTAGTGTTAAGGAAACAGGTAGGATGCAGAAGGACTTAGACAGATTAGGAGAATAGGCAAGAAATTGGAAAATTAAATACAATGTTGGAAAATGCATGGTCATGCACTTTGGTAGTAGAAATAAATGTGCGGACTATTTTCTTAATGGGAAGAAAATCCAGGAATCTGAGATTCAGAGGGACTTGGGAGTCCTTGTGCAGAACACCCTGGATGCTAACATGCAGGTTGAGTCGGTGGTGAGGAAGGCAAATGCAATGTTAACATTCATTTCAAGAGGTCTAGAATACAAGAGCAAGGATGTGATTCTGAGGCTTTTTTTTCCTCCTCCTCAACCCCATTTCCTGGCCTTCTCCCTGTAACCTTTGACACCATGTCCAATCAAGAACTTTAATTTCAATTTGACTTCCAATTCCTATTCTGACAGCTCGATCCATGGCCTGCATGATTTCTCTAACTTCCAGTAATTTCTCCTCCTCGCTCTTCTTTCTTATTCTATTCCATATTCTGGCTTCCCTCTTACTCATTGTCTTCTCCTCACTTGCCCGTCTCCTCTCTCCAGTACAGGGTTTCTCAACCTTTTTTAATGCTATGGACCAATGCCATTAAGCAATGGGTCCATGGACCCCATATTGGGAAACCCTGCTCTAGTAACACTCCTCCTCTTTCTCCCATTGTTCACTGACCTCTCCTATCAGATTCCTTCTTCTTCAACCCTTTATCTCTTCCACTTACACCTCTCAGCTTCTTACTTCATCCTCCATCCCCCACCTACCCACCTTTCCCCTCACTTGGTTTCACCCAACACCCACCAGTTTGTACTCCTTCCCCTCCCCCTACATTCTTATTCTGACTTCTTCCTTCTTCCTTTCCAGTCCTGATAAAACTTCTCAGCCCAAAGCATGGATTGCTTATTCCTTTCCATAGATGCTGCCTGATCTGCTAAGTTCCTCCAGCATTTTGTGTGTTGCTATTAATAAAACAGTTTTTTTCTACAAATGCTACCTAACTTGCTGAGTGCCTCCAGCATTTTCTTTTTTTTTATGATTTCAGAGTTACTGTAAGTGTGGTTAAGTGGAAATTACATGGAATATTGGAATCACACAGAACGTGGAGAGCTCCTGAACTATCATCAAATCATAGAGAATTGTAGCACAAAACACCACAGGGTCCAACAAGTCTTCACCACCTCTTTCAAAAGGCAACCTTGTCTGTCTTTGTCCTTTGCTTGTTCATATCTTTGCAATTATTCCTCCTTGACGTATTTACACAGTTCCCCTTTGAACACCATTTTCAGGTCTGCATCCCTCATCGCGCAAGCAGTGCATTCCTAATTTAAGCATAAATTCTTCCTGTCATTTCTGATTCAATCATCCTAGACCTGTGTCCTCTCGCTAGTATTACTTTGGACATGAGGGACATCTTACCTTCATTTACTCTATCTAAATGCCTTATATGCCTTATACATTTTAAAGCCCTCTTTCAAACATTCTTCTGGGTTCCCTGGCTTTACCTTCTCCAACCTGCCTATGTGACTGTAATCTCTCAGTTTTGGAAGCTATCCAAAGCATCTCTTCAGCACCTTCTCCAGAGCCTTCCAATTTCTCTTTAATTGGACATAATACCTTAGATGGAGCAGAACTAATGTGTTATATAGGTTTAGAATAACATTTTTGTATCCTTTGTTTTTATTTATGAAGTCCCAGGAACCAAATCTCTTATTATCTTCATTGTTAACGTGTTGAGGAAATATTCTCTGACTGCACTGTTCTCTCCCACAATTAAACCTATTCCATTTTATATCTAATATTTCCTCCTTCACCACAAAGTGTCATTTTAAATCTTTCTGACTGAATTTTATCAACCACGCATCATTCTTTCATCACCTTGTGTAGGTCTTCATGACGTTTATTAATAAATTTCCAAGCTCTAAATCAACTGGGATTTTCATGCAAAACAACAATCGTCCTCGTGGAGAGGCCTCACTCAGGCTGCAGAAGCAACACCTCATATTCCGTCTGGATAGCCTCTAATATAATGGCATGAACATCGACTTCTCTAACTTCCGGTAATTTCTCCACTTCCCTCTTCTTTTTCCATTCTGTCTCCTGGCTTCTCTCTTATCCATTGTCTTCTCCTTACTGGCCCATCTGCTCCTTCTACTGCAGGAGTTCCCAACTTTTTTTAATGCCATGGGCCAAAACCATTAAGCAAGGGGTCTTGAGTATTGGGAGTCCCTGATCTAGTGGGACCCTTGTATACATCCGCCAATCAAAAATAAAACAGAACACCTATTCACTGCATCTTTATCCATTAGTCATTTTATTATTCCATGTTATTACAGCCTCTTTTATCCTATGCATTTCAATTTTGCTACTGTGTAATATTTATTTATTTATTTGTTTATTTGTTTGTTTGTTTATTTATTTATTAAGATACTTCACAGAACAGGCCCTTTCAGCCTTTCAGCTACGTCATTCATCAATTCCCTGATTTAATCCTAGCCTAATCACGTGACAGTTTACAATGACCAATCAACCTTCCAACTGGTACGTCTTTGTACTGGCGGAGGAAACCAGAGCACCTGGAGGAAACCCGCATGGTCACAGAGAGAACGTATAATCCCCTTATAGGCAGTGGCGAGAATTGAACCTGGGTCTCCTGTACTGTAAAGTGTTGTGCTAGCCACAATGCCACCGTGCTGCACGACCTGCTATAATCAATGCCTTTTGGACGTTTAATTATGCAAGATCAACTTCACTGGTCTCATCTGCTCTCTCTGTTAACTTCACAAGAAATTCAATCAAATTAGTCAAACACGACTTGCCCTTAAACACAAACTGCTCTATTTGTCCATACTTGTCCAAGCAGTGGCTAATTTCCTCCTGTATTATTGCTTCTAAGATCTTCCCCCAAGGCTGCTATTAAACACGCTGGTGTGTAACTCTCAGTTTTGTCCTCCCCTATGTGCTGGAGCTCTGGAACAATTGGTCCCATGCCCATTTCTCTTGCCTTCTCCATCATTTATCCAGTTTTTAGAATGCTTAGTCTATGAGAGTTTTAGGATTTATTTTCTAAGCTTCAAGCCATTTTGTTTTGGGAACATTGTGATAATATCAAGTTGTTTCTCTTTTCTTACTCTGGAAACAATCTCACATTCCTATTCTGTGTCCAAATTTTTATTGTCCCTTATTCCTCTGGCCTCATTACCCCCTCACATCCCTCACCATCACGACCTGCCCATCACCCACACCCTCCTCCCTTTTTGTCCTCACCTCCTTCCTTTATTTCATGGCCAACTACCCTCTCCTATTAGACTCCATCTTGTTGATCCTTTGCCTCTGCCACCAATCATCCTCACTTCCCCATCCCCAAGCTACCTAGAGACTTTGAACATTTTTTTACCGTGTTCACGGCCTGTTCTTCATCAAGTTACGGTATCGCTTGCACTGTTGTAACTATATGTTATAAATTATGTGGTTTTTGTCAGTTTTTCAGTCTTGGTCTGTCCTGTGTTTCTGTGATATCACACCGGAGGAATATTGTATCATTTCTCAATGTGTGCATTACTAAATGACAATAAAAGAGGACTGCGTGTCCTCATAATCTAATCTAATCTCCCCCCCTCTCATCTGGATCACCCATCACCCGCCAGCTCGTGCTTCATCCTTCTCTTCCCTACCCTTTTATTCTGCCTTCTGCTCGATTTCTTTCCATTCCTAATTGGACTCTCAACCCTAAATGTCAACTGTTCAAATTTCCTTCCATAGATGCTGTCTGATTTGTTGAGTTACTTCAGCATTTTGTGTGTTTTCATCCAGATTTCCAATATCTGCAAATAGAATAGAATAGAATAGAACAGAACTTTATTGTCGTTGCTCAAGACAACGAGATTGTTCTGCTACTCCAGTCCATCCAAAGCAGGTACTTACAATACAAGGTTAACTTAAAAAAAACATATTTACATGCAACATGTGAAATTGATAGTCCATAATACTGAAAGACCATTGGCAAGCTAGGATGTAGCACTACTCAGCTGCACAACAATCCTCGGGAAGAAGCTGTTTTTCTGTCCTACTGCCTTGGGCTAAGATGTTTCTGCATCTCCTACTGGATGGAAGGAGAATGAACAATGTCTGGTTTAATGCTCTTTTATTGATTCTTTTCTGATTACTCTTCCATTATGGATGTATTGAGAATGCCTGCAAGAAAATGCATCTCAGTGATTGTGTATGGTAAACTGTATATACTTTGATAATAAATTTACTATGAACTTTGAGGAGAATTAGGCCAGAAAGACTATATCACTGGACATTTTTAACAAGTATATTAAAGTGAAGAAGGCTTTTCATGATACCAGCACATATTCCACTCTCCCCTCCTACCCCTCCTCACAGCCCCCACCCTGCTCTCACGACTATACCCCTTCCCCACATGAAACCACCACGGTGGGCTTCACAGCTGAACAGGTGAGAAGACAGCTGAAACGTCTCAACCCAAGCAGGGCTGCAGGATCAGATGGTGTCAGTACCAGGGTGCTCAAAGCCTGTGCCCCTCAGCTATGTGGAGTACTTCGCTATGTATTCAACATGAACCTGAGGCTCCGGAGGTTTCCTGTACTGTGGAAGACGTCCTGCCTCGTCCCTGTGCCGAAGACGCCGCGCCCCAGCGGCCTCAATGACTACAGACCGGTGGCATTGACCTCCCACATCATGAAGACCCTGGAGAGACTCGTTCTGGAGCTGCTCCGGCCTATGGTCAGGCCACACTTGGATCCCCTCCAGTTCGCCTACCAACCCCGACTAGGAGTTGAGGATGCCATCGTCTACCTGCTGAACCGTGTCTACGCCCACCTGGACAAGCCAGCGAGCACTGTGAGGGTCATGTTTGTTGACTTCTTCAGTGCGTTCAACACCATCCGCCCTGCTCTGCTGGGGCAGAAGCTGACAGCGATGCAGGTGGATGCTTCCCTGGTGTCATGGATTCTTGATTACCTGACTGGCAGACCACAGTACATGTGCTTGCAACACTGTGTGTCCGACAGAGTGATCAGCAGCACTGAGGCTCCACAGGGGATTGTCTTGTCTCCCTTTCTCTTCACCATTTACACCTCGGATTTCAACTACTGCACAGAGTCTTGTAATCTTCAGAAGTTTTCGGATGACTCTGCCATAGTTGGATGCATCAGCAAAGGAGATGAGATTGAGTACAGGTCTATGGTAGGAAACTTTGTCACATGGTGTGAGCAGAATTATCTGCAGCTTAATGTGAAAAAAACTAAGGAGCTGGTGGTAGACCTGAGGAGAGCTAAGGTAACGGTGACCCCTGTTTCCATCCAGGGGGTCAGTGTGGACAAGGTGGAGGATTACAAATACCTGGGGATACGAATTGACAATATACTGGACTGGTCTAAGAACACTGAGGCTGTCTACAAGAAGGGTCAGAGCCGTCTCTATTTCCTGAGGAGACTGAGGTCCTTTAACATCTGCCGGACGATGCTGAGGATGTTCTACGAATCTGTGGTGGCCAGAGCTATCATGTTTGCTGTTGTGTGCTGGAACAGCAGGCTGAGGGTAGCAGACACCAACAGAATCAACAAACTCATTCTTAAGGCCAGTGATGTTGTGGGGATGGAACTGGACTCTCTCACGGTGGTGCCTGAATAGAGGATGCTGTCTAAGTTGCATGCCATCTTGGTCAATGTCTCCCATCCACTACATAATGTACTGGGTGGGCACAGGAGTACGTTCAGCCAGAGACTCATTCCTCCGAGATGCAGCACAGAGTGTCATAGGAAGTCATTCCTGCCTGTGGCCATTAAACTTTACAACTCCTCCCTTGGAGGGTCAGACACCCTGAGCCAATAGGCTGGTCCTGGACTTATTTCATAATTTACTGGCATAAGTTACATATTACTATTTAACTACTTATGGTTCTATTATTATTTATTATTTATGGTGCAACTGTAACGAAAACCAATTTCCCCCGGGATCAATAAAGTATGACTATGACTATAACTATGTATGCAAATTGAAAATAATGTGAGACTATTTCTTAGTATGTGGAAAGTGTTCTATTAACACTATGTTACATGGGTTTCTTACACTATGGAAAGAAGGACTATTTTGATTTCTTGTAATGATCTACTGACTCATGTCAAACAATAAAATGAAGGGAGATCAGTGGTCAGTCCTGACATGCAACTGGAATTGAAGCACATGAGATTATCCATGAAGGAGCTCACTTGGTCCGTCAAAACAATCTCGATAGTAGGGAAGGCATAACAGTGACCATACTACCTGAGGTGGTTAAGGAGATCACAAAGCACTCCAACAGGTGATTAAGACTGATGAGCACATCACTGGGACTCAACTACCGGACCTGGAGGCAACCTACAACTCTCAATGCCACTCAGCCCATTTAGTCCATGCCTATTATTAATCCGCTTACTCCCATCCTGGACCATAGCCCTCCGACCCCTCCCATCCAGGTACCTTTCCAAATTTCTCCTAAATGTTGAAACCCACATCCACCACTTGCGCTAGCAGCTCATTCCACACTCTCACCATACTCTGTGTGAAGAAGTTCCTGTTCATCTTTCACCCTCAATCCAAGACCTCCAGTTTTAGTCTCATCCAACCTCAGTGGGAAAAAAGGACGGCTTACATTTACTTCATCAGAGAATCCTTGGTGCCATGACTGCGAGCTCTGAATGGGCTGCCAGTCCTCAGGTAAACAAAAAAAAAAAGTACTTGAGAACAAGACTCTTCAAGGGACAGCAAATTTAATTCTTTCTTTCTGCAACAGGTACAGAACATGCTAGTTTCTCTTCAATTTACCTTAGATACCTTGCATTAGTCACAGTAACATCCTTTTCTTCACTGCAGGTACTGATGATGACCACCAGATGAAAGCAGACAAAAGTGCTCCTGTGATCTTCCAATCATGTTGTTTTTTGAAACAAGATCACTGGACGTCTGACCAGTACTAGGTGCAGATGGTGCCTTGGTGCCCTCTGATGCCTGAACCATCTACCAAAGGCAAGAAGTTCCCTATATTTACCTATCTCACTCAGAGATGATTTTGCACCATTATATCAAATTTCTCCCACCATTCTTTGCTAAATTGAGAATAATCTTAGTTTCCGCAGGTTATCCTTTAATCTCCCAAAAGTGTCAGGAATAGTTGAAGTTTTATAAAATCCAATTCCTCCTTTTCTTGTATGGATTTTCTTCTGGCTTGTGTAAACCCCCTTGGTACATTTGTATTTAAATGAAAACTGCAATATTGATGTAAATTGCAGTTTTCCTTTTATGTTATCTCATGCCAGGGCAATGAGAAGTTGGCCTTTCTAAGCATCAAGAATGTCTACTGAAATCACACAGTAATCATAGGAGAGTTATCAATAAATCAATCAACAAATTCATGAAGTGAATATGGGATGATTTCCTGAATGGGTACTGTATGTCAAGGAACTAGTGAGGGAAGGGTCTATTTTAGATCTAGTATACTGCAATGAGACAGGGTTAATTAATAATCTTAAAGTTAAGGAGCCTTTGGGGAAGACAGACTATAATATGATGAAATTGTATGTGAATATTGAACGTAACTTAATTCAATCAAGATTCAAGATTCAAGATTTAAGATTGTTTAATGTAATTTCCTCTACACAAGCGTAAAGGAGAATGTAATAATTGTTACTCCAGATCTGATGCATCACAATAAAATCCACAAAAGATAAATAACACAATAACAATAATAAATACACAATAAATATAATGTATTACTGCCCATTACGCCACGGGCATTTACAGCAGCAATAAAGGTCCCCCAACTCTGGCGGTGTTCAGGGCTCCCTTCGTCATGTCAGTAGCCTCCTCTCGATTTTCACAACTGTCAGTCATGCAAGTCCCAGGTGGATACTCAAGAAAACCATCACACTCAGATGTAGAAGGATTCTTCATTGCTGTTTCCATAACAATTTTGTTTTACCAGTCAGGGTTGTTAGCCCTGAGCTGAACCCCCAAACCTGGAGATCCAGTGGACCACTCATAATCTGACCTCTACCCTTTGATCTATTTGGCATGGGTGACCCTACCAAGAGCCAAAGCATAAAGCTTTGACTCCTCTCAACACAACTCTCTGGGTCACTGAGACACATAAGTCTCCAAACCATGGCAAGGTTGTGGTCAAACAACAGGAATTCTGCAGATGCTGGAAGTTCAAGCAACACACATCAAAGTTGCTGGTGAACGCAGCAGACCAGGCAGCATCTGTAGGAAGAGATGCAGTCGACGTTTCAGGCCTTCACCAGGACCAACCAAAGGAAGAGTGAGCAAGGGACCCGAAAGCTGGAGGGGGAGGGGGAGATCCAAAACGATAGGAGAAGACAGGAGGGGGAGGGATGGAGCCAAGAGCTGGACAGGTGACCGGCAAAAGGGGACACGAGAGGACCACGGGACAGGAGGTCCGGGAAGAAAGACAAGGTGGGGGGTGGGACCCAGAGGACGGGCAAGAGGCATACCCAGAGGGACAGAGGGAGAAAGAGAGAAAGAATGTGTGCACAAAAACGAGCAACAGATGGGATACGAGGGGGAGGTGGGGCCTTAGCGGAAGTTAGAGAAGTCGATGTTCACGCCATCAGGTTGGAGGCTACCCAGACGGAATATAAGGTGTTGTTCCTCCAACCTGAGTGCGGCTTCATCTTTACAGTAGAGGAGGCCATGGACGGACATGTCAGAATGGGAATGGGACGCGGAACTAAAATGTGTGGCCACTGGGAGACCCCGGCCCCTCTGGCGGACAGAGCGCAGATGCCCAGCAAAGCGGTCTCCCAGTCTGCGTCGGGCCCCGCCAACACACAAGAGGCCACATCGGGAGAACCAGACGCAGTATATCACCCCCGTCGACTCACAGGTGAAGTGTTGCCTCACCTGGAAGGACTGTTCGGGGCCCTGAATGGTGGTAAGGGAGGAAGTGTAAGGGCATGTGTAGCACTTGTTCCGCTTACACGGATAAGTGCCAGGAGGGAGACCAGTGGGGAGGGACGGGGGGGATGAATGGACAAGGGAGTTGTGTAGGGAGCGATCCCTGCAGAATGCAGAGAGAGGGGGGGAGGGAAAGACGTGCTCAGTGGTGGGATCCCGTTGGAGGCGGCGGAAGCCACGGAGAATAATACGTTGGACCCGGAGGCTGGTGGGGTGGTAGGTGAGGACCAGGGGAACCCCACTCCCAGTGGGGTGGCGAGAGGATGGAGCGAGAGCAGATGCACGTGAAACGGGGGGGACGCATCCAAGAGCAGAGCTGACAGTGGAGGAAGGGAAGCCCCCCTCCCCAAAAAAGGAAGACATCTCCCTCGTCCTAGAATGAAAAGCCTCATCCTGAGAGCAGATGCGGTGGAGATGGAGGAACTGCGAGAAGGGGACGGCACCTTTGCAAGAGACAGGGCGAGAAGAGGAATAGTCCAGATAGCTGTGAGAGCCAGCAGGCCCATAGCAGACACCAGCGGACAAGCTGTCTCCAGAGACAGAGACAGAAAGATCCAGAAAGGGGAGGGAGGTGTCGGAAATGGACCAGGCAAACTCGAGGGCAGGGTGAAAGCCGGAGGCAAAGTTAATAAAGTCAACGAGTTCTGCATGCATGCAGGAAGCAGCGCCAATGCAGTCATCGATGTAGCGAAGGAAAAGTGGGGGACAGATACCAGAATAGGCACGGAACATAGATTGTTCCACAAACCCAACAAAAAGGCAGGCATAGCTAGGACCCATACGGGTGCCCATAGCTACACCTTTAGGTTGGAGGAAGTGGGAGGAGCCAAAGGAGAAATTATTAAGAGTAAGGACTAATTCCGCTAGACGGAGCAAAGTGGTGGTAGAGGGGAACTGATTAGGTCTGGAATCCAAAAAGAAGCGTAGAGCTTTAAGACCTTCCTGATGGGGGATGGAAGTATATAAGGACTGGACATCCATGGTGAAAATAAAGCGGTGGGGGCCAGGGAACTTAAAATCATCGAAAAGTTTAAGAGCGTGAGAAGTGTCACGAACATAGGTCGGAAGGGATTGAACAAGGGGTGATAAAACAGTGTCGAGATATGCAGAAATGAGTTCGGTGGGGCAGGAGCAAGCTGAGACAATAGGTCTGCCAGGACAGGCAGGTTTGTGGATCTTGGGTAGGAGGTAGAAACGGGAAGTGCGGGGTGTGGGAACTATAAGGTTGGTAGCAGTGGATGGGAGATCCCCTGAGCGGATAAAGTCGGTGATGGTGTGGGAGACAACAAGGTTGTGGTCCTCTAGGAAGAAATATAATACATAAGATCGTTAATATACATAGATTGATTGTATGTCCATAAAGTCATGCATAAGGTGACTGACAAGAAATAATAAAGTCGTTGTGGAGTTAGTGGATGGAGGTGTTGATCAGTTTTACTGCACTGAAAAAGTAACTGTTTTTTGAGTTAGCTTCCAAAATCCAAGTCAGGCCATAAATCTAACCTAAGCAAACAATGAGACTGTGAGACACAAATTAGTTATGGTAGCTTGGAAGATTTTATTAAAAAGTATGAAAGTAGATAAAGAATAGCTAACATTTAGATGATATGAGACGTGTATACAGGAATAGTTCAACTGGCTCTATCAGTCTTAAAAATATGCCTCCTGGTCGTAGTTGGGGGAAACATCCTCCCTGCCAAGACAACTAGGAATTTTATATACTTAGATGAGATCTCCTTCTCTCTTCCTCTAAACACATAGTCCTAGTCTACTCAGACTCTCTTCACAATGCAAACTTACTATACTTGGAACCTTCTACTTGTTATAATTGGAACCTTCATACTTGTTATACCCGGAACCTTCACACTTGTTATACCCGGAATCTTCAGACTTGTTATACCTGGAACCTTCAGACTTGTTTTATCTGGAACTTTCACACTTGTTATATCCGGAATCTTCAGACTTGTTATACCTGGAACCTTCACACTTGTTATACCTGGAACCTTCACACTTGTTATACCTGGAACCTTCACACTTGTTATACCTGGAACCTTCACACTTGTTATACCTGGAATCTTCACACTTATTATACCTGGAACCTTCACATTTGTTATACCTGGAACCTTCAGACTTGTTTTATCTGGAACTTTCACACTTGTTATAACTGGAACTTTCACACTTGTTATAACTGGAACCTTCACACTTGTTATAACTGGAACTTTCACACTTGTTATATCCGGAATCTTCAGACTTGTTATACCTGGAACCTTCACACTTGTTATACCTGGAACCTTCACACTTGTTATACCTGGAACCTTCACACTTGTTATACCTGGAACCTTCACACTTGTTATAACTGGAACCTTCACACTTGTTATACCTGGAACCTTCACACTTGTTATACCTGGAACCTTCACACTTGTTATAACTGGAACCTTCACACTTGTTTTACCTGGAACCTTCACACTTGTTATAACTGGAACCTTCACACTTGTTTTACCTGGAACCTTCACACTTGTTATACCCGGAATCTTCACACTTGTTATACCTGGAATCTTCACACTTGTTATAACTGGAACCTTCACATTTTCTCTACCTGGAAGCTTCACCACATCCCTTCTATAGTAAGTGGATCATTTTTTGGGTAAGCATATAAAACGGATTATAGCACTTCAGGTACAGTCTCACCAATATGCTATATAATTGCAGTAAGACTTCCTTACTCCTTTTTCAAACTCTCTTAATAAGCAAGCTAACATACTATACATCCTCTGAATCTCCTGCTTTGTTTCATTGTTGGCCTTCTGTAATTTGTGTACAAGTACAGACAATTTCCTCTGAACTTTAACACCATCCAATAGTCATCATTTAACAAACACTCCGATTTTATGTAATGTTCAGCAATTGGGATGATCTCCTATTCTTCCATATTATGTTCCATCTGCCAGCTCGCTCAACTCACCCATATCCCTCTGAAGCCTCTTTACATCCTCCTCACAATACTACCAAGTTTAATATTATCAGTAAACTTAAAAAATAAGATGTTGAATCACCTTATTTAAATCATTGAAGAAGAAGAAGAAGAAGAAGAAGAAGAAAGCCCTTAACTCCGAGTGGAGTCATTGGGACGCCGTTGTGATGGCGTTTTTTTAGCAGGCTTTCTTATTTTTACGAGGCCGAGTTGCGAGCTTGATTCTCAACCCAGCACAGATGGAAAGCGTGCAAGGGAGTTGGCTGGATTCGAACTCGGGAGCCTTCGCTCCAAAGTCCGGCGCTGATGCCACTACGCCACCAGCCGGCTATTTTAAACCATTAATATGCAGATATTGTGAGAGGCTGAGACCCAGGCATTAATCCCCAGCTACTGCTTCCCAACTCTTTTCATTCTTACTTTTTGCTTTCTGTCTGATAATGAATACTTCATTCATATTAGTATATTAAACCCCTTTCCAAAACCCCTCCACCCCACTCCCTGCTTTTGTGTGTTCTGGCCTTGTTGACCATCCTCTCATATGGAACTTAATTTGACAACACTTCAAAAATGCAACAAGATCACATAAGATACATAAAGGTACTCTGAGACTTTTACCGTGCCATGGTCTGTTCTTATTAAATTATGGTATTGCTTTGCACTGTTGTAACTATATGTTACATTATGTGGTTTTTGTTAGTTTTTAAGTCGGTTTGTCATGTGTTTTCATGATATCATTCTGGAAAAACATTTTTATCATTTCTTAATGCATGCATTACTAAATGACACTAAAAGGGGACTGTGTGTCCTCATAATCATAATCACAATCATAATTCACAACACATACCATCATTATCGTTAAGTGCCATGTCATTTGACGTGGGCGATCATAGTTTTTAAATGGATTTTCCTGTAGGAAAGACCCCCTTCGTGCTGTTGTTTTTATTCTTTTCTCTATCCGTGACCATGATCGCTCCTGGCAAAGTTTTCTACAGAAGTGGTTTACCATTGCCTTCTTCTGGGCAGTGTCTTTACAAGACAGGTGACACCAGCATTTATCAATACTCTTCAAAGATTGTCTGCCTGGCGTCAGTGATTGCATAACCAGGACTTGTGATGTGCACCAGCTGTTCATACGACCATCCACCACATTCACATAATACTGATCGGGGTGGGGGGGGGCTAAGCAGGTGTTAAACTATGCCTAAGGGAGACCTCCAGACAGCGGAGGGAAGGAGAAGCCTTACACTTCCTTTGGTAGAGATATATCTCCACCCTGCCACCAGGACAACACTAATAAAGGATCTAGAAATGGATAAGGAAAATAAGAATAGAACAGAAGAATAATGTACTGTGATTCATAAACATCATATAAAATCTTCACTACAAATGTAACAAAAAGAATCAGAATCAGGTTTAATATCATTGACATACGTTATGAAATTTGTCATTGTGGCTGCAGCGTTACATTGCAATACATGATAATATAAAAGAGAAACTGAATTACTGTAAACATATATATAATAGTTAAATTAAATGAGTAGTGCAAAAACAGAAATAAAAAGAGGTGAGGTAGTATTCAATGGCAGAGAGGAAGTATAGGTTTTCGCAAATAAAAACACATTTTAATTCCACATCCCATTCCCATTCTGATATGTTTATCCATGGCCTCCTCTACTGTAAAGATGAAGCCACACTCAGGTTGGAGGAACAACACCTTATATTCCGTCTGGGTAGCCTCCAACCTGATGGCATGAACATTGACTTCTCTAACTTCCGCTAATGCCCCACCTCCCCCTCGTACCCCATCTGTTATTTATTTATATCCACACATTCTTTCCCTCTCTCTCCTTTTTCTCCCTCTGTCCCTCTGACTATACCCCTTGCCCATCCTCGGGGTTCCCCCCACCTTCTCCTTCTCCCTGGGCCTCCTGTCCCATGATCCTCTCATTTCCCTTTTGTCAATCACCTGTCCAGCTCTTGGCTCCATCCCTCCCCCTCCTGTCTTCTCCTATCATTTTGGATCTCCCCCTCCCCCTCCTCCTCCCACTTTCAAATCTCTTACTAGCCCTTCTTTCAGTTAGTCCTGACGAAGGGTCTCGGCCTGAAACGTCGACTGTACCTCTTCCTAGAGATGCTGCCTGGCCTGCTGCGTTCACCAGCAACTTTGATGTTGGAGGCGTTTTATGTTTAAGGAAGTTCATAACAACTCACTTATTGTAATCCAAACACTGAACACAAAGTACGATAAAAATACTTTACGTAATTACATCATCACATCAGACCAGCCTCTTAAAGTGAACCCCAATTTAATGTCAGTTGCTGTGAATTTTGTACCTTTCCACCAATAACATTACCCAACAGAAGAAGCTGTTTCTGAATTGTTGAGTGTGTGCCTTCAGGCTCCTGTACCTCCTCCCTAGTATTAACAATGAGAAGAGAGCATGTCCTGGTTGTTGGTGGTCCTTAATGGTGGATGCTGTCTTTTTGAGGCATCACTGCTTAAAGATGACCTTAATACTACAGAGGCTAGTGCCCGTGATGGAACTGATTGGCAATAATTAATGTAGGACCTTAAAGGCTAAGGTAGAAGAAATTATGTTGTGAATTAAGAAAATGGCAAAGTAATTGAACTGGTATTTGTGTCTGATTTCATGGAAATAGGTGTTAAAAAAAACGAGAAAGAATAGAAAATAGTGCGGTTGGAGAGAATGAGGAACTGAAAGAAATTGGTGTTAATTAAATAAAAAGAGGATATCTTTTAGATAATATAAGACTTTTCAAAACTGAGTAAGAAACTTATGCCTGGAGTCAGAGGAAATTACTAAATGAGAATTTTGCATTGGAATTCACCAAGGAGAAGGATAGGAGGGGAGATCAAGGAGGGATATGTTGATATTCTAGAGTGTGTTGACATAAAAGGAGGAGATGGACAAAGTCCAAAATAAATTTATTATCAAAGCACATATGTGTCACCACACACAACCCTGAGATTCAGATTCTTGTGGGCATTCACAGCAAATACAAAGAAACACAACAGAATCAATGAAAACCTGCACACAACAAGACAGGCAAAAATCAACATGCAAAAGATAATAAAACGGTGCCAATGCAAAGAGAAAAAAATGTAATAATAATAAATAAATATGCAATAAATTTCACGAACAAGAGATGACGAGTCCTTGAAAGTGAGCCCATAGGTTGTGAGAACAATTCAGTGATGGGGTGAGTGAAGTTAAGCGAATTTGAGTGAAATTATCCCCTGTGGTTCAAGAAACTGATGGCTGAGGGGTAATAGCTGTTCCTGAACCTGGTGGTATTACTGAAATTTTCAGTCTATGCCCATCAAGTGTAGCAAGTTGACTCCAGTACAATTTCTTGGATATATACCTGGTGTAGGCATAGGGGATTAGTACTGATAAGATCAATACTGTCACGATAGGCCAAATGGCCCACTCCTGTACTGACACAACGCTATGACTCCTTTTTCACTTAATTTCTATAATTGTGTATGATTTTAACCTTGTATGTTTATACTTATCTTTTTCTTGTGAATATTGTGTCCCTAGTGCTATGTGCCTGTGGTGCTGCAGCAAGTAAATTTTCAGTTGCACATCTGCATACATTTGTGTGTGCATACGAAAATAAACCCAACTTTGACTCTGTGTTTCAGCTGTCTGTTCATCGCTCCGTTGTCGCTTTATGAAAGCATACTGTGGACAAACTGACTGTTAATTTTTCCTTACACTGTAAAGTGACCACAGAGCCATCACAAAATTGACAAGATCTTTTGGCCATTGTGCCTATGCTTGCTCCTCCTATAGGAATTCTGCTCGTCCGATTCCCCTATTCTTCCCATAGACCTGCAATTGTCCCCAGTCAAATGATGGCCCAATTTTATAAGACCATAAGATACAGGAGCAGAATTAGACCATTTGGCCCATCAAGCCTGCTCTGTCATTTCATCTTGGCTGATCCATTTCTCTTTCTGCCCCAGTCACCTGCCTTCTCCCCGCATCCCTTCCTACCCTGACTAATCAAGAACCTATCAACCTCTGCCATAAATATACCCAATGAGTTGGCCTCCACAGCTGCCTGTGGCAACAAATTCCACAGAATCACCATAAAGAAAAAGGCTAAAGAAATTGCGTTTGAATGCTATGATCAATTTTGTTTCCCCCGGCTTTACTGTCAGTGGATTCCAGATCCTTGCTATGCTCAAGAAAAACATCCTGTGTATTGCCCATATATGTTTTGCCTGAAATTTTCAAATATGCATCCCCACTTCTTGATTTATCTTCTAATTTGCCTACCCCATGTGAACCAAAAAGACCAACCTTCCCACTTTTGCCTCATAGCCAACACCTTAAAACTCATAATGTTGATATGGATCTTATTTTCAAGATTCAAGATTCAAGATTGTTTGCTATTTGTCAGTACACAAGTCAGAATCAGAATCAGCTTTAATACCACTGGCATGTTTTGTGAAAGTTGTTGTTATGCAGCAGCAGTACAATGCAATACATAATAACAAAAATACCTGTGAAGTAAAATGGTTAAATTAAATAATTAGTCCAAAAATGTAGTGAGGTGGGCTAATGCCCACTCAGAAATCAGATGGTAGAGGGGAAGAAGCTGCTCCTGAATCATTGAGTGTGTGTATTCAGGATCTGGGGATCAGGTACCTCCTCCATGATGGTAACTATGAGAAGAGGGCATGTCCTGGGTAATGGGAGTCCTCAATGATGGATAACACCTTTTTGAGGTATTGTTCCTTGAAGACGTCCTAGAAAAAAAGGCAGCATCCTTCATTAAGGATCCCCATCACCCAGGACATGCCCTCTTCTCAATGCTACTGTCAGGGAGGAGTTACTGGAGTTTGAAGGCACACACTCAGTGACTTAGAAACAGCTTCTCCACTCTACCATCCAATTTCTGAATGGGCATTGAATCCATGAACACTGCCTCACTAACAAAACGATTGTTACACCAGATATGATGCAGCATAGAAAGATAAAATATGCATAAAGAACACAATAAATATAAATACAGTAGATAAGATTAGCTTAAATCTATAGACTGATTGTAGGTACATAAAATGGCGATACGCACTGTAAATGATATATAAAGCAGACGAGAAGTGAAAATCTCAAGGGTTTTGCTTCTTATATACGAGCTTATTGCAGGCAGACAGCATTGTGATGAACAATATGTCAGGTAGGAGAAAGTAGAGTAAATTCAAAATTCAGAAATTATAATAAATACAACATTCAGGAGCACTCAGTTACAATAATAATTGAATTCTGAGGGCAAAAATAGTGACTTTATTCAATTTTGTTCAAGAGGCATTAGCATCTGAGATGTGCTAGCCTGATTTTCCTCATTACTGTGAAAAACTCTCTGCTATACAGTGTCCAGACAGTTTAACAGACCTTTCAATAATAGAATGGGACAGCCCTCCTAAACTAAGATTAATTTCCTTTGAGTATTAGTGAATCTTATATGCAGGGAATACAGATCCTTTTTGGGATGCTGAATTGACTTTCACCTGCATTATAACATCAAAGCAGTTAATTAATGCAAAGTATTGTTTTCTAACCTCTGACTGGATATTGCTGGCCAGACTAGATTTCATCATCTGCCCCACCTAACTCCAAATGCATCTCCCATGCTTTCCTTGTCAGAGTTAGGATTTGCCCTGGGTACCCCAGCTTCATCCCACATTGCAAGAACCTGCTAATTAGTTAGTTCAATGGCCACTTTTGGGTAATTGGCCCAGATCCAGTGTCTGCCCAGATCCCCCAACTGAGTCTATCCCCATTTCCTGGGTGTGACCTGTCTCCCTCTCTTCTCACCACCACATATGGCGGGAGGTGCAGGAGTCGTGGGTCCCACACCGCCAGTTCCATGTGCAGTTATTGCCCTGCTCCATTGGGCTCCTGAACTGGCTTCAGTTGCCTCAGTGCTGAACTAACTCTGCACCTGCGGATTCTCTTTCAGGGACTCTGCAGTTCATGTTCTATGCATCCTCTGGGTCCCCCCCCCCCCCCCCGCCGTCTTTCTTCCCGGACCTCCTGTCCCATGATCCTCTCGTATCCCCTTTTGCCAATCACCTGTCCAGCTCTTGGCTCCATCCCTCCCCCTCCTGTCTTCTCCTATCATTTTGGATCTCCCACTCCCCCTCCAACTTTCAAATCCCTTACTCACTCTTCCTTCAGTTAGTCCTGACGAAGGGTCTCGGCCTGAAACGTCGACTGCACCTCTTCCTACAGATGCTGCCTGGCCTGCTGCATTCACCAGCAACTTTGATGTGTGTTGCATGTTCTATGCATGATTTGTTTACTTTTTATTATTTGGATCATTTTTTTTCTACACATTGGCTGTTTGTCAGTCTTTTGTTGCCTGTGGCATTTGTGGATTTTATTGTGTTTCTTTGCCTGCAAGAAGATGAATCTTAAGGTTGTATAGGGTATACATATCTTAGCGATAAATTTGAACCTTGAATTTTGAACTTTATATTGCACTTAGTATAGATGAATGCTGAGAAAATAGGGATGGAGTAGGAGAGAGCGAGAATAGTGTTTACAATAGAGAAATAAGATAGGGAAGGAAATGGCTGCGATTGCTCTAAAAACTAACATTGACGATGGGCCAAATGATCTCATTCTATATTATCAGAAAATATGAATATGAAAAGCTTCATGGTCAATTTCAGAGGGCTGCTAAGGGTCAATGCACTGCTGTGTCCCTTGTCAGTAGGTGTATTTAAGACAAGGTTGGATAGATTTTTGCATAGTAGGGGAATTAAGAGCTATGGGGAAAAGGAAGGAAGGTGGAGATGAGTCCATGGCCAGATTAGTGATGATCTTATTGAATGGCGGAGCATTCTCGATGGGCTAGATGGCCTACTGCTGCTCGTTTTTCCTATTTCTAATGGTCTTATGAATAACATTGACCAGACTGGGTGTGATGGATGGAAAAAGACAAGTCCTGATTAGGGATAGCCAATATGGCTTTCTGTGTAGGAGGTCATGTCTAACCAATCTTACAGTTTTTTTGAAGAGGTTGTGGGGATATTTGATGAAGGAAGGGAAGTGGATGATGTCTACGTAGACTTTAGCGAGGTCTTTAACTAGGACCTACATGGGAGGCTGGTTCAGAATTCTTTATGTTGATAAGTGTGAAGGGTTGCACTTTGGTAGGACAACCCAGGGTAGAACTTACACAGTGAATGGTAGAGCACTGAGATGTGCGGTAGAACAAAGGGATCTGGGAATACAGATCTATCATTCATTGAAGGTGATGTCCCAGTTAGACAGAGTCATAAAGAAAGCTTCTGGCACCTTGGTCTTCATAAATCAATGTCTTGTGTACAGGGGTTGGGATGTTATGTTGAGGTTGCATAAGACATTGGTGAGGCCTGATTTGGAATATTATGTGCTCCACTGATCACCTGCCTATGGGAAAAGATTATAGGGAAAGCTGGAATAGGTCAGGTCTTTGTTCCTTGGCGCATAGGAGAATAAGGGGAGATCTTATATACAAAATTATGAGTGTATAGATATGGTGAATGCATGCAAGTTTTTTTTTCACTGCAGTTGGGATAGTTGAGAACTAGAGGTCAGAGGTTTAGGGTGAAAGGTAAAATATTTAAGAGGAACATGAGGAGGAGCTTCACACAAACGTGGTGCAAGTGTGGATTGAGCTGCCAGAGGAAGTGGTGAATGCTGGTTCAATTGCAACATTCAAAATAAATTTGGATTGAAACAAAAATGAGAGGGGTACAGAGGTCTATGAGCCGGGTGTGGATAGATGATAAAAGGCAGTAAAATAGGTCAGCCGAGACCAGAGGGGCTGAAGGGACCATTTCAGCGCTGTAGGTCTCTAGGACTCTATAACCTCTCTATGAAGAAAAAAATAGGTGTTCTCCATTTATATTCTCTGAGCTGTTCAATCATGAACCCTAATTGTGACTGGCACGGGTTTCCTGCATTCTACGATTATCTAAAGAGCACTCTTGTTGAGTGCCTTTGCAGAGTCATTGTGTCGGAGGGAATGATTGCTCTCGCGGTGTCACTCAGTCACTCATCTGAAGATCTGATGTCTACCCTCTCGTTTCATCTCTTCATGGGGATTCTGCCATTCCTCCACTCCTGGGTTGAGTTGTGATCCTTCCATCCACAGCTCCCAGGTTGAGTCATTGCCAGTGACACCCATGACAGAGAAAGCCAGCCATTCCTCTGCATTTGGTTCCAATCCTCCCAGAGTAAAACATGATATACTCATAATCTTCTACATCTCAATTAAATCTTCCTCAGGTTGCTTTGTCCCAAAGAAACCTTGGTAATCTCTCCTGATAACCATAATTCCACACCAGGGGAAACTACCTCATGTATCTGCTTTTGCCTTTTTCACTGCCAGCATACCCATGCTGCAGTGTGACCATCGCAACTGTATATAGATCCGAGCTGGAACCGAACTAAATAGTTCATACAGTTCTAGTATGATCTCCCTGCAATGCCCAGAGGTTTCCTAGGTTCCTCCCCGAAACTCAGTCATGTCAAAACTATGGAATGCTCGAACAGTTGAAACCCATTGGAAGGTATTCATTGGTAGAGAGAAAAGGCTGATTAATTGATGGACAGAATATATTATGACTTTATTTCTGGAATATTTTGAAGTGGCTTTTATTTTCTCACAGTGTCCAATTATTTTTATCTGTGGAACAGGCCCTCTGACACTTTGAGCCACATCTCCCAGCAACCCCTGATTTAACCCTAGCCTAACTTGCAATGACCAATTAACCTACGTCTTTGGACTGTGGGAGGAAAGCTGAGCTCCTGAAGGGAACCCAAACGGTCATGGGAAGAATATACGAAGTCGTTACAGACAGCGGTGGGAATTAAACAGAGGTTGCTGGTATTGCAAAGCGTCGTGCTAACCGCTAACACTATCATCCAGGTCCAGTGACAGCACGTAGGCACTGTGACGACTGGTCACAGCTGAAAGCTGAGTGGTGGGCCTGTTAATTGTCTGGTAGCTGGGGTTATCATCATCACAATTAGTGCTTCAACAATGGTCCTGCCAACAGGAACAATCACCTTCACCTGGAAGTTCCTTAGATCATGTGAGCATGAGATCCCTGCAGGTAGCCTCTACCGATTCACCTTGTGGGTCACGGCCTTCTACAAGACAGGAGCATTGTACAGTATGTTGGGAAGAGGCTTCTAATAGCATCGAGTAAGGTGAAAGAAACTGATGAGGTTTGCAGTGCTTTTAAAGGGGAAAAAAATCTATCACTCCCTCAGATACCCCTCCTCCTTCCCTTTCTCCAATGGTTGACTTCTTCTATTACATTACTTCTTCTTCAGTCCTTTATCTTTTCCACCTATCACCACCCAGTTTATCGTTCATCCTCCTTCCCCTACCTACCTACCATCTCTTTCACCTGCTTCTAACTATCAGAATCATGTTTAATAGACCTTAAAACTATAAGGTGTAGAAGCAGAATAAGGACATTTGGCTAACTGAGTCTGCTCCGCCATTCAGTCATGGCCGATCCTCTTCTCCTAGTCAGCCATATTCCCCAACCTTCTCCCTGTAACATTTGATGCCATGTCCATTCAAAAACCTATCAAGCTCTGCCTTAAATACACCCAACAACCTGGCTTCCAAAGCCACCTGTGGTAATAGATTCAACAAATTCATCACCGTCTGGCTAAAGAAATTTCTCTGCACCTCTGTTTTAAATGGAGGTTGTGTCCTCTTGTTCCAGACTCCCCCATCATGGGAAACATCCTTTCCACGTCAACTCTGTCTAGGCTTTTCAGCACTTGAAAGGTTTCTATGAGATCACCCTTCATCGTTCTAAATTCCAGTGAGTACAGACCCAGAGCCAACAACTATTCCTTGTATGATAACCCTTTCATTCCCAAATCATCCTTGTGAACCTCCTCTGAACTCTCTCCAAATCCAGCACACCCTTTCTTAGATGACGAGCCCATTTTCAGAAGGCCGTTGACAAGGTGCCACACATGAGGCTACTTAACAAGATAAGAGCCCATGGAATTACGGGGAAGTTGCATACGTGGATAGAGCGTTGGCTGATTGGCAGGAAACAGAGAGTGGGAATAAAGGGATCCTATTCTGGTTGGCTGCCGGTTACCAGTGGTGTTCCACAGGGATCAGTGTTGGGGCCGCTTCTTTTTACATTGTACATCAACAATTTGGATTATGGAATAGATGGCTTTGTGACTAAGTTTGCTGATGATATGAAGATAGGTGGAGGGGCCGGTAATGCTGAGGAAACAGAGAGTCTGCAGAGAGACTTGGATAGATTGGAAGAATGGGCAGAGAAGTGGCAAATGAAGTACAATGTTGGAAAGTGTATGGTTATGCACTTTGGTAGAAGAAATAAATGGGCAGACTATTATCTAAATAGGAAGAGAATTCAAAGTTCTGAGATGCAACGGGACTTGGGAGCCCTCGTGCAGGATACCCTTAAGGTTAACCTCTAGGTTAAGTCAGTGGTGAAGAAGGCGAATGCAATGTTGGCATTCATTTCTAGAGGAATAGAGTATAGGAGCAGGGATGTGATGTTGAGGCTCTATAAGGCACTAATGAGACCTCACTTGGAGTACTGTGGCCAGTTTTGGTCTCCTTATTTAAGAAAAGATGTGCTGACGTTGGAGTGATGACAGAGAAGATTCACTAGAATGATTCCGGGAATGAGAGGGTTAACATATGAGGAATGTTTGTCCGCTCTTGGACTGTATTTCTTGGAGTTTAGAAGAATGAGGGGAGACCACACACAAACATTTCGAATGTTAAAAGGCATGGACAGAGTGGATGTGGCAAAGTTGTTTCCCATGATGGGGGAGTCTAGTACGAGAGGGCACGAGTTAAGGATTGAAGGGCACCCTTTCAGAACAGAGATGCGAAGAAATTTTTTTAGCCAGAGGGTGGTGAATCTATGGAATTTGTTGCCACGAGTGGCAGTGGAGGCCAAGTCATTGGGTGTATTTAAGGCAGAGATTGATAGGTATCTGAGTAGCCAGGGCATCAAAGTTTATGGGGAGAAGGCAGGGGAGTGGGACTGAATGGGATAATGGATCAGTTCATGATAAAATGGCAGAGCAGACTCGATGGACCGAATGGCTGACTTCTGCTCCTTTGTCTTACGGTCTTATGGTCTTAAAACTGTTCACAATACTCAAGGTGAGGCTTCACCAGTGCCTTGTAAAGCCTCAGCATCACATCCCTGCTCCTGTATTCTAGACCTCTTGAAATGAAAGCTAACATTGCATTTGCCTTCCTCACCACTGACTACCTACAAGTTAACCTTTAGGGTGTTCTACAGAAGGACTCCCAAGTCCCTTTGCATCTCAGATTGTTTGGATTTTCTCCCCGTTTAAAAATTAGTCTGCTCATTTTTTCTACCACCAAAGTGCATGACCACGCATTTTCCAACATTGTATTTCATTTGCTACTTTCTTGCCATTATCCTAATCTGTCTAAGTCCTCCTGCAGCCGACCTGTTTCCTCAACATTACCGGTTCCTCCACCAATCTTTGTATCATCTGCAAATTTGGCAATAAAGCCATCTATTCCATCATCTAAATCATTGACATACAGCATAATAAGAAGAGATCCCAACACCGACCCACGCGGAACATCATCGGTCACTGGCAGCCAACCTTACAGGGATCCTTTTATTCCCACTTGCTGCCTTCTACCAATCAGCCAATGCTCTAAGCATGCTAGTAACTTTCCTGAAATACCGTGGGCTCTTAACTTGATAAGCAGCCTCATAATGCATTGGATTGCATGATGCTTTGCAACAGCGCAACTAAGCTAAAAATGTTTTGCTGATAAATTTAATTTGTACTCAGTGTCTGAGGCTTCTGGCTTAACAGTCCAACAGTAGTCATCCAGCATTAATGCATTCCAGTTGCCCTGATACCGTTTCTCCATGAATGCAATGACCTGGTGAAAACCTTCACCGTGCTTGGCACTGACAGCGCCAGGATTTGCAGGGTAGAAGTCTAAATGGGAATGCAGAAAATGAATCTTTAGTGACATGGTTTTCTATGTTTGAAGCATGTTGTTAATCAGCTGCACGTGGTTTGGTGCTCTGTAGTTGCCAAGAAAGTTTTGAACAACATCCTTGAAGGCCTTCCATGCAATTTTCTCCGGACCCACTAGAAGTTCTTCGAACCTGTCATTGATGACCAGTTTGATTTGTGGACCAACAAAAATGCCTTCCTTGATCTTGGCATCCGTTATTCTGGGAAATATCTGTCTCAAATATTGAAATTCTTCATGGAAATTTACAACCTTTCTGAAACTTGCCTAGACAAGATTGTAAACTTCAACACGAGGAAATCTGCAGATGCTGGAAATTCAAGCCACACACATCAAAGTTGCTGGTGAACGCAGCAGGCCAGGCAGCATCTCTAGGAAGAGGTATAGTCGACGTTTTGGGCCGAGACCCTTCGTCAGGACTAACTGAAAGAAGAGCTAGTAAGAGATTTGAAAGTGGGAGGAGGAGGGGGAGGGGGAGATCCAAAATGATAGGAGAAGACAGGAGGGGGAGGGATGGAGCCAAGAGCTGGACAGTTAATTGGCAAAAGGGATATGACAGGATCATGGGACAGGAGGCCCAGGGAGAAAGAAAAGGGGGAGGGGGGGAAAACCCAGAGGATGGGCAAGGGGTATAGTGAGAGGGACAGAAGGAGAAAAAGGAGAGAGAGAAAAAGAATGTGTGTATATAAATAAATAACGGATGGGGTACGAGGGGAGGTGGGGCATTAGCAGAAGTTTGAGAAGTCAATGTTCATGCCATCAGGTTGGAGGCTACCCAGATGGAATATAAGGTGTTGTTCCTCCAACCTGAGTGTGGCTTCATCTTGACAGTAGAGGAGGCCGTGGATAGACATATCAGAATGGGAATGGGATGTGGAATTAAAATGTGTGGCCACTGGGAGATCCTGATTTCTCTGGTAGACAGAGCATAGGTGTTCAGCGAAACGATCTCCCAGGCTGCGTCGGGTCTCGCCAATATATGGAAGGCCACATCGGGAGCACCGGACGCAGTATATCACCTCAGCCGACTCACAGGTGAAGTGTCGCCTCACCTGGAAGGACTGTCTGGGGCCCTGAATGGTGGTAAGGGAGGAAGTGTATGGGCATGTGTAGCACTTGTTCCACTTACAAGGATAAGTGCCAGGAGGGAGATCAGTGGGGAGGGATGTGGGGGACGAACGGACAAGGGAGTCGTGTAGGGAGCGATCCCTGCGGAAAGCAGAGAGCGGGGGAGGGGAAGATGTGCTTCGTGGTGGGATCCCGCTGGAGGTGGCTGAAGTTACGGAGAATAATATGTTGGACCCGGAGGCTGGTGGGGTGGTCGGTGAGGACAAGGGGAACCCTATTCCTATGGGAATGGTGGGTGAGTGAAGAGGGGATGGCCAATGGGAATGGTGGGTGAGTGAAGAGTTAGAGAAGTCAATGTTCATGCCATCAGGTCCCTTCCCCCTTTTCCTTCTCCCTGGGCCTCCTGTCCCATGATCCTCTCATATCCCTTTTGCCAATCACTTGTCCAGCTCTTGGCTCCATCCCTCCCCCTCCTGTCTTCTCCTATCATTTTGGATCTCCGCCCCACCTCCCACTTTCAAATCTCTTACTAGCTCTTCCTTCAGTTAGTCCTGACGAAGGGTCTCGGCCCAAAACGTCGACTGTACCTCTTCCTAGAGATGCTGCCTGGCCTGCTGCGTTCACCAGCAACTTTGTTGTGTGAAGATTGTAAACTTTTCAGCTTATATTGTGGACAACATTTTAATTGGCTTGAATTAAGAATTGAAATAATAAATATTGATGATTTTTTAATGGTGTATAATAGAGAAATTTTTTGCTGATTTTCAAGATCAGCATCCTGAAGTCCATAAGGTACACCCAAAAGCAATAAGGAAGCAAAATCTTTGTTGTCCGTTGTAACCTTAAAGTTACAAACAAATAGTATTGTCAAACTGGTAGATCTTTCATTTAGAGAATCCTACTCAAGCTCGAGATAATTCCATTGATAAAAGACAAAAAACAAATCAAGATAAGGCAAAAGTAGGAGATTGCCACTGAAGGTGTGTTCCATTCCTGCCTAAATAAAACCACATAAACGAAGCAATAAACACATGTTTTCCATTCCAATAAATGAATGGAGGGGGAGAAAATTTTAATTATCAGCTACTAGCTAAAAGATGCATTCCCTCGCATGTCAAACTTTTAATTCGTGCAAAAGCTCAACTGTGCTCAATAGAGTGAATGTTAAAAGTAAAAGCTGAATCTACCTTCCAAGCAGCGGTATGCCACAGGTGAGGATGATAAAAGGCAGTGGTTCTGCACAATCAAGCTGACTCTATGACCAGAATCAGGTTTAATATCACTGGCATATGTCATGAAATTTGTTGTTTTGTGGCAGTAGTACATTGCAAAACATAATACAAAAGAACTACAAATATATACTGTATATACATACAACATTGTGCAGAATTCTTAGGCACATAAATTTTGCTAGGGTGCCATAGAATTTGGTACAGTAATATATCTGTCAATGTGCAGCAGAGAGCAAGTTTGTAAATCTGGGATTTTGGGGAAAGGATGTTGGGGATGGAGTGCCGTGGAAGCGGTGGCAGAGACACACCCAGCTCTGAGACTCCAGGCAAGGTCACTTGATTCCCGACAATTGTTTGATTCACCATTCCCACACCCTCCGCTCTCCCCTTTTCACAACCATGATTACCCTCTCCCTGTCCCCTTCACACTTTCAGACCACAATAGAGACCCATATCAGAGCAATACATGAAAATACTATAGTACTGTGCCAATGTCTTATGTACCCCAACTTGACATACTGTATGTGCCTAAGAATTTTGCAGAATGCAGAGGGGAAGAAGCTATTCCAAAAATGTTGAGTGTTTGTGTCTTCAGGCTCCTGTACCACCTCCTTGATGTCGGACGTCGGTCGTGGCTATCTCTCGAGGTCGAGGATGATGGTCTTAATTCTGAAGAAGTGGCCCACAGAGTGAAGATGCCTGTGCGTGTATTTGTTTAACGTGTACTTGATGTTGCACTCCAAGAAGCACGCGATACTTCACAAATCGACCATGGAAACCACGACGATTGGAGCTGATGGATTTGTTGCAGCTTTCATCCGCCTTCACAGCCATTGAGTTTGAAGTAACTTCGTCCGCCTGTTCCACTGTTGAGGTCTTGGTTCGATTGTTCTTTGTCAGGGACCTCACGCTCGACCTTACCACTATGGGTGACCCCAGCAGGAGCATAGCTCCAGACGACATCGCTCTCGGGATCTCAGGACCACACAAGCTTCCCACCATGACAAGGTGACAATCCACGGAGAAGCTCCTTGATGATAGCAATGAGAAGAGCGCATGTACTGAGTGACAGGGGTCCTTAATGATGGATGCAGACTTCCTGAGGCATTACCTTTTGAAGATGTCCTCAGTGCTGGGGAGGCTTGTGCCCATGATGGACCTGACCCCATTTACAACTTTCTGCAGCTTTTTCTGATCCTGGCCTCTTCCTACCAACCGGTGACATGATCTGTTAGAATGTTCTCCATGGTACACCTGTAGAAATTTGCTAGAGTCTTTGGTATCACAACGAGTCTCCTTAAACTCCTAATGAAATATAGCCATTGTCATGCCTTCTTTGTAATTGCATCAAAATGTTGGGCCCCAGAATAGATCTACAGAGATTTTGACATGCATGAACTTAAAACTGCTCACCCCATCCACTGCTGATCCCCCGATGAGGACTGGTAAGTGTTCCCTTGACTTTCTCTTACTGAGATCCACAATCAATCCCTTGGTTTTATTGACGTGGAGTGCAAGGTTGCTGTTGTGACACCAGTTTGTCAGTGTCAAAAGAAGATGGGGGATTTGGATTTATGTAACACTTTGTACATTTTATGCATCACAGACTGGTGTGGAGTTTCCAATGAGCAGGATCACAGAGACTCAGCTAGCATAATCCTTCCCACCATCGAGGACAAGAGATAGTACCGCAAGAAAGTGGCATCAATCACTAAGGACTTTCTCCATCCAGTACGTGCCCTCTACTCATTATTACCTATGGAGCATGAGGACCCACACGGAACAATTCAGAGAAAGATTTTTCTCCACCATCAAATTTCTGAATGATCTACAATGAACCCATTAACTCTAACTCATTATTCCCTGTTTTGTACGCTATTTATTTAATTTTGTAACTTATAGTAAGTTTATGTCTTTCCCCTCTTTCTATGTTTGAACTTCTTATTTATTTGCACTATGCTAGTCACATGGTGAGGAAAGATTTTCACGAGTATGGTATCGGTGCTGGATAGCATGGTTGTGCGAAGTTCCTTATCGGCCTAGTAGGCTAGTTATATATATTCTGATGCCAATTCTTGGTATGTGTGACAATAATAAACCAATGCTAATACCATGGCAGATGCAAACACAAAACTCAAGGTCAAAGTAGTCAAAATCAAAGTAAAATTTGTGTGAGACAGAAGATGGCGCGATGGTAGCGTGCGCAGCCTCGCCGATGATTGATATCTGTATTCTGTCAAGTAGGGAACCGTGCACAATTCTGATTTAATGGAGACGAATGTGAGAGTACGGAGGAACATCTGGAAAACTTCTGAAATGCCCACTTCGCTGCCGCTGCTACTGTGTGGTAACCGGAATCTCCGGAGCAGAAGGCCCAGAAATCCTCAGCTTTGCTTGTTTCAGCGGCCGGGGTGAGGTCGAAGGCGCTCAGCAGAGGATGGCGCTTGGGAGGCTGTATGGGGGGGCTAGTCGGAGGCTCGAAGTTTTCAGACGGATTGACTCTGTGTCGGTTGTGATTGGCTGCTTCCAAGGCATTGGCAAGTTGATGGTTCCTGGAGGTTTATGGCAGGGAGTTTCTCCCTTTTGCCACCTGCTATCGGGGACTTGGGAGTCAATCGATTCGGGGACTTTGAGACTATTTTTACCATGACCATGGTTTGTTCTTCATCAAATTATGGTATTGTTTTGCACTGCTGTAACTATATATTATAATTATGTGGTTCTGTCAGTGTTACTCTTTGGTTTGTCCTGTTTTCTGCGATATCACTCCGGAGAAACATTGTATCATTTCTTAATTCATGTATGCATTTCTAAATGACAATAAAAGAGGACTGAGTGTTCTCATAATCTAATCTCATCTAAAAATTACTATTGAAGTACATAATATCAGTGGCCAATTTATTAGGTACATCTGTACCCCTGCTTATTAATGCCAATCATGTGGCAGCAACTCAATGCATAAAAGCATGCAGACATGGTCAAGAGGTTCAGTTGTTGTTCAGACTGAACATCAGAATGGGGAAGAAATGTGATCTTAGTGACTTTGACAGTGCAGTGATTGTTACTGCCAGACAGATTGGTTTGAGTAGCTGAGAAACTGCTGATCTCCTGAGATTTCCATGCACAACAGTCACGAGGGGTTACAGGGAATGATGCAAGAACAAAACAAAACATCCAGAGATCTGTAATTCTGGGAGCAAAAATGCCTTGTTATTGAGAGAGGTCAGAAGAAAATGGCCAGACTGGTTCAAGCTGACAGGAAGATAACAGTAACTCAAATAACCACACATTACAACAGCAGTGTGCAAAAGAGCATCTCTGAATGCACAACAGGTTGAACCTTGAAGTGAATAGGTTACTACGGCAGAAGACTACAAAGATATACTCAGTGACCATGTTGGGAAGTACAGGAGATAAAATAGATACTTGCTTTGATAATAATAAATGAACCTATGAACCTAATGACGTGGCTACCGAGTGTACTTGTTACCATATACCACCTTGAGATTCATTTTCTTGCAGGCATTTACAGGAAAAAATACAGTAGAATTTCTGAAAAACTATACATAAAATAAGACTAACAAACAGCAAAAAAAAATACATTAATCATCATCCTTGGTTGCTTGCTCCTAAGCAGTGGTTAACGTCAATGGAGCTAGCTCACAGAAATGGAAAATATTGAGGGCTCACAGCTCAATCTGCCTCTTTAATGCAAATTATGCTTACTGTGGCATGCAAAAGCTTGGGCACCCCTGGTCAAAATTTCTGTTGCTGTGAATAGCTAAGTGACTAAAAGATGACCTGATTTCCAAAACACAAAGTTAAAGGTGGCACATTTCTTTAATATTTTAAGCAAGATTACTTCTTTATTTCCATCTTTTACAGTTTCAAAATAACAAAGGAAAATGGCTGGAAGCAAAAGTTTGGGCACCCTGCATGGTCAGTAGTTAGTAACACCTCCTTTGGCAAGTATCACAGCTTATAAATGCTTTCTGTAGCCAGCTAAGAGCCTTTCAATACTTGTTTGGGAGATTTTCACCAATTCTGCATTGCAAAAGGCTTCTAATTCTGTGAAATTCTTGGGCCATCTTGCATGCACTGCTCTTTTGAGGTCTATCCACAGATTTTCAATGATGTTTAGGTCAGGGGACTGGGAGGGCCATGGCAAAACCTTCAGCTTGCACCTCTTGAGGTAGTCCATTGTGGATTTTGAGGTGTGTTTAGGATCATTATCCTGTTGTAGAAGCCATCCTCTTTTCATCTTCAGCTTTTTTACAGACGGTGTGATGTTTGCTTCCAGAATTTGCTGGTATTAAATTGAATTCGTTCTTCCCTCTACTGGTGAAATGTTCCCCATACCACTGGCTGCAACACAAGCCCAAAGCATGATCGATCCACCCCTGTGCTTAGCAGTTCTAGGAGGTGTTCTTTTCATGAAATTCTGTACCCTTTTTTCTCCAAACATACCTTTGCTCATTGTGGTCAAAAAGTTCTATTTTATCTTCAGCAGTCCACAGGATTTGTTTCCAAAATGTATCAGGCTTGTTTAGATGTTCCTTTGCAAACTTCTGACGCTGAATTTTGTGGTGAGAACACAGGAAAGGTTTTCTTCTGATGACTCTTCCATGAAGGTCATATTTGTGCAGGTATCACTGCACAGTAGAACAGTGCACCACCACTCCAGAGTCTACTAAATCTTCCTGAAGGTCTTTTGCAGTCAAACAGGGGTTTTGATTTGCCTTTCTAGCAATCCTACAAGCAGTTCTCTGCGAAAGTTTTCTTGGTCTTCCAGACTTCAACTTGACCTCCACCATTCCTGTTAAATGCCATTTCTTAATTACATGACAAACTGAGGAAACCCTACCTGAAAACACTTTGCTATCTTCTTCTCACTTTCTTCTGCTTTGTGGGTATCATTTATTTTAATTTTCAGAGTGCTAGGCAGCTGCTTAGAGGAGCCCATGGCTGCTGATTGTTGGAAGAAGGTTTGAGGAGTCAGGGTATTTATAAAGCTTTGAAATTTGCATCACCTGGCCTTTTGTAACGATGACTGTGAACAAGCCATAACAAGCTAATTAAGGTCTGAGTCCTTGGTAAAGGTTATCTGAGAGCTCAAATCTCTTGGGGTGCCCAAACTTTTGCATGGTGCTCCTTCCCTTTTTTTCACTCTAAAATTGTAGAAAACAAAAATAATACACTAATCTTGCTTAAAATGTTGAAAAGAATGTTTCATCTTTAACTTTATGATTTTTGGAGATAGTTCATCTTCTACTCACTTATCTATTCACAGTAACAGAAATTTTGACCAGGGGTGCCCAAACTTTTGTATGCCACTGTATACGTCTAACAAGCATGTTTCAGTGAAGCTGGCAATCACCAAAGCATTGAAACAATGATTTCTTAGAATTCCAGTCAGTGTAGTATTGTAGGGATACTGAATTATTGATTTTTGGTGAGACCCTTAATCTAATCAATGTGAAAGATACAAACAGTTGCCTGGGTGGGGATGCTTACTGCTATTTACCCCTCAGACAGCATCATATGAGATAAAGTTTAACATCACTGGTATATGCCATGAATTTTGCTTTTTTTTGTTTTCCAGCAGCAGTACAGGGTAATACAGAGAGAAAAAAAAAATATGTTCGTGGATCGATTTATTGTCCATTCAGAAATCTGATGGCAGATGGAAGAAGACATTGAGTGTGTGTCTCCAGGCTCATGTACCTCTTCCCTGATGCTGGCAATGAGGCAAAGGGAAGAAGCAATTCCTGAATCGTTGAGTGTGTGTCTTCATGCTCCTGTACCTCCTCCCTGATGGTAGCATGTTCTGGGTGATGGTAGTCCTTAATGATGAATGTAGCTTTTTTGAGACATTGCCTTTTGAAGATGTCCTTGATGCTGGGGAGGATAGTGCCAACTATATAGCTGGGTGAGTTTATAACTCTTTGCAGCTTTTTCCGATCCTGTGCAGTAGCCCCTCCATACCAGACTGTAATGCAACCAGTTAGAATGCTCTCCAAGCAGATCTATAGACATTTGCTGAAGTCTTTGGTGACAAATCAAATAAACTCCAAACGAAATATATCCGCTGTTGTGCCTTCAATATGTTGGGCCCAGGATAGATCTTCAGAGATGTTGATAACCAGGAATATTTATGATGGTTTTCATAGTCTTTCTGAGGAAACTTACTGTATGTGACTTGGATGATGTGTATTCAATATTGTAAGAGTGACCATCTTAAAACAATACTTTATTGCCTGCAACATGTCTGGAACTTTTTGAGACAATGAATGCTAATAAGTCATAGAAAGTTCTGAGAAATGGTCATCCACCGGAATCATTAACTCTGCTTCACTTTCCACAGGTGCTACCTGTCCTGCTGAGTATTTCCACCATTTACGTTATTTTATTGATGGGTGTGTCAGGATTTCAGAAACCCTCATTTTATCTGACCTGAAAATTTGACATGCTTTTCATCGGTATTTAAGAGTCTGGAAGCCTGCAAGACTGAATGGTATGTTTTCTTTGTCAAAACTGATTGGGATTGAAAGGAAACAATACCGTTGAATTCATGAGATGCAGAGAGTGAAACAGAATTGAATGCCAGCTGTAATATACTGGCCTTAGAAGATATTACAATTCAGTCTGCATGCAATCAGTTGTGTCATACACTTCCTCCCTCTTCTTTTTTCAAATATAATAAAAGCAATTCTAAAATATCTCTCAGCTAGCATTTACATTTAAAAATAATTCATTTGATATAATTACATTATAATTTATAAAACACATTCACTGCAAGGGAATGATTATTCAGTTAGCAGAGATCCAAAAATATATTTAATAGGGAAAGGTGTACAGCTCTAACACTTTAAATCTTATGCCTGGCTCAGTTTTAATGGGAGGGAATAGGAAGCAAGTTGGAATCTAAGGTCTAGATTTGAATCATGCTTGGGATGTGATTGTTGCTTTTTCCTGGAGTTGACTGCTACGCTCCACAAAGTGCAGGCAGCAAAGCGCAGCAGTGTGACATTGGCAGGGTTAAATTAATAAGTACAGGTTTCATGAGGTCTGTCCTGCCTCACTTCCCAACAGATACATCTGTTCAACAATTATTACATGATTTTTTTTCATAAAAAATTCAACACCCAGGGTGTCGCGCTACCAAGAACCTGAAAATTTATGCAGCGAATGGAATCGTTAATTTCTCAGAGGAGAACAAGAGAAAAATTACAGATTTGAGTGAAATTCCTTGAGTGAAATGCATACAGTGCACTTGCTCTTTATCCTTAATCACAGTTTAGCATCAGGTAGCAGGAAGATCCCGCTCCGCATGCTGATGAATCTGTAGCGTTCAAAAAGAAGGCTACTTGTTGAGGGACTTGGAAATAGCAATTACCTTACCCGAATGAAAAACCAAACAGAAAACAGACTGTTCTGCATTCTTTAGGTAAAGATCTGAAAGCTCTGATGTTCAAAGTTCCATCTATTGAGTTGAACTATATTTCACAATATATATAAAACCATAAGCATTGGCAGGGAGGTTTAAGTCTGTTAAGTGCATAAAGTTGCCAATGGGTAGGCCACCTCCATTTTCATCTCTGGTGATTTCATTCCCCTAAGTGTATGACAGTCAGGCTAATTTCCATTTAAGTGTATAGCTTTGCAGTCCATACACACGATGCATAATTAAGCACCAGAATAATGGCTTCATCCTCACCTTTGAAAATGTTAATCTGTTCATTGCTCAACTCAATGGCTCAGTTTAACACCTCGATATTCATTAACTACTAAAGTCTACCCACCGTAAATGTCACTTAAAAGTACTTTACAAAATATAAAGCAGTTCTGTTTCTGTGAATATAAAGGCTGTATATAATGAAAATGCAGATTGGAGATGATTGGGTAATTCTTCTGTCAATCAAGTTGGGTGCTGTAAATTACAGAAGCTGATTTCATGCACATAAACCATATGAAACTAATTTTACTGGAGAATTTACCTTGCTTTAATTGGGAGAAGTTGCAGAAGTTTCTGATTCTTCTTCTCTTTTAAATAGACATTTTTTAAAAGGTAAATTGACTTTGGTCATTACCAGATATACTATGAATCCAACCTCCAGTTCGTTGGTTCAAAATCAAAACCAGAATCGGACTTAGTATCACTGGCATATGTTGTGAAATTTGTTGTTATGCAGCAGCAGAACATTGGAACACATAATAATAAAAACTTTGAATTACTATAAGTATATGTACATTTTAAAAAGATAAATTAAACAGTAGTGCAAAAGAGCAAAACAAGGAAAAGATAGTGAGGTATTGTTCATGGGTTGACTGTCCATTCAGAAATTTGATGGCATTGGGGAAGAAGCTGTTCTTGAATCATTGAATCTGTGCCTTCAGGCTCCTGTACCTCCTCTTTGATGATAGTAATGAGAAGAGGGCACGACCTGGGTGATGCAGGTCCTTAACGAAGGATTCCACCTTGTTGAGGTTTCACTCCTTGAAGAATCAGGTTCAGAATCAGAATCAGGTTTAATATCACCGGCATATGTTGTGACACTTGTCTTCGCAGCAGCAGTACAATGCAATATACAATGTCCTTTCAGACGAGGACATGTCCTGGGTAATGGGGCTCCTTAATGATAAATGCTGCCTTTCTGAGACATCTCTCCTTGAAGATGTGCAAAGTTATCAAGAAACACACTGAAGAATGAAATGGTCAACTTCAAAACAAATGTATTTTTTCATATCAGGCCACATTGTTAATTATAGCATGTAACAATGCAATTTCTAATGTATTCAGAATTCTTGGCTGATTAAAGTTGATCTCTTTAACCAAATTATTGACCACCTGCCCTGTTCCTTATTTCCTGCTATATTCCATTATTTATTTGTTTGAAATCACTGCTGTAAAGTAAGTTGGGATGCTATAAAAGGTCCATTTGGCTACAAAGAAATGCAGATTGGTAGATTAATTGTGAATTGCCCATTCTGTGGGTGGCCAGTGGAACAATCATAAACACAAGAGATTCTGCCGATGCTGGAAATCCACTCATAAAATGTTGGAGGAACTTAGCAGGTCAGGCGGTGTTTATGAAAAGTCAGTGTTTCTGTCTGAGGCCTGTCATCGGGACTGGAAAGGAAGGGGGAAGATGCCAGTATCACAAGGTGGGGGGAGTGGAAGAAGCACAAGCTAGAAGGTGATAGGTGAAGCCAGATGGGTGGGGGAGGAGGGATGAAGAAAGCAGCTGGCAGGTGATAGGTCAAGAAGACACAGGGCTGTGAAAGAAGGAATCTGATAGGAGAGGGCAGTGGACATTGGAAGAAAGGGAAGGAGGTGTGGTATCTGGAGGAGGTGATAGGTAGGGGAGGAGAAAAATTAAGAGGCCAAGAGGGGAATTGGAGAAGAGGGAAGGAGAGGGGGTAAAATTACTGGAATTTGGAGAGATTGATATTCATGTCATCAGGTTGGAGGCTACCTAGATGGAATACAAGGTGTTGCTCTTCCACTCTGCCTCACTGTGGAATAAGAGGAGGCCATGGACTGACATGTTGGAACAGGAATGGGGATAGGAATTTAAATGGTTGGCCGTTGGGAAATTACGCTTTTGACGGATGGAGCAGAGGTGCTCAAGAAAGTGATTTCCTAATTTACTTCAGGTCTCACTAACGTAGAGGAGGCCACATCAGGAGAACTAGATACAATGGATGACCCCAACAGATTCTCAGGTGAAATGTTGTCTCACCTGGATGCAGGCTAATGTGCTCTGATGTGTGATCTATTGTTTACTAAGGAAGTACAGTCATGTGGTTGTAGGTCATTTGACTAGTTCCCAGACACATGGACCATTGAATGTGGAAATCAAGTTTAAATCAGCAGCTGGTTTCAATAAATATTTTAAATAAATCTTGAATAAAAAGCTAATATCGGTGATGGTGACCATAAAAGAACAGTGTTGTTGTAAAACCCCATCTGCTTCACTAACACCCTTTGGGGAAGGGCATCTGTCATCTTTACCACAGTCTAGCCCATATGTTATCTAGCAGGCTCATAAATGCCCTTCGAAACAGCTTAACAAGCTATTTATTCAGGGCATTAGCCATTGTAAATCTACTCACCCCTCCTCCATGGGTGAAAAATTGTAAAACAAATTGAATCAATTGGTGTGGCTTCTGAAGAGAAGAAAGAATGAGCTGAACATATAGCTTGAGCCACAGCTCTGCAGAGAATAGAATCAATAATAAAATTCACTACTAGATCCAATGCTCCATCTCATACAACTTCTCATAGTCAGAGCACATTCTGCATAATCAGGAAAGCTCACCAATGTCTCGATTTTCTGAGGAGGCTTACGTATAGATGAGCAGTAGAGAGCATCCTAACATGCTGCATCACTGAATGGTATGGAAACTGCACTGTGGTGGACCAGAAGATTCTACAACAGGTAGTCAAAACTGTCCAATGCATCAGCGGTATCCGCATACCCATCATTAAGGACATATATACAGATAGGTGCCAGAAAAGGGCTAGTAACATCATGAAGGATCCCAATTACCCTGCTTATGGTCTACTTGTCCCACTGCCAACAGGGAGGAAGCTAGATAGCATCACACCGGGACCACCAGACTCAGACATAGTTATTTTCCCCTAGCAGTAAGGCTGATCAGCACCTCCACCCACCACCACTACTTTATCATTTTCTGACTCTCCTGTGCCTAGCATCACTTTAAGGACATAAAATCAATCTTTTATCTTATATATCTATATTTATTGTGTTTTTTAATTATTATGTTCTTTATCTCATTTTGTTTTATTTGGGCTGCATCTGGTCTGGAGTAAGAATTATTTCATTCTTCTTTACCCTTGAGTACTGGAAATGACATTAAACAATCTGAGGTGAATCAAAACTGGTTAGATCAACCTTTTTCTTCTGAGGAAATTGCCCGGGTTGTCCATTCTCTAAGCTCAGGGAAGGTTCCTGGTCCTGACTGATTTTCTGGAGAGTTCTATAAGGCTTTTGCTGTTTTGCTTATTCCTCACTTACTTTCTGTCCTTTCTGACTCTTTTAAATTAGAAAGGTTGCCACAATCTTTTTATGATGCCTCTATTTCACTTACTCTCAAAAAGAATAAAGATCCAACTGATTACTCTTCCTACAGACCTATTTCTTAATTAATGTTGATGCTAAAATTTTATCTAAACTTTTGGTTTATAGGATGGAAAACATTCTGCCTTTTATTATCTCTGATGACCAGACTGGTATTAAAAGTCATTATTCTCATTTTAACATTCGTCGTTTACTGAATGTTATTTATTCTCCCTCTAAAGAAACTTCGGAATGTGTGATTTCTTTGGATGCTGAGAAAGCCTTCAACCGGGTTGAATGGAATTATTTATTTTAAGTATTAGAAAAATTTAAATATGGGTCCAATTTTATTCAATGGATTAAGTTACTTTATTCATCTCCTACTGCACAGGTTCTTACTAACTCTTAGAGTGCTAAACAAGTTAATTTCCAACATGGAACGAGACAAGGATGTCCTTTGAGTCCTTTGCTTTTTGATTTAGCTTTAGAGCCTTTAGCCATTGTGTTTCGTAAATCCGTTGACATATCAGGTATTTTATGGAGGAGTATCACTCATAAGTTGTCGCTTTATGCTGATGACCTTTTGCCCTACATCTCTAATGTGGAGTCCTCTCTACCTTCAATACTCTCTTTACTTTCTGAATTTAGTCAGATCTCAGGATATAAACTTAATCTTCATAAGAGTGAACTTGTTCCTTTGAATAATTTGGTATCAGTCAACTCTGACCTTTCTGTTAAAATTGTAAGAAATCAATTTACTTATTTGGATATAACAATTACTAGAAATTAGGAATTTCTTTTTAAAGAAAACTTTATCATTCTTTTGGAATATGCTAAGAAGGTACTATCAAATTGGTCTCCCCTTTCTTTATCGCTGTTTGGATGTGTTAATTCTATTAAAATGAATATTTTGCCTAAATTTTTATACTTATTTCAAGCCCTACCTGTTTGTACTCCTAAATCCTTTTTTGACTCTTTAGATTCGATTATATCTTCTTACTTATGGAAGAATAAAACCCCCCGATTAAACAAAGTTCATCTTCAGAAAACTTTAAAAAAAAATGGGGGATTAGCCCTACCCAATTTTAGGTTTTACTACTGGGCAGTCAACCCAGCTATCTTACGTTTAGGTTATACTGAATATATATATATTAATATATTAATATATTAATATATTAATCGTGAATACTGTCGGGTTTGGGTTTCTTCAGAAGTTAGTTCTGTTAATAAATTTTCTATTATTTCTCTTCTTGGTTCTTCAGTTCCTCTATCTTTAAGTAATTTAACCGATAATTATGCAGTTAAACATTTGTAAGGGGTTTCTCCTTTTATGTTACTGCGTAGGCTAATTAAAATGGCTTCTTTGTTATGTTAACTGCTGAGAAAGTTCTCTCGCTAGCAGCTTGTTTGGGTTATAATATTGATAAGAGAACAAACAAACCAATTGGGATAGATGTTATTCTTTCTAGTGTGTCTGTAAGCTATTGTGATGTGCTGGTTTTTGGGCAGAAGGCGCGATGGGGAGAGAGAGAGTGAACACGGTGCTGTGAGCTGGTTAACGGGTTCGGACCCTGAGCAGGAGTCTGAGCTCCAGGGGCTTTTCAGGAGAAACCTGGGAGAAGACAGACATGCTGGAAGCGCCCTGGTCGATCACTTTGGGTGGTTCCGAGCGGCGAGTCGAGGGGGTCGGAGTGGACCGCAGAGTGAAGAGAGGAGACCCCGGGTATTTGAGCTCCAACTGTGTGCATGAAGAAATTGAACTTTGATAAATCTGGCACCCTTTTCTTTTTCTTTTATATTGTATCTCTATTAATCTCATGGTCCCAGTAAGATTTATAAATTGTAATCAATTAATCGTATATGGTGTTTATTCTGTTATTTGGCGGGGTGGGGTACAATCACACAACATCCACACAAACTTTATTACCCAGTTTGGTGGGGCCGAGGGCTGCTTTCCCTAGACAGTGAGTTGAGTGATCCTGAGGCGTACTGGGGGGCTACACATTCTTTGAGGATTTGGTTACAATTTAGAAAATTCTTTGGGTTATTTGGTTTTTCACTCTCTAGTCCCATTTTTTCTAGTTTTTTTTAAACCTTCTTTCACTGGTGTAGCTTTTAAAGAGTGGAATGGACTAGTTATTATATGTTTTCTGGATCTGTTTGTTGGAGATCTTCTGTCCTCATTTGATCAGCTATCTATTAAATATAATCTTTGTAAAGCTCACTATTTTTAGATATTTACAAATTAGAGACTTCTTGCATTCTCAACTTCATACATTTCCTAAATGTCCAGATAATAATTTAATTAATACAATTTTTACTTTGAAACTTTTTCATAATGGATCTATTTCTAATATTTATAGTATGTTTTTGGCAATGAGAAACATTCCGTTAGACAAAATTAAAAACCTCTGGGAACGAAACCTACAGATTTCAATTGATGAGGATACTTGGAATGTTTTTTTAAAACTTGTTCACATTTCTTTGTTATGTGTGCGTCACTCTCTTTTACAATTTAAAGTGGTTCATAGAGCCTATATGACTAGAGATAAGTTCTCTCGTTTTTACTCAGATTTTTCTCCATACTATAATAGGTGTAATGCCAAAGAGGCCTCCCTAACTCATATGTTTTAGTCCTGCCCGTGGCTTGTTAAATTTTGGAAAGAAGTATTTCAAACTTTCTCAGAGCTTTTTAAAGTAAACTTTAAACCCAGCCCTCTGACTGCCCTGTTTGGTATTGTTGGAGGAAATGATTTTACTCTTAAGCCGAATGATTTTCATATTTTGGCTTTCATTTCTCTTTTAGCCAGAAGAGTTTTGTTGCTTAAATTGAAAGGTGCCACTCCGCCTACCCATGCCTATTGGTTGATTGATGTTATGTCATGTTTAAATCTAGAGAAGATTAGGTGTTCTATTTTTACACCTAGACAAAATTTTTTCACATTATGGGGACCTTTTTGGAACTACTTTCACAATTTTCAATTTGTTCAGCAATGATGATGGCTATTATATGTTTGAATTTACAACTATATGTCAGAGATATTTTTTCTTGTCTTTTAATCAAACAGCTTTTTTTTGTCTCTTTTTTTGTTTTAGATTAGAATAAAATATACCTTTTCAATATCATGGTTAATTTACTATACATAGTTATGGGGCATTTCAATCTTGTTTCTGTTTCCATAATATCATAATGTATTTTGTGTTCATTTATGCAAGTAATTAATACAAATATTGAAAAAGAAAGAATAACTTTAAACTATCTTGATTTGCTCAAGCGTAGCCTTTGGTCATTGGAAGAGAGCAATGTTCAACACTGGCACAAACTCATGGTCTTCTGGGTACGAGGGATGCTCATGCTAAAGGAATACCTATAGCAGGCTTATCAGTGTACCAGAGAGAGGTTGTCTTCAGAAACCACCCCCTCCCTCAAATCCAGTGGCTGAATAAATAAACTAGCCATCATGACCTTCTCCCAGGCTATTTCCAATGTCTTCATTATGTTCAGCTAGCTTCAGTAAGTAGGCCACATTGTTTGCCTGCCTGACATCACCAGGTCACCCACTCTGAACCCTTTCACAGCAGGAAGTTACTGTAAGGAAGACTGAGGAAGTAATTCAAGGATGTTCTCAACACATCCCTGAAGAAATGTAATATTCTCATCAGCTGCAGGTAGACCGTACAGAGCGTTGAAATTAGTTGCACCACCATCTGGTATGGAGGAGCGACTGCACAGGATCATAAAAAGCTGCAGAAAGTAGCAAACTCAACCAACTCCATCATTGGCACCAACCTCGCCAGCATCCAAAAGGCGAGGCATCAAGAAGGCGGTGTCTATTATTAACCACCCTCCCATCTGGAACGTGCCCTCTTCTCATTGCTACCTTCAAGGAGGAGGTACAGGAGCCTGAAGACCCACTCTCAAAGTTTTAGAAACAATTTCTTCCCCACCACCCTGAATGGACAACAAACCCTTATACACTATATACTGTATATGTGTATTCTATATATAGACATACATATTCAAAGTTCAAAAATTTGCAAGTAAATTTTATTATTAAATTACATATATGTCACCATATAAAACCATGAGATTCATTTTCCTGCAGGCATATTCACCAAATCTATAGGATAGCAATTATAACAGGATCAGTGAAAGATCAAGCAGAGTGCAGAAGACAACAAACTGTGCAAATGCAAATATAAACAAATAGCAGTAAAAATGAGAACATGATATAACAAGATAAAAAGTCCTTAACATGAGATCATTGGCTGAGGGGACATCTGCATGGATGGGCTTATCATAATATATAGTTTTTATTTTGTTTTGCAATGCCCTGCCTCAAAACAACAAATTTCATGACATATGCCTTTGATATTAAACCTGTTTCTGATTCTAGGTTCTATGTGTGCTCAGTGTGTCACAAACATCACCAATGCCCATCGTAGAAGCTACAGGCCAATACATGTAAAACACAAGGAGCTCAACACATCTATGTTTTATTCAAGAACTCTTGACAAAAAACCTCTGAAACTTTCAATATACATTACTGCAACACAAAGAGCAGTTAGTCACATGATACAGTCCTTAAAGGCTGAGAGTATTAAGGCAAACTTGTTCACAACCAATATTATGGATGCCACATACACACAAGAGAATCTAGAAATGCTGGAAATCTTGGGCAACGCACACAAAATACTAAAGGAACTCAAGGAAGCAGAATAATTCAATACTTCCATTTTTAAAAAAATATAATTTGCTCAAAGGTTTCTGTACTAGCTATGATCTCACAGTAGTGTTGGTGTAACTTTTATTGAACTTGCAAATTCATTAAGTCATTTGAGTAACATCCATCTTTGGCTCAGAAATATTAGTTCAGCTTCACAACCATCAGATGTACTGTACATTAGTTCCTTTTCTTAAAACAATAATGGGATTCTCTTCAGAAATTCATCTTCTGTACTTTCTCGGTATTGTGTGCTGGAAACTTAATAGGCTTATTAGAATTTCTTACTGATCATCACAAGGTTATTTTATTTTATTATATTTAGAGTTACAATGTGGAGCATGCCATTCTGGCTCAGAGAGTTACACCATCCAGCAGCCAATCTATTTAACACTAGTCTAGTCACAGGACAATTTATAATGACCAACTAACCTACTAGCTGGAACATTCATGGACTGTGGGAGGAAGCCGAGGAAACTCACGTGTACACATGGAGAATTTACAAACTCCTTACGGATGGCACTGGAATTGAACTCTAAACTCCGGAGCTGTAATAGAGTCATGACCACTCTGACAACTTTGCAGTAAAAAGACTTTGCTTTTATATTGTTCGAATTCTGATTTTTTTTGTCAAAAATATGAACTTAGAACATAGAATATAGAAATCTGCAGCACATTACAGGCCCTTTGGCCCACAGTGTTGTGCCAACCATGTAACCTATTCTAGAAACTGCCTTGAAACTCCCTAGCTCAAAGCCCTCGATTTTTCTAAGCTCCATGTACTCTCTAAGAGGCTTCTAAAATACTCTATTGTACCCGCTTCTATCACTGCCGCCAGCAGTGTATTCCACGCACTCACCACTCCCTGTGTGAAAAATTTACTCCTGACATCCCCTTAGTACCTATTTTCAAGCACGTTAAAACTATGCCCCCTCATGTTAGCTATTTCAGCCCTGGGAAAAAGCTATCCACACAATCAATGCCTGTCATCATCTTACACACCTCTATCAGGTCACCTGTCATCCTCCAATACACACAAAAAAAATGCTGGTGAACGCAACAGGCTAGGCAGCATCTCTAGGAAGAGGCACAGTCGATGTTTTGGGCCGAGACCCTTCGTCAGGACTAACTGAAAGAAGAGCGAGTAAGAGATTTGAAAGTAAGAGGGGGAGGGGGAGATCCAAAATGATAGAAGACAGAGGGGGAGGGATGGAGCCAAGAGCTGGAAAGTTGATTGGCAAAAGGGATACAGAGCTGGAGAAGGGAGCGGATCATGGAACGGGAGGCCTAGAGAGAAAGAAAGGGGGGGGGGTAACCCAGAGGATGGGCAAGCAGTTATAGTGAGAGGGACAGAGGGAGAGAAAAAAAAGAGAATAAATAAATAAATAAGGGATGGGGTACGAAGGGGAGGTGGGACATTAACGGAAGTTAGAGAAGTCGATGTTCATGCCATCAGGTTGGAGGCTACCCAGACGGAATATAAGGTGTTGTTCCTCCAACCTGAGTGTGGCTTCATCTTGACAGTAGAGGAGGCCGTGGATAGACATATCAGAATGGGAATGAGATGTGGAATTAAAATGTGTGGCCACTGGGAGATCCTGTTTTCTCTGGCGAACAGAGCGTAGGTGTTCAGCGAACTGGTCTCCCAGCCTGCGTCGGGTCTCGCCAATATATAGAAGGCCACATCGGGAGCACCAGACGCAATATATCACCCCAGCCGACTCACACTCGCCTCACCTGGAAAGACTGTCTGCGGCCCTGAATGGTGGTAAGGGAGGAAGTGTAAGGGCATGTGTAACACTTGTTCCGCTTACAAGGATAAGTGCCAGGAGAGAGATCAGTGGAAAGGGAAGGCGGGGGACAAATGGACAAGGGTGTCATGTAGGGAGCGATCCCTGCGGAAAGCATAAAGAGGGGGGGAGGGAACGATGTGCTTAGTGGTGGGATCCCGTTGGAGGTGGCGGAAGTTACGGAGAATTATATGTTGGACCCGGAGGCTGGTGGGGTGGTAGGTGAGGACCAGGGGAACCCTATTCCTAGTGGGGTGGCGGAAGGATGGGGTGAGAGCAGATGTGCGTGAAATGGGAGTGATGCGTTTGAGAGCAGAGTTGATGGCGGAGGAAGGGAAAGCCCCTTTCTTTAAAAAAGGAGGACATCTCCTTCGTCCTAGAATGAAAGGCCTCATCCTGAGAGCAGATGCAGCGGAGACAGAGGAATTGCGAGAAGGGGATGGCATTTTTGCAAGAGACAGGATGGGAAGAGGAATAGTCCAGGTAGCTGTGAGAGTCCGTAGGCTTACAGTAGACATCAGTAGATAAGCTGCCTCCAGAGATAGAGACAGAAAGATCAAGAAAGGGGAGGGAAGTGTCGGAAATGGACCAGGTAAACTTGAGGGCAGGGTGAAAGTTGGAGGCAAAGTTAATGAAGTCAACGAGCTCAGCATGTGTCCAGGAAGCAGCGCCAATGCAGTCGTCGATGTAGTGAAGGAAAAGTGCGGGACAGATACCAGTATATGCTTGGAACATGAATTGTTCCACAAAGCTGACAAAAAGGCAGGCATGGCTTGGACCCATACAGGTGCCCATGGCTACACCTTTAGTTTGGAGGAAGTGGGAGGAAACAAAGGAGAAATTATTAAGAGTAAGGACTAATTCCGCTAGATGGAGGAGAGCGGTGGTAGAAGGGAACTGGTTAGGTCTGGAATTCTGGAATCCAAAAAGAAGCGGAGAGCTTTGAGACCTTCCTGGTGGGGCATGGACATCCATGGTGAAAATAAAGCAGTGGGGGTCAGGGAACTTAAAATCATTGAAAAAATTCAGAGCATGAGAAGTGTCACGAATATAGGTGGGAAGGGATTGAACAAGGGGGGATAAAACAGAGTCGAGGTATGCAGAAATGAGTTCGGTGGAGCAGGAGCAAGCTGAGACAATGGGTCTACCTGGACAGGCAGGTTTGTGGATCTTGGGTAGGAGGTAGAAACGGGAAGTGTGGGGTGTGGGAACTATAAGGTTGGTAGCAGTGGATGGGAGATCCCCTGAGCTAATAAAGTTGGTGATAGTGTGGGAGACAATGGCCTGGTGCTCCTTAGTGGGGTCATGATCGAGGGGTAAATAAAAAGAGGTATCTGCGAGTTGTCACTGTGCCTCGGCAAGGTCGAGGTCAGTACGCCAGACTACAACAGCACCCCCCCATCGGTGGGTTTTATAGTAAGGTTAGGATTAGTGCGGAGGGAGTGGAGAGCAAAGCGTTTGGAAGGAGTGAGGTTCATCGCTCCAAGGAGAAAAGGCCAAACTTACTCAAACTATTCTCATCAGGCATGCTTTCCAATCCAGGCAACATCCTTGTAAATCTCTTCTGCACTCTCTCTAGAGTATCTCAGGGAATTTCAGAGTTGTAAATTACGCTTAAGTTATGTTAAATTTACAGATCTGTACAAAAGTCTTTGGCACCCATATCTATATATATATATATATATACACCTGTAGCTAGGATGTCGAAGACTTTTGCACTGTACTGTACTAATTTTATGTATGGCACTGTACTGCTGCCAGAAAAAAAAACAAATTTCATGACGTATGTGAGTTATGATAAACCTGATTCCAATATGGGTCTCTACTGTGGCCTGAGAGTGGAAAGAGGAGAGGGATAGGGGAATCATGGTTGACAAAAGGGGAAGGGAGAGGTGAGGGACCGGGAAGCACCAGAGAGACATTCTGTAATGATCAATAAACCAATTGTATGGAATCAAATAACCTTATCTGGAGTCTCAGGGCTGGGTGTTTCTGCACGTGTGCCACCCCCTTCTCCCCACTGTGGCATACCTTCTCTGCTACCTGCCCACACCCCTCCTGCAGCACTCCACCCACACCATTCCCAACATCCTTTGCTCCCGTCAGATTTACAAACTCACTCTCTGCTTCATGTTGACAAATACAGTGCCAATAAAAAGTATTCCCCTTGTTAGTTTTCATGTTTTATTGTTTTACAACATTAAATCACAATGGACTTCATTTGCCTTTTTTGACACTGATCAACAGAAAAATACATTTTTTGTGTCAAAATGAAAACACTCCTCTACAAAGGGATCTAAATTATTTACAAATATAACACAAAATAATTGATTGCATAAGTACTCACGCCCTTCAAGTCAGTATTTAGTAGATGCACCTTTGGCAGCAACGCCTTGAGTCTGTGTGGATAGGTCTCTATCAGCTTTGCACGTCAGGCCACTGCAATTTTCCCCCATTCTTCTTTAGAAAACTGCTCAAGCTCTGTCAGATTGCGTGGGGATCATGAGTGAACAGCCCTTTTCAAGTCCAGCCACAAATTCTGAGTTGGATTGAGGCCTGCACTCTGACTTGGCCACTCCAGAACATTATCTATGTTGTTTTTAAGCCATTTCTGTGTCGCTTTGGCTTTATGCTTGGGATCACTATCTTGCTGGAAAACAAATCTTCCCCCAAGTCACAGTTCACTTGCAGATTGCATCAAGTTTTCCTCCAGGATTTCCCTGTAATTTGCTGCATTCATTTTACCCTCTACCTTCACAAGCCTTCTAAGACCTGCTGCAGTGAAGCATCCTCACAGCATGATGCAGCCTCCACCATGCTTCATGGGAGGGATAGTGCGGTTTTGTTGATGTGCGTTTTTTGGCTTATGCCAAACATAGCATTTAGTCTGATGAGCAAAAATCTCAAATTTGGTCTTATCAGACAATGGAACCTTGCAGCTAACTTCAGAGTCTCCCATATGCCTGCTGGTAAACCCTAGCCGAGATTTCATGTGAGTGTTTTTCAACGGTGGCTTTCTCTTTGTCAATCTCCCATAAAGCCGCGACTGGTGAAGCACCCGGGCAACAGTTGTTGTATGCGCAGTCTCTCCCATCTCAGCCACTGAAACTTGTAACTCCACCAGTGGTGTCATAGCTCTCTTAGTGGCCTCCCTCACTAGTCTCCCTCTTCCATGGTCACTCAGATTTTGAGGACGGCCTGCTCTAGGTAGACTTACAGCTGTGCCATATTCTTTCCACTTCTTGATGATTGACTTAACTGTACTCCAAGGAATAATCAGTGACTTGGAAATTTTCTTGTATCCATCTCCTGACCTGTGCTTTCAAATAGCCTTTTCAAGGAGTTGCTTGAAGTGTTCTTTTGTCTTCAAAGTGTAGTTTTGCCAGGATACTGACTCACCAGCAGTTGGACTTTCCAGATACAGGTGTATTTTTATCAATCAATTTAAAGACTTTGACTGCACCTGGTGATCTCCACGTAAGTAATTATGTGACTTCTAAAACCAATTGGCTGTACCAGTGATTATTTGTGTCATGTCAAAGGGAGTGAATACTTATGCAATCAATGACTTTGTGTTTTATACTTGTAATTAATTTAGAACCCTTTGTAGAAATCTGTTTTCACTTTGACACAAAAGAGTCTTTTTCTGTTGATCAGTGTCAAAAAAAGCCAAATTAAAATCCACTGTGATTCAATATTGTTAAACAATAAAACATGAAAACTTCCAAGGGAGGGGGTGGTGAATACTTTTTTTAGGCACTGTACAGTACTGTGCAAAGGTCTTAGGTACCCTAGCTATAAAGTATATATGTGCCTCGGACTTCCGCACAGTGTGACCTATTGTTCTTGTGACTGCTGTTTATATGGTGCTATGTGCCTTTAACTCTGCTGCAAGTATTTTCGGTATTGCAGTCGTGTACCTGTGCATATGACAATATGCTCAACTTTAACATTGACATTGATATACAGCTCAAAGAATTAATATTAGCATTTATTTTATTTATTTATTCAAAGATACAGCATTGAACAGGCACTTCCAGCCCAATGAACATACATACTCTTTACAGATAGCACCTGTAATTCTTAGAACCATTTCCACGTTTCCATCTAGTTACCTGTAGCCTGTACGAAGGCTCCAATGCATAAGCTCCAGAATACAGACTGAACGACTTCTCCTTTCCACTCAAGTTTTGATAGAGTCATAGAGCACAGAAACACTCCCTTCAGTCCACAATTTCCAAATTCTTGCTCTTTCTGAACTGTTTCACCTCCACATTTGGAGGAACCTATCCAGAGTGTCAATGGATCAACAATTTGGCAGAGTGTGCCATTGGTCTGCAATTCTGAAATAGTCCAGGCTGATGTTCTTGAAAGAGACTGTTGCAATCTTATTTGCAATTTAACAATTTACCTGCTAGAATTTTTATCACCACTTACAGGTCCTATGTAGTTGTGACATTACGTAACGGCTCTTGAACTCAATCCCATAGTTGATGAAGGCCAACACACCATATGCCTTCTTAACCACACTGTCAACCTGCGCAGCAGTTTTGAGCGTCCTATGGACTCGGACCCCAAGATCTCGCTGATCCTCCACACCACCAAGAGCCTTACCATCAATATTATATTCTGTCTTCCAACTTGACCTACCGAAATGAAACACTTCACACTTATCTGGGTTGAACTCCATCTGCCACTTCTCAGCCCAGTTTTGCATCCTATTGATGTCCCACTGTAACCTCTGACAGCCCTCCAGACTATCTACAACACTCCCAACTTTTGTGTCATCAGCAAACTTACTAACCTACCCTTCTACTTCCTCATCCAGGTCATTTATAAAAATCACAAAGAGGAGGGGTCCCAGAACAGATCCCTGAGGAACATCACTGATCACCGTCCTCCATGCAGAATAAAAAACATCCACAAACACACTTTGCCTTCTGTGGACAAGCCAATTCTGGAACCACAGTGCAAGGTCTCCTTGGATCCCATGCCTCATTACTTTCTCAAGGAGCCTTGCATGCGGAACCTTATCAAGTGCCTTACTGAAATCCATAAACACTACATCCACTGCTCTACCATCATCAATGTGTTTTGTTACATCCCCAAATAATTCAATCAGGTTTGTAAGGCACGACCTGCCCTTAACGAAGTCATGCTGATTATCCCCAATCAGATTATATATCACCAAATGCTCCAAAATCCTGCTTCTCAGTATTTTCTCCAACAATTCGCCTACCACTGAAATAGGATTCACTAGTCTAATATTTCCTGAGTTATCTCTACTCCCTTTCTTGAACAAGGGAACAACGTTTGCAAACTTCAAATCCTCTGGTACTTCTCCCGCCCCTATTAGTGATACGAAGATCATCACCTGAGGCTCAGAAATCTCCTCCCTCCCTTCCCACAGTAGCCTGGTGTATATCTCATCTAGTCCTGGTGACTTATCTAACTTAACATCTTTCAAAAGCTCCAGCTCATCTTCTTTCTTAATGTCTATACACTCAAGCATTTCAGTCCACTGTAAGTCATCCTCACAATTACCAAGGTCCTTTCACTGGTGAATACTGAAGCAAAATATTCAATAAATACCACCACTACCTCCTCTGGCTCCATGCACATGTTTCCAATCTCATCCCGATTAGCCCTATTTTTACATGCCTCATCCTCTTGCTCTTCACATACTTGTAGAATGCCTTGGGGTTTTCCTTAATCCTGTTCGCCAAGGCCTTCTCATGGCCCCTTCTAGCTCTCCTAACTTCATTCTTGAGCTTCCTCCTGACACCCTTATAATTTTCTAGAGCTCTAACAGTACCTAGTTTCTTGAACCTTTCTTAAGCTTTTCTTTTCTTCTTAAATAGATTTTCTACGTCCTTTGTACACCATGGTTCTTTCACCCTACCATACTTTCCCTGCCTCAATGTAACATACCTATGCAGAACGCCATGTAAGTGTTCTCTGAACATTTGCCACATTTCTGCTGTGCATTTCCCTGAGAACATCTGCTCCCAATTTATGTTCCCAAGTTCCTGCCTAATAGCGTCATATTTCCCTCTACACCAATTAAATGCTTTCCCAAATTTTCTGCTCCTATCCCTCTCCAGCGCTATGGTAAAGGAGATATCATTGTGATCACTACCACCAAAATGATCTCCCATCGAGCGATTTGACAGCTGACCAGGTTCACTTCCCAATACCAGATCAAGTGCAGCCTCTCCCCTAGTTGGCTTATCTACATATTGTGTCAGGAAACCTTCCTGAACGCTCCTAACAAACTCCACCACATCTAAACCCTTTGCTCTAAGGAGTTTTGTGTCTCTTTCCTGACTTCCAAAAGAATTTTGAACTTAAAACATTAGAATCCAACTATGTTCTTTGATGGTTTCTTTTCTGCATTAACTGACCTGTTCACTTCCCTATCTGACGTCAGGTGGTAGAAGAGAAATGACATTTCATTCCATTGCTTCTGATAAGTAGATCCTAATCTGATATGACTTCTTCCAGAAGTGTGTTTCTGTCACAGGCAGACGTTAATTTCTCTGTAAACCATTCTGTGCTGATACATGACCCATGCTTTATATCATAAAACTTTAATAGCTACCAATTAATCTCAAAAATTGTCTTTTAACCACTTCACAATAATCTTGATAGACCCATTCTTGTCTTGAAAAGTGCTTTCAGAGTTTGTGTTCTGCAGAACAAACTGTGTATTTGGTAGCCAGGTATTCTCTTTTGACTAATGCAGACAATAGATAATCATTTAACCACATTTATTACAGGTACTACCCCTCAACCATCAGGCTCTTGAACCAAAGGAATAACTTTACTGAACTTCACTTGCCTTATCATTGAAATGTTCCCACAAACTATAGATTCACTTTCAAGGACTTTCCATCTAATTTCTCAATATTTATTGCTCATTTATTTACTATTATTATTTCTTACTTTTGTCTTTTCTTCACTGGTTGAATGTACAAGTTGGCGCAGTCTTTAACTTATCTTATTAAAAGACCATAAGATATAGGAGCAGAATTAGGCTATTTGGCCCATCGAGACTGCACCACCATTTCATTATGGCTGATCCACTCTCTCATCCTGAGTCTCCTGCTTTCTCTCTGTATCCCTTCAAGCCCTGACCAATCAAAAATCCATCAACCTCTTCCTTATATATACCCAAAGACTTGGACTCCACAGCCACCTGTGGTTACAAGTTCCACAGATTCACCACTTTCTGGCTAAAGAAATTCCTCGTCGTCTCCAATCTAAAAGGACAGCCCTCAAAACCTCAAGCAAAATCCACCGAATATGAAACACAGAATTGAAAGAGTCCATCTTCAGTTCAGCTCAGTGTTTAGTACCTGCAGGCTGCCCCGATCAAAATCGCAACAAAAAAAAAGGAAACCAGAAACGCATGCTATTCATTGAGGAGCTGAATGTTCTTACTTGCCATAGCACGTTCACTAATAAAGTGAGTCACTCCACTTGATCTAGCTCCTCCTCTGCCTGTACTTTTACTTATTTATTTTATTGAGCAATATGGCATGGAATAGGGTCTTCCAGCCATGGAGTCATGCTGCCCCAGCAACCCTCAACAAACCCAATTAATCCCAACCTAATCACAGGGCAATTCACAATGACCCAGGGCAGTATGGTAGTGTACAGGCAGCAGCAGGAATTGAACCCAGGTCTCCTGTTACATAAAGGTTTGTGCTCACGTACAAGTTTTGTGCTAGCAAAACTCTATGGTTAGCACAAAACTTGTACGTTCTCCTCATGACTGCGTCGGTTTCCTCCCACAGTCCAAAGACTGTTGATTGGTTAATTGGTCATTGTAATCTGTCCCATGATTGGGCTAGGGTTAAACTGAGGGATTGCTGGGCAGCACAGCTCAAAAAGCCAGAAGGCTCTACTCTGTGCTGTATCTCAACAAGTTTTAAATTAACCTAGTAACCGGTACGTCTTCGGATTGTGAACAGAAACGGCAGCACCCATTAAAACCCAAATTCCATGAGAATGTACAAGCTCCTTACAGAATGCCACCGGAGTTGAACTCCGAAATACCCTGTGCTGTAATAGCACTATGCTAACCGTGACACTACCGTGGGTTAGTATGTACATTGCCAGTTTTAACAATGCCTCAGTTTGACATTTAGTTTAATACATATGTGAATTGGGCTTTTTTTAATGGCCCTGCATAAATCCTTAAACATCTCTTCATAATTAAACATTCCTTTAATCATGACTGTGACTAAATATATTTTTCCTCAACTCTCTCAGCCAATCTGTCCTTATCATGGAATTGATTTGTTTGCATAATCAGCCCACTAAATCAGTACACTTGTCTGTTTGCCTTAATGGAGCACTGCACATTGCATTTGTTCTTTATTTCTCAGGTCTCCCCAGAATACTTGAGCTTCTTGCTAATGGTCCCTTCTTAAAAACCAGATATTTTACTTGCCTTCCCATGCTGGAGCAGTCTGCAGCTGTATTAATTGCTAATTTTGATGTTATGAACTTTTTTTTATGTATCATCAGAAGAGGTAGATATGCTATTAAAATATGTTCCTCACTCTGCCCATCCTCCATAATGTGGTGCAAAACTCCCTTCTATCATTTTTCACTGTAATTGTTTCCCTTCCATGGGGACCACTAGCTGATACTACTTTGGCTTGCTAGTCTCTGCTTAGCCCTGCGTACAGGAGCTACAAGCTCTTACATGCTACAATTAAATCATCGTCCTGCTCTGAAGTGATAGACTTGGCTACATGATACCTATTGCAATGGCAGTTGTGCTTTCCCACCAGAACCATTCTCCTTGTCTCTGTCGCACATGCGGCTCAGATTCAGCGTCAGAGCTCCTGCTGTTGATCTCTATACCACTTACATTCTCAGAGAACGTTCCCATAGAGATAGAGGGTGTCACAGCAGCATAGCGGTCAGCTCAATGCTATTATAGCTGATGGCGTCAGACCAATTCCGATGCTATCTGTACGTCCTCCCCGTGAGCGTGTGGGTTTCCTCTGGGTGCTCTGGTTTCCTGCCATTTTCCAAAGTCATACTGGTTAGTAGGTTAATTGTTCATTGCAAATTGTCCTGTGGTTAGGCTAGGGTTAAATAGGGGGAGGGGTTGCTGGGCTATGCGGCTCATTGGGACAGAATGGCCTGTTCCACATTGTATCTCTAAATAAAATAAGTGACAGTAGCTGTCGTTAGTTTGCACGGCATTCCAAAAATTAGATTAATCATGTTTAATAACATGACTGGACCAATCAGTCTACGCAAAAACTTACCTCACAGGGCTGCGCACACAAAGTGCTGAAGCACCTCAGTAGGTCAGGCAGCATCTATGGAAAGGAAAAAACAGTCGACGTTTTGGTGAAGGGTCTCTGAAACATCGACTGGTTTTTCAATGCCATAGATGCTGCCTGACTTGCTGAATTCCTCCAACATTGTGTGTGTGTTGCTCTGGACTTCCAGCATCTGCAGAATCTCTTGTGTTTATGACATATCTCACCTTCAATGTTTGAACTTGTTTCAGCATTTACAGTATATAGTGGTTCTGTAATTATGTATCATCCCTCCTGAAGCTTGCTTGTAGGAGGAGCTTGGTTGAAATGATTTTTAAAATGTTTCATTACTCTGTTAAGTGGATGTTGTCTAACTACTTAATAAGCACAAGAGATTCTGCAAATGATGGAAGTCCAGAGCAAAACACTCAAAATGCTTGAGAAACTCAGCAGGTCAGGCAGTTCTATAGAGAGGTATAAACAGTCAACATTTTGGGGCATGGCAACACTTACAACATGCTGGAGGAACTCAGCAGGTTGGGCAGCATCTGTGGAAACGATCAGCCAATGTTTCAGGCCAGAATCCTGATTTCCGGCCCGAAACGTTGACTGATCGTTTCCACTGTTGCTGCCCGACCTGCTGAGTTCCTCCAGCGTGTTGTGAGTGTTGCTTTGACCCCAGCATCTGCAGAGTATTTTGTGTTTATTTTGGGGCATGACCCTTCATCAGGTATTTCACTTCAGTAACTGGCCTATTTACTTGTTGCCCATTACACCACTGGTGTTTACCACAGCAAAGAAGGTCCTCCATTTTGGTCAGTGTTCAGGGCTTCCTTCATCACGTCAGTAACTTCGTCTTGGGTTTCATACTGTCAGTCATGCAAGTCCCGGCTGGAGACCCAGGAATATTATTACACTCAGATGTAGAAGGATTCTTCATTTCTGTTTCCATAACAATTTTGTTTCACCAGTCAGGGTTGTTAGCCCTGAGCTGAACCCCAAGCCCGGAGGACCGGTGAACAACTCTTAGTCTGTCCTCTACCCGTTGACCTGTTTGGCATGGGTGACCCTACCAAGAACCAAAGCATAAAGCCCCGACTCCAGCCAGTACAGCTCTCTGGGCCTTTGAGGCACACAAACCTCCATACCCAAGTGTCAAGGTTATGGTCCTCTTGTGAAAGCTGGTCTATTTTTATTGATTATGATGACCTTGTGTGGCCTCATTCTGGGGGTTTTCCTCTTCAAAAATAATACCACCTCCAGAGGTACAAATAAAAGGCATTCTACATTTTGCCATATCTACTAAAATTTCCAATGTAACCAGACTGGCATTTTGTGCTGCCTTCGACTTAGGCAGTTACAGGGCTTTCTTTTTTAGTCATATATTAGACTTGATTCAATTAATTCAAAGGTTTTTACAGGCACAGGTAAGTAGTCACTTGATATCCTTGACACTTTGATGATTATCATCCTTCATTTTCCTACCCTCATTTCCAGTGCAATGTATGAGGGCTTGGACGAGTCTTAATCTCAAAAGAAGCCTGTTGCAGAATGTATTGACTAATACAGACACAATGAGATCAAACCAACCCCTGTATAATGTATTCAAGGACACTTCTCAGACTGGCCTCTCCAACATCCCATAAACATTGTGGCAGCCCAGATAGCAGTTAATCACATGATGCAATCCTTAAAGGGGTGACAGCTTTAAAGCAACAATTATTGTTCACAACACATACCTCAACAGTGTACAGGGCTTCAGGAGGAAGATCCAATTTTTGAGATAGTTTGTCAGGATAACGCAGAACCACACATCATATCTGCCCATGGAGTTACTTGAAAGTGCTGCTCTGGGCTGTCACCACCTGCAAAGTAGGAGACTTCTCCAGCACAGCTGTCATGCATCACCTTGATGAGAGAACAAACAAAAAACACAAGTTTTCAAACTGCACCACATTGTTATCAGGAATAAACACGAGGAGGTAACTGGCAGCAGCATTAACAATGAATTTGCACAGTCTGCAACCTTGGGAGTGAGGAATACCAGAATTCATCGACATTCATATGAGTGCACACTCCATACCACTTTGTTGGACTAGCTTGGAATGTGATGGGAAATCTTTAAAAGAGGAGTAAATATTTCTTCTCCAGCTCGGTGGTTGATAATGATACCACAACAACTTTGATGCTGAGATGCATCCTAGGTTGAGTTGGCACACATCGTCAGTGGAGTAACCTGGGGTCATCGGGTGCTTCAGGTCTTTCAACATCAGACACTCTCGCTCAGGTGACCCAGCCAGGGTTGGTCAGATCTTGGCTGCATTGGTTCACAGGTTATACCTTTTGATCCATAGCCACCTGAAGGCTCTGTGACCGCCCTGATGGCCCTTTTCTTTGCAGCCCCCATTATGCCAAGGAAAGAGTAGCTTCTACAAGAGTGAGCAATAACTTCTAGAGGCACGAATTGTGCCCTCCACCCCTGTTTCTGGCACTGCTCCACCAGCTCCTGATACAGTATTTGGTTTTCTTATGCTCAAACACCTCCTCAGTTTCATTTATATAGCTACACTGAAGATACAGCCAAATATTTTAAGGTGATTTGTACTTCCTTACAAAAAGATCAGAGGTTAGCAAAAGTTGATTCTACCCCCTGGGCTTTGAGATTTATAATTCAGAAGCTCAAACATATCACCTAGAAAAATACAATTTCAAATCCCAGGATGACACAGTTAGCATGTTGTTACAGCACCACCAACCTGGGCTCATCTCCAGCCATTCTCTGTAAGGAGATTGCAGGTTCTCCCCATGACTGTGTGGGTTTCCTCCACGTGCTCCAGTTTCCTCCCATAGTCCAAAGACCAGAGGCTGGTAGGTAAATTGGTCACATGGGTGTAATTGGGCAGTGTGGCTCATTGGGCTGTGCTGTATCTTGAAGAACACAAAGCTGGGTGGCAGTGTGAAATGTGAGGAGGATGTTATGAGAATGCAGGGTGACTTGAACAGGCTGGGTGAGTGGGCAGATGCATGGCAGATGCAGTTTAATTTGGATAAATGTGAGGTTATCCACTTTGGTGGTAAGAACGGGAAGGCAGATTATAATCTAAATGGAGTCAAGTTAGGAAAAGTGGAAGCACAACGAGATCTAGGTATTCTTGTACATCAGTCACTGAAAACAAGCATGCAAGTACAGCAGGCTGTGAAGAAAGCTAATGGCATGCTGGCCTTCATAACAAGGGGAATTGAGTATAAGAGCAAAGAGGTCCTTCTTCAGCTGTGCAGGGCCCTGGTGAGACCACACCTGGAGTACTGTGTGCAGTTTTGGTTTCCAAATTTGAGGAAGGACATTCTTGCTATTGAGGGAGTGCAGCGTAGGTTCACAAGGTTAATTCCCAGGATGGCGGGACTGTCATATGTTGAAAGATTGGAGCGACTGGGCTTGTATACTCTGGAATTTAGAAGGCTGAGAGGGGATCTTATTGAAACATATAAGATTATTAAGGGATTGGACACGCTGGAGGCAGGAAGCATGTTCCCGCTGATGGGTGAGTCCAGGACCAGAGGCCGCAGTTTAAGAATTAGGGGTAGGCCATTTAGAACGGAGCTGAGGAAAATCTTTTTCACCCAGAGAGTGGTGGATATATGGAATGCTCTGCCCCAGAAGGCTGTGGAGGCCAATTCTCTGGATGCTTTCAAAAAAGAGATGGATAGAGCTCTTAAAGATAGCAGAATCAAAGGTTATGGGGATAAGGCAGGAACCGGATACTGATTGTGGATGTTCAGCCATGATCACAGTGAATGGCGGTGCTGGCTCAAAGGGCCGAATGGCCTACTCCTGCATCTATTGTCTATTGTCTATTGAAAAGGATTTAAGTTTAGCTGATTAAATAAGGGTGGCATGATGGTAAGCACCACACTTTAGAGCAACAGCGATCAGGCGATTGGGGTCCATAAGCAGATTGTAGCTTCTCCCATCTGGGTTATTGTTGTTAAGATGTGGGCATCTGATGGTGGTGCCGTAAGCATGGCGACACGTATGTGCTTTCCTCACGACATTCACAGGCTGTGCTGTTTGTTGAAGCAAACAATGCATTTTGCTGTATGTTTTGAGTAAATAGCTGGCATCTGTAACACCAACCTTAAAACTAACAGACTGTTGTAAGTATCCAATAGCTGTACTGCGTTCCTCGGGAAATGAAATCAACTGCCCTTGAATTGATCTCTGTGTGACTCCAAAGTCACAGTAATGTCAGAATCAGGTTTAATATCATTGGTATATGTCATGAAATTTGTTGTCTTGGCGGCAGCAATACATTGTAATACATAATAGTAGAACAAATAACCATGAATAACAGTATATATATGAGGGGAAATTTATAAGTTCGTGGCCTAAGGTAAAAGGAGTCAATTTTAGAAAATCTAGCACAACTATTAACTTAATAAGATGAATTATTAACTTCAAACTTTCTGCATAACCATTCAAAGAGTTGACTTGTATGTGCATGTAACGAGAGCTGTATAACTCATCTCCTTCTACCTTAGGCCACGAACTTATCAATCACCCCTGCTGTGGACACTTTCTGGAGGTCCAAGATCCGTATACTCCACAACCGCTGGATTTAGTGTGTAAGTGTAGGAGGGGACTATGTTGAAAAATACACGTGCTAGGTTTTATAAAATTGACTCCTACCTTAGGCCATGAACTTATCAATCACCCCTTGTACATATTAAACAGTTGAATTAAATAAGTGGTGCAAAAATAGAAATGAAAAAATAGTGATGGGTTCAACAGAGCCATTGAGATGTGTTCAATGTCCATTCAGAAATCTGATGGCTGAGGAGAAGAAGCTGTTCCTAAATTGCTGACTGTGTGTCTTTATGTTCCTGTACCTCCATCATGATAGTAGCAATGAGATCAGAGCATGTCCTAGGTGATGAAAGACTTTAATGATGGATGCGGCCTTTTTGAGGCATTGCTCCTTGAAGGTGTCCTGATGGAGATATCCTGATCGTGCCCGTGACGGAGCTGACTAAGTTTACAATCCTCTGCAGCTTGTTTCAATGAAACAGAGACATTGAGCATGGAAACGGGTCCTTTGGTCCAAGTGGCCCATATGGAACAAGATGCCCAGGTGTGACTGAAGTTTCTCAGGACCTTTCCTGTCTATTAGCCTGTCCAGGTGTATACTAGGTGTGTATTGTACCTGCCTCAACCAATGTAGCCAGCTCTTAAATGAAATGACCATCATCTGAAGAACAGCTAAGAATGGCTAATAAATATGAGTTACATTGTTGTATCTACATCCTGTGAAAGAATAAAGTTTGTAGCTGGCCAATGTTTAGTGGAATTAATTAAAGAAGTTGGATTGCCCAAGTCATTCAATAGACGGATTAAGAAGTGTGATTTGTTTCTCATTATTTCTGCTTCTTGAAAGGGTTCCATCTGTTAAAGTTTATTCCTATTGGCCAGTAAATCATGTTTTTTTATAGCAGGTTGATAGGGTGGAAGGTCCCTTAGGGTTAAAAGGAAACCGCCTGAGCACTACAATGATGTTAGGCCTTGGGACTGCACTCTCAGAGCATACCCCTGGAATTCCGGTTATAGGCCTTTCATAGATATGATTGACATGCTTGATTCTAACATTTGGTGCATGTCAAAACACACTATCGTATTAATTTGCATTTTCTGCACAGAGTGCCAATAGTGTGCTGCAAAGCAAGAATGGAGACAAAGATTTTTGACCATCACCATCTACAGTGAGTTTCAAATTAACATGGAGGTCTCTCAGGACACTTTCTAGAGAGGAAGAGATTCAGGTCAGATGTTTGCTTAAGGTTATTCTCCAATTGCCCATCATATTCTATCATGGATAATTCTGGGATAATATTCCCATTGTGCAAGTGCAATATATATGCTGCATTAATTTAATATCTCAAGGCATTGCAGATGAGCTTACTTAAACAAAAGTTGATGCCAATCCATATGAAGTAACACAAGAGAATGTGAACAATAACGTGTGGTTTTTAGGAATATTTATAGCGGGAAACGTATGGTAGTTGAGGAAGGAATTTCCGGAGATTAGTACATAGACAGGTGAAGTCACCCAGATTATGGGGGAGATGTCCCACATGGGAGGTTAGTTCAGAAGGTTCAGATACTAGGTATCCATGGAGAGGTTGTAAACTAGATTTGAAATTGGCTGTGTGGGAGAAGACAGAGAGTGGTAGTGGATGATTGCTTATCAGACTGGAGACCTGTGACTGGTGGTGTGCCTCAAGGATCTGTGCTGGGACCATTGTTGTTTGTTCTCTATATCAATGATCTAGATAATAATGTGATAAATTGGATCAGCAAGTTTGCTGATGACACTAAGACTGGAGGCGTTGTGGACAGCAAGGAAAGATTTCAAAGCTTGCAGAGGGATCTGGACCAACTGGAAAAATGGGCCACAAAATGGCAGATGGAATTTAATGCAGACAAGTGTGAGGTGTTGCATTTAGGAAGGACAAATCAAGGTAGGACATACACAGTAAGTGGTAGGGCACTGAGGAGTATGGAGGAACAAAGAGATCTGGGAGTTCAGATACATAATTCCCTGAAAGTGGTGTCACAGGTAGACAGGGTTGTAAAGAAGGCTTTTGGCATCCAGGCATTCATAAATCAAAGTATTGAGTATAGGAGTTGAGATGTTATGGGGAGGTTGTATAAGACATTGGTGAGGCCAAATTTGGAGTATTGTGTACAGTTCTAGTCACCTAACTATAGGAAGGATATCAGTAAGATTGAAAGAGTGCAGAGGTGATTTACTAGGATGTTGCCGGGTCTTCAAGAGTTGAATTACAGGGAAAGATTGAACAGGTTAGGACGTTATTCCTTGGAGTATAGAAGAATGAGGGAAGATTTGATAGAGGTTTACAAAATTATGAGGGGTATAGACAGAGTAAATGTGAATAGGCTCTTTCCACTTAGATTAGGAGAGATAAATACGAGAGGACATGGCTTTAGGGTGAAAGGGGAAAGGTTTAGGGAGAACATTAGGGGGAACTTCTTAACTCAGAGAGTGGTGGGAGTGTGGACCAAGCTGCCATCTGACGTGGTAAATGTGGGCTCACTCTTAAGTTTTAAGAATAAATTAGATAGATACATGGATGGGAGAGGTCTGGAGGGTTATGGACTGGATGCAGGTCAATGGGACTAGCGGAATAATGTTTTGGTACAGACTTGAAGGGCCGAATGACCTGTTTTCTGTGCTGTAGTGTTCTATGGTTCTATGGTTCTATATTTCTGTCAATCCGAACTGACTGGGGTCTACAAGTGAGGAAGTGCAGGATCCAATTGCACAAGGGGTTATTAAATCCCAGGTCTTGGAGTTTACTGATTAATTTTGGGGGATGATGGTGTAAAATGCCAAGCTGTATCTGATTAAGAGCATCCTTGCTGTCCAGATGTTCCAGTGCTGTGTGAAGAGCCAATGAGATAGCATCTGCTGTAGACCTGTTGATTAACTTATCTGTGATAATATTTTGTTTTACGTTCTATATGTGATTATGGTTGGTGGGTGTACCATGGTCGGGACGAACATTGTTTCATTTGGTAGTACAGTCAGATGACAATAAACTTGAACTTGATCTTGAACTATTCCGATAGATTTTAAGCACGTCCATTGGAGCAACAAAGAATGTTGTGGAAAGCACTATAGGGCTATTAGAACAAAAACTTCACTTCCATCTTAAAAGTTTCTTCCTCCAGACAGTTAATCTGATCTAGTTAGCCACCCCCCAGACGCCTTTTCCATTCTATCTGTCACTTCACTGCACAATAAATACTTCAAACTACTTTTTATAATGCTATTTACATTCTAAATACATGCTGGTATTTATGTATTTATGCACACTTTATTCCATATCTGTATTTAAGCCTCTAAGTTTAAGTTTGATGTAATTCTTTATAATTGTTGAATGTTGTTGCTTTTTTGTTGCATGTCACACCAACACACCACAGAAAATTCCTGACATATTTAAATGTATATGATGAATAAAGTTGATCCTTTATCCTTCAAGACATTTAAAAATTGTGCAAAGGCCTTTGGCAGTGGTGTGATGTCAACCATTGTTTGGGTACTCCATCGACAGTGACTTGAGGCCTTGTTACCACTCAAAGCCATTCCAACACAATGAGAAAAATAAGTCTGGAAAAGGTAAATCCAGCCAGCAATCAAATCCAGATACGCCACAATTTAGCCAGATAAGCTTTGTATTTGTACAAATGCAATGGATCTGTAGAAACAAGTTAACTACTACAATTTAGTGTGCTGCATGTGAGCAAACGCTGTAAATTTTCTGTCTGTGTCACAGCAAGCTCCATGGCATGTCATCTAAAACTTTGACAAACTTCTGTGGATGTGTGATGGAGAGTATACTGACTGGTTGCTTCATGGCCTGGTATGGAAACACCAATGTCCTTGAATGAAAAGCTTACAAAATGTAGTAGATATGCCCCAGTCCAACATGGGTAAAGCCCTCCCCAGCATTGAGCACATCTAGATGGAGCACTGTTGCAGGGAAGCAGCATCCATCATCAGGGACCCCTACCATCCAGGCCATGCTCTCTTCATGTGCTGCCATAAGGAAGGAATCCACACTAACAGCTTCAAGAACAGTCAACCATCAGGCTCTTGAACCAGAGGGGATAACTTCACTCAGCCTCACTGATCCCACCGCTGAAATGTTCCCATAATCTATGGATTCATTTTCAAGGACATTTTAGCTCATGTTCTTGATATTTATTGCTTACTTATTTATTATTATTTTGTTTGTTCTTTCTTCTTTTTGTATTTGCACAGTTTCTTATCTTTAACACAGTGGCTGTTTGTCCATCTTGTGTGAGGTTTTTCATTGATTCTATTGTGTTTCTTTGTATTTGCTGTGAATGTCCACAAGAAAATTAATCTCAGGGTTGTATGTGGTGACATGTATATACCCTTTCACTATGGGATTATTAAGATTTGCTCTTCCCAACTATGCACAGGCTTCATTTTTAATGTTAAATTTCCTAAACCCAGTTTCAGCTGGCCAGCGAGAATTCTGCCTCTTTGAACCATTGCAAACTGACAGCTGTTAGTCATAATACCATGAGACGTGTAATGTGAATTAAAAGATTCCTTCAGCAGATTGAGCATTAATAATTTTGGGGGAAAGTCATTTTTTCACAGCTTCATGAATCACAGGATGTCACAGAGGCAATGAACGCATAATATATGACAGTTACAATGCATTTGTTATATGCTCTATATACTTTGTTAAATAGATTTAATCTATGCACTTTTTGACTTTTGATTAAAACTTTGCAGCCATCATATTTATTGTGGGTTGCACGTTTTTTTGGGCCCAGTTTAAGTCATTTTGACAGCTGCTTACAATGAGGAATATTTTTTCAGGCAAGACTGAATGAAAACATTAAAAAGAGAAAGCGCATTGAAGCATATGTCATATCATTTACTTAATCCAATCAAATTTGCTCGATTTCTGATAAGTAAAAATTTATCTTATTTATTTACCAAAATCGATGCTAAGTGCAGATAATATTTAGTCATCCTAATCAGTGTAAACATTGATAAATAAGAATTAATAGTTATGCTTATCATTCAGAATGATGGTTATGAACAACCTTTGGACAAGAAGCTACCATTTGAGAACAATGAGCTTCGAACAAAGAGCGAGGGAGAAATATCTTTCTAAAGTCCAACAGGGGCCTATGGAATGTTTAAGTATTAGTTCAGGAAAGCGATTTATATATGTTTTTATAAAATATATGTTTTTAAAAAATATTCCATTAAAACTGGAGTTTATTTTCCAGAGCGTTTCTTGACATTGTGTTTGTGTTTGCAATTTACAGCAAGAAAGTAGCTAGGAGTTTCAGCTTCACAGCTACACTCTTTAAGAAAGGAGGAAGGCCGCAGAAAGGAAATTATAGACCAGTTAGCCTGGCTTCAGTGGTTGAGAAGATGTTGCAATTAATTGTTAAGGATGAGGCTATGGAGTACTTGGTGACACAGGACAAGATAGGACAAAGTCAGCATGGTATCCTTAAAGGAAAATCTTGCCTAACAAACCTGTTGGAATTCTTTGCGGAGACTATAAGTAAGATAGATAAAGGGGATGCAGTGGATGCTGTATTTTTAGACTTTCAGAAGGCCTTTGACAAGGTGCCACAGATGAGGCTGTTTACCATGTTAAGAGCCCAGGAAAGTTACTGCCATGGTGAGAGCATTGGCTGATTGGTAGGATGTAGTGAGTGGGAATAAAAGGATTCTTTACTGGATAGCTGCCAGTGACTAGTGGTGTTCTGCAGGTGTTGATGTTGGGACCACTTCCTTTTATGTTGTATATCAATGATTTAGATGATGGAATAGATGGCTTTGTTGCCAAGTTTGCAGATGATACAAAGCTTGGTGGAGGGGCAGGTAGCGTTGAGGAAACAGGAAGGCTGCAGAAGAATTACATAGATTAGAATAGGCAAGAAAGTGGCAAATGAAATACAATGCTGGAAAGTGCATGATCATGCAATTTGGTAGTAGAAATAAATGTGCAGACAATTTTCTAAACAGGGAGAAAATCCAAAAATCTGAGATTCAAAAGGACTTGGGAGTCCTTGTGCAGAATACCCTAAAGGTTAACTTGCAGGTAGGGTCAATGGTGAGGAAGCCAAATGCAATATCAGCATTAATTTCAAGAGGTCTTGAATACAAGAGGAGAGTTGTGATGCTGAGGCTTTATAAGGCACTGGTCAGGTCTCACCTTGAGTGTTGTGAACAGTTTTGGGCTCCTCATCTAAGAAAAGATGTGCTGGCATTGGAGAGGTTCAGAATAGGTTCACAAGGATGATTCCGGGAATGAAAGGGTTATCATACGAGGAATATTTGATAGCTCTGAGTCTGTATTCACTGGAATTTAGAAGGATGGGGGTGATTTCATTGAAATCTTTCGAATGTTGAAATGCCTAGACTGATTAGATGTGGAAAGGATGCTTTCCATTGTGGGGGAGTCTCGGACAAGAGGTTACATTCTCAGGATAGAGGAACATCCATTTAAAACAGAGATGCGGAGAAATTTCTTTAGCCAGATGATGGTGAATTTGTGGAATTTGTTACTGCAGGCAGCTGTGGAGGCCAGGTTGTTAGGTGTATTTAGGTTCTTGAATGGACATGGCATCAAAGGTTATGGGGAAAATGCTGGGGAGTGGGGCTGAGGAGGGGAAAAATAGATCAGCCATGATTGAATGGTGGTGCAGGCTCGATGGGCCAAATGGCCTAATTCTGTTCTTATGTCATTTGGTCTTATGGTATTTACTAAGGTTCCATTTGATACCATTTAAAGACGCTATCAACGTCTTAATGCTATTTTATCCAATGCTCATTTCTCTTTCACAACCATTTTTTTCTCACAGAGTATTCCACTATCCACAAGAAAAATGTTTTTTGTAGCGATGTGCTGCACACAGAGCTAGAAATAATGACATGCAGTCTGTAAGTTGCACTCGAGACTAGTTTATTCAAACTTCACAGCACTGGCTTTTACGCAGTTCCGTTCCCGCCCTCTCCAGGTGGAAATGACGTCAGAAGTGCATTACAAAAGCCTTTTCCTGCGCGCGGGCTTTCTCCCCTTGCTGGTGAAGAAGAAGGCCCAGCGCCATTTTGGGGCTGGCCTCTCTGTCGATGCAGGCGCCATTTTGTGAGTCGGTTCGCTTGCGTAGAAAGTGGGTCACCACATAACCCCCCTCCCCCAGAACCGGCAATACACCCCCAATGTCCACAGTCTGGATCAGTCTCTGTTTGGGCGGTCTGCCTCTGCACCGCGGTGCCTGAACCTCGACCGGCTGCGCCAAGTCCACATGTGCCGGTTTGAATCAGTCCACCATGAAAACCTCCCCTTTCCCCCCAATGTCCAGAACATACGTGGACCCGTTGTTCCTGATCACCTTGAGCGACTCCGCGTACGGCCGCTGTAGCAGTGCCCGGTGTGCTCCCCTTCGTACAAATACAAACTTACAGTTCTGCAGGTCTTTGGGTATGCAGGTCGGGATCTGTCCGTGCTGTGAAGTCGGTACCAGATTGCCGAGCCTTTCGCATAGTCTGTCAAGGACTGCTGCAGGTTCTTCCTCTTGCCCCCTTGGATCTGGTATGAACTCTCCTGGGGTGTGCTGTACACCAGCTCGGCCGACGAGGTGTGCAGATCCTCCTTGGGCGCTGTGCGGATTCCAAGCAGGACCCACGGAATCTCGTCCACGAGAGTCGACTTCAAGTTATGGTGGAAGCGTTCCACTAGTCCGTTCAACTGTGGGGGGTAGGCAGTTGTGTGGTGTAGCTGTGTTCCCAACAGGCTGGAGGTGAACTGGGCACCTCTGTCGGAGGTAATGTGGGCCGGTATCCTGAAGCGTGCTACCCAGGTTGCAATCAGCGCTTGGGCGCAGGAATCAGCGGTGGTGTCGGTGAGCGGGACTGCCTCTGGCCATCTGGTGAACCGGTCTACTATAGTTAGGAGGTACCGCGTTCCTCGCGACACTGGCAGGGGCCCCACGATATCCACATGGATGTGGTCGAACCTCCGGCGGGTGGGTTCGAACTGCTGCGGCGGGGATTTGGTGTGCCGCTGCACCTTGGCTGTTTGGCACCGCGTGCACGTTTTGGCCCATTTGCTGACCTGTTTGCGAAGTCCGTGCCATACGAACTTGCTGGAGACCATCCGGACGGTTGTCCTGATAGATGGGTGTGCCAAGCCGTGTATGGAGTCAAAAACTCATGCCAGGCTGCCGGGACGATGGGGCGAGGTTGGCTGGTAGCCACGTCACACAGGAAGTCTTGCAGCTGCAAACCCGAGACTGCGGTCCTGTAGTTGGGCATCTCGTCGTCTGCCTGCTGCGCCTCCGCCAGTGCTGCATAGTCCACCCCCGGGACAGGGCCTGGATAGCTGGTCTGGAGAGTGCGTCTGCCATGACATTGTCCTTTCCCAAGACATGCTAGATGTCCGTTGTGTACTTGGAGATGTAGAACAGATGTCGTTGCTGGCGGGCCGACCAGGGATCGGACACCTTCGTGAATGTGAAGGTCAGCGGTTTGTGGTCTGTGAACGCGGTGAACGGCCTGCTTTCTAAGAAGTACCTGAAATGCCAGATTGCTATATATAGTGCCAACAGCTCCCGGTCGAAGGCACTGTACTTGAGTTTGGGTGGCCATAGGTGCCTGCTGAAGAATGCCAGGGGTTGCCAGCGCCCCTCGATGAGTTGCTCCAGCACCCACCAACTGCTGTGTTGGATGCGTCCACTGTGAGGGTGGTTGGAACGTCCATTCTGGGGTGCACCAGCATCGCGGCATCTGCCAAGGCTTCCTTGGCTTTAATGAAAGCGGCCGTGGCCTCTTCGTCCCAAGTAATGTCCTTGCCTTTATCCGACATCAGGGTGAACAAAGGGCACATGATACGGGCTGCTGAGGGGAGGAAGCGGTGGTAGAAGTTCACCATACCAACGAACTCCTGCAGTCCTTTGACTGTGTTGGGCCGGGCGAAGTGGCAGATCGCGTCTACCTTGGTGGGCAGAGGTGTTGCCCCATCTTTGGTAATCCTGTGGCCCAGGATGTCGATGGTGTCGAGACCGAACTGACACTTGGCTGGGTTGATCGTGAGGCTGAAGTCACTCAGGCGGGAGTAGAGCTGGCGGAAGTGGGACAGATGCTCCTGACGACTACTGCTGGCTATGTGGATGTCATCCAAATAGATGAACGCAAAGTCCAGGTCGCGTCCCACCGCATCCATTAGCCGCTGGAACATGTGTGCGGCATTCTTCAGGCCGAATGGCATTCGAAGGAATTCGAACAGGCCAAACGGGGTGATGAGTGCTGTTTTGGGGTTGTCTTCAGGGTGTACTGGGATTTGATGGTATCCCCGGATGAGGTCTACTTTGGAAAAGATGCTTTCCCCAGGCAGGTTTGCTGCAAAATCCTGGATGTGCGGTACGGGGTAGCGGTCTGGCGTTGTAGCCTCGTTCAGTCTGTGGTAGTCGCCGCATGGTCTCCGTCCCCCGGCTGCTTTGGGCACCACGTGCAGGGGGGAGGCCCATGGTCTGTCAGACCGCCGTACGAGCCCCAATTCCTCCATCCTCTTGAACTCTTCCTTTGCTAGGTGGAGCTTGTCCGGGGGGAGCCTTCATGCGCGGGCATGGAGGGGTGGTCCCTGGGTCGGAATGTGGTGCTGTACTCCGTGTCTGGGCATGGCTGCCGTGAACTGCGGTGCCAGAACCGATGGAAAGTCCACCAGGATTCTGGTGAATTCATTGTCAGACAGCGTGATGGAGTCCAGGTGTGGGGCCGGCAACTTGGCTTCACCCAGGGAGAACATCTAGAAAGTCTTGGCATGGACCAGTCTTTTCCCTTGCAAGTCGACCAGCAGGCTGTGAGCTCGCAAGAAGTCCACCCCCAGGAGTGGTTGGGCCACGGCGGCCAGTGTGAAGTCTCATGTGAACCGGCTGGCATTGAACTGCAGCTGCACTGTGCGGGTGCCGTAGATCCATAATGTGTTGCCATCTGTAGCCCTCAGGGTGGGTCCCAGCTCCCTGTTGTGGGTGTCGTATCCTGTCGGGGGTAAGACACTGATTTCTGCTCCAGTGCCGACCAAGAAGTGACGTCCCGACTGTTTGTCCCAGACGTACAAGAGGCTGTCCTGGCCATTAGCGGCGGCTGGACCTGGCGTTTCCTGGGAACTTGCAGGGCGGGCGACAACAGCGGGCTTCTGTGCCCTACCGCTGGTGGTAGAAACACCACTGTTCATTGGCCTCCTCACTCCTGCCTCTGGGTTGTGTGCGCTCTGTTGCCGGGCCTGGTCTAGCCTGTTTTGGGCTCGTGGCTTGGTATTCTGTCCGACGGACGCCCCACTCTCCCTCTTGGCTTTCCACAGCACGTCTGCCCGGGCCACCGCCTTCCGGGGGTCACTGAAATCTGCGTCGGCCAGCAGCAGATGTATGTCCTCGGGCAGTTGCTCTAGGAATGCCTGCTCAAACATGAGGCAGGGCTTGTGTCCTTCAGCCAGGGCCAGCATCTTGTTCATTAATGCTGATGGCGGCCTGTCTCCCAAAACGTCCAGGTGCAGCAAGCAGGCACCTCACTCACACTGTGAGAGGCTAAAGGTCCCTATGAGCAGCGCTTTGAATGCTGCATATTTGCATTCTTCCAGGGGTGACTGTATGAAATCCTCAACCTGAGCAGCTGTCTCCTGGCCAAGGGAGCTCACCACGTAATAGTAATGCGTGGAATCAGAAGATATCTGCTGAATCTGGAACTGGACTTCTGCTTGGTCAAACCACACGCATGGTCGCAGCGTCCAGAAAGTTGGCAGTTTTAGCGAAACTGCGTGAACAGATGAAGAATCGATCACCTTTGGTCCAAATCCTGTTTGGACCATCGGGGTCACCAATGCAGCGATGTGCTACACACAGAGCCAGAAATAACGTCACGCAGTCTGTAAGTTGCACACAAGACTAGTTTATTCAAACTTCACGGCACTGGCTTTTACACAGTTCCGTTCCCGCCCTCTCCGGGCGGAAATGACGTCGGAGGTGCATTACAAAAGTCTCTTCCCACACGCGGGCTTTCTCCCCTTGCTGGTGAAGAAGGCCCAGCGCGATTTTGGGGCTGGCCTCGCTGCCGACGCACGTGCCATTTTGTGAGCCGGTTCGCCTGCGTAGAAAGTGGGTCGCCACATTTTCTCAATTTAGAACCGTATCAATTTGCCGTTATTTGTCTTACAATGCAAACTCTTGCCCGGTTCACCTATCTGTTCTTTTCAAAACTTGTGAATACGGCTGAAAAAAATTGCTTCAACAGAAGATTTCAACGTAGATGTAGAAAATCAATATGGTATTGGCAATGGTCAGTAATGGGAAGGACCCAAAATGGATCCTGACAATTTGCACCTTTCTTCTATTTTTATGTGAAGATGCAGCGTGAAACAAGCCCTTCCAGCCCAACGAGCAACATCACCGATCAAACCACCTGTTGAACACTAGCCTAATCACAGGTTGGGTGGCAGGGTGGTGATACGTCTCTACCAATCTCGTGAAATTTCTTGGCTTTGCAGCTGCAGTACATAATAATAGAGGGAAAAAACATGAATTACAGTAAATATGTACATAGTCATAGTCATACTTCATTGATCCCGGGGGAAATTGGTTTTCGTTACAGTTGCAACATAAATAATAAGTAGTAATAAAACCATAAATAGTTAAATAGTAATATGTAAATTATGCCAGTAAATTATGAAATAAGTCCAGGACCAGCCTATTGGCTCAGGGTGTCTGACCCTCCAGGGGAGGAGTTGTAAAGTTTGATGGCCACAGGCAGGAATGACTTCCTATGACACTCTGTGTTGCATCTTGGTGGAATGAGTCTCTGGCTGAATATACTCCTGTGCCCACCCAGTACATTATGTAGTGGATGGGAGACATTGTCCAAGATGGCATGCAACTTTGACAGCATCCTCTTTTCAGACACCACTGTCAGAGAGTCCAGTTCCATCCCCACAACATCACTGGCCTTACGAATGAGTTTGTTGATTCTGTTGGTGTCTGCCACCCTCAGCCTGCTGCCCCAGCACACAACAGCAAACATGATCGCACTGGCCACCACAGACTCGTAGAACATCCTCAGCATCATCCAGCAGATGTTAAAGGACCTCAGTCTCCTCAGGAAATAGAGATGGCTCTGACCCTTCTTGTAGACAGCCTCAGTGTTCTTTGACCAGTCCAGTTTATTGTCAATTCGTATCCCCAGGTATTTGTAATCCTCCACCATGTCCACACTGACCCCCTGGATGGAAACAGGGGTCACCGGTACCTTAGCTCTCCTCGGGTATATAATAGGTCTACATATGTATATAATTGTTAAATTAAATCAGTAGTGCAAAAATAAAAATGAAAAAGTAGTGAGGTAGTGGCCATGGGTTCAATGTCCATTCGGAAATCGGATGGCAGAGGGGAAGAAGCTGTTCCTGAATCATTGAGAGTGTGCTTTAGGTTTCTGTACCTCCTTCCTGATGGTAGCAATGAGAACAAGGCATGTCCTGGGTGATGGGGTCCTTAATAATGGATGCCGCCTTCTTGGGGCATCACTCCTTGACGGTGTTCTAGATGCTCATGATGGAGCAGACTTCTGGACAAAATGGCGCCTGTGCGCAATGCTCCCACAATCAACGACTTCTGGATAGACCATGAAATCATATATTTCAACTTCTTTTATGTCTTTTACATTTGTTTTTCATCTTGTGTGTGATTCTGGAACTGTTGGAGCTTGTGATTTGTAGTTTGGAGATTGTTGGGGGGCTTTGGTGCTCTACAGTCTTTGAGAGGGTTCCAGCAGTCAGGGGCAGACTGAACCTTGTGGCAAGCAAGCTGTGGGATGGGGTGTGAGTGAATGCTTGACTCTATTTTGCCAATTGAAGCTTCCATTGTTCATGGATTAAAGCGATTAACGAGATTGAAACATCAAGGCGAATGCAAAAGGTGAGCGCTGACTGCCTGCCTTTTGATTGCTGGTAGGATCGATCACTCTGTTACTAGAGAGGGAAGCTGCCACTGTGCCCGGAGAGTGTTACCCAGGTTTTCTGTGTTTTGGATATGGACGTGGACTGTGGACTTTTTTCAATGTTGTAATTTTTATATTCTGTGTTTTTTGCACGATCTTTCTTGTTTTTTTTGTGTGTGTGTGGGGTGGGATTTGGGGATCATTGTGCCTGCTCAGTTTTTGTTCTTTATTTGTACTGGGAGGGACAATTTGGGGGTTAATGAACTTTGCCATTCTTTTCTTTCTTGGTCTCATGGCTATCCAGAGAAGAAGGATTTCAGAGTTGTTTACTTTGATAACAAATGAACCTTTGAACTTTTGACTAAGTTTGCATCTCTCTGCCTCTTACTTCGATCCAGTAGTCCCTCCCCCACACCAGATGGTGTGCAACCAATTAGAATATGCTCTCCACTGTACATCTGTAGAAATTTTTGAGTGTTTTTGGAGACATACCAAATCTTCTCAAACTCCTTACGAAATATAACCTGTGTCACGCTTTTTTTGTAGCTGCATTGATATGTTCGGTCCGGATTTGATCCTCAGAGATATTGACACCAGGAATTTGAATGGCAGGTAGTCTAATTACATTTGATTTCTCCCCTCTGGCCTCCATCATTTCTATCAACCACTAAGCTGCACACTGAAGGAAATTTACAGTGTCATGATAACCAACTGGCCCAAACTACTTTGGGAGGTCCGATGAAACAAGAGCTTCCAAATGAAAGCCAAAGCAGTCACAGGGAGAACGTGCAATTTCCGCACCACATCAGAGACTGGGATTGAACGGAGGTCACTGGAGCTGTGAGACACTGGGTTTGTTAGCTGCTCCATTGTGCCAGCCTGCCTCTGCAGTGGAATTCAGTGGAGGACAAGCACAAGTTGTGTGAGGAGGGCACAGTAACCCCAAAATGCCCCATCAGACATCCTTTGCTCTACTTTGGCAGCCATCGCAATTCAACAGGACCAGAGTGGAACAAATCATAAGACTATAAGACCGTAAGATATAGGAGCAGAATTAGGCCATTTGGCCCATTGAGTGTTCCGTCCCTTCATCATGGCTCACTTAATATTCCTTTCAGCCCGAATATCCTGCCTTCTTCCTGTATCCCTTCATGCCTCAACCTTGGCCTTAAATATTTGTAAAGACTTGGCCTCTACAGCTGCCTGTGGCAATGAATTCCACAGATTCCCACTCTCCAGGTAAAGAAATGCCTCCTCATCTCCATTCTAAATAGATGTCCCTATATTCTGAGTCCTCTGATCTTGGACTCTTCTACCATCAGAAACATCCTCTTCACATCTACTCTATCAACGCCTTTCAACATTCAATCGGTTTCAATTAGGTCACCCCACATCATTGATCTCAAAGGGCTGTTTAAGAAGAAGACATCTACTGACAACTTACAGTAAATAATGACAAAGAACAGTGTATTATAATATACTACCCTGTTCCTCTCATTCCATAGCAACCCATGCGTGACAAAAAATTCACATGGTTAATTTTGAATATCAATTCTATCTTCGCATTTGTACTCATTTCAAAGTGACAACCTTGCTGCTCCTTTGCATTTCAACATTCAAATGATAAATTCCATGCTTCCCAGTTTTAGATCTTTCCTGCATATATTGACTGACTATATTCACTCTTAAAGTTACCAGAATAAGCGCTGCAGTGCTTGCAGAGTTAAACTACGCCTGAGATGAGATTGTTCAGTTCCATCTACCAAACATTTCAAAGCCTGGCTTTCAGTGTGAGATCATTCTGACTTCAAATGAGTGTAGACAAAGGCAATATGTCACATTAGGTCACGTCAGGTATAATGTGCAATTTTATAATGTGATTTAATAAATTGCCGATAACCATTTCATTTTAATGCATGTTGCTTTGAACAGTAGTTGTAATAATCCCATCAGCATAACTGGCCTGTCATTCCGGGGATGGCTTCTAAAATGGAGCTGTGATCATTTTCTTCTCATAGCCGTTCATTCCAATTGTTAGTAATGATTATTTTGTCTGTGATTTTTATCTCACAACGGTTCTTTAATTTGTTAGCCTTGTACAACATCTTTCTTCTTGCATTTACGCTAGGTGACTTAATTAAATGTTATTGCCAAACCTGTGAGTTGATAAAAGGCTTGCAGAAGCAGACAGATGAGGGGGTGAATGAACTTGACTTGGATTTTCAGAAAGCATTGATACCGTTTCACATGTAATCCTCTCACTGAACAATGGCAGTCATGATATTAATAGCAAATTAGTCCATTGGACTGCACGCAGAAAATAAATGGATAGAAGTAGCATCATCAATTAGTCCTTCCGGATCTCCTGTCACACACAAATATTCAGAATCAGAATCAGGATTAACATCTCTGGCAAATGTCGTGAAATTTGCTGTTTTGGGACAGCAGTACATAGCAATACATAATTTTTTAAACTATACATTACAGTAAGAATTATATATATAAAAATAAATTAAATAGGTAGTGAAAAAGAGAGGAAAAATTAGTGAGGTAGTGTACATTGTCCATTCAGAAATCTGATGGCGGAGAGGACAAAACTGTTCTTGACATGTTGAGTGTATGTCTTATACTTCCTCCTTGGTGGTAGCAATGAGAAGAAGGCATGCCCTGGTGATGTGGTCCATAATGATGCAAGCTACCTTTATGAGGCATCGCCTTTTGAGGGTGTTCTGGACGCTGGAGAGGCTAGCGCACATGATGGAGCTGGCTGAGTTAACGACTTCCTGCAGCTTTTTCAGCGATTCGATATACACTAATACCTCTGCATGGCGATAACCTATGAACACGAGTGGCATGTGAGAAGCATTGAGGAGCATTTCAATCTCGGTGTAACAGTTCTCTAGCTGGGCTCAGGATTGGCAGATATATTCTCAAAGTGGATTCCGAAAGTATGGATATTAGAATTGAAAACAATACAATTATAAATGGTCATTTGGTCCAAATAACCAGTGCTGGGGAACTTAACCGACACTTGAGTTTCCTCTTATTGTCCATAACCTTCGATTCCCTTTTCACTCCTATGGTTAACTAGTTTCCCCATTAATCCAATAATCCCTATTAAGGGGCACCACAGTACCGTAGTGGTTAGCACGAAGTTATTACAGCTTGGGGCTTCAGAGTCTGGAGTTCAATTCTGATGCATCCTTAGGAAGATTATATGTCCTCCCACGTGCGTTTCCTCTGAGTGCTCCAGTTTCCTCTCGCAGTCCAAAGGTGCATCAGTTAGAGGGTTAATTGGTCATTGTAAATTGTCCTGTGGTTTGGTTGGGGCGGGGTGCTGAGCTGTGTGTCTCATTGGGCCAGAATGGCCTGTTCCATGTTGTGTTTCTAAAAAAAACAAACAATCAAGAAAACAAATAAATAAATAAAATATAATCCTGCCATATTACTCCCCTTGGTAGCAAGTTCCACATTTGCACCACTCTAAAATCATGCTTTTTCTAATTTCTCATTGATTTCTTAAGCAACAATCTTTATAAGGCTACGGTAGGAAACTTTGTCACATGGTGTGAGCAGAATTATCTGCAGCTTAATGTGAAAAATACTAAGGAGCTGGTGGTAGACCCGAGGAGAGCTAAGGTACCGGTGACCCCTGTTTCCATCCAGGGGGTCAGTGTGGACATGGTGGAGGATTACAAATACCTGGGGATAAGAATTGACAATAAACTGGACTGGTCAAAGAACACTGAATCTGTCTACAAGAAGGGTCAGAGCCGTCTCTATTTCCTGAGGAGACTAAGGTCCTTTAACATCTGCCGGACGATGCTGAGGATGTTCTACGAGTCTGTGGTGGCCAGTGCTATCATGTTTGCTGTTGTGTGCTGGGGCAGACACAAACAGAATCAACAAACTCATTTGTAAGGCCAGTGATGTTGTGGGGATGGAACTGGACTCTCTGATGGTGGTGTCTGAAAAGAGGATGCTGTCTAAGTTGCATGCCATCTTGGTCAATGTCTCCCATCCACTACATAATGTACTGGGTGGGCACAGGAGTACATTCAGCCAGAGACTCACTCCACCGAGATGCAGCACAGAGCGTCATAGGAAGTCATTCCTGCCTATGGCCACCAAACTTGACAACTCCTCCCTTGGAGGGTCAGACACTCTGAGCCAACAGGCTGGTCCTGGACTTATTTCATAATTTACCGGCATAATTTACATATTACTATTTAACTATTTATGGTTCTATTACTATTTATTATTTATGGTGCAACTGTAACGAAAACCAATTTCCCCCGGGATCAATAAAGTATGACTATGACTATAAGATGCCCTTTAGTTATGATCCCCTTTCCCAAAACCCCAAAATAAGTGACAGCATGCTTTCTAAAAAATCAGAAAATGCTGGATCAGTCAGGGTCTGTCAAGAGAGTAAAGGTAATGGTCTTTGTTGTAAATGGGTAGAATTAATGTTATACTAGTATGCAGAGGAAAGGCTGAAATGAAGAGAGAGCACAAACAAAGTTCTGTAATAGGGTGAAGAGCGTGTTACATTATAAAGAACTTAAGTTCCCAGTGTGTAATGCGGGAGGTTTGCCCCGAACTACAGGTGACGTTGGTGAAATGGAAGCACGTGCTAAAGTGTGGCGCTAGAAGCTATGACTGTCTGCTGTTTATAAATGTGTTAGCGCTTAAACTTTGTTAACGAACAAACATAACGTGGTGTCAGAAGTCGGAGATATAAATATGAAGTGTAACTGAATACGGTGAGTGACTACAAAAGAGATGTTAGGTTCTGACAGAGAGAAGCTGCTGGCAGGACAGCACGCTGTCTCAAAGCGCACCAAGAAATTGAGGTGAGAGTCTAAAAATCCTCTCAATGGATAACCTAAGGCCTCCAGCAGCTATGCAGTTTACCAGCAATCTAACTGATAATTGGAAACGTTTCAACAGTGATTCAATATATATTTAGTGGCAAGCAGAACCAGCGAGACAGAAGAAAAATAGAAAGCATCCATCTTTCTACATGTAATTGGTGAAGGTGCTTTGGACATCTACAACAGCTTTCAAATTGATGAGACAGACATTTGGACAGTTTGATGAAAAAAACTGAGGAGCATTTTGTCCCATGTAAAAACATCACATTTGAGAGAGATAAGTTCTTTTCCTTTCACCAGAAACAATGTGTTAGCTTTGGCCATTATTTAGCTGAGCTTGACACACTGAGTAAGTCCTGTGAGTCTGGAGACTTGAGGGAATCACTAGTCAAAGACAGAAAAATGTGTGGAATCCCAGATAATGGGCTCTGAGAAAGACTGCTCCATGAAAAAGATTTGATGCTAGAAAAGGCTGTGAATATGTGTATGTCAGTGGAGACCACTCGAGCACAAGCTAGGGAGCAGCACAGAGCAGAAACAACAGTAAATGCTGTGAAAACAGAGGGGCAGAGCACAATGCATTTCCCAAAGCAACAACAAAGCCAAGAGATAGGTTCAAGCAGCAAATGTGGAGGTAGGTACATTCCAAAGAAGTGTTCTGATTATGGAAAGTTCAGCAATAATTGTGGGAACAGGAATCATTTCACAAAGTGCTGCAAAGCTGCCAAAGCTTGCTGAGGAAATGAAGGAAGTTCTTGTGGATTCTCTGCAGACTGCTGGTGCTGGTAAGGCAGAATGGACTGTTTTTGTGACAGTGAGTGAGACAGTAATTCCATTCAAGCTTGACACTGGACCCCAGGTGAATTTGTTATCAGTGGATGATTGCAAGACTTTCAAAATAAAGAGCAAGATTTAGCCAGTGAAAGTAAAAGTGACAGGCTATACTGGAGCGAACACATGAGGGCTCTATAGTGACCTTCAAGCACAAGGGGCAGCAAAATGAGTAAAATGTGGTCGAGCTGAAGCCATTATGTAAATAAACAATGTGTTCGCTTTTTGAACCCACGCAAGTTCATATTTTATCAAGAACAAATATAACAAAGAGCAAGTGAGGTGAAATGATAAAAGAGAATATGGAGCAGAGGGAAAGAGAGTGGTGAAGACAATAATGAATAGCGAAACAGGAAACTCTGGAAGGGGTCAGCAGGTCAGACAGCATCTGTGGAAAGAGAAACAGAGTTAATGTTTCAAGGCCAAGAGCCAGCATTCTCAAATAATTTTTATTTCAAATTCCCATCATCTGTATTTTATTTTCTTATTTTTAAATGAATGGTCATAAGACCATACCGGATAGTAGAGTGGAGAAACATCCCTACCAAAGAAGGTGGAAAGCGTTCCTACCCTCCACTAGCCTGCAGGTCACCCTTGGGCAAGGTGTAGCACCTGCTTAGGCAACCCCCCCGCCACCACACACTCCCTCCCCCCGATCAGGGTCACGTGGAGCCATGGAGGCAGGTGGTGGATGGTGTATGAGCAGCTGATGCTTATCACATGTCCTGGTTATGTGACCACTGATTCCAGGCAGACAATCTCTAAAGAGTATTGCTAATAGCTGGGGTCACCCATCTTGTAAAGACACTGCCCAGAAGAAGGTAGTGGCAAACCACGTCTGACCATGATAAAACCATAAAACTGTAAGACATAGGAGCAGAATTAGGCTATTTAGCCAAGTCTTCTCCATCATTCAATCACGTGTGATTTATTTTCCCTGTCAATCTCTTTCTCCTGCCTTCCCCCTGTAACCACTGAGACACTTAGTAACCAAGAACCTATCAACCATTGCTTTAAATATACCCAATGAAATATACCCAATGGTCAGGGTGGACTCAATGGGCCGTAGAGCCTAATTTTGTGCTCTGTGGCTCAATATATTTCTCACCCTTGTGTCAAACTGTGTTGGTCTCTGCCGTTCCTTTGGGTTCATCAGATGCATGGAGAGGAGGAACATACTACATGGGATCACTCTCCATATTGCACTGCCCTTGCTTGCATATATAGACTGTTACTACACAACATCCATCATTGACGCTGACCGACGGAGGTCTCAGCTCACTTTGCAACCATCTTTATTGTTGTAGTATGAACAAAGTCACTGGAGAGATGCAGCTGGTACATATGATGTAGCCCTTTATTGGACAAAATGAGACACAAGCAGCCATCATATTGAGACCCTTTTGGAGGAAGAAGCCTTTTTGACTCAATATTGCATGACATTTTATATGCAAAAGATCAAAGGACATTTCTACATTTACAATGTTTCTACACTGTGAAGTATATCCCTACAGCTGAAAACTTTAAAATTCACAAGACCTTTATTGGAGATTGAAAGTGATTTGGATTTGATCTTCAACAAGAGAAAATCTACAGGTACTGGAAATCCAAGCAACACACTCCCAGCCTACTGGAAGAACTCAGCAGGCCAGGCTGCATTTATGGAAAACAATACAGCTGACGTTTCGGGCCGAGACCCTTCTCTTCCTTGGGTCTCAGCTGAAACGTCGACCGTACTCTTTTCCATGGATGCTGCCTGGCCTTCTGAGTTCATCCAGTATTTTGTGTGTGTTGCTTGGATTTCATCATCAGTCACTTTCAGTAAGTTTGATGAAACTATCAGTAATAAAACTAATCAAATACTCAGTACATTACAGGGCTTTTGAAATAGATCTTCTCATTCCCACAGCCAAATGAAGCAACAGAATTATGTGCATTGATGAACAGAAATTTAGCTGAAAGCCATGCAGTCAAAGCCAAAACATTTTTCCATTAAAATTACATTCTGCTTGCAAGAAAATCAACTTTATGTTTCTCTGTAGAGAATAGCAACAAACATTGATTCATAATGTCCCTCAGCAATATCATTTGAGAATTCAGCACCAATTTTCACAAGCATGTTGACAACAGTCAGTCAAACTTTACACCACCATTGCCTTTCGACCCTTCTACTGACACTCAGTTGTCAGACTGTGACCAACACCTCATTCTCGACGAAGGGAAATTGCCTCTAATTAAATATTGAGAAGATGGAGGCCAACAGCATCAGTCCCTATCACAAATTCTGCTCCCTAGTTACCAACTTTTTCTTCCCCTGGCAACTGTGTTGCTAAAGCAGACGGTTTGCAACTTTGGTGTCAAATTTCACCTAAAAATGAGCTACTGACATCTTTGCCATCACTAACAGCCCCTAATTTCACCTCTGTAACATCACCCAAAACAGCATATTTCAGCCAATCTGCTATTGAAACACTCTTCTGTACATTCCTTACCTCAAATAGTAATTATTCCAATTTCAACTGCTGATTGCCATTCCACTTCCAGCTTCAGTGAAGTAAGGTCATTCAAAATAATCCACTGTATCCCAATTCATTTCAAGTTCTATTCATCCATAATCTCTGAAACCTCTAACTGACACTGATTCTACCACATAATACTAGCAGCCTTTGATCCTACTCCACCAAAACTGTACTTTTATTTCCACTCCACTTTTCCACCTCAGTACATATCCTTTAAATGGAAGTAATTCAGAAAATGTGTAGTTTGGGTGGTCGATGGTAGGGTTGTGTTGTTCTCCGATCTTGGCAATTTACTTGGAAACGTTTCGATACTATCACAGATGATGTCTCCTTGTATCAACAAACAGAACCAACAAACTCATTCATAAGGCCAGTGATGTTGTGGGGATGGAACTGGACTCTCTGACAGTGGAGTCTGAAAAGAAGATGCTGTCTAAGTTGCATGCCATCTTAGTCAATGTCTCCCATCCACTACATAATGTACTGGGTGGGCACAGGAGTACATTCAGCCAGAGACTCATTCCACCGAGATGCAACACAGAGCATCATAGGAAGTCATTCCTGCCTGTGGCCATCAAACTTTACAACTCCTCCCCTGGAGGGTCAGAAACCCTGAGCCAATAGGCTGGTCCAGGACTTATTTCCTGGCATAATCTACATATTACTATTTAACTATTTATGGTTTTATTATTACTATTTAATTATTTATGGTGCAACTGTAATGAAAACCAATTTCCCCCGGGATCAATAAAGTATGACTATGACTATGACTATGTATGGTAACAAAACGAATGCAAGTAAATTGCCAAGATCGGACAACAACTCAGCCCAACCATATCCTTTAGATCTCACAATATTAACAAGGTGGGCATCAAATAAGCAGATTAGCATAACAACTGTCGACACCTGGGGTTAATTTCCCACATTCAGAGAGAAGGAATGTCTTTTTACATTGGTACCAAAATGCTATTTCATGTTCTGAAGCTGCGAGACCTGAGTTTCAGAAATGCAACCTGAAAACAACTTTCTGACATCTACTTTGTCATGTTCCTTAAGGAGATACCTAATAAAGTGGCCATTGAAGTGTCTGTTTATAGTCTTCTGCCCATCTATTTCAAGGTTCAATATTTTGTGCATTCAGAGATGTGCTTCTGCACACGACTGTTGTAATGTCTGATTATTTGAGTTATGATCGCCTTCCTGTCACCTTGAACCAGTCTGGACATTCCTTTCTAAACTCTCTCATTAACAGAACATTTTCACCCACAGAACTGCCATAGGAAAAGTCTCTGGATTTTTTTTCACATCATTCTTTGCAAACCCTAGAGACTTGTACGTGAAAATCCCAGGAGATCAGCAGTTTCTGAGATACTCAAACCATCCCATCTGACAGCAACAATCATTTCATGGTCAAAATCACTTAGCTCACATGTCTTCACTATTCTGCTATTTGATATGAACAATAGCTGAGCCTCTTGATCATGTCTGCATGCTTTACAGCTGTGGTCCCCATCCTCCAGGCCGTGAAGCATGTAGGGGTGCAGTGGTAGCCGGGACGCACCCAGCACATTTTTAAGAGAAAAGCCGAAATAAACAAGCTAATTAATTAGGTGCCACCCGGCACGTAAATGTCGGCCCAGATCAGAGGCAATTGAATCAGCAATCGCCTCTGATCTGGGCCGACATTTATGTGCCAGGTGGCACCTAATTAATTAGCTTATTTATTTCGGCCTTTTTCTTAAAGATGTGCTGGGTGCGTCCTGGCTACCACAACACCCCTACATGCTTTGCAGCCCGGTATCGTTCCGCGGCCTGGAGGCTGAGGACCACTGCTTTACAGCATTGAGCTGCTGCCAGATAATTGGCTGATTAGATATTTGCATTAAAGAGCAGATGTAAAGTGGCCATCAGCAAAAGTGATTGCACCCAGTCTCGTCACCTACGTGAACCATTTCTCCTCACCAGTAAAAGTCTGCATATCTGAAAACTATCTTTATTTCTGTTCTGGTTTTCTGCCTGTTAACCAGTCTTCATTTCATTATATATTATCCTCCATCCAATGCGTCCTAATTTTGTGTAATAGCCTCTTGTGTGGCACCTTATTTCAAAATTGAAATACACCGCATTCAAAGGTTTCATTTATCTATGCATGGCTCTGCTACAACCTCTAAAATCCCTAACAGATTTGTCAATCACAATTTCCTTTTCATACTTCTGTCTTGACTCTGCCTAATCATATTATATATTTCAAAGTGCCCTGTTACCATATCCCTAAAAATAGATCTTAACATTATTCCTACCACTGATGTCGGATTAACTGGCCTAATGTTACCACTTTCCTTTCATCCACATCTCTTGAAAAACATGGCTATGGTTTCTAATTTTCAATACTGGGTGATTCAAACTGCTTCTTTGACCAAGTTGCTAGTCATCTATTTTATATTTTATAGATTGCTGTGAAAGTTTGCTTGAGAAAGTTGCTGTGAAATACCTTGCAGTTGTACACTGAGTGGCCACTTTATTCGGGACACCTGTACACCTGCTTGTTAATATAAATATCAGCCAATCACATGACAGCAACTGAATGCATAAAGAGATGCAGACATGATCAGGAGGTTCAGTTTGCTGTTCAAACCAAACATCACAATGGGGAAGAAATGTGATCTAAGTGACTATGACTGTGGAATAATTGTTGGTGGTAGGTGGGGTGGTTTGAATATCTCAGAAACTGATCTCGTAAGATTTTCACACACAACATCTCTAAAGTTTACAGAGAATGGTGTGATAAACAAAAAGCATCCAGTGAGCTGCAGTCCTGTGGGTAAAAACGCCTTGTTAATGAGAAAAGTTGGAGGAGAATGGCCAGACGATCCAAGCTGACAGGAAAGCGACAGTAACGTAATTATATTGTTTAATTAAGCTAACTTCTTTTCTCCACAAAATGTCTTGGACCTGAATTTTCAACTCTTTCTTTTTCCACAAGGGTTGCCTGACCTACTGACTGTCCCCAGCATATATTGTTGTCGTTCCACATGTTCGTAAAGTTCATTTGAGGAATGCTAGTTGCACAGGATCATTAAGGGCACATCTTTTCCCCCATTCATTTCTTGATGTGCCATTATTGGATAGCAAACATAAATGTGAGGGACAGATCATAGAACATGGAACATAGAACACAGAACAGTAGAGAACAGGTACAGGCCTTTCAGCCCACGATCTCAGTGATATTCACCAGAAGTTCAAGCACTGAATATTCTGCATCTCTCATGGTCTCAAAGGAGCTGCAGCAGGCATCCGAGTTTCAACATTCCACTTCCCTGGGTTATGGTTAGCTGCCGCTCTCCCTTTAAGAACATAAGACATAGGAGTAGAATTAGGCCATTTGGCTCATCGAGTCTGCTCCACCATTCAGTCATGGCTCATCCTTTTATCCTCTCCTCAGCCCCACTCCACTGCCTTCTCCCCAGAACTTTTGATGCCGTGTATAATGAGGAACCTATCAAGCTCAGCCTCAAATACCCCTAACAACCCGGCCTCCATAGCTGCCTGGGGTAATAAATTCCATAAACTCACCACCATCTGGCTAAAGAAATTTCTTTGCAACTCTGTTTTAAATGGACGCTTCTCTATCCTGAGGCTGTGCCCTCTTGTCCTAGACTCTCCCACCATGAGAAACATCCTTTCCACATCTACTCTGTCTAGGCCTTTCAACGTTTGAAAGGTTTCAATGAGATCCCTCCTCATCCTTCTAAATTCCAGCAAGTATAGACCCAGAGCTATCAAACGTTCCTCATATGATAACCCTTTCATTCCCAGAATCATCCTTGTGAACCTTCTGTGGACCCTCTCCAATGCCAGCACACTCTTTCTTAGATGAGGAGCCCAGAACTATTCACAATACTCAAGGTGAGGCCTCACCAGTGCCTTATAAAGCCTCAGCATCACATCCCTGCTCTTGTATTCTAGACCTCTTGAAATGAATGCTAACATGGCATTTGCCTTCCTCACCACTGACTCAACCTGCAAGTTAACCTTCAGGATGTTCTGCACAAGGACTCACAAGCCCTTTTGCATCTCAAATTTTTGGATTTTCTCTCCATTTAGAAAATAGTCTGCACATTTATTTTTTCTATCAAAGTGCATGACCATGCTTTTTCCAACATTGTATTTTATTTGCCACTTTCTTGCCCATTCTCCCAATCTTTCTAAGTCCTTTTGCTGCCTACCTGTTTCCTCAACGCTACCTACTTCTCCACCAATCTTCATATCATCTGCAAACTTGGCAACAAAGCCAGCTATTCCATCATCTAAATCATTGATAAACAACGTAAAAAGAAATGGTCCCAAAACCGACCCCTGCAGAACACCACTAGTCACTGGCAGCCAACCAGAAAAGGATCCTTTTGCTCCCATTCACTTCCTCCTACCAATCAGCCAATGTTCTAACCATGCCAGTAACATTTATGTAATACCATGAGCTCTGGTAAGTAGCCTCATGTGTGGCACCTTGTCAAACGCCTTCTGAAAGTCCAAATATACAACATCCACTACATCTCCTTATCTATCTTACTTGTAATCTCAAAGAATTTGAACAGGTTCATCAGGCACGATTTCCCCTGAAGGAAACCATGCTGGCTTTGTCCTATCTTGTCCAGTGTCACCAAGTACTCCATAACCTCATCCTTAACAATTGACTCCAGCATCTTCCCAACCACTGAGGTCAGGCTAACTAGTCTATAATTTCCTTTCTGCTGCCTTCCTCCATTCTTAAAGAGTGGAATGATATTTAAGATCCAGACTGCCAATTATTGCCTGCCATATTCCTTCATGGAAAGTTTGTACTTAAATGCCTCGTGCTGAGCACTCAGTGCTCAATCATAAGAGTTCCATTTCTAGTACTACAGTTTGTGGTTTCTCGTTCGGATTTTGTTTGTGTTGTCTTGTTCATTTCCGGTCTGAGTCAGAGTTAATTCTAGACCTTCCTCTGCACTTGGGTTTACCGCCATCCACAGCTCTTCTGTTACAATATCTTTACAGACATGAATTCGTGGAGTCCTACAGAGCAAGAACAAGACCCCATTCTTATCTGGGCTACTCCTATTTGGCCCATATCCCTTTCAACCTTTCCTCTCCATGTACAGGTACAAGTGCTTTTTAAATATCATTAATATACCTGCCTCAACCACTCCCACTGGCAGCTCAATCCATACACTCTGAAAAAGTTGCCTACAGTTTTCTACTAAATCTCTTCCTTTTCATCTCAAACCTATATGCTTGACCTCTCAGTTCCGCCATCCTGGGGAGAAACTATCACATTCACCCTTTCTATGCCCCTCTTGATCTCCATAATACCACCCACTTTCTCCTGTGATGAGATGAGTAAATTCCCATGGAAGGATATTCACTGGAGCACAGAAGGATGAGGGGTGATATTATAAGAAGTCCTCCATTGGTCGGGGCCGACCATGGACGTTGTGTGACAAGCCAGGGCAGTAGTATATGTAGAACAAGCTGTTGCTCATGCAACACACTCTACCTCTACACAGCTGAAGAACCTAAAGGAAAAGCAGAGATCCATACAGTTCAGTACCAGCGGCATCGCAGGAGTTGCTAGAGAGCATTGAATTCAATGAAGGAATGGCGATTCCAGTTTAAGATGGCGCTAGGGAAGCCCAGCAATTACTTACTGGCAGCAAGCAAAACTAAGAATCCAATTAAATACTTCATTAATAATACTTTTACTTGTAAAGTTTATGGTAAATGGTCACCGCAAACAATGGAGAGGCGAGCGAAGGCGAGGCTGAGTCGAAGGTTGAAGCATGTGGGTGCGGGGTGAGATCGAGGCATATTTGAAGTAAAGTTGGGGCAAGCAGAACGGAGCAAAGTTGGAGTGTGCAGAGCCAAGGCCTTGCCATCCCAGGCATGGGTTGACAATGGTGTCTCTCAACTGCAGGGAGCTCACTGTTGGCGGCTCACTTTTGGCCTGATCTTGTTGTGACTATCAGTTGGGTTATTAGCTTGTTCAACTCTGCACTTTGCCACTTGAATTCCTTCACTACCAATGACAACAGGAACTGTAGCTGGCCTGATATTATGTAGAGCCCCACTGAAGAAAAACTTGGGGGAGATCCCCATCCATCTCCGCAGGTGATGCTACAGGAAAGGTTGCTCCTAAACATTAATTTATGAATATATTCTACATTGGTAATAGAATCTATCATAGCAGCTACTTGAAAACAAACCAAAACTGTTCAGAGACTAAGCACAGGGATTGACACTGTATGACACATTATCCACAATAAACGAAATTCCAAGTTTCAAAAGAGTATGTTCGATACTTTACTAAGAAACCAGCAAAGAAAAACAATCTTGTAGAGATAAAAATCTAACAAAACCACAACTAGTGATATAATGATACTAAGCGATATAATATTGATCTAGCGGTAGTGTCAGCGTTAGTGGTCAACCAAAAAAAAATCGTCCTCGGGTCACTCCCTGGCTCTAGCCAGACTAATCTGAACTTAGGCAAAGCATGAATGTGTAACTATCCTCATTCACCTGAACCCATATGACAAATCAGCCAGAATAAACACACAACATAAAATACAATACAGACAGAAAAGAGATATGTGTCTCCTCCCAACATCATTTTAAACACATTTTCCATGGCAATAGAGTAAACATTGGAAATACTCAGCAGGTCAGGCAACATCTGTGAAGCAGGAAGGAGAACAGGTTGATGACTTTTCTTCAGAGCAAGGTATAGTTAGATATCAAAGCTGTTTTAATTTGTAAGGAGGAGAGAGGGATGGAAACAAACTATTTTCCAAAATAGTTATTGCACAAAAATTGAAAAAGGATTTGAATCCTTAATGAAAGATCCTTGATCAAGCAACCAGTCTATGGAAGATATCTTTTTTAATGCTTTATTTATTGAGATACAGCGCAGGCCCTTTAAACCCTTCGAGCCTCACCACCCAGCAACCCCCGATTTAACCCTAGCCTAATCACAGGATAATTTACAATGACCAATTAACCTACCAACTGGTACATCTTTGGACTGTGGGAGGACGCAGTTACAGAGAGGACAAGCAATCTCCTTATAGGCAACGGCGGGAATTGAACCTGAGTCACCTGCACTGTAAAACATTTTGCTCATTGCTACACTATCACGCCACCTCACTTTAGTACAGTCCAGATACAACACAGAACCTTGCAGTAATCACTGAATTCAACAAAAAGCTGTTAAAGTTATAATTCCATATTTAAGTTTAATAGTGTGGTGGGAATCAGTAACTCTCTACCGTTAAAGACTAGGTCAACTGAAAATGTCAATACTGACATTGATATATTTTTGTTCGGTGAGGTTATTAAGAGTTACACAACAGAAGCGGTTAAATAAAGTTCACACACAGATTAGTCATGATGCATTTGAATGCAGAGCAGGCTTGAGAGGCTGAGAAGTTTATTCATGTTTCTTAGATCCTCTGCTGTCTGATTTCTTTCTGTATGTCCCAGTACTGTAACTTGTCACTCTGGAGGAAGGGCTGTAATAGTAGATGAACTACATTTGTTACCGATCTCATTAGTTCTCTTTGGTTGGGAAGTAATGCATATGCAGAAACAAAGATAGAATAATACTCTGCTTTTCATCATGCTGGACTCTAAGGAACACAGCTATACTTAGCATCACTGATGTTATTACCCATTTATTTATTTACTGAAGTCTGGCCCTGGCAGATTGAGCAGAGGAGACCGATTAATGGTCCAACAGTAAAGACGGCAAGCCCAGCAAGTGTTGTGGAGCACTAAGAGCACGACAAGACACTTAGACATCCTGGTCATCCACTGCAGCAGGAGAGGTCTCCAGCTGTAACGGTTGTCCATGCCACTGGAGCAAGGTCTCTTCTGCCGAGAGAGTGAGATTACCCCCGTGCAACGGCTGTTCCACTTCAACCTCCATCACGCACAGGTTTAACGAGTGTCTTCTTCAAACCCGAAGGACCGCCAACATTTATTTATCGAAGTGCAGCATGGAATAGGCCCTTCCACCACTTCAGGCCACGCAGCCGAGCAATCCCCTGATTTCACCCTAGCCTAATCACGGGACAATGTACAATCACCAATTAACCTACCATCCGGTATGTCTTCGGACTGTGGGAGGAAAACGGAGCACCCGGCGGAATCCACACAATCATGGGTAGAACATACAAACTTCTTACCGTCAAGGTCAGAAATTGAACCCAGGTCGTCTGTCCTGTAAAGTGTTGTGCTCCCATACCACCCTCAAACCACGCTGCCCAGCAATCCCCTGATTTTAGTAGGCAACATGGAGCATTCCCTTTTCCGTAATCAAAATCCATTCAATCCACACATTAAATCTTCATCTGGTTTTGGTGGCCATTCTGAACAGGAATAATTACATTAGCTACCAGTTGTACATCCCTTTCAATATTTAGTTCTATTTTACATCAATGGAACCCAATACCCTGACAGAAGTTTAATGGCATCCAAAAAAACAGGAAGAGGGAGCACTAGGCAATTACTAGATCTTTTGAGCCCTCAGTACGATCATGGCTGGTCTGATTGTAACTTCAACCACCAGTTCCTGATCACCTTTAACCCTTTTGGTATTCAGCGTTGGAAATCAAAGATGAATTTCTACCTCGTCACCCATCACTTGTCATGAGCCCTGCCGGCCTCTGTGGCTTGCCATAGAGCTTGGGCTTCTGGGTTTCTCAATCTATATTTACTAATTGCTTGAGCCATTAAGACCAGGCGCTTTCTGTTTAACCTTATTGAGTTAATTGTGACTGGGTCATGTTTCATGCGTTCTATGGTTATTTAAAGGGAACTCTTGTTGTGCTCTGCAGGTGGTATCCTGTTCTGTTTGTGGAGAGTGATTTGTCTCATGGTGTTGCTCAGTCATTCTTCTGATGCTTTGTTTGTATTCCTGCCATCCCCTGCTCCTGGGTTGAGCTGGTGACAGAGAGCGTCTGCTGTTCCTCCTCACTTGGGCTCAGTCCTGTGAGTGTGCACTGTGACAGCACCACTGTGCTTCTATGGTTGGAGTGTGAACAATCTGCAAAATGCACCACAACAAAGAGCTCTTGAGTAGACTTGTCTCGGAAAGAAAATAAAATGTGAATGGATCCATGTTAAATATTAGGTACAACAATGTAAGAACATTTGGAAAGGATGCAGAAACTATTTATCAAAATTATTCCAGAGATGCAAGATTTTGGATTATATGGAGAGACTTGAGAAGCTGGGGCCGTTTTCCTCACAACAAAAAAAATTCTGAAGAGATCTGATGGGTATTTAAACTCATGTGGGTGGTTTCAGAGAAGCTCTGCCCATTAACAGAGGTTTCAAGTACTAGGGAATATGTATAAATCACATATGGACTCAGTCAGCCAAATGTCCTTCTTTCATGTTGTAACCATTCTGTGATCCTGAAAACATAAACAGGAGAAGTGGAAGATGCACATTCAGCCTCTTGTGCTTGCTCCATCATTCAGAATCCGAGTCAGAATCAGGTTTGTTGTCACTGGGATATGTCGTGAAATTTGGAATTTGCTGTTTTACGGCAGCAGTACTATACATATAGTAAAAAATAGGTTTAGATTTAGGTTCCTTTAATAACAGGGAATTCATACAGTGTACATGCTGAAATTTGTGCTCTTCACAGACATCCATGAAACAAGAGGATCCATTGAATGAATGATAAAACATCGAAACCCTGAAACTACCCCTTCCCCCACCCTTTGCAGATGCAGCAGCAAAAGCATCAATCCCTCCCCCCCAACTTCTGCCAGCAAAAGCCCTCAAAGAGACCTTGATCCAGACTCCATCAAACTGCTGTCCATAACCCAGCACTTCAGTATCACAGACAGGCTCTCTCTCTCTCTCTCTCTCTCTCTCTCTCTCTCTCTCTCCAGCGATTATAAATTGTAGTAAGAAATATAAGAGAATAGTATAGATACATATGTACTATATATATATATATATATATATATATATACATATACATACACAATATAAGTTTGGGCAACCACTTACTTGGAGCAACACTAAAAAGAACAAAAACTAATCAAGAAAATGGCACAATTCCTTTTGTTTATTTGGGACACTATGCTGCTTAATTGGGACAGGTCACTGTTGCCACTTTCCAACTAGCATCAGTGGCATGAATTTCCATGGCTGTTAGCCACAACACCGTGCTTCAAGTGAACAGTTTTCAAATAGCTTCAGTTGCATATGTTTATGTTCAAAGAGCAGCAAGTTTTGACATGGATAGTTGGTGAGAAATAAGCAGCAAGTCCATTCGGAACTGTTTTGAAAACTGCATTTTCAAGCACTCATTTGGAGATGCTGGAAACAGCCGGGAGTGAGGATGAAACTATCTCACTACTTCAACAAGGTATAAACTATGAAGAATTTGAAGGTATCAACAATCCTCTTGAATGTTACAATGAAAATGAGGATTTGGAGGATGCAATCATTGATAGCATTGTTGGAAGGCAGTCCATTATCTGCACTAGGTGCCTGTACTGGTTTTGTTCATTTACAGGTAATAGGACATAACATGGATGAAATGCTCCATCAATAAGTATTAAGAATGAACACACAGTTTTATAGTTCTGTAGTATTGGTAAGTGTGCTAATTTGTTCTGTACTTCACTTAAATACATAGCTTGTTACCCAGTTTGTCTTCTTTGTACCTTTTTAACTATTTCCTTGAAATTTCAGCTAATTGAGGTCAAAATGCAGTTAACTGGAATCCACTGTGTGTGTATACATATAGATTCCTGTTAATTATGTACTGTATGCAAGTAGTGCACAAAGATTAGCAAAGATAGTGAGGTAGTGTCCATTCATAGATCTGATAGTGGAAGGGAAGAAACTGTACCTAAAATGGTCTTTATCTCTGCTCCATCTCTATATGCATTGATTCTCATAATGTATTCAACATTTGTGATTTAAGCTGGGACAATTTATATATACATATATCAGTTTGGATCTGTCAACTAATTGACCTCTACTTAAATGTTATCTTGCTTTTGAAATAGCTAAACATAAATCCTTGCTCCTTCTTTCACGCTACGAGGTGTTACAATCTATGGTGAATAGTGACTTTACCAATAAGTTTTGAAATAGAATTTTAAACTTATGGGGAATTAAACAACATGGTTATGGGGGGTATGGGCAAAACTATAGAGTTTAAGATTTATTGAATGGTCTTGCCAAAGACTCAGCATAGGAATAATAGGCTAAATCAAAGCAAATGAAATCAAGGCTAATTATCATTCAAACCATACATGGATATAGTTGAATGAGACAGTGTTCCACTTTGGCCAAGGTGCATTACATACATTCAAAATAGCGAGAGAGAAAAAAACATACACACACTTCATTACACAAGAAAACACATCTGCGGTCCAAGTCCCTGAGGACATGCAAATTTATGGTACAGCTCCTGGCAATCCAGCCTGTCATTCCATCGATCGAACACTGGAGGGCAACACTGACGGGAGAGGCCAACACCCAACCGAGCTCGGACTCCGCGCCTCATTGCTTCCTGCTTCATGTCACCTGGACTGCAGCAGCAGGCAAGCCCACGGCTTGAGGCCTAGTCTTTGCTATAACTGAGGCTATGCTGCTGCCTCGTTGCTTCATTGGCTATCTCACCAACAAACAAGGAAAACAGGCCTGCAGCGTCTTACATTGTCTTTTTCTGCAGTTTATCATTCTAGAATTCCTTTTCATGATTCCAAAGTTCAGAAGTTCAAAGTACATTTATTATCAAAGTATGTATACATTGTACAACCTTGAGATTTGTCTCCTTATAGGCAGCCACAAAATAAACCCATTTTTAAAAAGAGCAACAAACACCCAATGCACAGAGAGAGAAAAAAAACAAATCGCGCAAACAATAAAAGCACGTATCATCATTCTGAATGAAAGTGAGTCCACAGACATGAAGTGCAGAGCAGACAGAACAGACCCACAGCCTCAGCCTCAGTTCATCACTCATGTTGATTAATCCATCCGGCCCGACCATCACCTCTGGTCCTGACACCCTACCTTTTCAATCCATTCACCTGACCATCACCTTCGGTCCCGACACCTGCCTTTTCAATCCATCTGGCCCGATCATCACCTCCAGTTCCAACACCCTGCCTTTTCAATCCATTCGCCTGACCATCGCCTCCGATCCCAACACTCTGCCTTTTCAATCCATCCGTCCGTGCATCTAAATCATCGAAACATCGGATGCCCTACTCACTTTTGTTCCCCTCCCCAAAAGAGCAAATAATAAATCTTAAAAAGTGATTAACATTTGGCAATATTTGAGGATGATGCTTTATGATACCCATGTGGCAATCCTTAGCCCGGTGTTTTAATGTTAACCCTTTAAGAGAAAACGTGTTATCAAAGTGCATAAAGTTAATATACAAGACCAATAAAACAGGCTATTCATATGTTTATTAATACCCTAAAGACTAATTTTAGACCACTACCCTGTTTTAAATGTGTGGATAATAACAAGCATAGCAGAGATCTTGTCCAGCAGCTGTTGAAGCTTTGTTAATTAGGGCAGGTTAATGTGATGGGCCAAAATAAGACACTTCAAAAAATTATTAGCTTCTCTGAAACTTTTAAACACATCCAAACAACACCTCTTAATTGTGAATTTTCTCTGGAATATTTATTCCTACTGAAACTGGAGACTTGAGTTCTCAGAACACCTGGCTGAAAAGTGACAATCAGTGGGACATGTCAGCTCGGTTTAATCAGTTGATCTCCCATGACATTGGCCACAGACAAAAAGTAGAAATAATTGTTGTGTCTCTCTCCTTCTGTAACTGTCACTTTAGTTGTCTGCCATTCTATAATTGTGACTGTCTTCCTCTTTCTGAGAGGGGGAATTACCCTACAGAAGTGCTCACATATGCATTAAGTATTCAGCAACGGGTATAATTTAGCGTGTTAGCATTAGTACAATTTTCTGTGTTCCGAAAATTCCCTTCAGTTTATGCATATTGATGTACAGATCTGGCATTAATGGTATTTTGTATTGTTAAGGCTTGTTAAGCACCAATTAAAGTCACAGGTCCAGATTTATATATATTTTTTATTTTACAGATAATTCATGGAACATGCCCTTCCAGCCCGACAAGTCATGCTGTCCATCAACCCACCTATTTAACCTTAGCCTAATCACAGGACAATTTATAATAACCAATTAATCTATTACCCGGTACGCCTTTGGGTTGTGGGAAAAAACTGAAGCACCCGGAGGAAACCCACTCAGTTTACAGGGAGAACGTACAAACTCCTTACAGACAGTGCTGGAATTGAACTCGAAACTCCGGAACACCACCCCAAGCTGTAAAAGGGTCATACCAGCTGCTATGCTACCAAAGCACCCATTTATGTCCTTGCCTTTCAGTCTACCAGTGGAAAGTCCCACACCAGACCACAAAAGGAGAGGCTGTAATTATTGATTAACAACACTGTGGCTGTCACACCAACTTGTTTTCTCTGGACTCTGGAGAAAATGTAGGAGGAGCAGCAGTTAGTGGATTAATTTAGGTTGACTATACTCACTTTGATTGGCATCATTCTTTCCCTCCGTGCATGACAGCCTCCACATATGTCATTGCCATTTTCACTGGCACAGCTTTCGGGCTGCTGCACAGTTGTGCGTTACCATAATTACCATTCTGCTTCAGCTAAGCTTCCAGAAAGTATGCAGAGCAAAATTATGCACTCATACAAAGACAAATTTCTAACTTCATTTAATGCACAGCCTGTGCACTTAGACAGCAAGTTCTGTTTCTCTGTCGCCTTTCTTTCCTCCTTTCTGAAAGCCTCACATATATATTAAATTAATTTAAAGATTGCTTACTGCCCATTACCCCACTGGTGTTTAGGGCAGCAATGAAGGTCCTACATCTCTCACCATGTTCAGATATAGAAGGATTCTTCATTGCTGTTTCTGTAACAGCTTTGTTTTACCAGTCAGAGTTGTTAGCCCTGAGCTGAACCACCGAACCTGGAGGACAGGTGGACAACCCTTAGTCTGGCTCTAATCTTTGGCCCGTTTGGCAAGGTTGACCCTATCAACAGCCAAAGCATAAAGCCCTAACTCCAGCTAACATAGTTCTCCAGATCATTGAGGCAAGAAAGTCTCCAAACCCAACAACAGGGATGTGGTCCTCTTGGATGTTAATTTAGAGACAGAGCACAGTAACAGGTCCTTCTTGCCCAACAAGTCCGCACCATCCAACCGTACCCATGTGACCAATAAACCTATTAACCAGTATGTCTTTGGAATGTTTGAGGAAACCGGAAAACCCATGCAGTTACAGGGAGAATATCCGAACTCCTTACAGACAGCAGTGGGAAATGAACTCCAGTCGCTGGTGCTGTAAAGTGACGCACTATCCACTAGGCTACAAGGTCTCCCCATTCTATTGTTGACACTTCTGTATATCTCCGCCATTAACCGTTGATTTCACTCTTCCCTTCTAGATGCTAACTCTTGTTGGAGAGCTGCCTTCTCTTTGGTACCCATTCCAAATGTCATTTCTTCTTCTCTATGCCTGGAGCAACTCGATGAGGTAACAGAGACATCCTTTCCCAAATATCAGCCATGGCACTTCCTCAAAAACTTTTCCAAGCACAGGCTGGCTGAAGGGAAGTCCTGAATGATATTTGAATTAAAAACAGGAAATGCTGGGAAGACTTCTGGTTTAAGATGGCGCTGGTGAATTTCAGCAACTTCTGGCTGGTGGCCAATGGAACAAGGAAAACGACTAAATACTTTGTTAATCACTCTTTTTTTCTGGAAAGTGATCATTGCAAGCAACAATCTGTAACTTCCCCTTGGAACTGAAGGCAGAATGTGGAAGAACAGAGGTGAGGCAAGGCAGTGGGCCCATCACCAAGAGAAAGGTTCAATCGATTAAGTGCCGGGCCAAATTGGAAAGGTCAGGGTGTCAAGGCTCATAGTGAGGGATGGGCCGGTTCAGCTCGATGCTCTGCATTGTATGCTCAGTACTGCACTGAACTAAGGGTCTGGGGACAGACTCTCTGTGGACTTCAGTTCAGAATGCTATTTGCTGGCATTTATTGTTTGCATGATTTTTTTTTTGTCTGCTCATTGGGTGTTTGACAGCCTTCTTTTTTTATATGGGCTCTCCTGGGTTTCTTTGTTCCGTGGCTGCCTATTAGGAGACGAAACTCAAGGTTGTATAATGTGTACATACTTTGAAAATAAATGTACTTTGGCTCAGCAGGTCAGGCAGCAACTATAGAAAGTAAAAACAGAGTAAATATTTTAGTTTGAAGACCTTTCTTCAGAACTGGGAAAGTGAAAAACGCCAGGTTAGCTTTAAACACAAGAGATTCTACAGCTGCTGGAAATCCAGAGCAACAGACACAAAATGATGCGGCTGAGGAGGCCAAGTCATTGGGTATATTTAATGCGGAGATTGATAGGTTTCTGATTAGCCAGGGCATCAAAGGTTACGAGGAGATGGCAAGAGAATAGGGTTGAGAGGGATAATAAATCAGCCAAGATAGAATGGCAGAGCAGACTCGATAGGCTGAATGACCTAATTCTGCTCCTACATCATATGGCATTATGGTCTTAATCAGCAGGTCAGGCAGCATCTATGGATGGTATAAACAGTCGATGTTTCAGGCCAAGACCCTTCAACAGGATGAAGGTTAGTTTTAAATTGCAGGGAAGGTCATGGAATGTTAGATCAGATAAAGAAAATATTTCAAATGGAGTGAGGGTTTTTCTGGTGATGCATTTATTTACATGACCATTTGATTCACAGATATTGAGGACTTTTCCTTTGTCATAGTTGACTGAGCCCCTGATCACGTCTCAGATATTTCCAGCAGCTCTCAGTCACTCTCCTCCCAGACACAGGAGGGGTAGTGATCCCCACAGTCCCCACTGTCCACCCCTGCAGCCTCTGCATCCGACAACTCATCCTTTGCAATTTCTATCACCTTTAATGGGTTTCCATCATTACCCTTCCTCTGCACTTTCAACATTCCAAAGAGATTCCTTCTTTAATTCCTCCCAGAAACCACTTTGCTCTTAAGATAAAGCTCATTTACCTTCCCACCTCTGATGATGCAACACAAATGTAGGCTCTTCAATCTGTTGACTCTGTACTGAGCCTAAAGCAGCCACTTCCATTAACCTGAACCCTAAACTTGGTGGGTTGCTTGTTGGTGCGGCTCATTGGATTGTATTCAGGGATTCATCTTTGAACCTGGATAAGCATGCTGCAGTTGTTACCGACTTCATTAAAATCTGTGCGTACTTACTGTACGTTCCCAAACCAAAAGCCATGGATGAACCAGGAGGCACATCGTCTGCTGAAGGCTAGATCTGTGGCATTCAAGTCTGGCAACCCAGGCCTGCACCAGAAAACTAGGTGTGATTTGCAGAGGGCTGTTTCTTCAGGGCGAAGAGACAGTTCTGAACGAGGTTGGAGGTGACGTCAAATGCACGGCAACTCTGGCAGGGTCTGCGAGACATTCATTACCTCCTACAAAGCAAACCCCAATGGCATGAATGGCAGTGATGCTCCAGTACCAGATGAACTCAATGCCTTCTATGCCTGCTTTGAAAGGGAGAACACAACTACAGCTGTGAAGATCCCTGCTGCACCTGATGACCCTGTGATCTCTGTCTCAGAGGCTTATGTTAGGCTGTTCTTAAAGAAAGTGAACCCTCACAAGACGGAAGGTCCTGATGGAGTACCTAGTAAGGCTCTGAAAACTTGTGTGAACCAACTGGCGGGAGTATTCAAGGACATTTTCAACCTCTCACTGCTATGGGCGGAAGTTCCCACTTGCTTCAAAAAGGCAACAACTATACCAGTGCTTAAGAAGAATTATGTGGGCTGCCTTATTAACTATCACCCGATAGCATTCACATCGACAGTGATGAAATGCTTTGAGAGGGAGGTCATGACTAGAATGAACTCCTACCTCAGCAGTTTGCCTATTGCCACAATAGGTCATTGGCAGATGCAATATCAATGGCTCTCCACATGGCTTTAGACCACCTGGACAATACAAACACCTATGTCAGGATGCTGTTCATTGACTATAGCTCATCATTTAATACCATCATTCCCACAATCCTAATTGAGAAGGTGCAGAACCTGGGCCTCTGTACCTCCCTCTGCAATTGGATCCTTAACTTCCTAACCAGGAGACAATCTGTGCGGATTGGTGATAACAAATCCACCTTGCTGATGAACAACACTGGCACACCTCAAGGGTATGTGCTTAGCCCACTTCTCTACTCTCTGTATACACATAACTGTGTGGTTAGGCATAGTTCAAATACCATCTATACATTTGCTGACGATACAACCATTGTTGGTAGAATCTCAGGTGGTGACAAGAGGGCATACAGGAGTGAGATATGCCAACTAGTGGAGTGGTGCTGCAGCAACAACCTGGCACTCTACATCAGTAAGATGAAAGAGCTGATGTGGACTTCAGGAAGGGTAAGACGAAGGAGCACATACAAATCCTCATTGGGGATCAGAAGTGGAGAGAGTGAGCAGCTTCAAGTCCCTCGATGTCAAGATCTCTGAGGATCTAACATGGTCCCAACATATCGATGTAGTTATAACGAAGGTAAGACAGTGGCTACACTTTATTAGGAGTTTGAAGAAATTTGGCATGTCAACAAATACACTCAAAAACTTCTATAGTTGTACTGTGGAGAGCATTCTGACAGGCTGCTTCACTGTCTGGTATGGAGGAGCTACTGCACAGGACTGAAAGAAGTTGCAGAATGTTGTAAATCTAGTTGGCTCCATCTTGGGTACAAGCCTACTAAGTACCCAGGACATCTTTAGGGAGCAGTGTCTCAGAAAGGCAGTGTCCACTATAAAGGACCCCCAGGATCCAGGGCATGCCCTTTTCTCACTGTTTCCATCAGGTAGGAGGTACAGAAGCCTGAAGCCACACACTCAGTGATACAGGGACAGCTTCTTCCCCTCTACCATCCAATTCCTAAATGGACATTGAACCTCACTTAATTTTAATACACAGTTTTTCTGTCTTTGCACGATTTTTAAATCTATTCAGTTCAATATATGTAATTGGTTTACTTGCTTATTTGTTATTTTTTAATTTTATTTATTATTATTTTCTTTCTCTGCTCGATTATGTATTGCATTGAACTGCTGCTGCTAAGTTAACAAATTTCATGTCACATGCCAGTGATAATAGACCTGATTCTGATTCTGTTCTGCACTGTATCACTAAATAAATAAATGTTATGTTCACATTCCCATCGATTCCCGCCCACCCCTCCCCTCCGACGACGATAGATTCTAAAGCTCACCTACACATTAGACATTTTAAAGTGGCCCATTAAGCTACAGTATGGCAGGGTGGAGATGCATCTCTACCAAAGGAGGTGTAAGGTAGTCTTCAGGTCACACTAGGGAAAGATGTAGCACCTGCTTGAAACACCTCCCCCCCCCCGATTAAAGTAGTGTGAAGATTATTGATAATGCCTGGAGTCAGCCATCTTGTAAAGACATGGCCCAGAAGGCAATGGCAAACCAGTTCTGTGGAAAAATTTGCTGAGAACAATCGTGGTCATGGAAAGACCATGATCACCCACTTCATACATACATTAGATTAGATTATGAGGACACGCAGTTCTCTTTTATTGTCATTTAGTAATGCATGCATTAAGAAATGATACAATGTTCCTCTAGTGTGATATCACAGAAACACAAGACAGACCAAGACTGAAAAACTGACAAAAACCACATAATTATAACATACAGTTACAACAGTGCAAGCAATACCGTAACTTGACGAAGAACAGGCCATGGGCACGGTAAAAATAGTTCAAAGTCTCTCGAAAGTCCAATGATCTCACGCAGACAGGAGAAGGAAGAAAACTGTCCCTGCGATGCTTCCAGCGCCGCAAACTTGCTGATGCAGCATTCTGGAAGCACCCGACCACAGTCCGACTCTGAGTCGTCAGAAAACTTCGAGCCTCCGACCAGCCCTCCGACACCGAGCACCACCTCTGCCGAGTGCTTCAACCCCGCCCTGGCTGCCGAGCAACAGGCAAAGCCGAGGATTTGGAGCCTACTCTCCGGAGATTCTCGATTGCACAGTAGCTGCGGCAGCGAACAAATAAACGAATTAAGCTACAACCAGCAAGCACTTAGGACCATAAGACCATAAGACCCATGTCTTATAGGAGCATAATTAGGCCATCTGGCCCATCAAGTCTGCCATTCCATCATAGCTGATCCTTTTTCCTCTCTTCCTGAACTCCAGTTAGGATGTTGGAGGGAACCAGGGCACCTATAGTAGACTGACAGGCAAAACTTGCAAACTCCAAACAGCATCAGAGCTCAGTATAGGGGTTACTGGAGATGTGACGCACCAAATCTACTAGCTCCTCCAAGAGGAGCTGTGCTTTGGAGGCTTATATTCCTCAATGACCCAGAGAGCTATGTTGGCTGGAGTCAGGGCTTTACTCTTTGGCTCTTGATAGAGTCACCCACCCCAAACAAGTTGAATGGTAGAGACCAGACTAAGAGTGATTCACGGGTCCTCCAGGTTTGGGGGTTCAGCTCAGGACTAACAACTCTAACCGGTGGAACAAAATTGTTACAGAAACAGAAATGAAGAATCCATCTACATCTGAGTGTGACGGTTTCCCTGAGTCTCCACCTGGGACCTGCATGACTGACAGTTGTGAAAAGCAAGAGGAAGCTATTGACGTGATGAAGGAAGCCCTGAACCCCACTCGAGATGGAGGACCTCCATTGCTGCCCTAAATGCCAGCAGCGTAACGCGCAGTAAGTGAGATCTACTAGCTGTGTGACTGTGCTTGATTTGACTTCGATATTAATTCCAATTCTTGTTCTATTATTGCCTCAACTGTTGACCATTTCTAACATTTTCTTGCTTTTTTAAAGTTTGTATCATCTTTAGTTTCATTAATTTTCCACCACACGTGAATGATGTGTGTTCTCCCGCTATAGATGAGGTGAGCTGAACAGTATTGGAGGCACGACTGATAGAGTCATAGACAAATACAGCACAAAAATGGTCGATGTGTCCCAACTTGTCATTGGAAAACCACGGTGCCCACTAAAATCGTCCTATTTGCCCATCTTCCCATTTCCCTCTTAACCTTTCTTAATCATGCCAAATTGTTAATCCTATCATAAACCTATCCAAATGTCTCATGGTACTATAGTCTTGTAATAATTTGTACATGCACAGAATAGGATATTTAAAAAGGAAACACTATTCTCAAAAAGCTACAGGACTGTATAAAAGTCTTAGGCACATATATATATATATATATATATATATAGCTAGGGACCCAAGATTTTTGCACAGTACTGTAGTAATTTCATGCATTGACTGTTCTGTTGCCAGAAAAAAAACAATCCTTATGACACATGTGAGTGATAATAAAACTGATTCTGATATGGGTCTCTATCGTGGAGTGAGAATGGGAAGGGGGCAGGGAGCGGAGAATCATGATTAAGGAAAGCGGAAGGCAGAGGGGAGGGAGCAGGCAGCACCAGAGATACATTCTGTAATGATCAATTAACCAATTGTTTGGAATCAAATGACATTGCCTGGTGTCGGCATCTGCGCCACCACCACTGCTGGCACTCCTTCTCTGTCACCTGTCCCATACCTCTCCCGTGGCGCTCGACCCTCATCATTCTGGCATCTATCCCACACTCCTTCTGTGGCATTCCAGTCTTGCCATTCCCAATATCCTTTGCTCCTGCCAGATTTACAAACTCGCGATCCACTCCACGTTGACAAATACAGTACTGTGTAAAAGTCTTAGGCACGCTAGCTATATATATATATATATGTGTGTGTGTGTGTGTGTGTGTGTGTGTGTGTGCTGAGACTTTTGCACAGTGCTGTATCTCGAATGGTGAAACCATGTCAATAAAATGCTGCAGGGTGCAGAAAGTATGTGACTCTAATCACCATGTAGTTTGCCAAGTAGCAAAGTAGCATATAACAAGCATGCAGGAAGCACAAATTAATTATGCGATGCTAATATCATGAAAGTGCTTTATTTTTAATAATCTAAGCTCTTTACAAATTATTCACTAATTTAACAGGCCTTATATTATCAGTGGAGCTGGTTAAATGCCTGGCACTGACATTCGCGTGTGGTAAGTAAGTTTTGTATGAAGTAAATCAAATTATTCAGCCACATGATTATCAGACAATTTGCCAACTGTTGCTTTCTTTATGGCCTGAACAAGATGTATCTGTCTGTTAACATTTGCCGAGCTATTTCAGCTTGAGACATTGGAGTTCAGAGTTCAATTTCAATGTCATCTACAAGGAGTCTGTACATCTTCACTTTAGAAGAATGAGGAAGGATCTCATTGAAACCTATTGAATGTTGAAAGGCCCAGACAGAGTGAATGTGGAAAGTTTGCTTCCTATAGTGAGGGAGTCTAAGACCAGAGGCCACCACCTCAGAATAGAGTGACATCCATTTGGAATGGAGATGAGGAGGAATTTCTGTAACCAGAGAGATGTGAATCTGTGAAATTTGTTGCCACAGGTGGCTGTAGAGTCCAGATCATTAGGTACATTTAAGACAGGGATTGACAGATTCTTGACTGGTCTGGGCATCAAGGAACACGGAGAAGGCAAGAGATTGGGGCTGAGAGGGAAAATAGATCAGCCATGGAGCCTACTTCACCATTTCGTGGTCTTATGGTCTTATGGACTCCCTGTGGAATGCATGAGTTTTCCCCAGGTGCTCCTGTTTCCTCCCATAGTCCAAAGACAAACAAAGACATACCGGTATGTTAATTAGTCAATGCAGATTGTCCTGTGATTGGGCAAGTGTTAAATAGGTAGGTTGCTGGGTGGTGCATCTCGTAGGGCTGGAAGGGCCTGTTCAATACTGTATCATTAACTAAATAAACAAACACTCATTTGTCTTATCCCTGTTTACTGGAGTTTGCTCTGCACAAATTGGCAGTCTGAATTTCCACAAGAGTGATTACGTTCCTATGTCCCCATCGTGAGAGATGGAAATGGATGAGGCTGGCCAACAGGGTTCTGGTGAAGCTGTATAGGCCAATTCACTGAACAGTGGATGCAATGGATTACAGAAACATTGATGAAATCCAACCAGACCATTGACTTTACACAATGGAGATGGGAGATCATCAATGGCCTGTTCTCCACTGGGAGCAAAGAGCGACTGTTTTCTATTTCTGATAGGAAGTTGGCATTATACCCAGTTTAAAATACACTTATTTTAGTAAAATAACTAAAATAAAGACACTTTTGGCAACTCCTGTACCTAATGAACTGGCCACTGAGTGTATGTCTTCTGCATCTGTAGCCCATCAACCTCGAGGTTCATTATGTTGTGCATTCAGAGATGCTCTTCTGCACAACTCTGTTGTAAAACGTTGCTATCGAGTAATTGTTGCCTTCCTGTCAGTTTGATCTAGTCTAGCCTTTCTCCTCTGATCTTTCTCATTAACAAAGCATTTTTGCCCACAGAACTGCCACTCACTAGATGTTTTTTTGTTTCCCACACCATTTTCTTTAAACTCTAGAGACTGTTTTGTGTGAAAATTCAAGGAGGTCAGGAGATACTGAGATATTCAAACCAGCCCATTTGGCACCAACAATCATTCCATGGTCAAAGTCACCTAAGATCACATTTCTTCCCCATTTTGCTGGCTGGCCTGAACAACAACTGAATCTCTTGACCATTTCTGCATGCTTTTATGCATTGAGTTGCTGCCACATGATTGGCTGATTAGATATTTGCATTATCGAGTAGCTGTACCGATGTACCTAAGAAAGTGGGCACTAAGTGTACTTTGTCCTCAATTTCAGTCAATAACACTCTGTCACAAATTGACCATCATCAGCAATTGACACTGATGAAGGTACAGAAGCCTCAGGTCCCACACCATTTTAAGAAACGGTTATTACCCCTCAACAATCAGGCTCTTGAACCAAAGGGGATAATTTCACTCAACTTCAATTGCCCCATCACTGAACTGTTCCCACAACCTATGGACTCACTTTCAAGGACTCTTCATCTCATGTTCTCAATATTTATTGCTTACTTATTTATTTGTTTATTATTTTTATTATAAATATTAAGAGTGTTAAGAGAATATTGAGAGTGTTGTGATCACTTCTAACCTCTATTTGGTTTCCTGCTGCCTCCAACCTCTCCAAATCCAGATTACAGTGAGTGGTCCATTCAGTGGAGAAGATCGTTGGCTGTCAGCTATCATAATTAGAAGACCTGTTCATCGCCAGAGCGGAGAAAAGAACTGGAAAAATTACTGCTGACTCCACCTACCTTACTAATTACCTATTCACCAAATTGCCATCAGGGAGTTGCTACAGGTCCATCACCACTAGGACTATGTCTTCTACAAACCTTCTTTCCTGTAGCTATCCAGCTTCTCAAAAAAACTCATCCAGGTGTAATACCTTCACTGTCCCTGCACAACATCCATTAAATAGTCTTTCCTGCTCTCCCTGTTCTGTTGATAATTATCGAATCTGTTCATTATTCTCAGTTCCATTTATTTGATTATTGATGCTTGCTTATGTGACTGTTCTGCTGATTGTTGATTGCTCTTGGCCTTTTGCACTATTGTCTTGTAAATTGTTGGTTGCTGCTGTATTGTCCATTATGGTATTGTCCTGTGTTTTATGCTTGCTTCAGAACCACAATCAATTCTAGTGTCTTTCACATACTAGAATTGAAGTGATTCTGATCCTGATTTTGATTATATTTATTATTTATTTTGTTTTTGCAGTTTATTGTGATTTGAATATTGGTTGTTTTTCCATCCTGTTGGGTGCAGTCTTTCATTGATTCTATTGTGTTTTTTGGATTTACTGTGTATGCCCACAAAAAATAAATATCAGGTTAGTATGTGGTGATATATATGTACGTTGATACTAAATTTACTTTGTAGAATATGGCCAGTAATGTATGTGGTTTTTCTCTGGTCACAAGTGGGCCTTATCGTGAGCAACTCCCCACCCCCCACCCACTACCACCACCACCACCACCTCCATTAACTGCCCTGACACCCTTTCTCTCCCCTTTTTATCTAAAGGGGAAACCCCTGCAGCAAAATAACTAAAATAAAGGCACTTTTGGAGAGTCGAATTTCAGCCACATTTACATAACAAAGCCCTGAGGATGAGAAATGATAAATGTGTCAGAAGTCGCTCTTGGAAAGAAACTGTCAGTCGTGCCCCAAGATTCTCCTACTAAGCACATTCTTGGAACAAAATCATGCAACTGCAGCGGAAAAAAAAAGAATTGAATGCCATGGGAAAAAATTCTTCATTTTCTGCAAGAAAATCCCTACCTGAAAGAGATGGAATGACATTATGCATATGAAAATGTCCAGAATGATGTTAGATTTATGCATGCATCAGACACAAATTCTATTACTACACACGCGCTGTTGTGTAATTGCACTCTGAACACATCACTGCACTGATCAAATCTGATCTCATTAAGGCAGACACGGACAGTGAAGGAGTCAAGAGGAATTTACGACTTGGACACTTGAAAGAAGTAAATTGCAATCCTGTTTAAAAGGCTTTCCCACCCATCTCCGATCCCCCTCCCCCTTCCTACCACCCCAGCGACCGTGGTTGTGGCTCTGTGATTAAGGTCACACAGAGTGTTCATTATTGGCTTGGCTAATGTGATTGCACTGGAACAATACCCTTGAACTTGCTGGCTCTGATGTGCATACTAATTGCCTAATTTGTCCTTCAATGTGACCTTGGCAGGCCATCCAGTACTCTGTGATCTGCCAGCAAGCTTCTAATCACAAATCGTCATCAATGAGTAACTATATACCATCTATCAAACCTCCTTTTTCAGTCAATCTCCTGTTTTGTTCTTGCACATGCACCCACAAACATCAAATCAAAAATTATTCACGCATTTCTTCTCTGCTTTCAGCCACTCCTCACAGGAACACAATAGATAGTAAACCTCTGAATAAAAAAGTGTTCATTTTGCTTTCCATCACCATTTTCTTACTTTGTCTCCTGCTACTGTTGTCAAAACAAAAAAAGATGTCTGCATCTTTCCTTCATGCAGATTGCTTTTTATTTATGTATTTGTATTTATTGAGATACAGCATGGAATAACCCCTTCCAGCCTTCTGAGCAATCACCCAATTTAATCCTAGACTAATCACAGGACATTTACAATGACCAATTAACCTACGAACTGGTATGTCTTTGGACTGTGGGAGGAAACTGCAGCACCCAGAGGAAACCTGCACATCATGGGGAGAAAGTCTCCTTACTGGCAGTGGTAGGAAATGTACCTGGGTTGCTGGTGCAGTAAAGCATTGTGCTAACCACTAAGCTGCAGTGATGCCCCTATCTACTCATCAGAGGTGAAGCGCCTTGAAAAGAGCAGCAGGTACTCCCTGTCTGCTCCTACTACCAGAGCAAGAAAACGAACCCTGGGCTGCCTTGGATCTGAAAGCTGACCAAAATCTGGTTTTACATCATACAAGCAACATACACAAAATACTGGAGGGACTCAGCAGGCCAGGCAGCATCTATGGAAAGGAGTAAACAGTCAACATTTTGGGCCAAGACCCTACATCGGGACTGGGGGAAAAAGAGAAGTTTGTGCAAGAAGGTGGGGGGCGGGGAGGAAGAAATACACAGTGGTAGGTGATAGGTGAAAATGGGAGGGGGGAGGAGGCTGCAATCACATCTTGTCTTTATATCATATGATGTCAGAGGTGCCATCTCCGTGTCTGCAAATCCTTTTCATGGGATTCTTCAAGGCCAAACTGGATTCAACTAAGATATCTGGAGACGTTCTGCCTGTTCAACAGACCTTATGCAAAGTTAAAACAGCTTGCAAGGTCTTTTATCTAGGGCAGACAAGGAGGATCATTTTACATTTCGTTCGTACTTGGCAAATCAATAGCATATAATAAACAGACTTAAAAGTTCCCTGATTCCATGCCCTCTTCTCATTGCTACCATCAAGGAGGAGGTACAGGAGCCTGAAAACACACACGCAATGTTTCAGAAACAGCTTCTTCCCCTCCACCATCAGATTTTTGAATGGACAATGATCCCATGTACACTACCTTGCTTTTATTCTCTTTCTCTCTTTACTTACTTAATTTATTTAATTTGGGTGGCAGGGTGGAGATACGTCTCCGCCGAAGGACATGTAAGGTGTTCCTTCCCTCCACTAGCCAGCAAGTCATCGTTGGACAAGATGTAGCACGTGCTTAGCCCGTGATCAGGGTCATGTGAGGCCACGGGAGCAGGTGGTGGATGGCCGTTTGAGCAGCTGGTGAACATCACAGGTCCTGGTGATGCCAGGCAGACAATCTCTGAAAGGTATTGATAATGGCTGCAGTCAACTGTCTTGTAAAGACACTGATCAGAAGAAGGCAATGGCAAAGCACTTTTGTAGAATAAATTGACAAGGACAATCATGGTCAAGACCATGATCACCCATGTCCTATTACAAGACACATAATGATGATGAGAATGATGATGCAACACAACGCATATGAATGAATGACGACTTACCTCGCATTTTATATATACTTCTATTGTAATTTTTAGTTTTTGATACGTATTGCAATGTACTGCTGCTGCAAAACAACAAATTTCATGACATGCATCAAAGATATTAAATCTGATTCTAGATCAAGCTCACAAAGTAGCCCTCATCAATATGAAGAACTTAAACTGTAATCTCTCATTTTTTTGATCAAAGACCTAATTCCTGGTAAAAAACTATTAAAGTTTAAAAGTGTAGATATTATTTACTTTAGAGTAGGTCTATTTCTCCGTTTCAGTTTGACCTGAGTTTTGTTTCCCTCTCTCTTATACCAGCAGTTTATTCTAGGCTGGGCAAAACAGAAAACTAGTCTTTGCTTTTGATCTATGCTGTGTTCAATTTTAGCAGTCATACAAAAATATTCCCCTGCCCCAGAACTAACCTTTTCAGTGCAAAAAATTCACCCACCAAAGTAAATTATTATCAAGTGAAATTCCTTTGTGAAATGTCCCTTTAGTGAGATATAGGTGGTGGGATTATAGATGGAGAATATAGATGAGTTCAGCTCAGTTCCCATTACAGTAATTTTACAACAGGTCAAAAGTCAGTAAAGTGGAATTGGTAAGACCTTAGCGATGTTGAATTTGTCAGTGTGAATGGTGCTATGTCAACCAGATTCCCTGCGGTGCCCTCCTCCTGACTGCAATGGAACAATTGCCAAATGAATGGAGTATTACACTTCATTCTTTTCTTTCCAGCACATTCAGTTGTGACACCGGCAGTAGCTGAAAGCTGTGTGTGCACATGCAGAATAGAAGTCCCCAATATGCGCAGTGGATGTGGGCTTACACTCTGCAGGTGTGAATGGTCATATTTTATTTTATCTATTTTTTCGATATAGCACAGATTAGCCCCCTTCAGTCATTCGAGCCACAATGCCCCAGCAACCCCTGACAACCGCCACTGCCTGTAAGGAGCTTGTACGGTGCGTTTTCCCCATGACCGCAAGGGTTTTCTCTGGGTGCTCTGTTTTCCCCCACATTCTAAGGACATAGCAGTTAGTAGGTTAATTGGTCGTTGTAAATTGTCCTGTGATTAGGCTTGGGTTAAATAAGTGTTTTGCTGGGTGGCAGGGATTGTTGGGCTGGAAGAGCCTGTTCCACACAGCATCTTGATAAGTAAATAAATAAACCCTAACCTAATCATGGGACAATTTACAATAACCAATTAACCTACCCAGATCATCTTTGGACTGTTGGGAGGAACTGAAGCTCCTGGGAAAATCCATGCATTCCACGGGGAGGACGTACCGAGCCCTTGCAGAAGACGGCAGAATTGAAATTTGAACTCCAGAATGCCATGAGCTGCCTAACCACAACATTACCATGGTGCCCAATTGCCTGTGAACAATTTCATGTTGGTTTAGTCAAATAGTTACTGGATAGAAATCCATTGCTTTAAGGTCTCATCAGTAGTGGGATTGGTTCTGACAGGGGGCATTTATTTATTTAGAGATACACCTCAAAACAGTCCCTTCCGGCCAACAAGCTGCACCACCCAGCAAACACTCTATGTAACCCTAGGTAAATCACAGGATAATTTACCCCAATGACCAATTAACCAATTAACCTGTATGTCCTTGGACTGTGGGGGGAAACCGGAGCACACAGGGGAAACCCACATGTTTACAGGGAGGAGGTACATATTCCTTATAAAGGATGTAGGAATTGAACTTCGAAGTCTAATGCCCCAAGCTGTAATAGCAACACACTAACCACTGCACTACCAAGTTGGACCCGTCACTGGCTCAGTGTCTGCCTCTGCATAAGGAGGACCTGGATTCAGTCCCATAGCAGCGGCAGCGAACCGGGCATTTCAGAAGTTACTCCAGATATTCCTCCGTGCTTCTCATGTCTGTCTCCATCATATCAGAATTGTGCACGGCCTCCTACTTAGAAAAACCGATATCATTCACCAGAGAGGTGGCGCACGCTGCGTCGGGCCGCCATTTTCTCCAATGGACATAGGAATCATGGAAGAAGTGATCCCTGCGGAAAGTGGCGAGAGAGGGGAGGTTTGGTGGTGGGATCCCTTTGGGTAAAGATATGCTTGGTGGTGTATGTTCTGATGTACATGTGATAAATAAAGCAAATCATTTATCTTTAGCTCTTGTTTCCATGTAAAAGATATAACTTCAATGTTGTTTGTAGCTATCAAAGAAGAGGAATTTCAATCATAGATTGTCATGTTCTTGAATAACATTCATAACAATCCAATTTCTTACAGGTAAACCACTCAGCCCAAGGACTAACTGAGTGCAACACAGGTGTGTTTCAAATATATATGGCTACTTATTTCATATTTATGTATTATATGGCCATCATATATATGTATACATTAACGTGAAGGAGTTCAAATTCAAGTTTATTGTCATTCAACTATACACATGTATGCAGCCAAACAAAATAACACTGCTCCAGACCAAGGTGCACCACACAGTGCATATAACTCACATGCACAACACATGAAGTAAGATTACCACAAATTAGTAAGAAACAATAAGGTCCATTAATGGCACAAGTTAGAACATAAACAGCATAATGCTACCGGTGCTTCATACATGACAAGATCTGAGTGGTGGCACGGAGTTCAGTAGTCTCACGACTTGGAGGAAGAAGCTGATTCCCACCCTAACAGTTCTTGTGTCCTAATGCTATGGTTCCTCCTGCCTGATGGTAGGGTGTCAAGGAGATTGTTGGACGGATGGGAGGAATCATTGACAATGCTGCGTACACAGTGCTCCAGACAAAGAGACAACTTTTGGTGCATTGGTTTCTATGGAATCAGACAAAGTTATGAGTCATATAACACTCTGCAGCAAAATGATTAAATGCCACACTTGGGAGCAGAGTAGATGTATAGTTGGCACAGAGCATTATGTTATTTTGGGTAGCTCACTTCACTGTGTATTCCTTTAATACTTTTCATGATTCCAGGATATCCTAAAGTTCTTTAAATTCAGTGAGTTTCTTTTCAATAACAAGCTGTTAACACACATTGCTGACAAACCAAGCATAGCAAGCTCCCAGAAACAATAGGGTCAAAGTGAACACATACTAATCAATGTGAAAGCTTAAATATTGGCCAAGTACAAGATAATGACCCGATATATTTTCAGTTTGAAGTATTATCTGTGCTCCTGTCTTGACAGAAGCTTCCTGATCTTTTGAGTGTTTTTGATTTCCTTTGTTTTTTTTCAAATTCCCAGCAGCTACAGATTTTTTTCTTGAATCTTTTGTTTATTGCACAAGTTTCAGTTTATACATTTTCAGTTCACATTCAGAATCAGAATTGTGTTTATTATCACTGGCATATAACATGAAATTTGTGAACTTAGCAGCAGCAGTGCAATGCAATACATGATAATATAGAAAGAAAGAAAAAAGTAGATAAATTACAGTAAGTAACAGAAATAATAATGTTAAAACAAAAGTGAAGTATTATTCATGGGTTCAATCAACACACATCAAAGTTGCTGGTGAACGCAGCAGGCCAGGCAGCATCTGTAGGAAGAGGTGCAGTCGACGTTTCAGGCCGAAACCCTTCGTCAGGACTAACTGAAGGAAGAGTGAGTAAGGGATTTCATGGGTTCAATGTCCATTTAGGAATCAGAAGGCAGAGGGGAAGAAGCGGGAAGCTGTTCCTGAATCGCTGAGTGCATGCCTTCAAGCTTCTGTACCTCCTTCCTGATGGTAACAATGCAATGAGAAGAGGGCATGCCCTGGTAGATTGGGCATGCCCCCATACTAGACGGTGATGCAGCCTGTCACAATGCTCTCTAGAGTACATTTATTAAGTTTTCACGTGTTTTAGATGACAAATTCAATCTTTTCAAACTCCTAATGAAATATAGCTGCTGTCTTGCCTTCTTTATAGCCGCACTGATATATTGGGACCAGGTTAGATCCTCAGAGATCTTGACATCCAGGAACTTGAAACTGTTCACTCTCTCCACTTCTGATCCCTCTATGAGGATTGTTTAATGTTCCCTTGTCTTATTCTTCCTGAAGTCTACAATCAGCTCTTTGGTCTTACTGAGGTTGAGTGCAGGTTGTTGCTGTGACACCCCTCAATGAGCTGGTATATCTTGCTCCAAGTGTTGATCATCAGCGAGGAGGAGATATTATCTCCAATCCACATGGATTTTGGTCTTTTGGTTAGGAAGTCGAGATTCCAGTTACAGAGGGAAGTACAGAGCCCCAGGTTCTGTAGCTTATCAATCAGGACAGTGGGAATGATGGTGTTAGAGGCTGAGCTATAGTCAATGAACACCATCCTGACATAGGTGATCTAAGGCCGTGTGAAGAGCCATTGAGATTGAGTCTGTCATAGATGTATTGTGGCGATAGGCAAGTTGGAGTGGGTCTAGGTCCTTGCTGAGACAGGAGTTCATTCTAGCCATGATTGACCTCTCAAAGCATTTCATCACCATAGATGTGATAATCATTAAGGCAACTCACACTACTCTTCTTGGGCACCAGTATAATTGTTGCCTTTTTGAAGTAAGTGGGAACTTCCAACCATAACAGTGAGAGGTTGAAAATGTCCTTGAATACTCCCGCCACATGGTTGGCACAAGTTTTCAGAGCATTACCAGGTACTCCATCGGGGCCTGCCGCCTTGCGAGGGTTCACCCTTCTTAAAGACAGCCTAACATTGGCATCCAAGACAAAGATCTCAGGGTCACCAGGTGCAGCAAGGATCTTCACAGCTGTAGTTATATTCTCCCTTTCAAATCTGGTATAGAAGGTGTTGAGCTCATCTGGTAGTGAAGCATTACTGTCATTCATGCTATTGGGTTTCACTTTATAGGAAGTAATGTCCTGCAAACCCAGCCAGAGTTGACATGTATCTGATGTTGCTTCAAACCTCACTCAGAATTGTCTCTTCATTCTTGAAATAGCCCTTCCACAAGTTATATCTAGTGTTCTTGTACAGACCTGGGTCACCAGACTTAAGTGCCACAGATCTAGCCCTCAGGTGATGATGTACCTCCTGGTTCTCCACGGCTTTTGGTTTGGAAATATACAACAAGTTTTCATTGTCACACTCTCATCCACACAGGTTTTAATGAAGTCGGTAACAAGTCTGGCATACTGATCCAGATTCGAAGATGAATCCCTGAATACAGTCCAGTTCACCAATTCAAAGCAGTCCTGTAAGCACTCCTGTGCTTCCCTGTCCGTACCTTTTTGGTCCTCGCTACTGGTACTGCAGTCTTCAGTCTCTGCTTATACACAGGCCTGTACTTACTCAGGCCTATTCTACAAGTACTACATCGGCCCATTCACCTCCTCCCTTACCTCCATTCAGGGCCCCAAACAGTCTTTCCAAGTGAGCTAACACTTCACCTGCAAATTTGTTGGGGGCTTCTATTGTATCTCATGCTCCTGATGCATCCTCCTCAATATTGGTGAGACCCAATGTGACTGGAGGACCACTTTGTTGAATAACCCCGTTCCATCTGCAAAAAGTGAGATTTCCCAGTGGCCAAATATTTCAATTCCTTTCCCCATTCCGACATGTCAGTACATTGCTTCCTCGTCCGCCATAGTAAGGCCACTCTCAGGTTGGAGGAGCAACACCTCATATTCTTTCCAGGTAGCCACCAACCTGATGGCATGAACATCTATTTCCCTCCTCCTTTCCCCTTCTTTATTTCCCCATTCTGGTCTCTTATCCCTTCCCCTCACCTGCCTATCATCTCTCCCTGGTGGCTCCTCTTCTTTCCCTTTCTCTCATGGTTCACTCTCTTCTCCTATCAGATTCCTTCTTCCCCAGCCCTTTGCCTTTTCCACCTATCACCGCCTACCTTCTTACTTCATTCCCCACCCACCTGGCTTCACCTATCATCTTCTAGCTTGTTCTCCTTCCCAGCCCCCCATCTTCTTATTCTGACATCCTTCCCAGTCCTGATGAAGGGTCTTGGCCCAAAACGTCGACTATTCATTTATTTCTGACCTGCTGAGTTCCTCCAGCAAGTTGTGTGCGTGGCTCTGGATTTCCAATATTTGCAGAATCCCTTGTGTTTATGATTCAATTCTGCTTCATTGGGAAAAATGAAATGAATGAGGGAGATGGGTAAAGGAATTTGAGTTGGGGGAGGGGTGATGATGTTCTATAATGGACAGTATAAACATGATGAAATAATCTACGAGAGGTTAAGGTTATTTTAGGAGACTGATATGTTTTGTAACTGTAAAACATAAAACTAATTAAAAAAAACACAGAGCCAGGGACAACGTGAACATTTCGCTTTTACTTTTAGTAAGGTGCACACATATGAAGTCATGGCGTAATAACCTGCAATGACTCACAGGTTCAAAGTACATTTACTATCAATGAATAAACAACCCTGAGATTCATCTTCCCACAGACAGCCATGAAACAAATAAACACCAACGTTCAAAAATACATCAAACACCAACGAGGAAAAAAAAAGAACAAATCTCTCAGATGGTAGAAAACTACGTAAACAACAAAGAATGCTTAATCAAAGATCGCAAAGATTTTACAGATTTCAAAGAACATTTATTGTCAAAGAATGTATAAATTATATACCTTGAGATTTGTTTGCCTACAGGCAGCCATAAGCAAGAAACTCGAAGAACCCATTTAAAAAAAAGACCATAATCATTGCACAGAGAAAGAGAGGGAGAAAAAAACACACATCATACAAACAATAGAAGCAAATGACAGCATTCCAAGCAACACACATAAAAATTGTTGGTGAACGCAGCAGGCCGAGCAGCATCGATAGGAAGAGATACAGTCGACGTTTCGGGCCGAGACCCTTCGTCAGAACTAACTGAAAGAAGACATAGTAAGAGATTTGAAAGTGGGAGGGGGAGGGGGAGATCCAAAATGATAGGAGAAGACAGGAGGGGGAGGGATGAAGCCAAGAGCTGGAAGGTTGATTGAGAGCATCATGAGACGGGAGGCCAAGGGAGAAAGAAAAGGGGAGGGGGGAATCCCAGAGGATGGGCAAGGAGTATAGTGAGAGGGACAGAGGGAGAAAAAGAGACAGAAAAAAATACATAAATATAATAATAATAATAAATAAATAATGGATGGGGTATGAAGGGGAGGTGGGGCATTAACGGAAGTTAGAGAAGTCAATGTTCATGCCACGAGGTTGGAGGCTACCCAGATGGAATATAAGGTGTTGTTCCTCCAACCTGAGTGTGGCTTCATCTTTACAGTAGAGGAGGCCGTGGATAGACATTATCAGAATGGGAATGGGACGTGGAATTAAAATGTGTGGCCACTGGGAGATCCTGCTTTCTCTGGCGGACAGAGCGTAGGTGATCAGCAAAGCAGTCTTCCAGTCTGCGTCGGGTCTCGCCAGTATATAGGAGGCCGCATCGGGAGCACTGGATGCAGTATATCACCCCAGCCGTCTCACAGGTGAATTGTCGCCTCACCTGGAAGGACTGTCTGGGGCCCTGAATGGTGGTGAGGGAGGAAGTGTAAGGGCATGTGTAGCACTTGTTCCACTTACAAGGATAAGTGCCAGGAGGGAGATCGGTGGGAAGGGATTGGGGTAGGGGGGGAAACGAATGAACAAGGGAGTCGCGTAGGGAGCGATCCCTGCGGAAAGCAGGGGGGGGGGGCGCGGTGAAGCAAAGATGTGCTTAGTGGTGGGATCCCGCTGGAGGTGGGGGAAGTTACGAAGTGTTGTATGTTGGACCCGGAGGCTGATTCCAAACCAGACTGAGTCCTTAGATCCGCTCCCTGGAGCAGCCAGAGTAGGCCCGAGCTTCAATCTCAGTTCATCATACTAATGGGGCAAAAATGCCATGAAACTCACAGGGACGAGCGTTCACAGCCTCAGTGCCACAGAGAGAGGAATGAGTATCATGGGAGAGGGAGCAAAATCAGTCTCACCCTCGCTCCTGTCCCAACACTCGAGCTTCCCAGTTTACCTGGACCAGCATTTAATCAAACAATATATTTACAATACTTTTCAAATATTACTGAAATATTAAATACACAGCAGAGACCATTACCCAGTTTAACTCAGATATTTAAATCAGCCCATTGTCTTTTAACAATGACAACTTGGCACCTTTACGTGGCTCCTTTGATGTAAAATGTTTCAAGACTATTCAAAGGAGTTAAAAACAGACAATTAGCAAAAAAAGGACAACATGAGGATGGACAACTAAACATGGGGTTAAAATGGGATGATTTCGGGTGCATTTTAACAGAAGACAGAGGGGAGCAAGAGGTTTCCCATCAATAATTGTCTGATCACAATTTACCTGTTGCCTTTGTGTGAAACTTATTGAATTTTCATATTCAACCAGCTGCATTAGTGGTTTGTTCTATCTGTTGATGAGGCTTTTGTTGGTAGATTTTTTTTCTAAAATGCCTATTTAATTTAATTTCCTTTATCTGAAACCTGTGTCCTTGGTTTTGGCATTGTACATAGAGCTGCAAAGCAAATCTGCTTCCAACTTATTAAAGACCTCTTCATTGAATCAAGGATTTCTATCATTCTTCTCTCCTTAACAAAAGAAAATGCCAGGGTATAGAATTACATTTAATGTCGTCACCCTTTACTCATTCCTCTCCATCATTATGATCTTTCATTTGAACTGTGATATTAACCCCTGAGCAACAAGTAGGTGGCAGATGGAGTAACTATTTTCAATACTTTGTTTTTGCAGAGTTGTCTGAACAGATGTAACGTTTATTGACCATCCATTCCTATACCAGGGAGAGAGTTATTAGACATTAGGCATGAGACATAGGAGCAGAGTTAGGCCATTCAGCCTAATTCCTCAATGGAGTCTGCTCAACTATTCGACCATGGCTGATTCGTTACCCCAGTCAACCTCATTTTCCTGCTTTCTTCCCATTACCTTTGATTCCCTTTCTAATCAAGAGCCTATCAACCTTCACTTTAAATATATCCAATGACTTCAGCTCCACAGCTGTCCATGATAACGAATTCCACAGATTCACTGTCCTCTGACTTAAGAAATTCCTCTTCATCTCTGTTTTAAAGGGACAACCTTGTATTCTGAGGCTGTGCCCTCTGGTCCTAGACTCTCCCACTATTGGAAACATCTTCTCCACCTCCACTTTGTCTAGGCCCCTCAATATTCATCTTTGAACTACTGAAACTTTGTCATAGAATCATAGTCATGGAGTTACACAGCACCGAAATGAGCCCCTGTGCTCAATGTCTTTACAACTCTACACTCTACTCATCCCATTTACCTACATTTGGTCCACAGCATTCTAAGCTTTGATGATTTAAACACTTCCTTTGCTTCTTAAATGTTGTGAGGGTGCTTGCCTCCACCAGCTCCTGCTCACGCAGTGTGTTTCAGATTCCAATCACTCAATTACCCTTTGCGTGAAAAAAATTCCTCCTCATATCCCCTCCACCTCTTATCTTACACTGTTGCCATCTTTCCTACTAAGGGAAAAAATGATTTTTACTATGACGCTATCTATTCCCCGCAGTATTTGATACACTTCTCACATGTTACCTCAGAGCCTCACCCACCCAATAGAAAACAACTAGCCCATCCATCATTACTTATTACAGAAATGCTCTAATCCTGGTGAATCTCATCTGCATTCTTTCCAACACAATTACATCACTTCTACAGAGACATAAGAGACTGATGATCCTGGGATCTGGAGCTTAAAAAAAAGGTTACTGGATGAATTGTGTGGGACAGGGAAGAAAAGATCTTAAACTAAAGCATTAACTATCCTCTTGCCTCTACAGATGCTGCTGAGCCCACTGAAATACTTGAGTGGCTTCACACAAAGTGTTGGAGATCTCAGCAGGTCAGGTAGCATCTATGGAGGGAAATGAACAGTTGAATTTCAGGTTGAAACCTTTCTTTTAGGCTGAAAGATAGAGAGGAGATAGCCGGTATAACAAGGTAGAGAGAAGGGTGAAGAAAAGCCTGGTAGGTGATAGGTGGAAACAAGTGAGTGGAATGATATACAGATGAGGGAGGAAGGAGAATGGAAAAGGTATGTTGTCTTGGGGAGAAAAAAATTGCCCATCAAATTCCTATTAAATTTCTCTCTGCTTACCTTACTTAAGCCTATACACCTCTATAAAATCATCTCATTCTCCCAAGCTCCAATAAAGTAAGTCTCGACCTACTCAGCTCTATAACCCAGTCCATTAAGACCTGATAACAGCCCCATAAATCTCCTCTGCACTCTTTCCAAAGTCAAAGTAAATTTTATTATCAAAATGCATGCTGTAATATGTCACCTGACATAAACAAGAGATACATTTTCTTGTGGGCATACGCAATAAATCAATAGAATGGAGTGGCACAGTAGCAGAGTGGTTAGCACAATGTTTTACAGTGCAGGTGACCCGGGCTCAGGTCCTGTCACTGCCTGTAAAAAGTGCGCACTTCTCCCCATAACCGTGTGGGTTTCCTCCGGGAGCTCTGCTTTCCTCCCACAGTCCAAAGTCATACCGGTTGGTAGGTTAATTGGTCATTGTAAATTGTCCTGTGATTAGGCTAGGAGAATGCTGGGAGGCTTGGGTCAAATGGCCAGAAGGGCCTGAACCACACTGCATCTCAATAAATAAATAAAAAGTAAATAATAACCATAACAGAATAAATGAAAAACCACCTGACTAGGGCAGTCAACCAGAGCACAGAAGACAACAAACTGTAAATACAAAAAGAGAGAAATAATAATAATAAATAAATATTGAGAATATGAAATGAAGAGTCCTTGAGAGTGAGGTCATTGGTTGTGGGAACAAGTGAAGGATGGAGCAAGAATGATGGAGCGAGTGAAATTGACTGAAGCTATCAGGACATTAAGCCTAACTAATTATTATCAATTGCCACCTGTCTTTTTGTTATACAGTATTATTTGTCAAACCTGGATATTTTTGACCACTGACAGATTGTTATTGGTTTATTTTTGTTACTTATACTGAGATACAGTGATAAACTTTTTGCTTTGTGCACCATTCGGGCAGATCATGCCGTACATAATTCCAGTGAGGTAGCAGAAAGGAAATGTAATGCAGAATTGTGTGCTACGTTTAAGGAGAAAGTACAGGGGATGTTTACAAATTTAATTCAATTCAATTGTCATTCAACTATACATGAATACTCATGAATACAGCCAAACAAGGCAGCGTTACTCTGGGCCCAAGGTGCCAAACACAGCACCAACAGTCACACATAGCACAAACAAGATATCAAATACAGCAAACAAAAAAATAGTCCAGACATTGAGTCCATGAATGCAGCAGAAATCTGCAGTCGACCACAATGTGGCTTGTCTTTTCTAAGCAAACACTGGGGTGGGCGGCACTGACTCCTGCCCAGATGCTGCGCCCGGTGGAGTGCACAGGCTCCAAAATAAAGTGCAAGGGTTATTATGAAGTAGATTGTGATATCAAGAGTTGATGAGTTCATGTGTGGGAGAAGGTCCCTGTTAGTGCAGACTATCGGGGTGATCATAGTGGTGCTAAACTGATTAGGGTTATGCCTTTTGGTTGAAGGGAAGTTCCTGAATGTGGTGGTGGTGGTGAGACATGAGGCTTCTGTACCTCCTGCCTCATGGTAGTAGTGAGGAGATGGTGGGGATTGTTGATGATGGACGTTGCCTCCTGAAGATATGACCAATGGTGGGGGAGGGATGTGCCCTGATATGTTGGGCTTTCTGCGGCTTACTGCCCCGTGCATTCAATTTGCTGTACCAGACCGGGATGTAGCAGATCAGAACACTTTCAACGATGCATCTGTAGAAGCTTGTGAGTGTGTTTAGTGACATGCTGAGTATCCTTAACATCAGAAAGTCAGCCAGCCTTGTGATTGGATCCATGTGCTGAGCCCAGGGCAAGATATCTGAGACGTTACCACCCCAGAATTTAAAGCTGCTCTCTCCATCATGGATCTGCCCCAAGGTTTCTACAGTGAGGGTGGTGTCCCGAACCACCTTGGGGCCACAGTTTGGTTGAAGAGACTTTAGGGACTTTTAAGAGACTCAGGTAAACACGTGGATGAAAGCAAAATGGAGGATTGTGAACTGTGGAGAGGAAAAGGTTATATTGATGTTGGAGAAGGTTAGAAGTGTCTGCAGGAGACTGGAAGCGGGTCACTGTCCCAACAGTCTGCTACTCTAGATTGACCAAATGGCTTAATTCTGCTGCTATGACTTACAGTCTTATTCATAAGGGTGTCAAAGGGTACGGAGAGAAGGCAGGAGAATGGGGTTGAGAGGGATAATAAATCAGCCATGGTGAAATGGCAGAACAGACATGATGGGCCGAGTGGCCTGATTCTGCTCCTATGTTTTATGTTTTAACATACAAGAAGTCCCTTCAAGGGTTTAAATAACAGTAGGATAGTTGCTGTTTTTGAATCTGGGGTTTGTGCCCTCAGGATTTCATATGTCAAGTGGGGGACCATGCATAATTCTGATTTGATGGAGACGAATGTGAGAGTACGGAGGAACATCTGGAAAACTTCTGAAATGCCCGCTTCGCTGCCGCTGCTACTGTGTGGTAATCGGAATCTCCGGAGCAGAAGGCCCCAAATCCTCTGCTTTGCTTGTTTCTGCGGCCGGGGCGACGTCGAAGGCGCTCGGCAGAGGATGGCGCTCGGGAGGCTGTATCGGAGGGGCTGGTCGGAGGCTCTAAGTTTTCGGACAGACGGACTCAGTGTCGGCTGCTTCCAAGGCATCGGCAAGTTGACGGTGTCTGGACGTTTATGGCAGGGAGTTTCTCCCTTTTGCCGCCGCTATCGGGGACTCGGGAGTCGATCGATTGGGAATTTGAGACTTTTTTTTACCGTGCCCATGGTTTGTTCTTCATCAAATTATGGTATTGCTTTGCACTGCTGTAACTGTACATTATAATTATGCGGTTCTGTCAGTGTTAGTCTTTGGTTTGTCCTGTTTTCTGTGATATCACTCTGGAGAAACATTGTATCATTTCTTAATGCATGTATGCATTTCTAAATGACAATAAAAGAGGACTGAGTGTTCTCATAATCTAATATGTAGTGATAAGTTGTACATATTTACCCCTTTGTAACAGAGCCTGAAGGATAATCTGTCAGCTGTGTTCCTAAAAACCTTTATCCTTGGCGTTTGTTTATCCGTTTCTTTTTTGTGCTAACATGTTGTAAATCTTCTGCATACTGGATCGTTGACATGTTGTTTCTTACAACATGGCTTGAGACACAGTCTTCACTTCGATTAGCATACACAAAATACTGAAGGAACTCAGCAGGTCAGGCAGCGTCTATGGAAATGGATTAACAGCCGTTTTTGCATGCCGAGATCCTTTATCCTGTGTCTCAGCTCAAAACGTTGACTGCTTTCCATAGATGCTGCCTGACTTGCTGACTTGCTCCAGCCTTTTGTATATGTTACTCTGGATTTCTAGCGTCTTCAGAGTGTCTTGTATCTTCACTTGGAGGCTGATACCCTGTGCCTAGGCGTGGCACTGGGCATATCGAGCACCCCCTCAATGTAAGTGTCCGGCTGCACCGCCAGGATGATTTTGACCACCAGCGAGGCTTCACCCCCATGCACACCACTTACAGCAAAGCTGTTATTAAAATGAACATTCATGAGAAGCTGGCAGATTCTGGTTTAATTACAACATTTAAGAGAAGTTTCAGTGGGTACATTGATGAGAGGGGGTTGGAGGGCAATATTCTAGGTGTGGGTAGAAGGGACTGGGCGGAACAAGATGCGCATAGATCAAACAGTCTGCTTCTGTGTTGTAGTGCTTTATGACTTTGTGAGTGCATTTGACATTCAAAATCTCACAAGATCTGTTCAAAATAAAGTTAAAAAATTAAAAAGCTATAAGTTAAAATGTCAAAAAAATACAGTACTGTGCAAAAGTCTCAGGTACATGTATATAGCTAGGATGCCTAGGACTCTTACATAGTACTGTCGTAATTTTATATATTGCACTGTACAGCTGCTGCAAAAAAACCTAAATTTCTTGACATATGCAAGTGATGATAAACTCGATTCTGATATGGGTCTGTATTGTGGACTAAGAGTGGGAAGGGAACAAGGACAATGGAATAATGGTTGAGAAAAGGGAAATGGAGTGGGAAAAGAGTAGGAAGCACCAGGGAGACATCCTGTAATGAGCAACAACCTCACCTAGTGTCTCAGTGTCTGCACCCATGCCATCCCCCACCCATCCCTCACTCCTTCTCTGCCACCTGACCCACAACCCTCTCACAGTGTTCCAGCCTCACCATTCCCAACGTCCTTTGCACCTGCCAGATGTACAACTCGCTCTCCACTCCGTATTGATAATACAGAACTGTGCAAAATTCTTAGGCACTCCAGCTAAATATATGTGCCTAAGACTTTTGCACAGTATTGTATATCCATACTTAATAATCACAAAAAAGTAGGCTAGCTAAAAAACCCTGTTACCTTTTTCCCAGCAGCCAATTTTTCTCATTAGTCTGGTTAACATAGAATGGGTGCAGCAGACAGATTCTCCAGCATAAAAGCTAGAAAAACTATGACTATTTGGACTACATTTTGGACTCCGTGAGGAGACTACAGGAATGGTCGAGGTTTCGTACAGCTGATGCTCTGTTGAGTAGAAAACTTTCACTTGGGAATATCCTGGACTTGAGCATGTCAGTCACCATACTCTATCAATGGATTCTGGAAGAAGTTTAGTTCAAATATATGTTAATTAATCTGATAATGGTCGATATTTAATGGAGTCATTATCTTTTAATGTGCAACTATGTCAAACCCTTTCTCAAAATCTAAGTCAATGCTATTCAATATCTAATATATTTCTACTAAGGCAGTAGCATTATCAAAACAATCTCATAGATTTATCAAATGAGTGCATATGCTAATGTTCATCTATATTATTCTACTAAGCGAAATAATACAAGACTACTTCCCTTATCCAACATTAAATGGAGCTTGAAAGTCAAAACATTTATATAAAGTTATTAACATTTGCCCTGCCAAATTATATATTGAGATATTAATAACATATGCAAGAAGAATCTTGCAGATTCACTGAATAATTCCCTCATAATTTAACAAGCGTCTGATATATTGATATGCAACAATTAAGGAGAGATTGGACGGTCTTGTACTATTGATGATTACTTGTTTATTTGTGGAATACAGGTGACACAGGTAAGGGCAGCTCTTATTGTCCATCTCAGATTGAAATTGAAGAGCTCTTGGTAAACTATACTCCACAGCAGCCTCTTAGCGACACTCAAGGTGCTTTTAAACAATGAATTCTGGAATTTGATCAGTGATAATAACAAGAACGCACAGCAACACAAAGAAAAATTAGAAATAGGAGATAGGCTTAAACCTGCCCCACCAATCAATATGATCACGGCTAATCTAATCCTCCTCCTCTTTGCCTGGCAATTCCCCGCTATGGCCTCTCAATTCTTCTACTCACCTGACTATCAGCTCCCTCTGAGTCCCCTCCTCCTTGCCTTTCTTCCAAGGACCACTCTCCTCTCCTATTAGATTCCTTCTTCTACAGTCCTTTACCTGTTCCACTTATCTTCATTACCCCAATCTTTCAAAAATGCATCTACCTCCCTTAAATGTTTTAATGAGTGAGCCTCCACCATTCTCTGGGGCAGAGAATGCCAGACATTCACGACATTTTGCAAGAAGATGAAGGAGCAGCAATTAAGTTCCAAGTGAGGAAAGGTACTTTGCAGCCCTTTCTTTCTTGATGCCTTAGACTGTGGAATTTCAGATGCTCTAAAAGAGGCCTTGAGGAAGTGTTTTTGAGTTGCCTTTGAATAAACATTAACGTGAGAATGGTGGTGTATATGGCTTAAGAGTTCTTACTCCTGTAAATACACTCACTGTTCTGTGCAGCTCTCTTCACTTTCATTACCATTAGGATACTCTAAGGACTTGAGATTGACTGGCAACACACGTCAGACTCTTCAATCAAATACATGCCAAGGCCACAGCTCGGGTATCTTGCCAAGTTCTGATCTCCACATTATAGGGTGCAGAAATTTATGAAGATGCTGCAAAGTCTAGAGGATTATAGCTATGAGGTGAGTGTTTAGGTCGAAATTGTTTTCTTTGGAGTGAATGATAACCATTAAAAACAAATGGAAGGATGAGTAACACATACAAATTGCTGGAGGAACTCAGCAGTACAGGCAGAATCTATGGAGTGCAATAAACAGTTGACTTTTCAAGCTGAAACCCTTCATCAGGACTCATAAAGGATGAACATTTTTTCTTGTCAGAGAGGACAATAGCTAAGGAACATGGATTCAATACAATTGGTTGAAACGTCAGAGGCAAGTGGAGGGATACCTTCGACTGGTTGGGTTTAGAACTCATAGCCAGGAAAGCCTCCCTTACCACCATTCAGGGCCCCAAACAGTCCTTCCAGGTGAGGCAACACTTCACCTGTGAGTCGACTGGGGTGATATACTGCGTCCGGTGCTCCGGATGTGGCCTTTTATATATTGGCGAGACCCGTCGCAGACTGGGAGACCGCTTTGCTGAACATCTACGCTCTGTCCGCCAGAGAAAGCAGGATCTCTCAGTGGCCACACATTTTAATTCCACATCCCATTCCCATTCTGACATGTCTATCCACAGTCTCCTCTACTGTAAAGATGAAGCCACACTCAGGTTGGAGGAACAACACCTTATATTCCGTCTGGGTAGCCTCCAACCTGATGGCATGAACATCGACTTCTCTAACTTCCGCTAGGCCCCACCTTCCCCTCGTACCCCATCTGTTACTTATTTTTATGCACACATTCTTTCTCTCACTCTCCTTTTTCTCCCTCTGTCCCTCTGAATATACCTCTTGCTCATCCTCTGGGTCCCCCCCCCCCCCGTCTTTCTTCCCGGACCTCCTGTCCCATGATCCTCTCGTATCCCCTTTTGCCAATCACCTGTCCAGCTCTTGGATCCATCCCTCCCCTCCTGTCTTCTCCTATCATTTTGGATCTCCCCCTCCCCCTCCAACTTTCAAATCCCTTACTCACTCTTCCTTCAGTTAGTCTTGACGAAGGGTCTCGGCCTGAAACGTCGACTGCACCTCTTCCTAGAGATGCTGCCTGGCCTGCTGCGTTCACCAGCAACTTTGATGTGTGTTGCTTGAATTTCCAGCATCTGCAGAATTCCTGTTGTAAAGGTTATTAATATAGAAGTTGATGCCACATTTTTCCTTTTTAAATCCCCCACCATGGCTCCCTTCTAACCTCTTCGCTTCCCTTCAACGGCCTATCAGCTCTTCCTGGTGCCTCCCCCCCTTCCCTTTCTTCCAATGTCCACTCTCTTCTCTGTTAGAGTCCTTCTTGCCACTGTAGCTGTGGAGGTCATTGAGTGTATTTAAGGCAGAGATTTGATAGATTCTTGATTGGACATGGCATCAAAGGTTACAACGAGAAGGCTAGGAAATGGGGTTGAGGAGGAGAAAAACAGGATCAGCCGTGATTGAATGGTGGAATAAACTCGATGGGCCAAATGGCCTAATTCTGCTCCTATGTCTAATGGTCTTATGGTCTTGTCCAGCCCTTTACTTTTTCCACTTACCACCTCTCAGCTTCAAAATTTAATCACCCCTCACCCACCCACCTGGCTTCACCAGTTATCTTCTTATGTGTACTTCTTCTTCTCCCTCCACTTTGTTATTCTGGCATCTTTCCTCTTCCTTTCCTATCACGAAGAAGGGTCTCGGCCCAAACTATGGACTCCTTATTCATTTTTGAGTTCCTCCAGCATTTGGAGTGTGTGTTACTCTGGATCTAAGTCTTCATTTGTCTGTTCTCCAGAATATGAATTGAACCCATAAAGATATTATCCACAAAATCATAGCTGGCTGGGATAGAATGACAGATTGGTGATGAGGCACTACCTCCACTTCAGTGACCTCCTGAAGTTGCTACATTGCACTCAACGTCAGTAAGACCAAAGACCCATCCTGATGAAGGGTCTCAATCCGAAACATCGACCGTTTCCTGTTTTCCATAGATGCTGCCTGGCCTGCTGAGTTCCTCCAGCATCTTACGTGAACTACCTTGGATTTCTAGTATCTGCAGATTTTCTCGTGTTCTTCTTCTCTGCCACCAGATCTCTGAATGGATATTGAACCCATGAACACTACCTTACTAATTTTATCTCTCTTTTTGCACTTCTTATTTAGTTTAATTTTTTTTATATATTTACTTACCATAATTTACAATTTTTAATTTATTATGTACTGCTGCCACATAACAACAAATTTCATGACATATGCCAGTAATATTAAACCTGATTCTGATTCTATCTGTCTTCACACACAATATCTAAAGACATGGATGAAATCAACCCCTTCTAGGAGGTGAGTAGATAAAATGGAAGTACAAAGAGCAACAAGCCATTTTGCTCGTGCTTTTTTTTTAGGAAGCTCCAGGTGTTTGTAGAGCTTGCAAAGAAACTGGCAGATACTGGTTTAAAAAAAACACAAGTAAGAAATGCTGTAAACAGACTGTAAACAAGAGTTTCTTTCATCACCAGTTATACAAAGCAAAATAGCAGCAAGGAAACACCTTCAAAATGGACAAATATAGAGCTCACAGGGGAGCCTTATAATTATAATTATTAAGAAACCTACAAAAGGGGAAAAGAAAACTAATTACCTTAAATATATCAGAATGAGTACACAATAGCACAAGTTTTCCCATCCTGTGCTTAAGCTGTGGGATTTGTAAGTTAAAGAAAGAAAGATCTGAATTTACACAGCATTTTTGACAGCCTCAGGTTGTCCAGAGTGTTTACAGCAACAGAGTACTTTTTAAAGTGTGATTCTTGCTGCAGTGCAGAGAATGGTGTGTGTTTACTCCCGACTTCCCCATCCTGAAGAAATTATGTGGTCATTATCATGCTGGTATTACTGAACAATGCTGCATGCAAATCTTCTCCCTCATTCTCTACACTACAGGAGTACCAGAATTACTACTAATGTCCATCTCCTAAAGAGATAACACATTGTTTTAACAAACAGACCAAAGTTCAAAGTAAAGTTATGATCAAAATACATATCCAGTATATGATCTTATACAACCCTAAGATGAATTTTCTTGCAGGCATACTCAATTAATCCATCATAGAATAATACCATAAAAGAATCAATGAAAGACCACACCGATTTTGTTCAATCAGTGACAACAAGCTGTGCAAATACAGAAAGGAATAAATAATAATAAAAGATAAAAAGCATTACAAATAACGAACATAAGATAACATTGTAGATTTCCCTTTCTAGAATTAACTTCAAAAATGATGAATCAATGAGAAATGTGCTAGTAATTGATCCATAACAGATACTTCTATGACCACCTCAAAACTGATTGATAAACTCCAAGACTTTGCCCTCAATACCACCCGGTGCAATTTGATTTTTGTTTTCCTCACGTGCAGACCCCAGTTGGTTCGGATTGACAACAATATCTTCTCCACAATCACCATCAATACAGGTGCACCACAAGGCTGTGTTTAGCTCCCCTGCTCTACTCGCTTTATATTTTTGACTGTGCAGCTAAGCACATCTCCAATGCCATTTTTAAGTTCGCTGATGATACCACTGTTGTTGGCTGAATCAAAGGTGGTGATGAATCAGCATATAGGAGGGAGATTGAAAATTTGGCTGAATGGTGCCGCAAAAGAACCTCTCACCCAATGTCAGCAAAACTAAAGAGTTGATTATTGACTACAGGAGGAGGAGACTGCAGGTCCATGAGCAGGATCTCCAGCAGGTCCATGAGGAGGTCCTCATCACAGGATCAGAGCTAGAGAGGGTCAGTAGCTTTAATTCCTCAGTGTTATCATTATAAAGGATCTGTCCTGATTCCAGCAAGTAAGTGGCCTTACAAAGAAGGCACACCAGTGCCTCTATTTTCTCATAAGTTTCCAAAGATTCAGCATGTCATCTAAATCTTTGACAAACTTCCATAGATGCATAATGGAGAATATATATAGACTAGTTGCATGATAGCCCAGTATGGAAACACCTTGAATGGAAAATCCTACAAAGCGTAGTGAATACAGCCCGGTCCGTCACAGGAAAGCCCCTCCCCGCCATTGAGTGCATCCACAAGGAGCGCTGTCACATGAAAGCAGCATCCATCATCAAGGTCCACCAACCAACCAGGCCATGCTCTCATCTCACTGCTGCTATCAGGAAGGAGCCTTTGGTCCTACATCACCAGGTTCAGGAACAGTTATTACCTCTCAACCATTAGGCTCCTGAACTAGAGTGGATGACTTCACTCACTCCAACACTGAACTGATTCCACAACCTATAGACTCACTTTCAAGGACTTTATAACTCATGTTTTCAATAGTACTTCTTATTTATTTTATTTTGTTTTGTATCTGCACAATTTGATCCCTTTTGCATATTGGTTGTTTTATTTTGTGTGCAGTTTTTCATTGGTTCTATTGTGCTATTAGAAAATGAATCTCGTTTGTACTTTGATAATAAATTTACTTCAAATGTTGAATTTGTCTTCACATCCATTGGCCCCAAGTCATTGAGCAACCTAATATTTAACACAGAATTTTATATTGGCTCTGCCTGTAGGAATTTGTAATGGCAAAATATGCTGATGAGGTGGGATAAACGTTAGCAGTGAGCGATATCCTGTATTTATCGGGCACAGAAGTGTCTTGAGAATCCAATAGGTGGAAGACACAAAAATTCTTAAAAGCTTCACCAGTAGATGGACTAGCAAGAGCAGGTTTAAGGTGACTGTTGAAGGTGTTGTTTTGTTTGAAATTCTAAACTCAGCCTAAGGTGGAGTTTCTTGTCTCAACCTAAGAACTGATCATGATCCCAGATCGTGTGTTGTTAGCCTAGCCACAAAACACCTTAGGGATTTATGGCAGTCGTGGCGTCATAGAAAAGTACAGTATAAAAACAGGCCCTTCAGTCCATCTAGTCCATTCTGAACCATTTAAATTGCCTACTCCCATTGACTTGTATAGGAACCATAGCCCTCCATATTCCTACCATCCACGTACCTATCCAAACTTTTCTGAAATGTTGAAATAGAGCTCCAATGGATCACTTGTGTTGGCAGTTCGTTCCACACTCTCACGACCCTCTGTTTAAAGAAGCTTCCCCTTATGTTCCCCTTAAACTTTTCACCTTTCACCATTAACCCATCACCTCTAGTTGTACTCCCACCTATCCTGTAGTGGAATAGAAACATAGAAACATAGAAAACCTACAGCATAATACAGGCCCTTCGGCCCACAAAGCTGTGCCAAACATGTCCTTAACTAAGAAATTACCTAGGGTTACACATAGCCCTCTATTTTTCTAAGCTCCATATACCTGTCCAGGAGTCTCTTTAAAGACGCTATTGTATCTGCCTCCACCACCGTTGCCGGCAGCCCATTCCACGCACTCATCACTCTCTGTGTAAAAAAACCCTGCTATCTCCTCTGTACCTGCTTCCAAGCACCTTCAAGCTATGCCCTCTTGTGCTAGACATTTCAGCCCTGGGAAAAAGCCTCTGACTATCCACACGATCAATGCCCTTCACTATCTTGTGCACCTCTATCAGGCCACCTCTCATCCTCCATCACTCCAAGGAGAAAAGTCCAAGTTCACTCAATGTATTCTCATAAGGCATGCTCCCCAATCCAAGCAATATTCTTGAAAATCTCCTCTGCACCCTTTCTATGGTTTCCACATCCTTCCTATAGTGAGGCGACCAGAACTGAGAACAGTACTCCAAGTGGGGTCTGACCAGGGTCCTATATAGCTGCAACATTACCACTCGGCTCCTAAACTCAGTCCTACGATTGATGAAGGCCAATGCACCGTATGCCTTCTTAACCACAGAGTCAACCTGCGCAGAAGCCTTGAGTGTCCTCTGGACTCCAACCCCAAGATGCCTCTGATCCTCCACACTGCCAAGACTCTTACCATTAATACTATATTCTGTCATCATATTTGACCTACCAAAATGACCCACCTCACACTTATCTAGGTTGAACTCCATCTCCGACTTCCCATCCCATTTTTGCATCCTATCAATGTCCCGCTGTAACCTCTGACAGCCCTCCACACTATCCACAACACCTCCAACCTTTGTGTCATCAGCAAATTTACTAACCCATCCCTCCACTTCATCAAGGTCACTTATAGACATCACGAAGAGTAGGGTCTCAGAACAGATCCCTGAGGCACATCACTGGTGACAGACCTCCAAGCAGAATATGACCTGTCTATGACCACTCTTTGCCTTCTGTGGGCAAATCAGTTCTGGATCCACACAGCAATTTCCCCTTGGATCCCATGCCTCCTTACTTTCTCAATAAGCCTTGCATGGGGTACCTTGCTAAATGCCTTGCTGAAATCCATATACACTGCATCTGCTGCTCTACCATCATCAATGTGTTTAGTCACATCCTCAAAAAATTCAATCAGGCTCGTAAGGCATGACCGCCTTTGACAAAGCCATGCTGACTATTCCTAATCATATTATGCCTCTTCAAATGTTCATAAATCCTGCCTGTCAGGATCTTCTCCATCAACTTACCAACCACTGAAGTAAGACTCACTGGTCTATAATTCCCTGGGCTATCTCTACTCCCTTTCTTGAAAAATGGAACAACATCCGCAATCCTCCAATCCTCTGGAACCTCTCCCATCCCCATTGATGATGCAAAGATCATCACCAGAGACTCAGCAATCTCCTCCCTCACCTCCCACAGTAGCCTGGGGTACATCTCGTCCGGTCCCAGTGACTTATCTAACTTGATGCTTTCCCAAAGCTCCTGCACATCCACTTTCTTAATATCCACATGCTCAAGCTTTTCAGTCCACTGTAAGTCATCCCTACAATTGCCAAGATCCTTTTCCGTAATGAATACTGAAGCAAAGTACTCATTAAGTACCTCTGCTATCCCCTCCTGTTCCATACACACCTTTCCATTGTCACGCTTGATTGGTCCTATTCTCTCATGTTTTATCCTCTTGCTCTTAACATACTTGTAAAATGCCTTGGGGTTTTCCTTAATCCTGTCTGCCAAAGCCTTCTCACGGACCCTTCTGGCTCTTCTAATTTCTTTCTTTAAGTTCCTTCCTGCCGTTCTTATCATCTTCTGGACCTCTATCATACCTAGTTTTTTGAACCCTTCACAAGCTCTTCTTTTATTCTTGACTAGATTTACAACAACCTTTGTACACCAGGGTTCCTGTACACCACCATCCTTTCCCTGTCTCATTGGAACGTACCTATGCAGAACTCCATGCAACTATCCCCTGAACATTTACCACATTTCTTCTCTATATTTCCGAGAACATCTGCTTCCAATTTATGCCTCCAAGTTCCTGCCTGATAGCCTCATATTTCCCCTTAGTCCAATTAAATGCTTTCCTAACTTGTCTTAACTTAGAGTTGTGATAAACAATAATTATTATTTGAGGTCTTGGGATAACGATACCCAAGTAAGAAGTCCAGACTCCCATTGTGATAAATCTAGTTTAACAATAACCCCCACCCCCTTGAGGGAAGTGATGGACTACTTGCAGGGGTAGGTTTCAGGTAATTATTCATAAATTAATAAAAAGGAGAATTTATTTTTTAATATAGATTTGTTTCAGGACAAAATTTAGTTGTGGCCCCAGGAAATTGTGGTAATGATTTTTTAAAACTGATTTTTAGGATCTAATACTTTGTGTGTAAAATGTCACCTTGCCCTGACGTGGAAAACACTTGTAGCCAATTAGACCTCGCGTCAGATTGACAGGTGATACGAAGGTCAAAACGTGCTCATGTTTCTGTGCCATAGAGCCTCTGAATAAGACTGGAGAAATTTTAAGGAGCCCAGAGATCAGAGGAAGGCTATTTGACCTGAACTTTGTTTCTCCCTCCACAGATGCTGCCTGACCTGCTGAGTGTTTCCAGTATTTTCTGTTTTTAATTCACACCACGAAGCATTCCTGACTCATGCTACGCATGTCCACACCAGCCACAGTCCTTGTAGTCAGTGCGTGAGGATAAGGTGTAGGGCAGGAGTTCAACAATCCCTGGAAGAGTTCTGTGTGAAGTGTAGTGAGAACGGGAAATGGTCTGTGATGATGTTCGTTTGAATGTCAAATACGCCAGTAAAGAAATAAAATAATTCAAATGATAGGGAAGCAGCAGAGATTATGCACTGTAAGGTGGAAATTCTGGAGCTGACATTGTGGAGCAATCATTGTCCAGGAAGACTACAAGATGTCTCATTATAATATATCTTGGATTAGCCATTCTCTGTGTGAATAAACTGCTCTTTTTTGTTTGACAGAAAGGATGTCAAAAAGAACTTTTCACCCACAGAGTGGTATCTAGGAGGACTCACTGGCTCATTACCTTCAGCACAGCAACACATCCTTTGGCATTCTGAAGGAAAGACGGATGCGTTCAAAGTTCAAAGCAACTTTATTTTCAAAGTTACATATATGTCTCCATATACAAACCTGAGATTCATTTTATAGCAGGCACGCATGGTACATACAAGGAAACAATGAAAGACTGCAACCAACAAGATGGACAACAACCACTGTGAAAAAGACAACAAACTGTGCAAATACAAAATTATTAATAATAATAATAAGAAGAAGAAGAAATAAGAAATAAATATTAAAAGCATGAGACGAAAAGTCCTTGAAAGTGAATCCATAGGTTGTGGGAACAGTTCGGTGATGGGGCGAGTGAATTTGACTGAAGTTATCCCTCTGTTCCAATAGCCTGATGGTTGAGGGCTAATCAGTTATTTGAGCCTGGTGGTGTGGATCCTGAAGCTCCTGTTCCTTCTTCCTTATGGAAGCAGTAAGAAGAAAGAGTGGCTTGGGTGATGATGGATGCTGCTTTCCTGCTACAGTGCTCCATCTAGAAGTGCAATGAACATAGAACAGTACATCACAGTACAGAGCATTCGGCCCATGATGTTGTACCAGTCTTTTAATGTACTCTAAGATCAATCTAACACTTCTCTCCCCCATCATCCTTCATTTTTCCTTCATCCATGTGTTATCTAAGAGTTTCTTAAATGTCCCTAATGTACCTGCATTGACCACGGCCCCTGGCAGCGTGTTCCATGCACCCACCACTCCCTGTGTAAAGAATATACCACTGACATCTCCCCTATACTTTCCTCCAATCACCTTAAAACTATGACCCCTCCTATTATCCCTTTCTGCCCTGGGAAAATATCTCTGGCTGCCCCTTTCTAATTTGATGAAGGCCTCTAGCCTCTTACCTGCATATTGCTTTCAGGGAGTATTGTGATTCTTGCCTTCCTTTACACTACATGAACTATCTGCAGCAGAGACCTTAAAGCACAGGGGAGATACCACCCACATTGTCTCAGCAAGATCCTATAAGTTCAGTGGCAGGACAAGAACACCACTATCACTTTCCTCTTCACTTGTCTTCATCACTGTTGCCATAAAATATAAAGGTCATAAAATCACTTTTAAGTTGCACAGAGAACATTGGTTAGACCGCACTAGGTATATTGCCTGCAGTTCTGTTCACTCCTTTATAGGAAGGACGTGGAGGCTTTGGAGAGGGTGCAGAAGAGGTTTACCAGGATTCTGTCTCAATTAGAGGGTCTGAGTTCCAAAGAAAGTTCAGATTGCTTTCCCTAAACTTTTGAGAGACTTAGCCAGGTAGAGAGCCAGAACAAAAATCCCCAGCATAGAAATTTTGAATAGAAGAAAACATAGCTTGAGGGTGAGAGTGGGGGCGAGTTTAAAGGAGCTATTTCTTAAATGAAAAGTTGAAATGCCTGGAGCACATTACCAGGGGTAGTAGTGGAAGATAAGATGCATTTAGATTAGCACATAAACATGTAGAAAATGGAGGGATATGGTCCACGTGAAGTTCGTTTAATTGGACATGACACTCAGCACAGCACATTGTGGGTATCATGGGTTGAAGGACTTAGCCCTCTGCTGTTCTGCTCCATGTTCTGTATTCTAATAATAATTAGAAAGACAGTGTGAATGCTGACTTTCACTGCCAGTGGATGCAGCATTAAAGAAAGGAAATGATTGATTTATACAGCTTAGAAACTGACCTTTCCCCTTATGATATTCGGTCCATATGAACTATTCCCTTTCTAAACTGGTCCCATTTCCAGTGTTGGTCCCATATCCCTCCAAACCTTCCTTTCCATTTACCTGTCTAAATGTATTTTAAATACTGTTATTGTACCAGTTTAACCACTTCCTCTGGTAGTTTGTTCCTTAAATACACCAGTTGAAGAAGTTGATTCTCAGGGGCCTTTTAAATCCTTCCCCTCTCAGCTTATGCCTATGACGACTAATTTTTTGTTCCTCTTTTTCAGGGAAAAGAGGCTGTGTGCATTCATGCTAATTATGCCCTTTATAATTTTATACTTAGTTACTTACTGCCTGTTACACCACTGGAGTGTAGGGCATGAAGGTGTTTCCTCTCTGTCTATATTGAAAGATTCTTCATTGCTGTTTCTGTAACAATTGTTTTTTAGTCAGTTGGGGTTGTTAGCCCTGAGCTGAATTACAAAAGCTGGAGGACCGGTGGACGATCTTAGTTGGGCCTCTACCCTTTGACCTGTTTGGCGTCTGTGACACTACCAAGAACCAAAGTATAAAGTCCTGACTTCGGCCAACATAGCTCTCTGGGTCACTGAGGCACACAAACTCACAACCCTACAACAAGGTTGTAGTCCTCCTGGAGGTTTAATTTTATACATCTCCATAAGATCAGCCCTCACTTTTCCACACTCCAAGGAATAGAGTCCTAGCCTGCCAGAACTCTCCTTATAACTGAACCCTTTGAATCCTGGCAATATTCTCATAAATCTACACGGCATTCTTTCCAGCTTAATAGCATATTTCTTATAACCAGGGAACCAAAGCTGTACAGAATACTCCAGGTGCAGCCTTACCAAACAATATGATATCTTAGCACCTACACTCAGTACCTGACTGATGAAGGCCAGGGTACCGAAAGCCTTCTTCACCACCCTGTCTACCTGTGACTCCATTTCCAGGGACATGATGCAGACAAGATGAGGAAATTGATTGAGAATGCATTGTGTAAACCTGTGAATGGGACTATATTCTCAACATCGAAATGAGGATTGTATGTATGTCTGATAGGCTTGATACATTGAGGATGAATCTTCTCACTGGGGTAACTAGAACTAGGGGAGATTAGTTTCAGGGTAAGGAGTTGCCTGTTTAGAATGAGACAGACTAACGTTTAGAGTCTTGGAACAGAAATAGGCCCTTCGGCCCAATTAGTTCATGCTGGACTATCCATCTGCCGAGTCCCATTCACCTGCACCTGGACTAAAGCCCTCTATATCCTCCCATCCATGTACCTATCCAAGTTTCTCTTAAATTTTGAAATTGCCCCCATATCCACCACTTCTGCTGGCAGCTCGTTCCACACTCTCACCACAATCTGAATGAAGAACTCCCCCTCATATTCCCCTTAAACAATTCACCTTTCAGAGTGAATCTTTGGACTTTTCTGCCTCAGAGAACAGTGGTACCTCAGTCATTAAATATATTCAGGGCTGAAACATAGATTTTTTTTTGGATCTGAGGAACAAGGGTTATGGAAACTAAAGAGGAAGATGGAGTTGAAACTAAAGATCATGCCAGTTCTGATTTTACTGACTGTTGGACCAGGCTCAAGGGACTATGTGGCATCTCCTGCTCCTATTCCCTGTTATTATCCCTCCTTGTTTGCCTAAGCTTCTTTCATCGACCTTTACCTTCTCACAATGTTCACTGCATTAACACATAACTACGGATTCTTCACCATCTTTCTCCCCGTCCCCCAGGGAAACACAAAATATTAAATCGACAGATTTTTTTTTCTCAGTGTACTAGTTGAACACTTATTCTTAATAGGTGGCAATTTGCTGGCTGTCATTTGGAGTCTAAGTGAGAACGTCAATGATATTTAATGCACAGCCCTGGGAATTAATAAACAATAATGTGAGTTTCTCACAGCACTGTAATATTTATAGATTTTTTTCTAGGAGATTTTTTTTCTTCCCTACCTCCTCAGTGCTCGAGAAAAAAAAAGAGCTGACATTTCCAAATGGTAGAAATTGGTAAAATTCCATTATCCAACCCAATAGTACTTCTAAAAGTCCCCCTTTTGAACAGAGATAAGGAAGAATTTCTTCATCCAGAGGGTGGTGAATCTGGGGAATTCATTGCCACAGACAGCTATGGAGGCCAAGTCATTGGGTATATTTGAAGTGGAACTTCATGAGTTCATGATTAGGTTATGGGGAGAAGGCAGGAGAATGAGGTTGCGACGGAAAGTAAATCAGCCATAATAGAATAGTAGAGCAGAATCAATAGGCCGAATTGCCTAAAATCTCTCCTATGTCTTATGATCTTATGGTTAATATTGACCAGAATCAGAGTAAGGTTTTATACGACTGGCTGTGAAATTTGTTGTTTTGCAGTAGCAGTACAATGCAATATATAATAATAAAACTAAGTTACAATAAAAATTATATATAAAATATTCAATTAAGTAAGTATTGCAAAGAGAGGACAAAAATTAGTGAGATATTGTGTATGCGTTCCTTGTCCATTCAGAAATCTGATGGCGGAGGGGAAGGACTATTATTCCTTGGTTGTTTGTCAGTCTTTAAGTATGGTTTTTCATAAATTCTACTTTATTTCTTTATTTTCCTGTAAAAAACGGCAAGAAGATGAATCTCAAGGTAGTACATGGTGATATCATCATCATTATCTGCCGTGTTGTATGACATGGGCAATCGTGGCCCAAGACCATGGTTGTTCTTGGCAATTTTATTTTACATTAGTGGTTTGCTATTGCCTTCTTCTAGGCAGTGTCTTTAAAAGACAGGTGACTCCAGATATTATCAATTCTCATCATAGATAGTCTGCCTGGCATCAGTGGTCACATAACCAGGTCTGGTGATCTGAACCAGCTGCTCATATGACCATCCACCACCTACACTCATGGCTTCACATGACCTTGATCAGGGGGCTAAGCAGGTGCTACACCTTGCCCAAGGATGATCTGCAGGCTAGTGGAGGGAAGGAGTGCCTTAACCCTCCTTTGTTAAAGACGTATCTCCACCCTGCCACTCAGATGGTGACATATATGTACTCGGCTATGGCCAAGCTAATATATTATTTTATTAGAACCTTCTTGGTTTGAAGTTCAAAGTCCGAAGTAAATTTATTATTATCATGACATATACATACTGTAATGATAAATTTACTTTGAACTTTGAACTTAAAACTAAGAGGGTTGCAATCCAGTGCTAAAATGGTGCTTGGCCATAGTGGAGAACTCTGTGACTCCTGGGTACTAATTTGATGAGATGGTGATGGGAAGATAACAGGGGACATTTGGTGAATAGAGTGTTGGGGTTATGCTAATGCCAGTACACTTGGATAGTTATAAATGGCCCAGCCAGAAGGAGCTGCTTACTTTTCCCGTTCTTTTTTATTTCATCCTTGTCTTCCATCTCTCTTTCTTCATTTTCCTCGGGGCACCTCTGGCACCTGATCCTCAACTACTCGTGGGTGCAGCTGTTGTTGTAATGTGAACGAAGTCACCAGGGAGACATAGCTGGTAGATATGAAGTTGTCATTTATTCAGCAAAAATGAGACACTCTCCGAAGGAAGAGGTCTGCTTGACCCAACATCTTATATGCTAAAGATCGAAGGACATTTCTGTATTCAAAATGTATCTACAATGTTTCTTTTGAATTACATACAAATTTCATACCTCCTTCTTCACAGCTATACTCAAGACCCAAAAAATCTACATTTTCTTGACTTTCAATTAACTGAAGTTCATAACCCTAGGAACCTATCATCCAGAATTGCATTTTAAATTTAAGAGCATTACCGTCCATGTTCAGGTCTAAAGATTGGTTGCTGAAGTTAATTCAGTAGTTTTCTATATACCCTAACTACAGCATACTCTCTAACAACTATCAGCAATGACTGTTCCTCACCCACAGCTCACAAGTCACCATGATTCTAAATGATTCTATATGGGTATTTTGCATCAGTCTTCACTGTGGAAGACACTAGCAATGTGCCAGATATTGAAGGGTCTGAAGGAAGAGATCTGAGTGCAATTACTATTACAAGGGAGAAGGTGTTTAAAAAGCTGAGAGACTAAAGGGACAAAAGTCACCGGAACCAGATGAACTGCACCCTAAGGTTCTGAAAGAGGTAGCAGTAGAGATTGGGGAGGCATTAGTTCAAAAATCATTGGAATCTGGTATAGTGCCAGAGGACTGGAAAATTGCAAATGTCTCTCCACTCTTTAAGCAAGGACGAAGGCAGCAAAAAGGAAATTATAGATTAGTTAGCCTGACTTCAGTGGTTGGGAAGATGTTGAAGCCAATTGTTAAGGATGAAGTTATGGTGTAATTGGAGACAGGGGACAAAATAGGACAAAGTCAGCATGGTTTCCCTAAGGGACTAGTGACTTCTGATATTCCGCAGTGGTCAGAGTTGGGACCACTTCTTTTCATGCTGTATATCAATGATTCAGGTAATGGAATAAATGCATTTGTTGCCAATTTTGCAGAAGATATGAAGATTGGTGGAGGGGTAGATAGTGTTGAGGAAACAGGTAGGCTGCAGGAAGACTTAGACAGATTAGGAAAATGGGCAAGAGAGTGGCAAATGAAATACTATGTTGGAAAATGCATGATCATGCACTTTGTTAGTAGAAATAAATGTGCAGATTTTTTTTCTAAACGGGGAGAAAATCCAAAAGCCTGAAATGCAAAGGGACTTGGGAGTCCTTGTGTAGAACGCCCTAAAAGTTAACTTGTAGGTAGAGTCAGTAGTAAGGAAGGCAAATGCAATTTTAGCATTCATTTCAAGAGGTCTAGTCTAGAATATAAGAGCAGGGATGTGAGGCTGAGGCTTTATAAGGCACTGGTGAGACGTCACCTTGAGTATTGTGAACAGTTTTGGACTTCTCATCCCAGAAAAGATGTGCTGGTATTGGAGAGGTTCAGAGGAGGTTCACAAGGATGATTCTGGGAATGAAAGGGTTATCATACGAGGAACGTTTAATAGCTCTGGGTCTGTACTCACTGGAATTTAGAAGTATGTGTGGGGATCTCATTGAAACCTTTCAAATGTTGAAATGCCTAGAGAGAGTAAATGTGGAAAGGTTGGTTCCCATGGTGCAGAAGTCTAGGACAAGAGGGCACAGCCTGAAGATTAAGGGGCATCCACTAAAAACAGAGATGTGGAGAAATTACTTTTGCCAGAGGTTAGTGAATTTGTGGAACTTGTTACCACTGACTGCTGTGGAGACCAGGTCACTGGGTGTACTTAAGGCAGAGCTTGATAGGTTCTTGATTGGACATGGCATCAAAGGTTAAGGGGAGAAGGCTGGAGAGTAAGGCTGAGGGGGAGAAAAAAGGATCAGTCATGTTTGAACGGTGGAGCAGTCTCGACAGGCCAAATAGCCTAATTCTCCTCCTATATCTTAAGGTCTTATGGTCTTATGAATCCCACATCGTGTTGTGTGAAGTCAAATTCACGGATTCGGCGAGAGGCGACAGCTGACACTCAGTAGGTAAGTAATCTTCCGTAGCTCTTTATTTACAGGACAAGACAGACACTAAGCACTCAATAAACTCTTCAAGTTCCACTCAGTTACAAATACTTATCTAAATTGAGCACTCAAAGTGGCAGAACAAGACAGACACCAAACAATCAGCAATCCATTCAAGTTACACGCGGAGGCAAATATTTAAACTAATGCGGGCACTCGGGCCTTCTGTCAGTGCAGCACGCTTCCACTGTTTCCATGACACCATCAACGATTGGTCCACAGTGACCCAGAGAGCAAAAGAAAGACTACGTGGGTACCATACACTAGATTTATACTCTCCCAGTGCCATGACATCATCAGTTATGTGGCTGCACTGTACCCTTTACAGTCCAATCCCTGCTTCCCATGGGGGGAGGTAATGGCTTTTGATGAGTGATAAGTTTGACTGCAACACACTGCTAAGCACTTTCAGATTTGTTTATTTTTTGAGATATAGCATGGAATAACCCCTACCGGCCCTTGGACCCACGCCAGACCGTAACGCTCGATTTAAACCTAGCCTAATCACATAACAATTTACAATGACCAATTAACCTATCAACATCTTTGGACTGTGGGAGGAAATCGGAACACCCGGAGGAAACACATGTGGTCATGGGATAAACGTACAAGTTCCTTCCTGACGGCAGCAGAATATCTTCATAGCAGCAGAATCATTTATGGTGCTTGCTCGAGCTCTCTCTTACCCACAGGTTATGGCACTGTAATGTTATTGGATGGATTTATTAATTCACATAATTCCCATAAACATTAGCATCAAATGGGTACTTGAAAGCTGGTGCAGACATTGTGGGCTGTGTGGCCTGCTTCTGTGCTGTATGACTGTATGACTCCATTGTACATGAATTATCACTTGTTGAAACAGCAAAGCTGGTTGTAGACTCAACCAGTGGTATCATGGGAACTACGCCCCCACCATTGAAGACATCTTGGCAATGCCTCAAGAAGGCAGCATCCATCATGAAAGGCCCTCACAAACATGTCTTCTTGTCATTACTACCATCAATAAGGAGGTACAGGAGTGTGATGACAGATGGTAACAATTTAGGAACAGCTTTTTCCTATCTACTATCTGATTTCTGAACGGTCATGAACCTATGAACACTAACTCACTATTCCCCCTTTCCAATGTTTATTTAATTTCTTATTGTGACTTCTAGTAATTATTTATGTCCTGAATTGTACAACTACCACATTCATGATATACATCAATGATGATAAACCTGATTCTCAATCTGTCAGTGGCCAGAGCAAATGAAACTTCCAAAGAATGGTTTGCCATTCTGGAACTGAATGGGTTTCCTTGGCTCCCAAGTAACAGGTGGGATTTAATGTTATTCTTCCTGGCAAAACTGAGATCCTGACACATTGGTCAAAATATTCCATTTCCTTGCACCTAAAGCCCTTGTGTGTTTTGGTGCTAGAGATCATAAGATTGCAACAACAAGAGCACAAGACATAGGAGCAGGTTAGGCCATTCAGTCCATCAAGTCTGCTCTTCCCTTCAATCATGGCCGATTTATCAAATCTATTAAATTTAAACAATCTTCCTCAAAAAATCACTGGCAGGTCAGCTTTTTTGAACTATGCTCCTAAACTATGGAATTCAAAACCTAAAACTATAAAGGATACAGACTCGGTTGACATTTTTATACACCAGCTCAAAGTCTATTTATTTAAGCTTGATTTTAACTAATGGAATTTTGTCTTTTATATTCATGTTTTCATTTTGTCCCATTGTAAAGCACTTTGAACTACAGTCTGTATCGAAAGTGCTCTATAAATAAGTTATTATTATTATTTTTTTCTCAGCTCAAGCTGGTAAAACCTGAGGTACAAGCATAATTATTTCTTAATTGCTAGGAACTTTTGGACTATTCTAGTGGAGTTTAGTATCGTGGCTTTCTGAACATTTACATAAATATTGCACATACTATTGGCACGATGTATACCCTGTTGAAGTTCCATAGTCTTTAAATTTCCACTTTAAATTCAGCATATTTCTATTGGTTTTCATTTATTGATTTCTGTATGCCATGTGTATTTGGACTGGCTATATCTATTAAGTAGGTTGTTCTTGCTTGTTCATCCTGAACTACTATACAGTATTCAGAACTTTATTATGGATTATCCTATCTGTAATGATGGATCGATCAAAATATAATTTGTAGGACTCTGACTCTAAAACAGGATCAGGCTCATATTTATAGCAAGGTATGTTATCTTTTATGAGCTTGTATTTTAAAGCAAGATTTTGGTGAATGATGTTTGTCACTTGATTGATTCTGTGATTGTGTTAAACTGCAGCAGGATCCTGTAATATGTTGGATTATTTCTGATTTCTCTAGGGATATTCTCCAGTTATCATCTTGAACTTGTTGGTCTTTTATTATATATTTTTGGTTTTTTTGTGTGTTAACCACCTGGGCATGTACTGCCACAAGGAACCCCTCTGTTTCTGGGAAGAGATCTCCAACTCTGAGCCAGGCGTTCGAAACTTCCTTGTCGACATCTAATCTGTTCAGATCATGGGGATGTCTTTCGCAGAGGGTCATGCTCTTCCATTGGATAACTTTCTTCTTTTGCGGTAATTCCTTCATTTTTTTGGATTGTGCTTTCACATAAATTTAATAATGTGTAATTCTTATCAGAGTTGCATATTCTTACGTGGAGTGTTGAATCCTGTTTTTGTTAATGAAAATATATTCTTAGAAGTTTCATATGACTGTTTTGTAAATTTTTTATGTCTTTTATTCCTCTTCCTCCTTCTGAACTAGGTAGTGTTAATCTTAGTGTGTCTGAGTGTACATAGTGTTTTCTAAAATTTGTCATTTCACTTCTTATTTTTCTTTGTAAATTTTCCAGTTTGATTTGGACCAAGGAATTATGCCAAAAGAATATGTTAATATAGGTATAGTAAAACTGTTTATTGCATTTGTAATATTTTTTTATTATTGAGCTCTGTTTGGCAGATTTTCTTAAGCCTTGAAGTAAATCCTGTCGGAAGTTATAATTATCATTATTATTATTTTATTCCATCTGGGTTGCTTCCGGCCTGATGGCATGAACATCAATTTTTCTAACTTTTGATAATTTTCCCCCTCCCCCTTCCCTCTTCTTTCATTCCCCACTCTCGATGAAGTTTAATGTAAACTCATAAGCAGAGTTAAGAGTTGAATGAAATTCAATTTTAAAAATAACCTTTTAGTTATTCTTTTTCATACACTATTCTGCAATTAATGTCACCGTTTCCCACAAAAAAACAACAAAAAATGCAAAAGTGTTATAAAACGTGCATGTAGAACTGTGAAACACACCTATCTTGAAAGAGCAAAGCCATTTCTTCAGAGAGTCAGTTTAGCTAACTGGTTTGCCTTGACCATTATTGATAGTAGTAGACTGCTGTCTCACTCCAGGACTTCTAAGGCTTCTATCAAACACACTACAAAGTTCAGACAAAATTGTCCATTACAGTTCAGGGACTGAATTATCTGTGTAAATACAGCAAAGAAGAGCCACTGCTGTTTAACGCAGGCGCCTATCCTCCTAACCTCCAGCTTTATGAAGTTTCCGGAAAAATGATCGTGCCTCTCCACTGACAATCTTACTTCAGCCTTCAATCTCCATTCTAAAGCTAAACGTTTTGCCAGGGGAATATCCACAGTCAAAATTGACAGTCGCAAGACACAGGATGCTTCTGTAATAAAAAAAATACTGAACAATAGATGGAAGAGCAAGTGTAGCATGGATTTTTTTTTTAATTTCGTATCGCTTGACTCAATGTCATTATAGAGTCATAGAACACTACTGCACAGAAACAACCCTTCAGCCCATCTAATCTGTGCCAAACTATTAATCTGCCTAGTCCCATTGACCTGCTTCTGGACCATAGCCCTCCTTACCCTTCTCATCCATGTACCTATCCAAATTTATCTTAAATATTGAAATCAAACCCGCATCCACCGCTCCCACTGGAAACGTGTTCCACACCCTCACCACCCTCATATTCACCTTTCCCCTTAACCTATGACCTCTGGTTGTAGTCCCACCTAACCTTAGTGGAAAAAGCCTGCTTGCATTTACCTTATCTATACTCCTGATAATTTTGTACATCTCTTTCACTGAGATTTTTTCTTTCCCATTTCATTTTGGGGTTTAATCCAAATGGTGGGTTGTGTTTTTGACATTGCTATGAAGAGTTAAACATCTTTTTTTAATCTTTCCACTTGGACCTCCATTGAGCATTTCAACTGAAATGTAGAAAAGAGCTCTCCTTCAGACCTCCAGGCAAAGAGTCAGGTTCAGCTTACGACATTCTGAAGCAGAAGTTCAAAGTTTAAAACAAATTTATTATCTAAGTACATATAGGTCATTATATACAAACCCTGAGATTCATTTTCTTGTGGGCATTCACAGTAAGTACAATAAAATACAAAAAAAAGAAAAAACGCAAATACGGACAAACAACAAATATGCAAAAGGCAACAAGCTATGCAAATACAAAAAAAGATAATAATAAATAGATAAATTAATAAGCAGACAAACAAATAAATAAATAAGCAATAACTATCCAGAGCACTGGTTGTAGAGTACTTGAAAGTGAATCCATTGGCTGGAATCAGTTCAGTATTGAGGTGAGTGAAGTTATCCACTCTGGTTTAGGAGCCTGATAGTTGAGGGGTAATAACTGTTCCTGAACCTGGTGGTGTGGGATTTGAGACTCCTGTACCTCCTTCCTGATGGCAGTAGTGAGAAGAGAGCATGGTCTGGATGGTGGAAGTCCTTGATGATGGACTCACGGTCTTCTAACATGGCTGATCCATCCGACAGAGAGATCAGTCGCAATAATAACCAAGAGTTTAAAAAGCACACTTTCTTCCCGATAATAAAAGTGTCCTCTCTCTCTTTCTTCCTCTCTCTCTCTCTCTCTCTCTCTCTCTCTCTCTCTCTCTCTCTCTCTCTCTCACATAATCTCTCATACAAATGCAAGCAGGACGCTGAGAGAAATTAATGTTTGACAATCTCAGCCCATTTCCTGACAGTCTTAAGTTCACAACACAATGCTAGCCTGAAATTTGGCAAAATTGTCTGCAATTTGATAATCACATGCTGAGAAGCTTTGAGGGAAAAAAAGGGATTAAACAACACTGCATTCAATAAATTTGAAAACGTATTGATATTAAGGTACATTATCAGAAAGAAGAATAACCCTGAGCCATGCCTGATGCAGTCTTCAGTGGGCTTGGGGGAGTTTGTTCGGGTCATTGGCGATCCCGAAGCATCGAAGAATCGTCAAACCATGATTAGCTCGTTCAAAACCTCCAGATAAAATATACCGGGGAATGTAATGCGCAGGGGATGACTCACAAAGATGCCTCCAAAGTAAATTCTGATAGTTTTAATTACCACAGTCTTTCTTACTATTGTTAGAGCTCTTATATATTTAAAAAAAAGAATTAAAGTGTGCAACTGCTACATTTACAAAGAACCCTGCAATTTGGATAAAACGCTCCTTTCAAAGCCTGAATTGTACAGAAGCAGGCACTTAGCGGGCACAGAAGAAAGGGCCATCTCAGGTAAACACAAAAGACTCTTTTATAATCAAGCGATGTGAAAATGCAAATCGCTACACTTGCGGCTAATGTATCTTTGTAAGTGCACGAAAATAAAAGCTGGCAAGGTTATCACTCACTTCCATGTCAACAGCCCACATCGACAGGTAGCAGCAAATACCACCCAGGAGACTCTATTCATCCTGCGCAGCGGGAAGACTGGCTGTAATTACCACTGGCCTACTTATTTTCAAAAAGTCCAATGCCAGATATTTTCTTAATAGGTGAAGTCGAAGCTAAAGAACTGTAATTTTAATCAAATTCTTCACAGCTGCATGTCTCTTTCAAGAGAAATTGAGGATTTAAATGTATGTTGTTGGGCTCATCGAACGATCACAGCAGGAGGGGGACTGACAGTAATTATCTTACACTTTAAGGTATTCTGCTGCCAAGCTTCGCGGTTCTTTCTTTTGAGGAAGAGGGCAAGTGCCTTGAGACACTGAGAGAGACAGAATTTCACCACCTCCCCAGCCCATCTCTTCAATGAAGCATAAAATGGCTCACTACTACAATGCTGCTGCCCATCTGGGAGTTTTAAAGTCTCTGTGTGTTTATCAGTCTATCTGTGAACGTTTACGTGTGTATTTGTGTTGGTATCTTTGTGCTTATTTTGCATGTGCATGTTTCAGTGTATCTGCTTGTATAGACACGAGTGTGCGTGTGTGTGCATGGGTGTGAGTCTGGGAAAATGTCTGCCTCCCTTTGTGTGTCTGTGCAACTACATATATGTGACAATTTGAGTGGCAGTGCCTGCTTGTCCTCGTATGTTCATACTGCATGAATGTGTGTGTACATGCATACATCTGTCAGTGTGTGTGTCTGTCTCTGTGTGTCCTCAGTTACTCACTTACTGCCTGTAACGCCCCTGGCATTAAGGGCAGTGTTTAAGGTTCTCCATCTCTGCTTGTCCTTGGCCATCTTCTCTACTGTGCCCCAGGTATGGTTCAAGGTCTTCATTTCTGCCTCTACAGCATGGCACCAGGTTGTCTTTGGTCTCGCATGTTTCCTCCACCCTATCATTCATTTTCTTATGGGCATTCACAGTAAGTACAAAGAAACACAGTAGAATCAATGAAAAGTTGCACACAATAAGACAGACAAGAGACCAATGTGCAAAAGAGAACAAACTGTGCAAATACAAAATGAAAAAAGCAAACAATAATTTAAATAAATAAATAAATCCGCGATAAATATTGGCAACATAAGAGGACCACAACCTTGTCATGGTTTAGAGGCTTGCTTGCCTCAATGATCCAAGAGCTATGCTGGTTGGAGTCAGGGCCTAGTCCTTTGGTTCTTGATAGGGTCACCCATGTCAAACAGGTCAAAGGGTAAAGGTGGACCAGTCCTCCAGGTTTGGGGGTTCAGTTCAGGCTAACACCCCTGACTGGTAAAACAAAATTATTAAGGAAACAGCAATGAAGATCTTTATCTGAGTGACCAAGGATAGACAGATCGAGGACCTTCATTGCTACCCTAAATGCCAGCAAGCATAGTGAGTAGTAAGTAAGAGATAAAGAGTCCATAGGTTGTGGGAACGGTTCAGTGTAGAGCTGAGTACGGGTATCTACAGGCATGTGAATGTCAGTATGTGTACATGTGTGTCTGTGCATGTTTCCACAAACTGTATGGGTCTCTCTATGTGGGTCAATGCATGTTTCCCTCTGCATATGTGTATATGTGGGTGTGGTCCTGTGTCTGCAGGTGTATTTGTGTGAGCCTGTACCTGTGTGTGAGTTTGCGCACGTGGGCATCCATGCATCTCTGTGCATAAACTTGTGATTCAGAAGAAACCAGAATTCGCTGCCAAAGTATTGGCAAGTTAATGATGCCTGCCATTATTAATGCGCAAATCATGCAGTAACGTGTGGCGAGGAAGAGCTATCCTGTGAGAGCGAATCACCACAAATTGCTGCATGATTTTTGCGGCTCCACTTTTAGCCTCGGGAAAAGGGCAACTCACCCTCAGTCTCCCCGAGAGTTTTACAAAATTGCTGCATTTGCACATTAATTGCCAATTAAACTCCCTGCAGAAAGTTAGGGCCGCTACTCAACAGTGTAAATCTTTTTAATGAGGAGATTTATGTTCCAAATATTTTCAGAGTTGTACTACTTATTGCCGTCATTTAATAGTGGAGATTTAATCTACTCAAACCAACTAGTCTATGCTGCTATGTAAATATAATATAAGAAATATAAGCAGGTATAGGCCATTCAGCCCTTTCCATCTGCTCTGCTATACAAGTCAAGTCAAGTCAAGTTTATTGTCATTTAATTATATACAAGTATACCGTTAAATGAGACAACGTTTCTCTGCACCAGGGTGTAAAGCACAATAGCACACATAACACACAATAACTTAGGAAAGTGAGGATAAAATCTACAGATGAACTATGCATAAATAAACAAAGTAAAGTGTATAAATTAAATATTGTAAGGTATGGAATAGATTAACTGGTGACACTTTGAATGTGATGTGGCAGTGATTCAAAAGCCTAATGGCCTGAGGAAAGAAATCGTTTCCCATCCTGACCGTTCTTGATTTTATGCATTGGAGTTTCCTGTCTGATGGTAAAAAGTTAAAGAGGATGCTGGATGGATGAGTGGGATTCTTGATAATACCCAGGGCCCTGCATACTCAGTGCTCCTGATACGTGTCCCCAATGGATGGTAGGGAGACCCCTATGATCTTTCTTTGCTGTTCTCACAGTCCTTTGTAGGGACTTCTGGTCCAATGCTCTTCTCCTCCCATAACCAGATGGAGAAGCAATTTGTCAGGATGCTGTTAATAATGCTGCTGTAAAATGTAGTTAAGATAGAAGTAGGGGAGGGGGTCAGATTGCATCTGTTCTTTTACCACAGGGCTACTTTCCTGCACTTACCTTTATTTTTTCATTTCCTCAATATCCAAGAATCTATTGATACATGCAATAACTGAATAGCCACCACCCTCTTGGACAGAGAATTCTGAAGATCCACTACCTACTGCATGAAGAAATCTCTTTTTATATCTGTCTTAAATGGCCACCCCATGAGTTTGAGACTGTAACGATGACACGCAGAGAACATTATCCCTGTATCTATCCTGTTAAAACTCAAAACTTTACATATTTGATTTAGATCACCCAGACTAACTAATACAGTCAAAGACTCATATGATGTAGAAAAAAAGTCCATGCCAAACCTTAAAGGTTAAAGTAAATTTATTATCAACATACATATATTCTACCTTGAGATCCAATTTCTTGCAGGCATTTAGAGGGGGAGAAAGGAAATACAGTACAATTTTATGAAAACTATACATAAAGACTGACAACCAACCAGTGTGCAAAATTTAAAAACTGCATATACTGTAAAAATAATACTGAGAACATGAGTTGTAACGATCTCTTTACATGAGATACCCACTATACTAATCCAATTGACTAGTACTTGACCTGTCACTTCTATTCCTTGACAACTCAAGTGTTCAGCCAGATATTTCTTAATTGATGTAAATCACTGAACATCCTTTTCCTCAGTTCTATAAATTATAGGCCTGGTCTGCTCAGTTTCTCCTCATATCAATCCTCTATCCCAGGAACCCCTCTGGTGAAACCTCCATTGGCAGTGAGTGCGACCTGTTTACAGAGTCCACGATTACAAATCATGGTTCAATTCTTACTGCTGTCTGTAAGGAGTTTCTACGTTCTCCCCGTGACTGCGTGAGATTACTCTGGGTGCTCCAGTTTCCACCCACATTCCAAAGTCGTACAGTTAGGTTAATGAACTGTGGAAATATTATGTTGGCATCAGAATCGTGGTGAAGCTTGTGGTCTGCCCCAACACAAATCTCAGGCTTTGGGTCTGTTGGTCGTTGATGCAAAACAACGCATTTCAATGGATGTTTCGATGCACATGTGACCAATAAAGCTAATCTTTAATCTTTAAGTCAAACTTTTAAATCAGCCATGATGGAATGACAGAACAAACTCAATGGGCCAAATGGCCTAACTCTGCTCCTATGTCTTATTGTCTTAGATAGGGAAACCAGACCAATACACAATACTCCAGGTATTCATCACTCCTACTCTATATAATTCCAATAACCCGATTTTATTCTTGTGCTCAAATTCTCTTCAGTAAAGGCTACATGCTGTTTGCCTTCCAATTTGCTTGCACAGCCTGATTTGAGTAAAGAAAACCAAAGAATAATCTTTCATCATTTGAAAAACAATTTTGCTACAATCTTCTGGGGAATCTTGTCAAGTTGAACAGCAATTCTGTGGCGATAGGAATTGTTGATGTTTTGGGTTGAAACCTTGAAACAGGACTTCATCAAAATATTTGATTTTCCCAGGATGTGGCTTTCATTTCCAAGACATCAGAGGTGTCCTCCTCTTCAAAGAATAGGGTTTCCCTTCCTCCACTATTGATGCTGCCCTCACCCACATCTCCTCTACTTCCTGGACATCCGTGCTCACCCTATCTTCCCACCATCTTAACAGGGATAGAGATCCTCTTGTCCTTGCCTATTTCCCAATGAGCCTCTGCATCCAACAGCACATCCTCTGCAAGTTCTGCCATCTCCAAAGGACTCCTACCACCAAATATATCTTTACCTCCCTCACTGTCTCCGCTTTCCACAGGGACCATTCGCTCCGTAATTCCTTTGTCCTTTCATTCCTGCAAATGGCTAAGGTGCTACACCTGCCCGTGTCCCTTGCCCCTCATCTCCATTCAGGGCTCCAAACAGTCCTTCATGATTAGGCAACACTTCACCTGCGTTACTGCTGGGGTTGTCTATTGTGCCTGATGCAATCTCCACTACATTGGTGAGACCTGTTGTAAATTGGAGGACCACTTCTTCGAGCACCTCCACTCCATCCATGTAAATCAATTCCCATTTCCATTCTGAGATGTCAGTCCATGGCCCCCTCTTGTGCCACAATGAGGCCACTCTTAGGGTGGAGGAACAACACTTTATATTCCATCTGTGTAGTCTCCAACCTGATGGTATGAATATTGATTTCTCCTTCTGATAAAAAAAATCCCACCCCTTCCCCTCTTCTTCTATTGTCCATTCTGGCCCCTTTTTCACAACTGCCTATCTCCTCCCTCTGAGTCCTCTCCTACTACTCTTGCTTCTCTGGTCCACTCTCCTTCCCAATCAGATTCCTTCCTCTGCAGCCCTTCACCTTTCCCACCCACCGGGCTACACTTATCACCTTCCAGCTATCCTCCTTCCACACCCCCACCTTTTTATTTTGTTGTCTTTCCCCTTCCTTTCCAGAAGAGTGAAATGCGGAATTCGCGTTAACGACCAACACCACCAAAGAGTCTGTTGGGGGCAGCCCACACATTCCACATGCTGAACATGTTTGCAGAACAACACTAGTAAACAACAGAATGACAGCAACAACAAAAACAAACTCCTTACCTCCCTCCTATCCTCCCACACACCCTCAAACAAAACCTCAAACACACCCTCCCACACACCCTCAAACGCACAAATAGTGCACTAACCCCAGGACAGGCCTCCAGCCTCCAGTGGACTCAAATAAATTGGACCTGAGATTTCCCCAGTGAGCTCTCACACTCACAGACCCAGAGCGACGGCCATCCCAGACCCAGAACTACGGACATCCCAGACCCAGAACTATGGCCATCCCAGACCCAGAGCTACGGCCATCCCAGACCCAGAACTACGGCCATCCCAGACCCAGAACTATGGCCATCCCAGACCCAGAACTATGGCCATCCCAGACCCAGAGCTACGGCCATCCCAGACCCAGAACTATGGCCATCCCAGACCCAGAACTATGGCCATCCCAGACCCAGAGCTATGACCATCCCAGACCCGGAGCTATGGCCATACCAGACCCAGAACGATGGCCATACCAGACCCAGAGCTATGATCATCCCAGACCCAGAGCTAAGGCCATCCCAGACCCAGAGCTGCAGCCATCCCAGACCCAGAGCTGCAGCCATCCCAGACCCAGAACTACAGCCATCCCAAACCCAGTGCTATGGCCATACCAGACCCAGAGCTATGGCCATCCCAGACCCAGAGCTATGACCATCCCAGACGCAGAACTATGACCATCCCAGACCCAGAGCTATGGCCATCCCAGACCCAGAGCTACGGCCATCACAGACCCAGAACTACGGCCATCCCAGACCCAGAACTACGGCCATCCCAGACCCAGAGCTACGGCCATCCCAGACCCAGAGCTATGATCATCCCAGACCCAGAACTACGGCCATCCCAGACCCAGAGCTATAGCCATACCAGACCCAGAGCTATGGCCATCCCAGACCCAGAGCTATGACCATCCAGACCCAGAGCTATAGCCATCCCAGACCCAGAACTATGGCCATACCAGACCCAGAACTACGGCCACCCCTAGACCCAGAGCTATGACCATACCACACCCAGAGCTATGACCATCTCAAACCCAGGGCTATGACCATCCCAGTCCCAGAACTACGGCCATCACAGACCCAGAACTACGGCCATCCCAGACCCAGAGCTATGGCCATCCCAGACCCAGAGCTATGACCATCTCAAACCCATAGCTATGACCATCCCAGACCCAGAGCTTTGACCATCCCAGACCCAGAACTACGGCCATCACAGACCCAGAGCTATGGCCACACCAGACCCAGAGCTATGGCCATCTCAGACCCAGAGCTATGACCATCCCAGACCCAGAGCTATGGCCATACCAGACCCAGAACTATGGCCAACCCAGACCCAGAGCTATGATCATCCCAGACCCAGAGCTACGGCCATCCCAGACCCAGAGCTACAGCCATCCCAGACCCAGAACTATGACCATCCCAGACCCACAGCTACGGCCATCCCAGACCCAGAACTAGGGTCATCCCAAACCCAGAGCTATGGCCATACCAGACCCAGAACTACGGCCATCCCAGACCCAGAGCTATGGCCATCCCAGACCCAGAGCTATGACCATCTCAAACCCAGAGCTATGACCATCCCAGACCCAGAGCTATGACCATCCCAGACCCAGAACTACGGCCATCAGAGACCCAGAGCTATGGCATACCAGACCCAGAGCTATGGCCCATCCCAGACCCAGAGCTATGGCCATACCAGACCCAGAGCTATGGCCACCCCAAACCCAGAGCTATGGCCATACCAGACCCAGAGCTATGACCATCCCAGACCCAGAGCTACGGCCATCCCAGACCCAGAGCTACAGCCATCCCAGACCCAGAACTATGGCCATCCCAGACCCAGAGCTATGACCATCCCAGACCCAGAACTATGGACATCCCAAACCCAGAGCTATGGCCATACCAGACCCAGAACTACGGCCATCCCAGACCCAGAGCTATAGCCATACCAGACCCAGAGCTATGGCCATGCCAGACACAGAACTATGGCCATCCCAGATCCAGAGCTATGGCCATCCCAGACCCAGAACTATGGCCAGCACAGACCCAGAACTACGGCCACCCCAAACCCAGAGCTATGGCCATACCAGACCCAGAGCTATGGCCATCCCAGACCCAGAGCTACGGCCATCCCAGACCCAGAGCTATGGCCCATCCCAGACCCAGAGCTATGGCCATACCAGACCCAGAGCTATGGCCACCCCAAACCCAGAGCTATGGCCATACCAGACCCAGAGCTATGGCCATCCCAGACCCAGAGCTACGGCCATCCCAGACCCAGAGCTATGGCCCATCCCAGACCCAGAGCTATGGCCATACCAGACCCAGAGCTATGGCCACCCCAAACCCAGAGCTATGGCCATACCAGACCCAGAGCTATGACCATCCCAGACCCAGAGCTACGGCCATCCCAGACCCAGAGCTACAGCCATCCCAGACCCAGAACTATGGCCATCCCAGACCCAGAGCTATGACCATCCCAGACCCAGAACTATGGACATCCCAAACCCAGAGCTATGGCCATACCAGACCCAGAACTACGGCCATCCCAGACCCAGAGCTATAGCCATACCAGACCCAGAGCTATGGCCATGCCAGACACAGAACTATGGCCATCCCAGATCCAGAGCTATGGCCATCCCAGACCCAGAACTATGGCCAGCACAGACCCAGAACTACGGCCACCCCAAACCCAGAGCTATGGCCATACCAGACCCAGAGCTATGGCCATCCCAGACCCAGAGCTACGGCCATCCCAGACCCAGAACTATGGCCATCCCAGACCCAGAGCTATGGCCATCACAGACCCAGAACTATGGCCATCCCAGACCCACAACTATGGCCATACCAGACCCAGAGCTATGACCATCCCAGACCCAGAGCTATGACCATCCCAGACCCAGAACTACGGCCATCACAGACCCAGAACTGCAGCCATCCCAGACCCAGAGCTATGGCCATCCCAGACCCAGAACTACGGCCATCCCAGACCCAGAGCTACGGCCATCCCAGACCCAGAGCTATGGCCATACCAGACCCAGAGCTATGACCATCTCAAACCCAGAGCTATGACCATCCCAGTCCCAGAACTACGGCCATCCCAGACCCAGAGCTACGACCATCCCAGACCCAGAGCTATGACCATCCCAGACCCAGAGCTACGGGCATACCAGACCCAGAACTATGGCCATACCAGACCCAGAACTACGGCCATCCCAGACCCAGAGCTATGACCATCGCAGACCCAGAGCGATGACCATCCCAGACCCAGAACTACGGCCATCACAGACCCAGAACTATGGCCATCCCAGACCCAGAGCTATGGCCATCCCAGACCCAGAACTACGGCCATCCCAGACCCAGAGCTATGGCCATCCCAGACCCAGAGCTATGGCCATACCAGACCCAGAGCTATGACCATCCCAGACCCAGAACTACAGTCATCACAGACCCCGAACTACGGCCATCCCAGACCCAGAGCTATGGCCATACCAGACCCAGAGCTATGACCATCTCAAACCCAGAGCTATGACCATCCCAGTCCCAGAACTATGGCCATCACAGACCCAGAGCTATGGCCACTGGGCCTTGACTTTCAGACCTGATCAACCTTTGGGCTCTGATCTTCAGCATCAACTCAAGGACTCGCCATTGATCACAGATGATTACCCTGAACTCCAGACCAGACTCAACGACAACGGGACCCCAAACCCTTGGCCTTGTATTCTGGTCTCACCAACACATTTACCCAGGAGGTCACCGACCCTCACACCTCCAGCCTGCATGGAACTCTAATCCCAGAACCCGCTGGAGTTCAACCTTCATCCCATAGGTATGAACACAGAACTCCAGAAGAGGGTTCTGCACTGTTAGAGATGCTATATTCTCGATCAAATATTAAACTGAGTTCCCATTTAGAAGGATATAAATGACTCCACCTCACCCTTTGAGAGCAAGGGAATTATTTATTTTTGTTATTTTCTTTAGAGATACCGCAGTAGGCCACACTGTCCAACCCACCTATTTAATCCTAGGCTAGTCACAGGACAATTTACAATGAACAACTAACCTATGAATTGGTACGTCTTTGGAATGTGAGAGGAAACTGGAGCACCCGGAGGAAACCCACGCTGTCCCAGAAAGCTCGTACAAATTTCTTGTAGAATGTGCTGGAATTGAACTCTGAACTCCAGTGCCCTAAGCTGTAATAGGATTGCACTAACTGCTACACTACCATGGCGCTCTCTCACGTCCTGGCCAATTTCCATCCCTCACTCATCATTACCTTCTAAGAGGAACACAAGCTTGTTGTGGTTTGGAGAATTGCGTGCTTCAGTGACCCAGAGGGTGACTGTATATTGCCTGGAGCAAGGGTCACCCATGCCAAACAGGTCAAAGGGTAGACGCAAGACTAAGAGTGGTCCATTGGTCCTCCAGGTTCGGTGGTTCAGCTCAGGGCTAACAACCCTGACTGGTAAAAGAAAACTGTAACAGGAACAACAATGAAGGATCCTTCTGCATCTGAATGTGACCCTGAGCCTTCACCCTGGACTTGCGTGACTGACAGTGGTGAAAAACAAAAGGTAGTTACTGACATGGTGAAGGAAGCTCTGAACACTGCCAGAGATGGGGGACTTCAATGCTTCTCTAAATGCCAGCGGCATAACGGGCAGTAAGTAAGTAAATACTCATATTAAATAGTGAAGCAAACTATCCGGCCATTATCATATCCTGGTTCATGGGGGCTTGCTGCGTGCAGATTAGCTGCAATGTTTTCTTTGTTACTAGAGTGATTACGCTTCAGAAATACTTCACCGGCTGCTGAGTGTTTTAGGACACTTGGAAGAGACAGGAGAAGTGTTAGAATTCTGCCTTTCTATCAAGCAAAAAGCACTTCAGCTGATGAACTCTTGCATGTATTCATATCATTACCTACACACAGTAGTAAGAGTTGAGTTAAAATGTCGCTATGTCCATTTTGTTTTCACATCCACATCCCATCTATTAGTATTCTAAGCTCAAAGTTCAAAGTAATATCACCTGTCACACCATCATTGGAGCAGGACCGGGCCTCTTGGCTCCTCAGAATGCGACATCTTAACACACACAAGATGCTGGAGGAACTCATCAGGACTGATGAAAGGTCTTGGCCCAAAATATTGACTGCTTTTCCCTCTCTACAGATGCTGCTTGACCTGCTGAGTTCCTCCAGTATTTTGTGTGTGTGACTCTGGATTTCCAGCATCTGCAGAATCTCTAGTGTTGCAACTTGCTGCTCCTTCATACAACAAGAATTGTGGCTGAACCGCCTCACGCCTCATCTCCTGTACCACTTCATTACAACTCTGTGTGTGTGTGTGTGTGTGTGAGGGATGAAAAGGCTGGAGTGTCAGCAAATCAATGTCTTGAAACACATCGGCTGAGGAGCAAAGATTCGCACACTGCTCAGCAAACCAGAGTGATCATACAGTTCCTGTGCCAGTAACTAGTGCCAAAAATGAGGACACTAAAAGTCAGCGATGAGAAGAGAGTTAGAAAGTCCTTAGAACAAGCTGTCATTGTGAAATCCTTTTGGTGTCAAAGCAGAGATAGAATCAAGAATAGGAGGATGCTGCCAGATCTCAGAATAAAAATGATCTCCTACAGAAGTTTCCAAACCTTAGACATGTAATACTGCTGAATGCAGAACGTTAGCTTACAAGCATTCAATTAGGATAAAGAAAATGTGATCAGGGAGGATGAGAACTCAAAATAAAATGCTGGAAGTAGGCTGTGAGTTGATCAGATAAAGACAGATGAGCCTTTCCAGCAAGGCCTTGGTTTTCAGGAACAAAACATCGTTCCTTCATGCCTGGACAAGGATAGCAAGTAAATTGAAGATGGTTGAGTGTACAGCAGTACTGGTTATTAATGAAAGACTCAGATCTTTGCTAGAAAAATTAACTGACTCTGAGAAGGTGATGGAAAAGTCCATTCAGTGTCAAGAATTGCTAAATCAGAGCATAGAACTGATTACCACAGCCTTCAAGCCTCAAGAAGCAGCAAGACAGTCCAATGGAGTGAAGAAAGCTTATCACAGCTAGGGGCATTGGAGTTCAGAGTTCAATTCTGGCATCCTTTTTTAAAAAGTTTGTACGTTCTTCCTGTGTGCACATGGGTTTCCTCTGGGTGCTCCGGTTTCCTCTCAGATTTCAAAAGATGTACCAGTTAGTTGGTTCATTGTAAATTATCCTGTGATTAGGCTAGGGTTAAATTGGTGAGGTGCTGGGCACCGCAGCTTGGTGAGACCCAAAGGGCCTGTTCCATGTTACATCTCTAAATAAATAAAGGCATAAGATTATGTGTTTTGTATTTAAAAATCTGTGGAAGTTTTATTATGTCGCAATCATGAAATGTCAGGAACTGATTATTTAAAACAAGTTACAAACATGAGAAAATCTAAACATGCTGGAAATCTAAAGCAACACACACAAAATTCTGGAGGAACTCAGCAGGTCAGACAGCATCTGTGGAAAACAGGAAACAGTCAAGTTTCGGCCCAGGGCTCTTAAAATAAGTTGTTGATGTACAAGCAATGGGCTTGTGGGAAAATAGTGTAAAATTAATAGTCCACTAACACAGATGCCATACTAAATTTTTAAAAATCAAGTACTAAAGAACAGACACAAAGGCATTGGTTACATTTACCCAGCTAGGCAGCTGCAAGTTGAAGGGGGAGCAATAACAGTCAAAAAATAAAAGCAAAAAAGGCAGATGAGAGGTGTAGCACACAAAATTTTGGAGGAACTGAGCAGGTCAGGCAGCATCTATGGAGGAGAATCGACAGTTAATGCCTTGGGGTTGAGATCCTTCATCAGCACTGAAAAGGAAAGGGGAGAAGAAGTCGGGGAATGAGAAAGAGGAGGTGATAGGTGAAGCTGAGTGAGCGGAGAAAGGTGATTGGGTGGGGGAAGGGATGAAGTAAGAAACTGGGAGGTGATAGGTTGAAGAGGTAAAGGGTTATAGAAGAAGGAATCTGATAGGAGAAGACAGTGATCCATGGGAGGGGCACCAGAGAGAGGTGATGGATAAGTAAGGAGAAGAGAAGGAGTAAGAGGAGAGCCAGAATGGGGAATGGAAAAGAAAGGGGGAGAAATTACCAGAAGATGAAGAAATCAATATTTATGCCATCAGGTTGGAGGTACCCAGATGGAACATGAGAGAGGCCTCGTCATGGCAGTAGAGCAGGCCAAGGACTGACATGTTGGAAATGGGAACAAGAAGTAGAATTAAAAAGGGTGGTCACCGGGAAATCCTGCCTGTTGTGGTGAACAACCAAGGTGCTCAACAAAACGTGATCAAGGAGTAAAGTGGCTATTGGTGTGCACCTTCCACCTACTGCACTGGGCTTCTGAGTGCCTCTGCAAAGCAACTGTACCTATTTATTTAAATATACAGTCCAGAACAGGCCCCGACATCAGTGTTTGGGAAGTTGTTCGAATCAATCATTAGGGATGAGATCACGGAGTACCTAGAGGCACGTGACAAGATAGGCCAAAGCCAGCATGGTTTCTCGAAAGGAGCATCCTGCCTGACTAACCGACTGCAATTTCTAGAGGAAATCGCAGGCAGGGCAGACAAAGGAGATGCAGTAGATGTGGTGTACTTTGATTTTCAGAAGGCCTTTGACAAGGTGCCACACGTGAGGCTGCTTAGCAAGATAAGAGCCCATGGAATTACAGGAGAGTTACTAGCATGGGTGGAACGTTGGCTGATCAGCAGAAAACAGAGAGTGGGAATAAAGTGATCCTATTCCGGCTGGCTGCCGGTTACCAGTGCTGTTCCACGGGGGTTGGTGTTGGTCCCATTGCTTTTTATGATGTACATCAATGATTTAGATGATGGACTATGGGATTAATGGATTTGTGGCTAAATTTGCCAATGATATAAAGATAGGTGGAGGAGCGGGCAGTGTTGAGGAAATAGAGAGCCTGCAGAGAGACTTAGATAGTTTAGGGGAATGGGCAAAGAAGTGGCAAATGAAATACATTGTTGGAAAGTTTGTGGTCATGCACTCTGATGCAAGAAATAAATGGACAGACTATTATTTAAATGGGGAGAGAATTCAAAAGGCAGAGATGCAAAGGGACTTGGTAGTCCTTGTGCAGGATATCCTAAAGGAAGTGTGATCAAGGAGTACAGTGGCTGGTGGTGACTGGAAGAATTGGATCAGTCCATGATTGAAAGGGGGAGCAGGCATGATGGGCTGAATGGCCTAATTCTGCTCCTATATCTTATGGTCTTATGGTCTTCTGGCCCTGCATCCCACCTATTTAACCCTAGCCTAATCACAGGACAACTTACAATGTAAGATTAAGCTACAAACTTGCATGTCGTTGAAACGTGTGAGGAAACTGGAGCACCCAGGGGACACTGGTACTCGCAGGATGGACGCACATCTCACAGATGGCTTTGGAATTGAACTCTGAACTCCTGACGCCCCAAGCAGTAATAGTGTTGCACTAATTGCTGCGCTACTGTGGTGCCACGAAAAACTTGAAGAATTAGATGCCTCCCCAAACATTCCTGTGCCATTTTGAACAGTTGTAAGCATGCAAGTGACATAGTATGCCCGACCAAAATTATTGAGTGAAATTTGTTCCTGAACTTTTTGGCCTGGGAGAGCAAAATCATATCAGCTTTTTAGTCCTGCCGGTGGATTAGCAGTGACAGTGTTCGTGGTAACACTCCTTTTGTAAGAAGTCAAGATTTATGATTGTTTAATGTCATTTCCAATACACAAGCTTAAAAGAGAACACGATCGTTGTTACTCCGGAATATACATACATAAGGTAGCTTATATACATAGATTGATTTAATGTCCATAAAGTGATGTTAGGTACAGGAATGTCTATACACAAGGTGACTCTGACAGGAAATGATAAAGTAGTGGTGATGGAGGGGAGGCTGTCGAATGGTGGGTTAGTGGGTGAAGATGACTATCAGCCTTACTGCTTGGGGAAAGTAACTGTTTTTGAGCTTAGTGGTCCTGGCATGGATGCTATAAGCCTCTTCCCTGATGGGTGTTGGACAGACTGTTCACGAGCAAGAATCAGAGTGGGTGGGATCCTTTATGATACTGCTGGATTTTTCCAGCATCTTTCTGTACGTACTTTATGTCCTTGATGGTGGGGTAGGCTGCTGCAGTTTGGACTACGCGTTGTAGAGCCTTCCTGTCCGCCACAATTAGAATGCTCTCTACTACGCACCTGTAGAAAGATGTGCACAATCCAGCTGACCTTAGCATTCTCAGAAAGTAGAGCCGCTGGTGAGCTTTTCTGGTTGTGTAGGATGAGTCCATGTCTCAGAAACATATAGAAGGACAGGGATCACTGCTTCTCAATAGACCATGAGCACTGAGCTGGGCCTGGGTCTGGGGCTAAAGCGTGTGCCAATGCGCTGAAATGCTGCTATGTTCCTTCCTCAATGTCTGTCTCTGTTGAGTCAGTATGAAGATACAGCACATGTTTCGAGTTCATTTGGAAAGCCAGTATAGATATAAGGAGAAAACAGTCTAAGCTGGAGCAATTACATCTTTCTCACTTACCCCTTTCAAATACATAGTACCTTCATTTTCTTCCAGTATTGATTGCTGTTTAGCTTTTTGTCTAGACTATGACATTAAAAGGAAAATAAAACAACTCTGTCTGAGAGAGTTTTGTACTACTTTGTCTTTTTTTTTAAATTTCAGAATCAGATTCAGGTTTAATATCACTCATATATGTCATGAACTTTGTTATTTTGTGGCAGCAGAACATCACAAGATAGAGTAATAAAAAGTCTATGAATTACAATAATATATGTGTATATAATCCTGTAATATACTGTATATATATTTTATATATATTAAATTAGTGCAAAAAGAGAGCAAATAAATAGTGAGGTAGTGTACGTGGGTTCATTGTCCATTTAGAAATCGGGGTGGAAGCTGTTTGTGAAATGTTGAGTGTGTATCTTTAGGCTCTGGTACTTCCATTTTGATGGTAGCAATGTGTAGAGGACGTGTTCTGGGTGATGGGGGTCCTTAATGGCGGAGCAATATGCACAGCGTGCTGGAAGAGCTCAGCAGGTCAGGCAGCATCTATGGATGGGAATAAACAGTTGACGTTTCGGCCCGAGATCCTTCAGTGCTGAAGAAGGGCTTATTGTTCAAAGATGTGGCAGTGACAACGCTAGTGGATGCACCAAACCTATGTTGCCTTTTCAACAATGGAATAGTTATACAACCCAAAGCCAAGTTGTTTCTTCCTAGCCATGTTAACAATGGCATTACTAAAATATCTAATTAATGAATTAATATAGGTAACTTCAAAATTATTGTGGGCAGAACATAAACTTGGATCTTTGGATGTTAACCCATTGTTTGCAGTTAAATCATGCTTGTTTATTTTCTTAGACCGGATTTTTATGAATGTCCATGTCGTTGATGAATGCATGCAAATTGTCTATTATGCAGATAAGAGAAAATCTACAGATGATGAAAGTCAAAGTAATACACACAAAATGCTGAAGGAACTCAGCAGGCCGGGCAGCATCTATGGAGAAGAACAAACAGTCGATATTTTGGGCCAAGACCCTCATCAGGACGGGAAAAAAAAGATTTGTAGTCAGAGTAAGAAGGTGGGGCGGTGGGGAGAAAGAAGTACAAGGTAGTAGGTGATAATTGAAACTGAGAGAAGGGGAAGGGTGAAAAAAGAAGAGCTGGGAAGTTGATAGGTGCTGTGGTAGTAAGTTTGGGAGAGCACATGGTCAAAGGGTCAGAGAGTAACAGAAATCACAGAGGGGGAGCAAAGTTGCTGCCTGGCTTGCTGAGTTCCTCCAGCATTTTGTGTGTATTACTATCTATTATGCAATACTCATGATCATATATATTTAATTAAAATATAATCTTTATCATCGGGGACTCTCACCACACAGGACATCTTGTAAGTGCTACATCTGTCCCTACACCTCCTCTCTTGCCACCATTCAGGGCCCCAAACAGTCCTTCCAGGTGAGGCAACACTTCACTTGTGAGTCTGTTGGGGTCATCTATTGCATCCGGTGCTCCCGGTGCGGCCTCCTCTACATCGGTGAAACCCGACGCAGATTGGGGACCGCTTCGTCGAGCACCTCCGTTCCGTCTGCCGCGACAGACGGGATCTCCTGGTAGCCACCCACTTCAACTCTGCTTCCCATTCCCATTTGGATATGTCCATACATGGCCTCCTCTACTGCCATGATGAGGCTAAACTCAGGTTGGAGGAGCAACACCTCATATACCGTCTAGTCATAGTCATAGTCATACTTTATTGATCCCGAGGGAAATTGGTCTAGGTAGTGTCCAACCCTTTGGTATGAACATAGAATTCTCCAACTTCTGGTAATTCCCTACCCCTCCCTTCCTCTATTCCTATTTCACTCTGCCCCGTCCCCCAGCTGCATATCACCTCCCTCATGGTTCCACCTCCTTCCACTACCCATTGTGTTTTCCCCTATCCTTTCTTCACCTTTCCTGCCTATCACCTCCCTGCCTCCCTTCCCCCACCCCTTTATCTTTCTCTTTACTGGTTTTTCACCTGGAACCTACCAGCCTTCTCCTTCCCACCCTCCCCCCACCTTCTTTATAGGGCCTCTGCCCCTTCCCTCTTCAGTCCTGATGAAGAGTTCTGGCCCGAAACGTTGACTCATCGTTTCCATGGATGCTGCCCCACCTGCTGAGTTCCTCCAGCGTGTTGTGTGTCATGCTCTCTTCTGTCTGTTGCCATCAGGACTCACACCTCCATGTTCAGGAACAGTTACTACCCCTGAACCATCAGACTCTTGAACCAAAGGGGATAACTTCACTCACCCCAACAATGAGCTGTTCCCACAACCAATGGACTTACATTCAAGGACTCTTCATCTCAGGTTCTCAACATCTATCGCTTATTTATTTATTATTATTTATTTATGTATTTGCACATTTGTTGTCTTTTACACATTGGGTAAACACACAGTGGGTGCAGTCTTCCAGTGATTCCATCGTGGTTATTATCCTATTATGGACTTATTGTGTATGCCCACAAGAATTGAATCTCATGGTCATACATGTACTTTGATAATAAATTTACTTTGAACTTTATTGTGAAAGTGTAATTTATTTTAACTTACTTAAAGATACAGCACAGAACAGGCCCCTCCAGCCTAATGAGCCACACTGAGCGGCAATCCACCTATTTAACCCTAGTCCAATTGAAGGAAAATTTACAATGACCAATTCACCTACTAACCAGTACATCTTGGGAATGTGTGAGAAAACCAGAGCACATGGAGAAAACCCAGCTGTCCAGATCCCTTACAATGGACGCCCGAATTGAACTCCGATGCCCCAAGCATAATAGAGTTTCGCTTACTGCTATGCTTCATGTCATTCCTATATTTTAGGAAAGTTCTATTCATATATATACACACACACACATATACTTGAGTTTGGAAGAAGGGTTTTAGCCCAAAATGTCGACTGTTATTCACTTCCATTGATGCTGCCTGATCTGCTGAGTTCCTCCAGCATTTTGTGTGTGTGTTGCTTTAGGTTTCCAGCATTTGCGGAACCTTTGGTGTTTATGTGTATAACTTTATGGTTTTCTCTATGTATGGTTTTTAACAAAGCATATTCACAAACATATTTTCTGATTGTATGCACTCATATTGGTTTACAAAAATATGCAAATGTCTATGTTGTAAAATTGTATCTGTTTACATATCTTATAAAGGTATATCATCATTATAATCCAATTTTCTTATGAAGCCATTGCTGTACTCAGAGGAAAATTAGTTTTCTAAATCCCAAATTTAATTTTAAGGGATTGGGACTTGTGCTGGAATAGATACCCAAATATCCTGCGTGTTGATCCACAATTCATCAACAGCAACTTCCTGAACTAAGTTGTAGTTTTAACACTGTAATCTTGCAACAGCACTGCAACTAAAAGGAAGAACTAAAAATAAACTCCTTCTTATTAGCATTTCACTGCTCTAAATTCTTCTTTGTTAAAAAAAATCTTCACAAATCAGTATGCACCGTCCTCCCAGAATTGTGGGTCAATTGAAATCCTTACATATAACGAGCACACGAATATCCACCCCCAGTCACACAGCCACAAGCCATTGTTTCTTTATTTGCTTAATTTGCCTGTGCTGATGGCATGCTGCAGCTCCCACAATGTTAAAGAATCCATCCAGCTTGCTTCCTCCAGTACCATAATTACGAATAAAAACCTGTCATTGTACATTGGTCAATTATGTGCCACTGGCAGAGAGAACCTGTTAGGCATTCATCTGGAGAGAGTTCTGTCTTAAAGGGCCATCAGCTTTTCCGTCTGGTGTGCAAAAAAAATCATAGCTTGGATGTATGCAGTATAATCTTTGGAATTCATGTTTTAGGGAGTCTCAAACTGCGTAATCATCATTTCAATAGTAGTTTGATGTCTGTGTGATGTAGCTAAATGAGAAAGTTTTTGTTGTTGTTCGAAGGGATTGGCAGCAGATTTCCAAGCATCCCATGTGCATCATGGGAAATAATTCCAAAAATGTTAATGGCGTCCAAAGTGATTTGATCCTTTTTTATGTTTATTTCTTGGGGTCTGGGTATTTGTCATCAATGCAAACATTTTATTGTCTGTTCCCACCCACACACATTTTCCCTCAACTATCACTCCTTCCCTTTTCCCCTACCTTCTTATTCTTGCTTCTGCCCCCTTCCTTTCCAGACCGGATAAAGGGTCTCAGCCCAAAATGTTGGCTGTTTAGATGCTGTGTGACCTGTTAAGTTCCTCCAGAATTTTATGTGTTGCTCAAGATTTCTAGCATCTGCAGAACCTCTATCTTTATAATCCATTTTCTCACTCTCTATGTCAATCACATTTGGAATGATACACTATGGAAAGAGGCTCTCCGATCTCCCATTAACTACCCACCTATGCCACTCTCATTTCATTCTTATTCCATAAGACCATAAGATATAGGAGCGGAAGTAGGCCATTCAGCCCATTGAGTCTGCTGCGTCATTCAATCATGGGCTGATCCACTTTTTCCAGTCACCCCCACTCCCCTGCTTTCTCCCCATAACCTTTGATGCGCTGGCTAATCAAGAACCTATCTGTCTCTGCCTTAAATACACCCAATGACTTGGCCTCCACAGCCGCTCGTGGCAACAAATTCCACAGATTTACCACCCTCTGACTAAAGTAATTTCTTCGCATCTCTGTTTTAAATGGATGTCCTTCAATCTTGAAGTCATGCCCTCTTGTCCTAGACTCCCCTATCATGGGAAATAACTTTGCCATATCTAATCTGTTCAGGCCTTTTAACAATCGGCATGTTTCTATGAGATCCCCCCTCATTCTCCTGAACTTCAGGGAATACAGTCCAAGAGCTGCCAGATGTTCCTCATACAATAAGCCTTTCATTCCTGGAATCATTCTCGTGAATCTTCTCTGAATCCTCTCCAAAGTCAGTATATCCTTTCTAAAATAAGGAGCCCAAAACTGCACACAATACTCCAAGAGTGGTCTCATGAGTGCCTTATAGGACCTCAACATCACATCCCAACATTGTTCCCATCAGCTCCCCAATATTCTGCCATTCACCTGTACACCAGGCACTGTTCCCTCTAAGCTGCACGGGTGCGTGGCCATGCTGTAACTGAAATGCCCCCATGCACATGACCTTTGTTGTCACACAGCTGGAATTCTTTTTTGTATAATGTTTTATTCAAATGCCGCATAGTTTTCAGGCCAGGTAAAAATTTCCTGCTCAGACCAATGGTTGGTCCACGCACCTGTAAAAAAGAATTAGAGGGAATGTTGACAGCAGGGATGATTGATAACAGTAAAGTAATCAGTCAACCCTTTGGACTGAGAGATGAAATTGGAATACCAAAGGAGAAACCCATTTGCTTAAATGGAGAACCTGTAAACTCCAAATAAGCAGAACCAGAGGTTAGAATTGAACCTATTACTGATCAGTGAGGCAGTGGCTCTGCCAGCTCTCTGGCATTGTAAGTTTGGAGATTCCTACATGACAACTTGAAATAAAGTGTGTCTGCTGTACTGTAAGGTATATTGATTTTCCTTTGGGCATGGAGCCTCTGGGAGGATGTTAATCACTTCTTTAAATAAATTATAAAATGCTGCACTGTTGCTGAGCACTAACTATTACTTCACATGTCCTGCGGGCGGTGAAAGTACTAATTAAGTCCTTAAATTATTATTGTAAATAAACTTATTCTAAAATTGTTGAGTATTTGTGGGAACTGAGATGATTTTCTTAGGATGATTTGAGTTATAAATTCGCAGTCAGGTCCTCATTTTTACTGTAAAGCATAGAAATATTTATTAGTGTCTCCTGATGATTAGTGCCACTATAAAGTTCTATGTCACGGTTAATTGATTTGTATAATTCAAACAGCTGAAACAATTCTGTACTTGCAGAAGGCATTATCTTACCTGAATGCTGCTTTCTGCGTTGTATGTGCTCAAGAAATGAATCCTGTCAGACCAGGCTTTTCTTGGATTTAGATCTGGCATAATGGAAACTAGAGAAAAGCCTCCATCAATGAAAATTGAAAAACCACCGATGTAAGAAACCTAAAATAAAAAAATACGAAAGTAGCCAAACACTCATCAGGTCAAACTGCATCTATGGAAAATGAAATATATTTAATATAAAAACAAGGGATTCTGCAGATATTGGAAATCCAAAGCAACACACAAACTGCTGGAGGAACTCAGCAGGTCAGGCAGGATCAATGGAACAGAAGAAGAAGCTGAGACCCTTCATCAGGACTGGAGAAGATGGGGGAAGATACCAGGATTCGAAGGTGGAGGGTAGGGGAAGGAGTACAAACTAAAAGGTGTTAAGTGAAGCCAGGTGGGAGGGGGTAGGTAGATGAAGTAAGAAGCTGGGAGGTGATGGGTGGAAAAGGCAAAGAACCAAATAAAATGGAATCTAATATTTCAATTCCAAGACCCTGGGAAGGAATTCTTTGAACCATCACCATAATGTGAACTTAACTATTTCTACCCAATGCATTACTACTGTGATGGATTCACGGTCAGGTTTTCAATAACAGAACCAGTTCACCACTTGGTGTGGAGGCTTAGTGGGAGCTCATGAAGATCTGTGAAGAAATTGATTTTTTTTCTTGATTCAGAGTATAGAGGGGGGCATGAACCTGGCCAACGTCTACTTCCCACCTGAGCAGAATGGTTTATTATGTTATTTCAGATCTCAGCAGATATAGCACCAGTCGTATTTATCTGGGTCTGGGGGCAAGTCAGAATGGATCTTGCCCAATTCATTAATTACATCTATTCATCACAAAAATCAAGTTGCTGTAAAGTACATTGGGCGAAGAAACAATGTTGTTGGTCTTTGGGGTAATTTGCCCGCTGCATTTTGATGTTCATCATTTGCCAGACCCAGATCATTTAAAGGTATATATCAGGCTTAGAAGGAATAGGAAATCCATAAAGTCTTCACAGTTCAAAGTATATTCACTATCAAAGTACATATACGTCACCATATACAACCCTGAGATTCATTTACATGTGGGCATATGCAGTAAGTCCAAGAAATACAACAGAATTAGTAAAAGACTGCATCCAGCAGGATGGATAAACAACTAACTTGCGAAAGATAACAGACTGTGCAAATGCAAAAGAAATAAAAAGAAATAAATATCGGAAAGTGAGATGAAGAGTTCTTGAACACGAGTCCATTGATTGTATGAACAGTTCAGTGATAGGTCAGTGAAGTTATCCCCTCTGGTTCAAGAGTTTGATAGTTAAGGGGTAAAACTGTTCCTGAACTTGGTGGTGTGGGATTTGAGGCTCTTGTTCCCTCTTCCTGATGGCAGCAGCGAGAAAGAAGCATGTCCTGGGTGGTGGTGTTCCTAATAATGGATGCCGCTTTCCTCTGACAGTGCTCCATGTAGAAGTGCTCAATGGTGGGGAGGGCTTTGCCCATGATGGACTGGGTCATATCCACTACTTTTGTAGGATTTTCCATTCAGGGCTTTCCTGTTTCCAAACCAGGTTGTGATGCGACCAGGCAATAAAATGTGAAGTTTCTACTGGCTTAGATAACACACCATTTCTGCATTCAGTATTCATAGAACATAGAATAGTACAGCACAGTACAGGCCCTTCGGCCCACAATGTTGTGCCGAGCCTCAAACCCTGCCTCCCATATAAGCCCCCACCTTAAATTCCTCCATATGTCTGTCTAGTAGTCTCTTAAACTTCAAGAGTGTACCTGCCTCCACCATTGACTCAGGCAGTGCATTCCACGCACCAACCACTCTCCGAGTAAAAAACCTTCCTCTAATATCCCCCTTGAACTTCCCCCCCTTACCTTAAAGCCATGTCCTCTTGTATTGAGCAGTGGTGCCCTGGGGAAGAGGCGCTGGCTATTGACTCTATCTATTCCTCTTATTATCTTGTACACCTCTATCATGTCTCCTCTCATCCTCCTTCTCTCCAAAGAGTAAAGCCCTAGCTCCCTTAATCTCTGATCATAATACATACTCTCTAAACCAGGCAGCATCCTGGTAAATCTCCTCTGTACCCTTTCCAATGCTTCCACTTCCTTCCTATAGTGAGGCGACCAGAACAGGACACAATACTCCAAGTGTGGCCTAACCAGAGTTTTATAGAGCTGCATCATTACATCGCGATTCTTAAACTCTATCCCTCGACTTTTCAAACGCTTCAGGAATCCATCTGTAAATCTTCTGTTCCTGCTGTATTTCTACCAAACAATTTGAGTTTGATTTGATACAGAATGTTACCAAACACTTTGACAAACTTCCATCAATGCACAGTGGAGAGTATCCTGACTGGTATGGAAACACCAATGCACAAGAATGGAAATGTTTACAGAAATGATGGCTCAGGCTCGCTTCTCGCTACTACCATATGGAAGGATTAGGACTGACACTGCTAGGTTCAGAAACAGTTATTACCCTAAAACTATCAGTCTCCTGAACCAGTGTGGATAACTTCAATCACCGCTACTATGAACTGATTTTATGATCTACAACTCATGTTCTCAGTATTCATTTTTATTTGCACAGTTTGTCTTCTTTTGCACATTGGTTGTAGGACAGGCTTTATTTATGTACAGTTTTCCACAAATTTCCATTGTATTTCTTTCTTCCTGTAAATACCTGCAAGAAAATGAAATTTAAGGTAATATATGGTAACATATATGCACTTAGTTCATAAAACATAGGAGCATAATTAGGCTACTTGGCCAATAATGTCTGTTCTATCATTAATTACAGCTGATATATTGCTCCTCTCAATCCTATTATCCTACCTTCTCCCCGTAACCTTTGATGCCCTTCCCAATCAAGAACCTATCAACCTCTGCTGTAAGTATACCTGATGACTTGGTCACTGATAATACATACTTGGAGCGCTGAACTTGTAAAATAAAAGATGGTACATGTTTCAGGATGGCTGGAGAATTTTCCACAGAACGGATTTAGTCTGTGTGTTTCAAAAGTATACCTCATTCACACAATGAGCATCTGAAAAACCCAATAGTTAGGTCACTAAAGGAATCAGATTCTCTTAAGGATTGCAATGAAGATTCATAAGGATAGCTTAGTAATTGAAGAACAAGGACATATGTGACACAAGGTTCCTCACCTCTGTTGTATCCAAGACTTTGGAGAGGGTACAGAAGAGGTTTGCCAGGATGATATCTGAATTGGAGAGATTATGATATAAGGAGAGGCTGGACACACTTGGGTATTCTGTGTAGCGGTGAAGGCTGAGGGGACATTTGACAGAGACTAGATAAGACTATGGGAGGAATAGATAGACTAGATGCCAGTACTTTTTCTTTTGCAGGTTCAAAATGTCTAACACTCGGTCATTTGTTATGCGCTGTGTCGTATTACATGGGCGATCATGGTCTTTTCCATGACCATGATTGTTCTTAGCAATTTTTTCAATAGAAGTGATTTACTATTGCCTTCTGCTGGGCAGTGGTGTGAGTAGCAGATTTTCTGCCTCGCAATTCCAGTGAGCCACGTTCATTCCTGTCCTCCAGTGCTGTCCGTGTGGTGTTCTCACTTTCTTCCTGTGACGATCACCATTTCCCCTGGATGCTCTGACTTCCTCCCACGTCCCAAAGACACATGGGCTAGTAGGTCAATTAGCCACTGCAAATTGCCCCTTGTGTGGCTGGGTGGTAGAACTCAGAAGGGGTTCAGATTCAGAATCAAGTTTAATAACATTGGCAGATGTTGCGAAATTTGTTGTTTTACTGCAGCAGTACAATGCAATACATAATAATAAAAAAAATAAATTACAATAAGAAATATGTCATCATCATCTTCATCATTATGTGCTGTGGCATATGACAGACGTTGGTGATCATGGTCTATCCATGACCATGACTGTCTTGGAAAATTTTTCTACAGAAGTGGTTTGCCATTGTCTTCTTCTGGGCAGTGTGTTTACAAATGGGTGACTCTGGCCATTATCAATACCCTTCAGAGATTGTCTGCCTGGTATCAGTGGTCGCATAACCAGGACTTGTGATATGCTCCAGCTGCTCATACAACCATCCACCACCTGCTCTCATGGCTTCACAAAACCCTGATCAAGGGATAAGCAGGTGCTACACCTTGCCCAAGGGTGACCTGCAGGCTAATGGAGGGAAGAAGTACCTTACACCTCCTTTAGTAGAGACCTATCTCCACCCCACCACCCATCTAATAGAAGAAGGGAATGAATGTAAGGTGAGAGAGGGTAAGTTCAGAGAAGATGTACAGAGAAAAGTTTTTACACAGAGAGTGGTGAGTGCCTGTAATGAGCTGCCTGTGGTGGTGGTGGAGGCAAATGCAACTGAGGTGTTTAGAAGGTGTGCAGAGATTTGTGGGATATGGACCTCATGTAGGCAAAAGGAATTAGTTTAGTTAGGCATTCAATTACCAGTTTAATTTGTAGTACACAACTTTATGGACAGAAGGGCCATTTCTTTTCATTTCAAATCTTTTTATTATTATTATTCAAAATTAACAAGAGTACAACGAAGTAGGGAACACTTACAATGTCTCACGAAAAAAACATTGTTTTAAAGATTGAAAAAAATTTGGTGACAAAAAGAAAGAGAAAAAAAAAAGCCTGCTAAGCAAGGAAAAGTGAGAAAAAAAACCATTAGGTGTTCAACCCCGGAGCCATGCGTCATACAAAAAGCTTCTAAAGATAAACATCAAACCGCCAGCAAGAAAAAAAAATGTACCAAAAATTTACAATTAGATTGTGGAGGAAATCTTTCAATTAACTCTAATGACAGTAACAAGCAAATGAACCCCATCTTTTCTCAAAATCAAACATAGGTTCAAAGGTTCGACTTCTAATTTTCTCCAAACTAAGACTGAGAGAATCATTGTGACAAAATGAGAGCCGATGTATGTTTCCACTTCAACAAAATGGCCCTCCTAGCTAACAAATGCAATAACATGTTGGTCAGACAAAGAGATACCGGGGATATTTTGAAGAATTATTCCAAAAAGCACAGTTAATTTGTTAGGTTGTAAATTAATTTTAAGTGTTTTTGAAATTGTAGAAAAAACTGACTTCCAGAACTGTTCAAGTATAGAACAGGACCAAAACATCCTTGTCAGTGTAGCTGTCTCAGTTTTACATCTATCACAATAACTATCAACATTAGAAGGACCATTTCTTGTACAGTACTCTTCTATGTCTCAAGAAGCTCATCTCTAATTTTTGTTGTACTTCATTGAATGTGGCCATTAATGAATGATACCATGCTCTTTTCTCACTGCTGCCATGAGAAAGAAGGTACAGGAGCCTCAGAACCCACACCACAGGTTCAGGAACTGTTATTACCCCTCCACCAGAGGAGATAACTTCACTCACCCCAACGCTGAAACGTTCCCACATCCTATAAACTTACTTTCAAGGACTCTTTATCTCATGTTTTCAATACTTATTTTTTTTTCCTTTTGTATTTGCACAGTCCGTTGTCTTTTGCACATTGGTTGTTTGTCCATCTTGTTGGGCGTAGTCTTTCATTGATTTTATTGTGTTGCTTGGGTTTACTGTGTATGTCTGCAAGAAAACAAATCTCAGGGTAGTGAATGGTGACATATATGTACCTCAATAATAGATTTACTTTGAACTTTGATTACAGGCAAGGCCATCATACCTAGCTGCACTTGATCAGGTGGAGAGCCACCTTTTTGAGCCATGGAGTTCTTCTAGTGAAGATCTTCCCTCTGCCTTTTCAATAGGTATATTCAGGATAATGCTTGAGAACAATGAAGATTTGGGGATATAGTCTTCAAGCCAGGATAGGACTTATAGGAGCAGCCGATGGCGCTGTGCTAACAGTCCTATAAATGTGCTTCCTTATTATTTTCACTGATAGCAGTTGTGTATGGGAAGACCTACAAAGGAGGCATGGCAGGGCCTCAACTTGTTTAGAAGTTTAGAAGTTTGCACAGGTTTGGCATGTCATCTAAAACTTAGAAAAAACTTCTATAGCTGCACAGTGGAGAGTATCCTAACTGGTTGTATCATGGCCTGGTATGGAAACTCCAATTCCCAAGAATGAAAAGCCAACAAAAAGTAATGAACACAGTCAAATCCATCACAGGAAAAGCCATTGAGCACGTGTCCAAGGAGCGCTGATACAAAAATAGCAGCACCTATCATTAAGGACCCCATTATCCAGATTATGCTCTCTTCTTGCTGCTGCCATCATGAAGGAGGTACAGGACCCTGAGGTCCTACATTACTAGTTTCAGGAACAGTTATTATCCTTCAAGCATCAGGCTCTTGAACCAGCATGGATAATGTCACTCATCTCAACAATGAAGTGATTCTGCAAACTATGGACTCACTTTCAAGGTCTCTACTACTCATGTTCTCAGTATTATTTTATTATTATTATTATTATTATTATTTATATTTGCACAGTTTGTTTTCTTTTGCACATTGGTTATTTGTTCATCTTGTTTTGTGTGTAGTTTGCCATTAATTCTATTGTATATCTTTTTTTTACTGTGAATGCCTGCAAGAAAATGAATCTCAGGGGTGTATATGGTGACATATACGTACTTAAATAATAAATTCACTTTGAACTTTGAGGTGCTGCTGGAGTAGCTATGGAAAATAATGGTTAAAGAAGCCAAAATATAAAGGATGGGATTTTCTAATAACGAAGTATCTTTAACCCATTATGCACATATATTTTGGTGCAAACCAAGCTTTTTGCCTGAGGTGACATTAAACTGAAGTGGCTTCGGAATGAGGGAAGCCTACACTTGTACAATTGTGTAAGCAATCATCCCTGCAGCACAATAACCCAGTGGGTGTTGTGTGCCAATCCCACAAATTAATAACTACCTTTTAAAACACAACATCCATGTTGCAGGTTGGAGAGAAAGGCAGGAGAATGGATTTATACTGGAGAGGATATACAAAAATGAATGTCTTCGGAGGGTAAAAATGACTTCTGGTGAATTTGCAAATGAATTTCACAATAAAAGTTAGTGTCTTCACTGAAAGTTTAAATTCAGTTTATTGTCATTCAACCATATACATGGGTATCACCAAACAAAACAATGTTTCTCTGGACTAAGGTGCACAACACAGTACACACAGAACACATGAAGTGATATTATCACACATAAATTTAACTCCACTGATACTCGTTAAAATAACAAATAATAACATGCATTTATATCACAAGTTAAGAAGTAAGTAGTATAACTCTACTGATACTTCATGTGTGATGACATCTGGATGGCGGCAGTGGGTTTAGTAGTCTCACAGCCAGAGGGAGGAAGCTGTTTCTCATCTTAACAGTTCTTGTCCTAATGCTACAGTATCTCCTGCCTGATGCCAGGGGAAAAAAGAGATTTTAGGACGGATGGGAGGGATCATTGACAATGCTAAGGGTCCTGCATATACAGCACTCCTTATTATAGAGCTGTTAATATATTTTTTAATTTATAAAAATTAAATTGAGATACAGCATGCCGACCCGCAACTCCCGATTTAACCCTAGTCTAATTGCGTGACAAGTTACAAGGACTGATTAACCTACTGACTGGTACGTCTTTGGACTGTGGGAGGAAATCAGAGCACCTGGAGGAAATCCACGCTGTCACGGGGAGAACATACAAACTCCTAAGAGGCAGCTGTGGGAGCTTGAAAGAATAATAAAACCTAAAAACAGGTTGCTTGGTTTCAGGTAAATGAATGACAGCAACTTCTCTAAATTCCTTTCAAAATCTCAGCAGAACTGACCAAAGTGCTCAGTTGCTGAGGAGATTTATACATCCTGAAACCATTCAGAAACTGTAAACTCGGCATGTGATTTTCTTTTATATTCCCATCGATAAAAGATCTTTGCTTTAAATGTTGAGGATTACAGAATAGATTAAGCCAGCTGCACAGACATAATGGTTTACAAACCTTTGAAATATAAAGTACAAAGAAGAAGGGTTGTTTGGTATTTTCTAAATATTTTGAGGTGGGCTATAAACAGACGGAGAAATTCCTCTTTTTTTTCTGCTTGCTGCAGGCTAGGCTTTGAATGTCGCCCATTATTGATGATACTCTAAAATCGGACAAATATTTTTTCTTCTCTACGTTTATAACAAGATTCCTCTCAAACATCGGGGATTTAAGGGGCACAGGAGTGGGGGTGGGATAAGCTGGTAAGGTTTATCACCAAACACCTGCAACATTGAAACTCCCAACATGTGGAAGGCATTAAGCATGCAACCCATGGTAGATGTAAAGTGGTGCTCATAGAACAAAGTGAAATGGAAGTCCTTTAAGGAATCTGGGTAACTGACCTCTTGTTGGCCAACTGGGGAATGTTACAGAACTGTTACTTCCTCAAAGGGAGCTGGTCTAAGTGCTGTAGTCAAATTTCAAAAAAAAAAAAGATGGTTGAACAAACTGTATCTATGACTTACTTCTTATCTGACAGATAGACAGAACGAAACCTCAGGGACTGAACAGCAAGAGGATCTTTGACTGCTGAAAGACTTCTGATACCTTTCTAATTTCATATTTGACATCTTTCACATTACTGTACATTGTGCAAGAGATCTCAGTACCTCAAAGGAGACATACAGTAGGTATTCTAAAGCGGACATTTGACCCCTGATTAAAAGTCGCAAGATGTCTTACAAATACCTTAGGTGAGATTCCTGGAGCGGGAAACTGAAGGATAGATTCTTGTTTATACATCACTCCTCATGTTTTTTTTAATCTTTTTATAAAAAAAACCTTTACAGACCATAAAGCAATTTTGAAATATAGTCTGTTTTATTGTAGGAAGTTTATGCACAACATGCTGCTATAACAACCAATGTCATGCCTCACAATAACCTGCCCTTGTAAGGATAACATCTTTGAAGGTCTCCTCGGTGAGGGTCGATCATGGATGTTGTATCTTTGCTGTCTAGATATGCAAGCCAGGGATATACAATATGGAGGGCAAATTGCTGCCAATGTAGCAATCTCCCCCTCTCCAAGCATCTGGTAGAAGCAAAGAAACAGCAGAGACCGATACAGTTTGGCACCAGCAGTGTTGCAGAAGTTGCCAGTCAGTGTTGAACTCAACATAGTTTAGGGATTTCAGCTCTGGATATTTCCTTTGGGGTTTATTCCCAAAGCCTTCCCCATGAGTGGATGTAATTACAAGACAGTGAAGGTTTGAGATCAGCGTTTCCCTTCTCCTAGATGAGTTGCCAACCACGGCCGACGAGCCCCATCTGCCCAAAGTGACTGGCCTTAAAGCATCAGTGACCAGACTTACTCCCTTCTCCTGTCAGTAGAAATGGTTCCATTGTGATTAGTAGCTAAGCCATGCGTGAAGGCCAGGAGCTGGACTTGGTTGACAAAGGCTATTTGAGACACATGCTGTTGGGAGCATTTAATAGGTAGTGGGCACGTATCCCCATTACCACCTCCTAGCTATCACAACCTTAAGGATTAAAATGGGCCAATAAATCCATAATAACCCTCTCACGTTTCTGTAAAGATGTGCTATGATATCTTGCCTGAGGAGACATTCAGGGCCAGCTTAAGATCTGGAAGTGGAGTACTCTCAAGCTACTACATTATTCCTTTGCACTAACGGAAGATCTGAAGCCTCATTTTCTGAACCAAAGTGCCATGGTAGAGGAACTCAACAGCTCAGGCAGCATCCATGGAGGGAAATGGACAGGGAGTGTTTTTCACATCAAGGCCCTTCACCTAGACTGTAGTAGAAAACAACAAAAATAGCATCGAATTGGTGTCCAGGCAATGGGTGATTTATTAAAAGCTGGTCCATGTCAGGAGATCAATCAAAGCTCATCTCCCAAAAAACAATTTTGGGGTTGCCCATTACACCTCTCTGCATACGTGATTACACAGCAAACTTAATCAACTAAACTTTCATTTTTATATTTCTCTGATGATGTTATTATATAGACTCAATGAAAGTAAAACAATGTTTTCATTACAAATCAAAACACTTAATTACCTTAGTTTACAGGAAACAAGTTTCAGGTACTGGTCTTTATAACATCTTCATCAAGCCTCCGTACCTTGGTGCATACGTCTCTACCAAAGGACGTGTAACACACTCCTACCCTCCATTAGCCTGCAGGTCACCTTTGAGCAAGGTGCATCACCTGCATATCCCCCTGAACAGGGTCACATGAAGCCATGGGAGCAGGGGTGGTGGATGGTCGTTTGAGCAGCTGGTGCATATCACAAGTCCTGGTTATGTGACCACTGGCGCCAGGTAGACCATCTCTGAAGAGTATTGATAATGGCTGGGGTCACCCATCTTGTAAAGACACTGCCCAGAAGAAGACAATGGCAAACCATTTCTGTAGAAAATTTGCCAGGAACAATCATGATCATGGAAAGACCATGATCCCCCATGACGAACGAGCAAACCTTGGTTACAGTTCATTCCATCTCCCTATTGTTGAACCTCATCAGTGTTTCCCTTTTACCACATCAGCACAAGTTGCATCCTATTTTAGTAGTTATTAAATCTTCTCTATTCCTCCCATATATTCCCTATATTCCTCCCATTTCATTCCTGCCTGTGGCCATCAAACTTTACAACTCCTCCCTTGGAGGGTCAGACACCCTGAGCCAATAGGCTGGTCTGGACTTATTTCCTGGCATAATTTACATATTACTATTTAACTATTTATTGTTTTATATTGCTATATTATACTCTATTCTTGGCTGGGACAACTGTAACAAAAATCAATTTCCCTGGGGATCAATAAAGTATGACTATGACTATAAGAATCCACTTTCTAGGGTTTTGGCCTATAGTACAAATAGGCCTACAAGATTCTAGCCCCAACACTACTTCAGTCAGTCCTTCTAACTGCCCTCCCACTGATGCCAATATTTTAACAATTGTCACAGTATACACATTAAAATAATACAAGCCATTAAGACGGTCATGAAAACAAGAGATTCCGCAGATGCTGGAAATAGAGCAACACATACAAAATGCTGGAGGAACTCAGCATGTCAGGCAGCATCCATGGAAATGAACAAGCATCTGACTGGGCCAACACCCTTCATCAGAACAAAACAGTCATCTGTGATAAAGCAATCATCTGTGCACCAACAGTAGCATGCAAAAAATGTCAAATCCAGGGATGGATTTTTACGTTCAAACCATAAATACTGTCCAAAACAAGGAGTTCGCCAGAGATACTTTGGCCCCACTCTTCTGATCCATTTTGACAGTGCTTTCCATGGCTTGGTGACCTCCTTGTCCTCCTGGGTGATCTTTTACCAATCAGCGGTGAAGTATGGGACAGGTGCCAATACTGTGGCTACATACGTGTGCTGTTCATTGTCACTATGATACCGTTGAACATAGAACAATACAGCACAGAAACAGGCCCTCCAGCCCACAATGTGGTGCCAGTCCAATTAAATTAGTAATCAAATGAGAAACCTTACTAATCCCCACCGCCTACACAATGTCTATATCCTTACAGGTTCCTCACATTCGTGTGCCTCTCTAAACGTCTCTTATGGGTCTCTAATGAATTTGCCTCAACCACAACTCCAGGCATTGCATTCCAGATACCCAGCACTAGGTGTAAAAAAAACTTGCCCATCACATCTCCTTTGAAATTACCCCCTTTTTCCTGCCCTTTTTCAACCCAAGGAAAAAGATACAGTCTGTCTACCATATCTATGCCTCTCCTAATCTTATAAGCTTCTTTCAGATCTCCTTTCAGTTTCCGCTGCTCCAGAGAAAACACCCCAAGTGTGTCCAAACTCTTGCTATAGCACATGCCCTGTAATTCTGGTAAACCTCTTCAGCATACTCTCCAAAGCCTCTACGTACTTCCTATAATGGAGTGACCAGAACAGCATATTGAATACTCCAAATGAATGGTAAGCTCTAACTCTATCATCTCTTCTGCAGTTGGTGTAGGTAAGTTTTACCCACAATCATTAATCAATTCAACTGGAATATTAGTCATAGCCACATTATAGCCAGTTAGATTGTATTATAGTGGCCCTTGTAATATGCTGGTGCTAAAGTTGTGATGCAGTAGATGTTGTTCACCAAAGCATATTTCAGCAAGGTCCCATTATTAATGGGCAAAACTGACAGGAAACAGTCATCTTATGTAGAAAAACCAGCCCCTGTCAGGCTTTTTATATTGGAGAGTATACTGACCAGCTGCATCACAGCCTGGGATGGGAAAACTAATGCCCTTGAATGGAAAATCCTTCAAAAAGTAGTGGATACAAACTAGTCTGTCACAGATAAAACCCTCCCCACTATTGAGAACATCTTCGTGAGATGCTGTTGCAGGAAAGTAGCATCCAACATCAGGGACCCCCAACATCCAGAACATGCTCTCTTCTCACTGATGCCATCAGGAACGAGATACAGGAGTACTCCCACCACCAAGTTCAGGAACAGTTATTACCCCTCAACCATTAGGCTCTTGAACCAAAGGGATAACTTCACTCAACTTCATTTGCCCCATCATTGAAATGTTCCCACAACCTATGGACTCACTTTCAAGGACTCTTCATCTCATGTTCTTGATGTTTATTGCTTGTTGTTTCTTTTCACACCTTGTGGTGCATTGGGCAGCAGTTTTGCCATTTCCATAGAACTTGACTGGTTTTTGCAAGGTAAGTTGCTAGCTTGATGCTCAACCCTGCACAGATGGAAAAGGTACAAGGAGTTGGTTGGATTTGAACTCGGGACCATTTGTCTCGAAGTCCGGTGCTGATGCCAACTACACTACTGAATTGCTTATTTATTTATTACTTTTTCTTTCTTTTTTGTATTTGCATTGTTTGTCGTCTTTTGGACATGGGTGGAATGCCCAAGTTGGTGCTCTGTTTCACTGATTCTGTTATGTTACTATTTTATTCTGGACTTATTGAGTCTGCCTACAAGAAAATGAATCTCATAGTTGTATATAGTGATATATATAGATAATAAACTTACTTTGAACTTTCTTCAAGTAGTCTCCTTTGGACAAGATCAGTCATCTTCCCTCTGGTAACATTGCATCTAGTCCACCCCCCTCTTGGACTTGTGTAACTCCATTGCCTAAGTTGGCATGTTGCTCAGAGATATTCACATTCCCTCATGGCACTTTCTGACACGATGGACTGTCATGTAACCATATAACCATATAACAATGGTCATAAGAGGGTACATCTGATTGTTATGTTGTCAAGGAATAAGGAGGATGTTGCAATATACAGTGGACTGTTTTCATTTTTTGCAGTGACAGATTAGTTAATGTGAAATCCCACACATGGTACATTTGGAATCTCACCCATTCACCTACCCATTCTTTCAACTGATTGATTGTTCAATACCCAAGCTGAGACTCTATGGCTTTCTAGCCGTAGACTGCTTGCTTCAACTATACAGAACAGACAGGCAGCATGTCTCGTACAAGCTACATCCCTCATGGTGTCAGGTGTCATTGTTCACTCTATCAATAATCCCATTAGTTATGGCTGCAATAACTAAATAGTTTCCAGCACTACTTCAGCCCCATGCTTCCCTATTCTACTAGCTTGCTCCAGATCACCAATTTTTTGACTTATGATCCACTTCAATTTCAGCTGAAGAGAATTGACTTATGAATCTGTCACTGCTATGTCAAATGTATTAACTGTGGATGTATCATATAAGGGGCATTTGGTGGCTCTGGGCCTCTACTCTCGGGAATTCCGAAGAATGAGTGGTGACCTAATTGAAACCTATCGAATGTTGAAAAGCGTCGATATAGTAGATGTGGAGAGAATATTTCCTATGGTGGTAGAGTCCAAGACCAGAGGATATATCCTTTTAGAATGGCGAAGAGGAGGAATTTCTTTACTCAGTGAGTGGTGAATCTGTGGAATTCTTTGGTGATTGTGGTGCTCAAGTCGTTGGGTATATTTAAGGTAGAGGTTGATAGATTCTTGATTTGTCACGGCATGAAGGGATTCAGCAAGAAGGCAGGATATTGAGCTGAGAGGGGAAAAGGATCGGCCATGATGAAATGGACGAGAAGACGATGGGCTAAATGGCCTAATTCTGCTCCTATATCAATGGTCTTATCCACTGCATATCCTGCTCCTAATTGTTCTTCTCCTTCTCTGCCTTCCTGTCCTAAATTCACCATGAATAACTTGCCCACAGAATAAATGGAAAACGCAATGTGTACTGCCACACACCGACAGGTGAATCACAAAGCAATTAAAAACTATCTAAAGATGCCCAGAGCCGGGTACCAGATCGACCCTTTTGACCTGCAACTTCCTAAACTAATTCTATTTCCACAGTATCCCCGTGGCTGTCAGTAAACTTTGGTGCTGTTGTAGATTACTGAACAGAGCAGCCTTGTCGCATTACTGCACACTTTCCATTGTCGCACGTAAGTTTGTTCACCACAAGGTAAGGTAAGTATTGTCATGAGATTCCCCTCTCATGCACAGGTACTTTTCACCAGATAGTACTTCTAATGCCGTGTAATTTCCAGAAGTTCATTTCTCAGCGCTGTATATGTCATCATTGTTACAGTGGTTAGCTAAGCTGCATCATTCCTACGGGGGCATGGGCTGCCAACAGTAGAGTAGAGTTTCGTCAGAGTCCTCTCTCCTGGGCCAGTCTTTCACCTTGTCCCCAGCTGTAGCCCATCTTCTTGGTGCATCCCTCCTCTCCCAGGGTCTTTCGAGCTCCTGTTGGCTTCTCTGCAGCATCAGGTTTTTATGGGATGGGGTTGCTAGCTGGATGCTCAAATCTCCTCCTTTCACAGTTGAGCTTAGAACCATCTATCATGGTGTTCGCATGCCATCATGACCCCATATAATCTTCCATCCCAAATGCACAACCTCAGGTTGGTCAAGCTGTACTATAATTTACAGTCACACTAGCTAGGTGTTTACCCCTGACCTAAAAGGGTGGTATTTTCAACATATTCACCCAACCAGGAGCCTGATAATTCCCTGCGATCCAGTAGGATATCCTGCCAACCACAACAAATTGTAGGAGAAAACAACCAAGGCAACGTGGAGCTGGCATCTGAACAAAGAGTGACTTTTTCAAAAGTGGTGTGCACCAGGAGACTGGACTAGGCTGATAATTAATTCCTGACCACAATTTTGGAACAACCTTATACACTTCTTTGCAAACATTTTTTACACTGAAAATTATCTAAGTTATGATTGTTACGTTTCTCCAATTAAGTCATTACTGAGGCTTAATAATAGTAAAACTATGTTTTTGTTACAGAATGAAACACTTAATTGCTAGTAAGTCTAACTTAGCGAGCAGCTAACCAAAGTTTCAACCGCATCTCTAATTGCCTGTTATAACATATTCATCAAGACTCTGTACCTTGCTGCAGTTAATTAAATATTTGTTTTATTTACTGAGATACTGCAAGGAACAGGCCCTTCCAGCCCTTCAAGCCACACCTCCCAGCAACCCCTGATGTAACCCTAGCCTAATCACAGGACAATTTACAAAGACCAATTAACCTATTACCGATCCATCCTTGGACTATGGGAGGAAACCAGAGCACCCAGAGGAAACCCACATGGTCATGCAGCAGAGAATGTACAAACTCCTCACAGGCAGGAGCGAGAATTGAAACCAGGTCACTGATACTCTAAAGTGTTGTCCTAACATCTCATCTCTCTGCTGTGGAACCTCATTGGTGGATTCCTGTTGCCATCACATCAACACAGGGTGCTATTTTGCTAGTTATTAACCCTCTCTATTCCTACCCCTGCTAAGTGAATAATCCAGATGAAGAGTCTTGACTTGAAACACTAACGTGCCCATTTCCCTCCACAGATGCTGCCTGACCTGCTGAGTTCCACCAGCATCAAGTATCCCAGTATCATGTGTCCCCTTCTGAAACAAAGTCTGGGCTTTTATCCTCCAATCCTGGGCGCAGGAAACTTCTGCCTTATGACTGTACAAATAATATACACCCAGTGGCCACTTTATTGTGCACCTCCTGTACCCTAATAAAGTGGCCACTGTGTGTATGTTTGTGGTCTTCTGCTGCTGTAGCCCATCCACTTCAAGGTTCGATATGTTGTGCATCATAGATACTTTCCTGTACACCGCAGTTGTAAGGCATGGTTATTTGAGTTACTGTTGCCTTCCTATCAGCTTGAACCAGTCTGACCATTCTTCTCTGACCTCTTTGACCACGTAACTGCTGCGCACTGGATGATTCTGTTTATTTGCACCATTCTCTGTAAATTCTAGAGACTAATGTACGTGAAAATCCTTGGCTTGACCACAGAAGGCAAAGGGTCGTTGTGGATGGTTTGTATTCTGCATGGAGGACGGTGACCAGTAATGATCTGTCGGGGTCTATTCTGGGACCCCTGCTCTTTGTAATTTTTATTAATGTCCTGGATGAGGAAGCAGAAGGGTGGGTTAGTAAGTTTGCTGATGATACAAAAGTTGGGAGTGTTGTGGATAGTCCGGAGGGTTGGCAGAGGTTGTCACAGGACATTGATAGGATGCAGAACTAGGCTGAGAAGTGGCAGATGGAGTTCAACCCGGATAAGCATGAAGTGGTTCATTTCAGTAGGTCATATTTGAAGGCAGAATATAATATTAATGGTAAGACTCTTGGCAGTGTGGAGGATCAGCAAAATCTTGAAGTCCATTTCCTTAGGACACTCAAAGCTGCTGTGCAGGTTGAGAGTGTTGCTAAGAAGACATATGGTATGTTGGCCTTCATCAACTGTGGGATTGAGTTCAGGAGCTATGAGGTAATGTTACAGCTGTATAAAAGCTTCGTTAGACACCACTTGGAGTACTGCATTCAGTTCTGGTCATTACAGGAAGGATGTGGTATAGAGAAGATGTTGCCTAGATTGGAGAGTATGCTTTATGAGAACAGGTTGAGTGGACTTGTCCTTTTCTTCTTGGAGCAACAGAGGATGAGAGGTGACCTGATAGAGGTGTATAAGATGATGAGAGGTATTGATTGTGTGGATAGTCAGAGACTTTTCGCAGGGCTGAAATAGCTATCACAAGGGGGCATAATTTTAAGGTGCTGGAAGCAGATACAAAGGGGATGTCAGAGGTAAATTTTTCACACAGAGAGTGATGGGTGCATAGAATGCACTGCCAGGGAAGGTGGTAGAGGCAGATACAATAGGGTCTTTTAAGAGACTCTTAGATAGGTACACAGAGCTTGGAAAAATAGTGGGCTATGCAGTAGGGAAATTCTAGGCAGCTTGTCGAGTAGGTTACACGGTCGGCACAACATTGTGGGCTGAAGGGACTGTAATGTGCTGTAGACTTTGTATGTTCTATGTTCTATGAAATCAGCACTTTCTGAGATACTCAAACCACTCTATCTGATACCAACAATTATTCCACGGTCAATCACTGAGATCACATTTCTTCCCCATTCTGATGTTTGGTCTGAGCAACCTCTTGACCACGTCTGCATGCTTTTATACATTGAGCTGCTTCCACTCAAGGTTGCTGATTAGCTGACTATATATCTACATTAATGAGTAGATGTACAAGTGCATCTAATAAAGTGAACACTGAGCTTGCCTCATCTATAAACCCTAAGCTGAAGAATATCAGTACAGATATTTTCCCTTAATATCACGTGTATCTGAATTTCAGATGATTATTTTTCATTTAAACTAGTAAAATTGGCAAAATTAGGGTACTAGTTCTTATTGGCATATATGAACAAAAGTGTTGGAATATGAAATTATGAATTTATTTATAACTTCTCAGTACTTCTAGTTTGGACTTGCAATGGGGGGAGTTGGGGAAGAGTTGGACTTGCATTGGGAGGAGGAAGGGTTGATCTTGCAATGGGGAGCGTTGTTCGTGCAATGGGGGAACTTGGGAGGGTTTGAACTTGCAATAGGGAGACTTAGGGCAGTGTTGGACTTGCAACGTGGGGGAAACTGGGGAAGTGCTGAGCTTGCAATAGAGGAAGCTGGTAAGGCTTCAGATCCTAATCTAATGGGTGAGAAGGTTGTAATCTGGGGGTGTGGTTAAGTGTTGGTCGTGCAAGCTGTTGTGGGCAAGTGGTGGCTCACAATCTGAGGGTGGCTCATTTTCCAGAGTTGACTCACAACCTGGGGATGGGTGTGGGGTGGCTCACAATCCAACAATCCAGGGGTGGGCAAAGGGTGTGTTCATGCTCAAATATGGGCAGAGTTGTGATCAGATATTGAGTGGAATGGGTAAGAATCCTGTCATCGAATCCTGGGTTGGGCTGGGACTGGAGTGAGGAAATGATATGCAAATTATTTCTAGGTGTCCAATGCTTCTGCTGGACTCCACTGCCTGTGGCCTGGTGCCTCTATCACATGAGATACCTAGCAATGGGGATGATGTGAGTGAGGACTTTAGAAATATAGAAACATAGAAAACATATAGCACAATACAGGCCCTTCAGCCCACAAAGCTGTACCGAACATGTCCCTACCTTAGAACTACCTAGGCTTTACCCATAGCCCTCTATTTTCCTAAGTTCCATGTAGCCATCCAGGAGTCACTTAAAAGACCCTATCACATCCACCTCCATCACCGTCGCCGGCAGCCCATTCCACACACTCACCACTCTCTGCATAAAAAACTTACCCCTGTCATCTCCTCTGTACCTACTTCCAACCACCTTAAAACTTGTATACCTCTGTCAGGTCACCTCTCATCCTCCATCGTTCCAAGGAGAAAAGGCCGAGTTCACTAAAACTATTCTCATAAGGCATGCTCCCCAATCCAGGCAACATCCTTGTAAATCTCCTCTGTACCTTTACTATAGTTTCCATATCCTTCTGTAATGAAGCGACCAGAATTGAACACAGTACTCCAAGTGGGGTCTGATCAGGGTCCTATATAGCTGCAACATAGTTTACAATATAATTATTCCCTGATTTTCTTTAACAGAAATCTTCCTGTTTCAGTTCATTCAAAACCACACTTAAAAAGCAGAGCCTTTCGATGGGACTTACATGACATTATACTTACCAACAACGGTCTGTCTGCATTATGCAAACATATATTTTTGGAAGCCAATTCAATGGATTAAAACAATTTATATTCAAGTCAAGAGATACACCAAAACTACTAGATGTACTTATCTGGTCAGGTGGCAACTATGGAGAGCATAATAAGGTCAATATTTCAGCAGAACTGGGAGAGGTTTAACAGTTTTTAAAGAATGCACAAAGATGGAAAAGAGATTTGATTAAACAGTAAAGAGAAATGTTTAGATCACTCTTGGGTTTTATACGCCTGCTATTTCCAGCCAGCTGTCATTCTTCTTAAATGTAAGTTCTAGTTTATGAAACCCAATGTGAAAATATAATGATTCCTTTGGAGAAGCACATCCAGGGACTTCCAAAGCCGTCACAAAACCTTCAGGATTCAAAGTGCTCTTTTCAACCAGCAGTTCAACTGTGTTTGTTGCCAGGATGACTGAACAACCACTGGGTTTATATTTGAAAACTAAATTAAAAAGAATATATTTATTAACTCTGCTTTATAATATGCAGCATTTTGAAGAGCAAAATGTGAAAGAATAACTATTGACTGTTTTATTCTCATTTATACTGGAGCACGTTTTACAGCAACCATATAAAAGGGAAATACAGATGACATCTTGACGAAATCAAACGAAGCTCTGAATCGGTCAACAAAACCTACGAAATGTTGCTGTCGATCTTTCCTTTTGAAAGAAGGCACCTCAGAATAACTAAGATCTCTGGTTTATTTAAATTTTCATCAGCTTGGTTTTCTTTCAAGGACATCACAATGCAATCCACCTTCAAAATACTTAGAAATGTTCAAGTACGTACAAGATAAGTATGGCAACTTTTGGGAGAAAACAGGATGTAGGATCTGCATAAGGTATCACTGGATCATTCCTGGACCCATTCCTAAGTCTTTTAATGTGTAGTGCTGGATTGCCTTGTTTAGTCAATCACTCTGTTATCACCTGAAAGGTCTTAGCCCAAAATGTCAACTGTTTATTTCCATCCATAAATGCTGCCTGACCTGTTAACTCCTCCAGCACATTGTGCATATTGCTCTGGATTTTCAACATCTGCAGTACCTCTTGGGTCTATCATCATATCCGAAATTTCTCTTACTTTGATCCAATGTCTCTGTACTATTTGAAAAGAAGCTGGTTTAAAATTATTTTGAGTTAGTACAGACTAAGTGAGGAGAGGAGAAGATGGCGACGTGACGCAGCGTACATGGCCGCTCCGAAATGATATCGTATTTGTAAGTAGGATGCTGTGCACAATCCTGATTTGATGGAGGCAGATGTGAGAAGTACGGAGGAACATCTGGAGAAACTTCTGAAATGCCCCCTTCGCTGCCGCTGCTACTGTGCGACCGAGAATCTCCGGAGAGGGAGGCCCCAAATCCACAGCTTTGCCTATTGCCTGTTGCCGGGGCCGGGGTCGAAGCGTTCGGCAGAGGTGGTGCTGGGTACTCGGTGTCGGAGGGCTGGTCGGAGGCTCGAAGTTTTCGGACGGACCCAAGAGTCGGCTGTGGTCAAGTGCTTTCAGGGTGATGCATCAGCAAGTTTGCGGCGCTGGAAGCTCATGGCAGGGAGAGTTTTTCTTCCTTCTCCATCTGCTTGAGATGATGGGACTTCCGAGAGACTCTGAGACATTTTTTTACCGTGCCCATGGTCTGTTCTTATCAAATCACAGTATTGTTTTGCACTGTTGTAACTATATGTTATAATTATGTGGCCTTTGACAGTTTTTCAGTCTTGTTTATCCTGTGTTTCTGTGGTATCATTCTGGAGGAACATTGTATCATTTCTTAATGCATGCATTACTAAATGACAATAAAAGAGGACTGCGTGTCCTCATAATCTAATCTAATCTAATCTTTACTGAGGTATGTACATTAGCACCCAAACACCAGGTTTCTCAAGCTACACACTGGGGTCTTCAATTGGCATCATAAGTACATCCAATGACTGTAGATGAACAGTGTGCTTGGCCAATTACCTGATGTTGCATTAGTGTCAGTTCCTAGCCATGGCATTGCATCACTTGACCACCACGACCAAAGGCATCATGGTCTTCTAATGTCTAATAATTTTTATATTATGCAAAAGTCCTCCTCACTGCAAAATTATGACCAATGCTAACAGCAAATCTCCATGTCTTTACAGACAAGCAGAAGACTATTACATTTTGCTACATTGCAATTACTTACATTGCAATGGTGACTGCACTTAATATATGGAGTGCCATGGCATTGTAGAAAAGTAGTAGTAGTAGTAGTCATACAAAGGCTCAACAGACTGATTCCAAGTTGCTGGTGGATCTCTAGTCCTTAGGGTAATTCCAGGAGTCACGAATGATGAGCAGCCTTAATTCCAATATTTCAGTTTATTTTAGAGTACAAACAAGCATAAAAATACTAAGCAAACTAAATAAAGAGCAGAGAAACAATGCCAAAATAGGACAAAGGAATAAAGATGGCCAAGAAATCAAGATGGCACTTCTGAAAATCTATCACTTTCATAATAAGATAAGGAAAATTCCTTAGATAGGAATGAATTAGTTAACAGGTTACATAATTAAAAGAATTACATCATGTGGGTTATGTGCTAATACTTACCCAATAAAAAATGAGAAAGGTGATAAACCGTTAGTTTAGCTGCTATACCACTTTCTGCCAGTGAGTGTGAAAAGTACATGAGTTTGTTAAAAAGTACAAATCTTATAAAAAGTATTATTGAAACATCAGAGGTTTCCAGCATCAGTGTGTGATGGGCAAGAACAGAAAATACTGAGTTTATATTCTTTGATCTTACTGAAGTTTTATGATCTAGAAATACACTGTGGTGTTGTACTGGCAAGTTGGCTCATTAATCAATTTTAATCACTTTCTGAGCAAGATCTCATTGCTAGGATGGATACATTAGTGTTGTGAGAACTTCATGTACTCTAGCATTGATTCCCTGGCATTCACTTCAAAGCAATTGTCGTCAACACTTCTGCAACACCTGAAGTTCATTTCTGATGAGGCTTTCAACCACATTAATTTGAGTTATACTGGATGTGCTTCACATTTTTAATAATGTTGAAGGCTCTAATGGATTATTACGTTTAAAAAGGGTGGCGGGATAGAGATACATCTCTCCCAAAGGAGGAAAAGGACTTATTCCGTCCACTAGCCTGTAGATCAGCCTTAGACAAGGTGTAGGACCTACTTAGCCCTCTGATCAGCATCACGTGAAGCCATGGGAGCAGGTGGTGGATGGTCACATGAGCTGCTGGTGCATATCATAAGTCCTGGCTATGCAACCATTGACAATCTCTGAAGAGTTTTGATTATGGCTAGGGACACTCATTTTATAAAGACACTGCCCAGAAGAAGGCAATGGCAAACCACTTTTGTAGAACAATTTGCCAAGGATATTCATGGTCATTAAAACCATGATAACCCACATCATACGACATGGCACAGAATGAGTGAATGAACATCTATCCTAAAGTCATGCACAAAGTGGTTCATTCATCTCTGTCCAGAGAACCACAAGTAGACTGGCCCACACTGGGATCCCAATCACTGCATCGACTTGGAGGCCTCAGTGGCTTCCCCTTAAAATCAGGTGCCAGAAATCTTTCAAAATGAAAGTGGTCCTTTCTATCATGGTAGCACACACTCACTCCATATCATCACAATCAACAGCGCACTGACAATGTCTCTTCACATGGTGACGAAACGTTTGCAAGTGGATTGCCAAGATCAGAGAACAACTCAACCCAATCTGTTCCATATCAAACACACAATAATTGAAGAAACACTCGCCAAGTGTGGTATATCTCTTGCAGTGTAACTTCCCAAGTCAGATCTTTGGGGAAATGTTCCTAGCATGGGGAACTTGTTTGATACAAGAGATGAAGTGATTAACCTATGAGAAGAGACTGGGTTGCCTGTGATTCAGAAGATTGAGAGCAGGATCCTCTCAAAATATACAACATAATGAAAGGAATAGGGTTTTGGGGGAATAGATCTAGGACAGACAAAAGGAGGGACTGCCTTTCCCAAAGAGTAGTGAATTTGTGGAATTCTCAGCCCAGGGAAAACTGTAGAGACTACCTCATTAAATATATTTAAGATACAGTTGGATAGATTTTCTTAATGAGGAAAAAACAGGTAGGTGGAGCTGAGCCCACAGCTAGAATAGGATTAGGAAGGAAGACTGCATGTTTGGAACTGGGGATAGTGAATTTCATAATTTCATAATTTTTAAGAGCTTTGTGAAACATCATAAGGGAAATTGTTATTGCTGTTGTTATGGTATAAAAATAATGGAGATTAAATTTTTGTCCATAATTTTCTCATAGGTGAGAGTGTGGATGTGATGGGGATATTTATATTTGCCGAGCTGGGAGATGTAGAGCTACAACTGAGGATTGAGAGATACCCATTTCAATCCTCCTATATCTGAGGAAGAATTTCTTCCCTCAGAGGGTTTTGAATCAATGGAACTTTCTTCTTCAGAGAATTGTGGATGCACAGTTATGACAAATGTTCAAGGTTGAATCAGATGGATTTTTTGGGCCACAGGGAGTTGAGGGTTGTGTGAACAGGCAGGAAGGAGGAGTCAAGGCCAAAGATCATCTCAATCCTGAACTCACTGATAATCAGAATTAGCTAGGGCAACAAAATATCTTGCTGCTAATCCAATTTCTTTTGTTCTCTCTGAAAGGGATGTGAGAGGTTCTACATGAATGCAAACTAACCTGCACTTTGACCCTTTCACAAACGTGATAATGAGAGACTATTCATCTGATATTCCATTTGGGCAGAGCCTCATTTCTAGAGAAACCATAGTTTATTGGATTGAAATACTAATGAAGATAATAATCTTCCCAGTTACTTAGAATTTGAAATCAGACAGCAATCTCCCACTTATACAAATGGACTAGTTCAACACTGAACTGAGGAAACCATTGTCTATTCACTTTACCTATTTATTTACTCAGAGATACAGCATGAAATTGGTCCTTAAATCCAACCAGCCCATCAATTTAACATTAGCCTAATCACAGAACAAATTACAATGACCAAATAACCTACTAACTGGTACATCTTTGGACTGTGGAGGAAAACTGGGATACCCAGAGGAAACCCACGTGGTCATGGTGAGAATATACAAACTCCTTATAGCCCTGCATCAGAATTGGACTCTGAACTCCAACAGCCTGAACTATAATAGCATCGTGCTAACTGCTATGCTACTGTGCACCCCATAAATTTTTGATTGATTATTTTTTTGATCGACTGATTGAAATACAATTGGAATAGGCTGCTTCTGCCCTTCAAGCTGCGCCGCCCAGCGACCCTCGTTTTAACCCTAGCCTAATCACATGACAATTTACAATGACCGATTAGCCTACCAACTGTTATGTCTTTGGACTGTGGGAGGAACCGGGAGCCCCAAGAGGAAACCCACACAGTCAAGGGGAGAACAGACAAATTCCTTACAGGCAGTGGCAGGAAATGAACCTGAGTCCCAGGTACTGTAACGTGTTGTGCTAACCACTGCACGACCACTCTGCCCTGCTCCCTGAGATCCCGAAGATTTGAGGTTACAACCTCGTGTGCTGTGACGAGTGGAAGGTATCTTGCACCATCCAAGAGGCTTTTGGAAAGATCTGCATTCTCAAAGCTATTATTTCTGGCAAGTGATGAATTCATATAAATAAATTGTATTTGTGCTTTTCTATTGGGAACTTCTTACAGAAAAAAAACAAAAGCAGCATGGTTGAAGACAAATAACTGTTATCATGTCAGAGGCAGCAATACGAATAACAACAGCTGTTCACTGCTTGGCTTTGTTGGTAGTTGTAAAAGAAAAACAGAAAGTTTAGAAGGAATGAATGCTTTTAATCAATCATTGTTTTTGGTTATCTGTATCCAATTAAAAACCCTCTTGAATCATTTTTTAAATTTAATGGTTTGTATTTAACATTTTGAAAAGGATAAATGATAAACTTTTGTTGTTTGTTGAGGCAGTTTTAGTTTTTAACATAATGCATTTTCTATTTATTATTAGCTGTCTAATCAGCCATCTCAATAACAGTGTGATCCTGGCACCGACTGGAAGAGTGCATATCAGGCTATGATTTTCTGTCCATCTATTTTAGCAAGTAGAACATTTACGCTTAAAAACCTGCAGACAAAAGCATAAATCTGGGGAGAGGCTGACAATGGGTGTGTGACTCTGGAGAGGGCTGGAGATTTGTGGAGGATGGGGGATGAGCACCTGAATGTTTGCCCCTCCACCCTCTCCTACTAATGACAATATCCCTCTGTTCCCCACATCCATGCTGGTCAGTAGGAAGAAGCACCTCGAAGGATGTCGAGGCTTTAGAGAGGGTGCAGAAAAGGTTTAGCAGGATGCTGCCTGGATTAGAGAGGCTGGTCAGACTTGGGTTGGCAGAGGCTGAGAGAAGATCCTATAGAGGCTTGTAAAATTATCAGACGCATAGATAGAGTAGACAGTATCTTCCTCCAAGGGTGAAAAGTCTAATAGCAGAGGGCATGCATTTAATGTGAGAAGGGGTAATTTCAGAGGACATGTGGGGAGCAAGGTCCTTTGAATGCACAGAGGCAGATACATTAGCGACTTTAAGAGATGTTTAGATAGATACATGAATGTGAGGAAAATGGAAGGATATGGACATTATGTATGCATAAGAAATTAGTTTAGTTAATCATTTTATAACTAATTTATTTGATTCACCACAACAGTGTGGTCTGATGGGCGTGTTCCTGTGCTGTGCTGTTCTATGTTCAATGTTACATGTTGAAACAATCCCAAACCAATATGCATTCTGTGATTATTTTAATGGTACATACGCACCTAGACTGCATCGTCAGTGCTTCTTAATCTCATGAGACTTCCAAACCTCGTTAAATCCCTCCTCATTGCTTCTGGTTCCCACCCCTACCTTCCGTATTCCCGTGTTCTCGGATCCTTCACCTCCACGAGAGTCCGCATCAGGCTCCATCCTACTAACTCCGGGATCATTTGGATACACAAGAGACAGCAACTGCTGTGACGCAAAGCAAAACCCAATCAATTCCATCATGGGCAGTACCCTCTAAAGCATCCAGGACACCTTCAAAAGGTGACATTGATCATTAAGGACTCCCATAACCCAGGATATGCCCTCTTCTCATTGCTACCATCAATCATGAGGCACAGGAATCGGAAGACACACACTCAATATTTTAGGAACAGCTTCTTACCTTCTGCCATCGGATTTCTGAGTGGATGTTGGACCCACAAATACTATTTCACTACTTTGTTGTTCTATTTTTAACCTGCTTATTTAATTTAACTGGGCCAGTGGAGTGTGTGATGTGTGATAGAGGGAAGAGGGGCCAGTAGAATGTGGGATACATGGAGGTTGACCAGTGGAGTGTGGGACAGAGGGAGGTGGGGGCAGTGCGGTGTGGGATAGAGGAAGTTGGGGCGAGTGGACATTGGCATACTGGCAGGAAGGGCCAGTGGAATTTGGGGCAGAGGGAGCAGGAGCCACTGGAGTTTGAGTCAGAAGGAGATGGAGCCAGTGGAATGTGGGATAGAAGAATGTAGGGCCAGTGAATTTTGGGGTAGAGGGAGATGGGGCCAGTGGATTGTAAGACTGAGGCAGGAGGGGGCAGTGGAGTGTGGAATGTGCGATAGAGGGTGGAGGGCCCAGTGGAGTGTGGGCAGAGGCAGGTGGGTCCGGTACAGTCTGTGATAGTGGCAGGTGGGGCCACTGGATTGTGGGGTAAGCAGGTGGGGCCAGTGGAGTTTGAGTCAGAGGGAGAAGAGGCCAGTGGAGTTTGGGGTAGAGGGTGACAGGGCCAGTGGAGTCTGTGGCTGAGGCAGGAGGGGACAGTGGAGTGTGTGATAGAGAGAAGTGGGGGCCAGTGGAGTGTTGGATAGAGGCAGGTATGGCCAGTGGAGTGTGAGATAGAGGCAGGTGTGGCCAGTGGAGTGTGGGATAGAGGCAGGTGGGGCCAGTGGAGTGTGGGATAGAGGCAGGTGGGGCCAGTGGAGTGTGGGATAGAGGCAGGTAGGGCAGTGGAGTGTGGGGTAGAGGCAGGTAGGGCCAGTGGAGTGTGGGATAGGCAGGTGAGGCCAGTAGAGTGTGGGATAGAGGAAGGTGGGGCCAGTGGAGTGTGGGATAGGCAGGTGTGGCCAGTGGAGTGTGGGATAGAAAAGGTGGGGCCAGTGGAGTGTGCGATAGAGGCAGGTGTGGCCAGTGGAGTGTGGGATAGAAAAGGTGGGGCCAGTAGAGTGTGCGATAGAGGCAGGTAGGGCCAGTGAAGTGTGGGATAGAGGCAGGTGGGGCCAGTGGAGTGTGGGATAGAGTCAGGTAGGGCCAGTGGAGTGTGGGATAGGCAGGTGAGGCCAGTAGAGTGTGGGATAGAGGAAGGTGGGGCCAGTGGAGTGTGGGATAGGCAGATGCGGCCAGTGGAGTGTGCGATAGAGGCAGGTGTGGCCAGTAGAGTGTGGGATAGAGGCAGGTGGGGCCAATGGAGTGTGGGATAGAGGCAGCTGGGGCCAGAGGAGTGTGGGATAGAGGCAGATGTGGCCAGTGGAGTGTGGGATAGAGGCAGGTGTGGCCAGTGGAGTGTGGGATAGAGGCAGGTGGGTCCAGTGGAGTGTGGGATAGAGGAAGATGGGGCCAGTGGAGTTTGGGATAGAGGCAGGTGTGGCCAGTGGAGTGTGGGATAGAGGCAGGTGGGTCCAGTGGAGTGTGGGATAGAGGAAGATGGGGCCAGTGGAGTGTGGGATAGAGGCAGGTGGGGCCAGTGGAGTGTGGGATAGGCAGGTGCGTCCAGGGGCTGGAAGGTGATTGTGGAGGTCTAAGAGGATGCAGATGTTGGAATTTGATTAGCAGGGAAGGTGATAAGCGGAACCAGTAATAAGGGGATGAAGGAAGCATTCTCAACATGGTGGACCTGGCAGGGTATCACACACAAAATGCTAAAGGAACTCAGCAGGTCAGGCAGCATCTATGGAAAAGAGTAAACAGTCGATGTTTCGGAAAAGGTCTCGGGCCAAAACGTTGACTGTTTATTCTTTTCCATAGATGCTTTCTGCTGAGATCTTCCAGCATTTTATGTGAGTTACTCTGGATGTCTGGCATCCGCAGATTTTTTCGAGGGTAGTCATTATCATCATTATCTGCCGTGTCACATGACGTGGGTGATCACAGTCTTGACCATGACTGTTCTTAGCAAATTTTTCTACAGAAGTAGTTTTTCCATTGTCTTCTTCTGGGCACTGTCTTTACAAGATGGGTGACCCCAGCCATTATCAATATTACTTGGAGGTTGTCTGCCTGGCATCAGTGATCACATAAACCAGAACTTGTGATATACACCAGCTGCTCATACGACCATCCACCACCTGCTCTCATGGCTTCATGTGACACTGATCAGTGGGCTAAGCAGGTGCCTCATCTTGCCCAAGGGAGGACTACAGGTTGGCAGAGAGAAGGAGCAGCTTACACCTCCTTTGGTAGAGATGTATTTCCACCACACTATCCTGACAGGCTAGTGACCTGTCATAGAACTGAGCGGGCTTTTGCACACTTAATGTTGTTCCTGATGATGAATTTCAAATCAACATTTTTGGATTGGACTTCATTGGACTTAACTCAGGCAGAGTTTGCATGCCAATAAGGTAAGACCTAAATGGCTGTAATGCTTCACTCCCTGATGAGCTCAATGCCTTTTATACACACTTTGGAAGGAAGGAAAACACTATACCATGTGAATCCATAGGGCATCCAGCAGCCCTGAAATCTCTGTCTTGTAGGACAATGTCAGAACAACCTTTGAGAGGGTGAACTCTCACAAGGCATCAGGCCCCAATTGTGTACCCGGCCAGGTGCTGAAAACCTGTGCCGAGCAACTAGCTGGAGAGTTCAAGGACATCTTCAACCTTTCACTGCTCCAGTCAAAGATTCCCACCTGCTTTAAAAAGGTGACAATCATACCTGGTGCCCAAGAAAAGCAGAATGAGTTGCCTCATCATCTGTGGCCCAGTTGTGCTCACATCTACCATAATGAAGTGCTTTGAGAGGTTGGTCAAGGCTAGCATTAGGTCCTGTCTGAACAAGGACCTGGAGCGGCTGCAACAAAAGCTTGCAAATATGAAAATAATAGAAGTGAGAATAGCGATGGGGAGACTACGAGTCTAGCGCTGAAGTATCACAAAAGTACTACAAAAGCTGGAAACCGGAAATAAAACTAGAAAGTACTGGAAACACTTAGCAAATATGAAAATATAGACATTGATTAAGTTGAAATTCAGTACAGGCAAAGGGTCTTCGAGCAGAAACATTAAATCTATTGCTGAAATTAACTTTGATAACTTAGATCTCCTTGATTCCACAATTATATCTGTATATGAGTACTATGTAGGAATCTGGAATTAAAATAATCTTCAAAATTCAAAGTAAATTAATTATCAAAGTACATATATATCACCATTTTCTTACAGGCATACTCAATAAATCCAATTTAAAGTATTAATTAAAGGCATCCGTTAGTCCTGCTAGACCATGGATCTGCGCCTGGAAAGTCTTCACTCTCCAGGGCGCAAGCCTGGGCAAGGTTGTATGGAAGACCAGCAGTTGCCCATGCTGCAAGTCTCCCCTCTCCATGACACCAATGTTGTCCAAGGGCATTAGGACCCATACAGCTTGGCACCGGTGTTGTTGCAGAGCAATGTGTGATTAAGTGCCTTGCTCAAGGACACAACACGTTGCCTCGGCTGGGGCTCGAACTCACGACCTTCAGGTCACTAGTCCAATGCCTTAACCACTTGGTCACATGCCCACCTAAATGCAATAACCATAACAGAATCAATGAAAGACCGCACCCAACTGGGTGTGCGGCCAGTATGCAAAAGACAACAAAGTGCAAATGGAAAAAGAAAGAAATAATAAACAAAGAAACAAACAAACAAGCAAATAGATAAATAAATAAGTTAGCAATAAATGTTGAGAATGTGAGATGAAGAGTCCTTGAAAGTGAGTTCATGGGTTGTGGGAACATTTTGGCGACGGGCAAGTGAAGTTGGGTGAAGTTATCTCTTCTGATTCAAGAGCTTGATCGATGGTTCTGGAACCCGGTGATGTGGGTCCTGAGGGTTCTGTACCGTCCTCCCGATGGCAGCAGCACAAAGATCTGGCAGGTGGGGGTCTCTGATGATGGATGCCACTTTCCTTGGAATAATGGCACATTCCCGAGGAGATCGCATACGCTACGATGCAGGGATTGGTGCATCATGGACACATAACCACAGTACTCAAAGGGTTAAAATATTATTACTCCTTCTTCAGTAGTAGCAAAAAAAAATTCTGTAATCAAAGGCATCTGCCATGGGCTTTTGGTCAGAAATTTAATTGGCTGCGGACAGGCTTTGCTGCCTTTATTACTTTTAATCACTTTACCGCTGCTGATTGCTGGAGCCAATGGGAAATTTAATATGTGTCAATACAATATTGGGATTGTCTGCATATTCAGTCAGTGATTAACTGCGCCAGGGTCCATCACAGTGGCAACATTATTGTGTTAGCTACCTCTTGGGAAATGTGAAATTAAATTACATTAAAAAATGTTGTTGATTATCATTAGAGACTTATTTGTAGTGTACAATTACTGATATGTTGTAAAATAAATCAATCTTTTTTATCCTCTTTGTACAAATTAGTTGTAATGTTGAGAGCTGAGCATGAGCAGAAAGGCCCATTCAAGGTAGTAGTCAGCACTGCATAAACAAGGGCAATTTGTAGCTCTACAACTGTTCTGAGGCTTTTTATGCCTTTTTTCTCCAGCTATTATCCCCTCTATCTGACTGAAGCTAAAGAGGGAGTTAGGAGATCGTTCCTCCTTGTTTATACAGCAGCATAATACATGACACTCTGCTTAAAGTGGGACTTAACTCGGGTGCTAAAAATGCTGAACAGGAACAGCAGAGACAAAAGGAAAGACTTGTATTTATGCTGCGACGCTCACCACCCCGAGGGCTGGCTGGACCCTCTTTTGCAGCCAGTGAATTAATTTGGGAATTGGAATGGGGGTGGGGGTGGGTGGGGAGGAGGTGGTGTCGTGGGTTGAGAGAGAAATTTGTAAAAGCAAAGTCGAGATGTGCTCTTCAAAAATCCCTAAAAAAAGAGAAAAAGAAACGATAAAATAAAGGACCACCAACATGAGCAGACTCCCTAAAGGAGGCCAAGGGAGCCTGACATAGGATTAAGCTGTTCCCCTTGTTTGCAGTGCTGCTACTTCTCACAGCTCATTTTGCCCTCTTACTCTGAGGATTTTTGCAAGAAACAGACACAAGCAGCAATGCTCTGATTAAACAAAAACAAAACTGTGGATACTGGATAGAGTCGTAGAGTCATAAAAAAGTACACCGCTGGAACAGGCCTTTCAGCCCATCTAGTCCGTGCCAAACTATTTAAGCTGTCCACTCCCATCGACCTGCGCACCGGGACCTCCATACTCCCACCAATCACGTACCTATCCAAACCGCTCTTAAACGTTGAAATTGAGCTTGCATGCACCACTTACACTGACAGCTTGTTCCACACTCTCTGAACCCTCTGAGTAAAGAACTTTGTCCTCATGACCCCCTTAAACTTTTCATGTTTCACCCTTAACCCATGACCTCTACTTGTAGTTCCACCCAATTACAGTGGGAAAAGCCTGCTTGCTTCTACCCTATCTATACCCCTCATAATTTTGTACATTTATTCAAATCTCCATTCAATTTTCTACCTTCCAAGGAATAAAGTCCTAACCTATACAATCTTTCCATGTAACTTAGGTCCTCTAGTCCCAGCAATGTCCTTATAAATTTTCTCTGCACTCTTTCAATTTATTTATAACTTTCCTTCTTTAATACCTGAAATAAATGCAAAAAAATTCAGAAACATTAAGCAGCTGTGAGGAAAGAAGCTGGGTTGGCATTTCCAGTCAACGTTAGTGCTGTTCCTCTCTCAGCCGATTCCTCCTGATCTGCTGATGACTAACCACAATGTTGATTGGCTTCAAGCATAACTCAGGGGATGAGAGGCCCCTGCCACTGATTAAAGCCTTAAAGAAGGGTCTCGGCTCGAAACGTTGACTGTTTATATGTTTTCTGGCCTGCTGAGGTACCTCCAGCACTTGGTGTGTGTTGCTTTGGATTTCCGGCATCTGCAGATTTTCTCATGTTTGCAGATTAAAGTCGGCCAGTTTCATCCACAGGGACATCGGATATAGAACAGTACAGACCAGGAACAGGCCCTTTGGCCCATGACGTTGTGCCAAACTAAACTGATCCCTTCCACCTACACAATGTTCATAAGGATGTCCTTTCAGCCTTTGCTGTTCTGGAAAGAAAAAAAAATGTCCAAACTCTTCTTACGCTACCCGGAGAGCAACACACACAAAATGCTGGAGGAGCTCAGCAGGTCAGGCAACATCTATGGAAGTGAACAAAGGACAAGGCCTTCATCAGGACTGGAAAGGCAGGGGGATGATGCCAGAATAAGAAGGTGAGAGGAGGGAAAGGAGTACAAGCTAGAAAGTGATAGGTGAAGATAGGTGGGTGGGAGATGGGGCTGGAGTAAGAAACTGGGAGGTGATAGAAGGAAATGACAGAGGGCTGGAGACAAAGGAACCTGATAGGAAAGGAGAGTAGACCATGGGAGAAAGGGAAGGAGGAGGGGGACCAGAGGGAGGCAATATGCAGGTGAGAAAGGGTAAGAGGCAAGAGTGGGGAAATGAAGAAAAGGGAACAGGGAAGGTGAAAAGAAATTTACTAGAAGTTGGAGAAATTTATGTTCATGCTATCACATTGGAGACTACCTAAACAGAATATGAGACGTTGCTTCTCCAATCTGAGAATGGCCTCATGATGGCAAAACAGGAGGCCATGGACCAACATGTTGGAATGGGAAAGAGGACTGGATTTGAAATGGCCAATATGGATTGGAGTTAAAAAGGTCGACCAAGAGGAAACCCTGATATTTTTGCATGGAACAAAGCTGCTCAGTGAGGCAATCCCCCAATCTACATCAGATCTTTCCTGTGAGCCCTCTCTGCGCCATCTCTAGCTTAATCACATATTCCTAGAACCATTTACTTGAATACTCAAGGAATGAAGGAATTCTGTGACTAGTTTATCCTGGGCAACCTGGGGTTCTTATTCTTGGGACAAACTTTGTTAAGGAAGATTTATTGGGATGTGCAAAACTGTGACTGTTTTAAGCAAGGTGCAAAAAGAGATTTTTTTCCAGTTAGTGAACGATTCAAGAACAATGGAAGGCACAGTCGTGCAACAAGGAGAGCTACTGTTAAAGGTGATGCCTCAAGATGGTGGCTTCCGTCATTAAGGACCATATATATTATAGTATATATGTGTATATGTCACATGGTTGTCATAGCCAGGGGTGGTAGTGGGGATAAGCTCCCACTACCTATAAAGTGCATTAAATGGCATGCAACTCTAACAGCTTCTGACAGCCAAGTCCAACTCTTGGTTTCACGTGTGGCTTAGCTACTAGGCCCAACGGAACTGTTTCTACTGACAAGAGAAGGCAGACCACTGGCGACTCAAAACCAGTTGCTTCAGGCAGGTGGGGCTCATCAACCTTGGTTGACAGCCCACCTAGGAGAAGGAAAACTCTGATTTTAAACCTCCAATGCCTCGTGGCCATACCCACCCATGGGAAAGGCTTCGGGTGTAAACCCCGAGGAAGAAATCTGGAGCCGGGGTCCCTAAGTCAGTTTGATGTTGTTTACAACTTCACTCTAGTGACCTCTACGATAACACTGGTGCTAAGCTGTATCAGCGATTGCCCTTCCCTTGGACTACATCAGTGACGTAGTGAGGGAGAACCCGCAGCATGGACAACAGCCGGTTCTTCAAATCTTCCCGCCCAGGCTTGCGCCCTGAAGAGGACACAGTCCACCAGAGGTGCAAACCCATGATCCCCTGGGATCGATGGCTGCCTACTACTACTACTATGATCACAGTCACCAGACTTTTCAGAAACAGAATCAGAATCTGGTTTATTCAGATTTATTATCACTGACATACTGTATATCATAAAATTTGTTGTTTTGCAGCAGCAGTGTTGTGCAATTACATAAAAATACTATAGCTTACAAAAAGGAATAGGCAGCAAGGTGGAGGTACGTCTCTGCCAAAGAAGGTGAAAAGTGCTCCTTCCCTCTGCTAGCCTGCAGGTCATCCTTGGGCAAGGTGTAGCACCTGCATAGCCACCCCTCCCCCCCGCTACCGATTAGGGTCACGTGAAGCCATGGGGATAGTCGTGGATGGTTGTGTGGGCAGCTGGTGCATATTACAAGTCCTAGTCACGCAACCACTGATGCCAGGCAGAGTGGCCTCTGAGGAGTATTGATAATGGCTGGAGTCTCCCGACTTATCAAGGCACTGCCCAGAAAAAAGCAGTGGCAAACCAGTTGTGGAGAAACACTTGCCAAGAACAATCATGGTCTTGTAAAGACCTTAATCATCTGCATTGTACAACATGGGACATAACAAATGAATGAACAATAAAAAAAAAAATGAAAGTAAATAAATAAATATATAGCGATAAAAGAGAGCGGAATAGTTCATGGACTGTTCATAACTTTCATGGCAGAGGGTAAGAAGCTGTTCCTAAAACATTGAGTGTGGGTGTTTCTTACATTAATAATGTAAAGAGGGCATTTCCTGGGTGGTGAGGATCCCTAATGATGGATGCCACCTTCTACAGGCATTGCTTATTGAAATACACTTGATGGTGAGCTCCACACCCTTCAAACCCAGACTGGCAAGTCAACAATTGCACAAGGTATTTATCTAGATAAGTATAGCTACTGCTCCCAGTAAGGATTTCTTTATTTTTCAGTCTGTCATCTGTCTGTATCTGAGTGAAACATCAAACTGAGGGAATAGAACTGAGTCACTTCCAGGCAGAAGGTGTCAAGAAATGCTTCTGAAATTATTTGTATACAACAGAGACAGTAATACCACAGGGCCAAAAATGTCCCAGTGAGTTCCATTCTTACCACGTGCTTCAAAGTATCCCAGATTTTGTGATTTCTGGCATTTTGCAAGCAATTTTTATGTGGAAAACTGGAGGGGGGAAAAAAAAGAAGACAAAGGAGAATATTTGCATCATCGCTCTGTGCTGTGTGCAAGTAAATCTTTTTTTCCACTTTCTCAGAGTAAAATATGGTTGCATTTTAGAACTGGCCTCTTTCTACGGGCCTTGGAGATGGATTTAAAAAAAACTAATACACTCATTCCATGCTTTGTAATTTATTGCATTTCGAGATGTCCTTAATACCGCATGGTTAAATGCTGCAGATTTATGAGCTGAGCAAGTACCTGTAGTAATATATTACACAGAGACTCAATGCAGTCACAAGGCTGCACAATAGGGCCTCTTTCCATGAAGAACCAATCAAAGCTCTAGGGTTTAAACTTCCAAAAGCTGTTTCTTGTTCAGCCCTTTACAACATCTGGTGACTTTTGTCATGTTAAAGGATACGTTAATGACTTTTTATCTTATGCATTCTTAACTGACAGTAATACCCGAAAGCCATTCTTCGTACTGATATCTTGTCATAAAAGCTGAAAGAATAATATTTCAGTTACTTATTAATTTCTGTAGTTGTCATTCATGATTTTCTTTCTAATGCAAATGATTGAAGGCTACATTTTCTGGATGGTTAACCCTTCAGACCCAATTAATTATTAATGATAATTAAAATGGTTCCTTTGTAAAATGTTTAAGGTTAGCAAATAACCTGGTAATGGTCACATGATTGATTAACAAGCGCTTGGTTCTGTCACCGAGCTTGTAATACAAAACTCACTGATAACCTTTCCACAACATCTGTGAATGGTCTGTTAGTCAGTAATTTTATTCAGTCATTTCCAAACTGAATAAAAAGATTTCTGCACAGTACCGATTGTGAAGCAAGGAAAACAGGCTGATTTTTGCATACTTCTTATATGATTCCAGTCTCACTTCCTCATCTTCCCTCTATTAAGATTCTCCTTAAAACTTGCACTTCAACCATGCGTTTAATCATAAGTCCCAATATCTTATTTAGTGTAGACACAAGAGGTACTGCAGATGTCGGAAATCTAAAGCAATGCACACAGTGTGCTGGAGGGACTCAGCAGGTCAGGCAGCATCTAATAATGGGAATAAGCAGCTGATATGTCAGGCCGAGACCCTTCATCAGGACTGGAAAGGAAGGGCGAAGAAGTCAGAATCTTATTTAATATTTATTTAGAGATACAGTGAGAAACAGGCCCTTCTGGCCCAATGAGCTGGAACATAACCTACCTATTTAATCCTAATCTAGTAACAGGACAATTTGTAATGACCAATTAACCTAGTCACTGGTACACCTTTGGTCTGTGAGAGGAAACTGGGGAACCTGGAAGAAACTCATGTGATCGCAGAAAGAACCTACAAACTCCTTACAGGCGGTGCTGGAATTGAACTCTGAACTTCGACGCTCCAAGCTGTAATTGCATCACACTAACGACTAAGCTACCATGGTGCCCCATCTTGGCTGGATGATATTCAATGTAAGTGACATCAAAAGCCCCAATACCTCCAAAAGGTACACAACTTCATCATTGGGTTTTGGCTTTTGATAGGATCACCCATGCCAAACAGGTCAAAGGGGAGAGGCCAGACTAAGAGTGGGTCTACTGGACCTCCAGGTTCTGGAGTTCATCTCAGGGCTAACAACGCTGATTGGTAAAACAAAATTGTTACAGAAACAGCAATAAAGGATCCCTCTACATCTGAGTGTGATGGTAGTCCTGAGTCTCCACCCGGGATTTGCATGATTGACTGTAATGAAATCTGAGAGGAAGCTACTGGCATGATGAAGGAAGCCCAGAACACGGCCAGAGATAGAGAACATTCATTGCTGCCCTAAATGCCAGTGGCGTAATAAACAGCAAGTAAGTAAAAAGCCGTGACAACAATTAGGGTTAAAATTCATTCATTCAGTGCTTTGTGTTGATCACAATGAAATTCCAATAGCATTAGATAACTCAATGCTTAGATCGGTAAAGTCTGCAATGCCCACGGATCAAAACTAATGACACAGCCATACCTTAACAGTTAAATACCTGGGTGTTATTTTTTCAGTCATTGTGTCTTAGAGTATGCTATCTTTATTGATTAAGATTAGTGGGATCAGGAACTCAACTTTGAGGACAAAAGGTAAGAAATTCTATAAGAAATCCAAGGTCAATTACCAGACAAGGATATTTATCAGACATCACCCAAAAACTTTCCTTCTTCACCTTAACTCTACATCAAGGAACTTTCTGGGGTTTAACTTATGATCTCTGCCTTGGAATTAATAAAGCTTAAATCTCACTCATGAAGCTGTCTCATATCAAACAGTTTGGAATATATTAGCATTTATGCTACCAACATCCTATTAGGATTTGCACAAGGCACTGAGTGAATGAATTTCAATTTCACCAAAACAGATTAACTAGTTATCAGAATTTAATTTTAAACCTCAGTGCATTTTGTCTGATATTAGGGTGCACACAACAGTCACATTATTTGCCTACATAACTACTGTACATTACTGTGCCTCTAAGCCATTATTTACATTTGAGATATTTTAGTGATAATATTTACCTTGATCACTGGTCTAAGCTCTTCACAAAATACTTCCATCATTCCTCAGCAAGTAAAAAAGAAAAACTGTTAGGTCTGGGTCTGTACTCGCTGGAATTCAGAAGGATGAGGGGTGATCTCATTGAAACTTTTCGCATGTTGAAAGGCCTAGACAGAGTAGATGTGGAAAGGATGTTTCTCAGGGTGGAAGAGCCTAGGACAAGAGGGCACAGTCTCAGGATAGAGGGGTGCCCTTTCAAAACAGAGATGTGAGGTCATTTCTTTAGCCAGAGGGTGGTAGATTTATGGAATTTGTTACCACAGGCAGCTGTGGAGGCCAGGTCATTGGGTGTATTTAAAGCAGGGATTGATAGGTTCTTGATTGGGCATGGCATCAAAGGTTACAGGGAGAAGGCTGGAAACTGGGGTTAAGGAGGAGAAAAAAAAGATCAGCCATGATTGAATGGTGGATCAGATGTGATGAGACAGATGGCCTAAATCTACTCCTATGTCTTATGGTCTAATGGACTGTTAGACTGTCAGTAATGTTAGGATGGGAAACTGCTTCTTCCCACAGGCCATTAAACTACTGAACTCCCTGCCTCTCGCAGGTTTCATCATGTATGAAGCGTCTGTAGTGTTATACTGTTTACTTATTAACTTGGGTTGTAAATGCACCTTATGTGTTATGCGTGTGTTATATGTACTGTGTTGTGCACCTTGGTCCTGAAGAACGTTGTTCCGTTTGGCAGAATACACGTTTACGGTTGAATGATAATAATCTTGAACTTGGAATTAAAACATTGCAACTTCTCATTTCTCTGCCAGGACTGAAAGAACTGAAGATAGACATCAACACCTTTGGATTGTCTCTGGATTAGCTCAGGCCTGATCTCCCTCTCGATTATATTTACCTGTTTTGGCTCAGTTTCAGGGATTTCCAACCTGGCATCCACAGACACTTTGCTTGATGGAATTGGTCCATGGCATAAGTAAGGTAGGGAACCCCTGCATTAGTCCAGAAAGTGTAGAATAGTACAGCAGAGGAAAGGCACTGTGACACACCATGTTGGTGCCAATCTAACTAATTCCATCTGCCTGCACACGGTTTGTTTCCCTCTTATCCATGCTTATTTTTGTGTCTTTCTAAATGCCTCCTAAATGATGTTGTTGTCTTTCCTTCAACCGCCTTCCCTAACATCATGTTCCAGGCACCAACCACACTTTGTGTACAAAAACAATTGCCTCAAACATCTCCTTTAAACTTTCTACCTCTCAACTAAAAACTTTTTTTTCTTCTTAAACCCATTACCCCAATTGGGGCATTGGCCCATCAGAGTGCTCTGTCCTGGGCCAATCCTTCAAGTTGTCCCCAGACCATCATACCTCCCCCAGACAAAGATCCTTCTTCTCCCAGGGATGAGGCCTTTGGAGATTCTGCTGGTATTTCTGTAGCTCTGGGTTTTTACAAGCTGAGGTGGCTGGCTCCGTGTCAAACCCTCCTCCTTTCACAGCTGCGCTTGGGATCGTCCATGGCAAAGTTATCTTAAGACTGCACCCTTGATTATTTGCCATTTTAATCTTGGGGAAAAAAGGCTGTGACTAAATCTACTGTACCTGTGCCGTACACTTTCTTCGCCGTCTGTAATGGTCCTACCCGATATTTCATCCTCCGTCGGATCCACACCTGCAATCGCCTTTTTTTTTTTGACTTTGTGATGTTAGGCAAAGATTGCAAGATCCTACATCTGCGGACTACAGAACCTGCTGGCCCTAACGCTAGCAGGCATGAACTTCAGATTGCCTCTGCCAGTGATCTCGCCGGCTCCAACACCTCAGGGCATATTCAAAACCCGGACTCCAGCAACAACCATGGACATCTTCAAAGTGATTGTGCAACCACCAACTGCGACTCCAGCCTTGAACTCCAGGCTGGGTCTTCATGTGCTGCTATTGTGACTCCCGTCTCCCCTTCCCCCACCAATACTCTGCAATCCCGTCTCCCTCAGATCCCACCGTCAGCTCCTGGGCCCTCAGAGGCTCCATCTTCCTCTCACCCCAACCATCCCCTCTCCATTGACACCCCCAGCCTCCCCCCTCCCCCCTCTGATCCCAGCTCTCATCCGTGATGGGTCTTTACCATCCCCTCCGACCTTCAACTGTCAGAGGCAGAACGCTCTGTTCTCAGTAAGGGCCTCACCTTTGTCCCCCTTCGCCCACACCTCAGCGAGTTCCGTGTTCACCATGATGCGGAACTCTTCTTCCGCCGTCTCCGTCTCTGAGCCTACTTCTTCGGCAAGGACTCTTCCACCCCCACCGATGACCCCTTCTCCCATCTTCAACCCTCCTCTTCTTCATGGACACCCTGCTCTGGTCTTCTGCCTGCTCTGGATCTCTTTATCGCTAACTGCCGACCGGACATCAACCGTCTCGACTTCACCGCACCTTGTTCCCATTCCAACCTCACTCCTTCGGAACGCTCTGCTCTCCACTCCCTCCGCACTAATCCTAACCTTACTATTAAACCCGCCCGCCGATAAGGGGGGTGCTGTTGTAGTCTGGTTTACTGACCTCTACCTTGCCAAGGCACAGCGACAACTCGCGGATACCTCCTCTTATTTACCCCTCAATCGTGACCCCACTAAGGAGCACCAGGCCATTGTCTCCCACACCATCACTGACTTTATCCGCTCAGGGGATCTCCCATCCACTGCTACCAACCTTATAGTTCCCACACCCTGCACTTCCCGTTTCTACCTCCTACCCAAGATCCACAAACCTGCCTGTCCTGGCAGACCTATTGTCTCAGCTTGCTCCTGCCCCACCGAACTCGTTTCTGCATACTTCGACACTGTTTTATCACCCCTTGTTCAATCCCTTCCGACCTATGTTCATGACACTTCTCACGCTCTTAAACTTTTCGATGATTTTAAGTTCCCTGGTCCCCCCCGCTTTATTTTCACCATAGATGTCCAGTCCTTATATACTTCCATCCCCCATCAAGAAGGTCTCAAAGCTCTCCGCTTCTTTTTGGATTCCAGACCTAATCAGTTCCCCTCTACCACCACTCTGCTCCGTCTAGTGGAATTAGTCCTTACTCTTAATAATTTCTCCTTTGGCTCCTCCCACTTCCTGCAAACTAAAGGTGTAGCTATGGGCACCCGTATGGGTCCCAGCAATGCCTGCCTTTTTGTTGGCTTTGTGGAACAATCTATGTTCCGTACCTATTCAGGTATCTGTCCCCCACTTTTCCTTCGCTACATCGACGATCGCATTGGCGCTGCTTCCTGCACGCATGGTGAGCTCATTGATTTTATGAACTTTGCCTCCAACTTTCACCCTGCCCTCAAGTTTACCTGGTCCATTTCCGACACCTCCCTCCCCTTTCTAGATCTTTCTGTCTCTATCTCTGGAGACAGCTTATCCACTGATGTCTACTATTAGCCTACTGACTCTCACAGCTATCTGGACTATTCCTCTTCTCACCCTGTCTCTTGCAAAAATGCCACCCCCTTCTCGCAATTCCTCCGTCTCCACTGCATCTGCTCTCAGAATGAGGCTTTTCATTCCAGGAGGGAGATGTCTTCCTTTTTTAAAGAAAGGGGATTCTCTTCCTCCACTATCAACTCTGCTCTCAAACGCATCTCCCCTATTTCACGCACATCTGCTCTCACTCCATCCTCCCACCACCCCACTAGGAATAGGGTACCCCTGGTCCTCACCTACCACCCCACCAGCCTCCGGGTCCAACATATTATTCTCCGTAACTTCCGCCACCTCCACCGGGATCCCACCACTAAGCACATCTTTCCCTTCCCCCCGTCTGCATTCCGCAGGGATCGCTCCCTACACAACTCCCTTGTCCATTCGTCCCCCCATCCCTCCCCACTGATCTCCCTCCTGGCACTTATCCGTGTAAGCGGAACAAGTGCTACACATGCCCTTACACTTCCTCCCTTACCACCATTCAGGGCCCCAAACAGTCCTTCCAGATGAGGCAACACTTCACCTGTGAGTCGACTGGGGTGATATACTGCGTCCAGTGCTCCCAATGTGGCCTTCTATATATTGGCGAGACCCGACGCAGACTGGGAGATCGTTTTGCTGAACACCTACGCTCTGTCCGCCAGAGAAAGAAGGATCTCCCAGTGGCCACACATTTTAATTCCACATCCCATTCCCATTCTGACATGTCTATCCATGGCCTCCTCTACTGTAAAGATGAAGTCACACTCAGGTTGGAGGAACAACACCTTATATTCCGTCTGGGTAGTCTCCAACCTGATGGCATGAACATTGACTTCTCTAACTTCCGCTAATGCCCCACCTCCCCCTCGTCGCATCCGTTATTTATTTTTATACACACATTCTTTCTCTCACTCTCCTTTTTCTCCCTCTGTCCCTCTGACTATGCTTTTTGCCCATCCTCTGGGTCCCCCCCCACCCTTGTCTTTCTCCCCGGATCTCCTGTCCCATGATCCTCTCATATCCCCTTTGCCAATCATCTGTCCATCTCTTGGCTCCATCCCTCCCCCTCCTGTCTCCTCCTATCATTTTGGATCTCCCCCTCCCCTCCCACTTTCAAATCTCTTACTAGCTCTTTCTTCAGTTAGTCCTGACGAAGGGTCTCAGCCCGAAATGTCGACTGTACCTCTTCCTAGAGATGCTGCCTGGCCTGCTGCGTTCACCAGCAACTTTTTTGTGTGTTGCTTGAAATTCCAGCATCTGTAGATTTCCTCGTGTTTGAGGATATTCCATTTGTGGCCTCACAAATGCTTTACACAGTATGACGTCACAACATTTCTAGTCAGTGCCCTGACCAATGAAGGCCAGCGTCTTCTTTACTATTTTATCCACTTGTGTTACCTCATTCAGAGAGCTATGGCCTCTGAAACAGGTAACACAAGTGGATACAACCCTGAAATTCTTCTCTGGGTGGCCTGTCCTGCCATTTACTGTATGTTCTCCTCTGGCATGTGACCTTGCAAAATGCAGTCCCTCACACGTCCACGATAAACACCATCGGCCATTTCTCCACCCAAATGTTCAACTGATCTGCATCTTGCTGTTTCTTCTGATAACATACCTCATTATACATAACTCCACCAATATTTACACTATTTGCAAACTTACTAACAAGATCACCTCTACGTTTCCATCCAAATTATTTATATTTGTTACAGACACTAATCCCTGAAGAACAGCACTGGTCAGAGACCTCCAGTCAGAAAATCACCTCTCCATCACCACCCTGTCTTCCACGATCAATCAGCAAGTCACCAAGTGACTTAATATTCTGTGTCAGTCTACTGTGAGGGACCTTATCAAATGTTTTACTAAACCCCATGTACAGAACACCCAGTGCCCAACCCTCAACAATAATTTTTGTCAAAAAAAATCACAGTTTGGAAGAGGATGCATCACATGCAAAGCCAAGCTCACTCAAGTTAACTAAATTTGATCATTATAGAATGCCCCTCTCGTGATCCCCACTCTCTCCCCTCTCCTTTCCTCTTTTCCCAACTATGGTTCCCCTCTCACTGCTCCCTTACCACTCTCAGTCCACAACAGACACCCATATCAGAATCAGGTATATCATCACTCACATGGGTCATGAAGTTTGTTTTTTTTTTGTGGCTGCAGTACAGTGCAATATATAAAAGCATTACAGTGCTCAATGGTGGGGAAGACTTTACCTGTGATAGACTGGGCCATATCCACTTCTTTTTGTGGATTTTCTTTAAAAGGTATTGGTATTTCCATACCAGGCAGTGATGCAGCCTGCCAATATACTCTCACCATATATCTATACAAGTTTGTCAAAGTTTTAGACGTCTTGCAAATCTTCACAAACTTTGAAGGAAGTGGTTTTGCTGCTGTGCTTACGTACTCTCCCAAATAAGTCCATTGACTGTATCATGGAGAATGGGCTGACTGGTTGCATCATTGCCTGGTATGGAGGGTCCAATGTACAGGATCAAAAGACACTGAAGAGGATCCTAGGCTCACCTAGCTTCATCATTAGCATAAGGTTTTCCACCATCGAGGACATCTTCAAAAGGCAGCACCTCAAGATGGTGGCATCTATCATGAAGAACTTTTACTATCCAGGTCATGGTCTTTCTCATTACCTCATTACTATCATCAGAGAGAAGGTATAGAAGCCTGAAGGAACACACTCAATGTTTTAGGAACAGCTTCTTCCCCTCTGCCACCAGATTTCTGAATAGTCCATGAACCCATGAGCACTACCTCACCAGCACTATCTATTTATTTATTTATTTATTTGTTTATTTACAATTTCATTGCAACTTACAGTTCTTTTTAATGTCTTGCATCATTCTACAGCCACAAAACAACAAATTTCACAACATACGTCAGTGATAATAAACCTGTTTCTGATTCTGATTCTTAAGTCCTTGATTTCCCAAAGGCCACCACGACCTAATAAAAGTTTATTAATTAAAATTTTAAACTGAAATAATGTCTACATCTTTTTTTGAAGAGATTCTTATGACTGCAGCATAGCTTGCAATTCTTGGGGGGAGACTGTTAATACTGTATATTTATTAACCTTGTCTGTCACCTGTTTCATCTATTTATCCTTTCCACTCTTTCATTTATGATAATTATTAAAAGTTCCTTCCTTTTATTTATGCTTGATTTTGTTCATGTTAAGGAAAGCCAAGTAATAGGAGGAGTGGAAAGGGGAGAGAAATTCCTTTTTAAGGTGGAGGGAGTAAAGTGTACAGTGTATACCGTGGGCACCATGGTATTGTCACAGTTAGCATGACAATATTGAAGCTTGGAGGGTTCCAGAGTTCAGAGTTCAATTCCGCCGTCATCTGCAAGGAGCTGGTATGTCCGCCCTGGAGCTTGATTTCCTCCCACAGTCAGAAGATGTTCTTGCTGGGTAAATTGGTCTTTATGAAGTGTCCTGTGCTGAGGTTAGGATTAAATTTGGGGTTGGGGGTGGTGTGAGTCTTAGGGCTGGAAGTGCCTACATCTGACTGTGTCTCTAAATAAAAATAAAATATAAGAGACGTTTTGAGTGCAGGTAGATGGATAGGGATAGAGAGTGAAGCAGAGAAAGAGATGAAACAGGGACAATTAATATGAATCACCCCGAATGTTTTCTGGATTCCTCCCCTTTCAGCTTAAACAGAGCCATTGTGTCTACAGGAGCCATCAGCTTGTCATTTAAACCTGAATTACTGCTCCAGGACATAACCATCATATGCTACATTATGCTTTGCATTAAATCCTGAAACCTTTGAAAACGTGTTAGCCCAGCCTAACTGGACTCAACCGTTAAGTGAGTTATTTGCCATCTTAATTCCTAACTACAGTGTGGATGGTGCATAATATGTGTATATTGCATTCAAATCTCACTGACTGTATTCGTATAAAAGGCAGGATAAAATTTAAGGAGAGAAATTTATATTAGCACTGCTGTATATTTTCTGTTATTCTTCTGAAGTATGCACCTGAAATTATGTGTAATTTTTGTCTAATATCACATCCCGAGTAATTACCCAGATCCCAGTTTGTCATTTGCTGAAATTCTAATTATCTGTGTTGAAAATTTATTATACTCTTAAGAGAGTTGTGATTTTTCACTAGAGTGCACTCTCAGAGAATTACGAATGCTGAGGACTCTTTGGGATTTTTTAAGTGTCGACTGCTGATGGGTTCCCTTGGATCTACAAGAGTTCAATTGAAATAAGGGCTTAGAAAATAAATTCTTTGTTTAACCGCTGTGCTAAACATCATGCCACCACATCAATCTTCTGGGCTTTTCCACTACGACAGATCCTAAAATTAGCTTATTTTCTTATTGATATCTAATGAATTGATGTGATTAAACTGTAGAAGAACTACGCTGTACAATTTTTTTTCTCAGTGATTTGAAAAAAAAACCCATAGTACATTTTAGGTCACACATTCAAGATTTGTAAGGTAACACAACCACCATTTCTTTTTATGAGTTGAGAGCTGAGAAAAATCTTTGGAGTGTGAAGTTTTGAAATACTTTCCCTTTGGAGCATGTGATTTTATTCAATCTTTTCCAGTACACAAGTGTAAAGGAGAATAAAATAATTGTTAGTCCAGAGCTGATGCAGCACAAAAAAAAACAATAAGATAAAGAATACAATAATAAAAAAAATACAATAAGCATAAATACATACGATTCAGAGTCTCAAAGATTCAAAGTATATTCATTATCAAAGAATGTATAAATTATACAATCTTGAGATTTGTTTGCTTTGCTTACATGCAGCCATAAAGCAAGAAACCTAATAGAACCCAATAAAAAGATCAACCCCCATGCGCACAAAGAGAAAGAAAATACAAATCATATAATGAAAAAATAAATACATAAGAAAGCTTATATACATATATTGATTCTATGTCCATAGAATGATGCTATTGAAGCTCCAGGAGAAGGCTCAGGAGCTTGAAGACTCGTATGGCCAGATTTGGGAACAGCCTCTTTCCAACTGTGATAAGAATGCTGAACGGATCCTGACCCGGATCTGGGCCGTACCCTCCAAATATCCGGACCTGCCTCTCGGTTTTTTTTTTGCACTACCTTACTTTCCCTTTTCTATTTTCTATTTATGATTTATAATTTAAATTTTTAATATTTACTATCGATTTGTAATCCAGGGAGCGGAATGCGCAGAATCAATTATCACTGTGATGATTGTAGGTTCTAGTATCAATTGTTTGGCGACAATAAAGTAAATTATTGTACATCAGGTGACTCTGCCAGAAAATAATAAATTAGTGGTGGTGGGGAGGTGATGAGTGGTGGATTAGTGGGTGGAGGTGTCAATCAGCTTTACTGCTTGGGGAAAGTAACTGTTTTGGAGTGTGGTGGTCCTGGCATGGAGTGGGACTAACAGTACATGAACAGGATGGGTGGGATCCGTCATCAGGGTGGCTGGCAACTTTCTGCGTATATGTCCTTGATGGTGGGTAGGCTGGTGCAGGTGATGCGTTGGGCAGTTTTGGCTACCTGTGTAGAGAGCCTTCCTGTCCGTTGCAGTGCAGATAATAAAAACAATAAACAATAATAATGCAGCTCTGCACCAATGCGTTTTTTTCAAACTTCAAGACAGTCTACATCTCTTAAGAGCCAATGAAATATTTTTGTAAGTCTGGGCATAACACCGCATTAATTATAAGACAATGTGTTCTTTCTCAGTGATGTTGTTGAGGCATGAATATTACCCAGGAAAATTCCCGTGCTCTGCCTTCATTTAGAGATACCGGACAGATGGTCCCTTCCAGCCCAACGAACCATGCTACCCAGCAACCTATTTAACCCCAGCCTAATGAAAGGACAATTTACAAAGACCAATTAACCTAGCAACCGGTACGTCTTTGGACAGTGGGAGGAAACCGGAGCACCCGGAGGAAACTCACGCTACTCATGGGAGTACGTACAATCTCCTTACAGATGGCACTGGAATTAAACTCAGAACTCTGGAACACTCCAAGCTGTAATAGCATTGCGCTAGCCACTACACTACCGTGGCGCCCCAGTGCTAGGTTACCTTTAATTCTACTATTCTATGTTCTGTCATCTCTAGCAAGCAGATAACACCTAATTTTAGCACCAGTCTTGAAACACAAAGCTAAAGGATTGAAAAGAGCCAAGGTATCCAAATTATTCATGTCATACTGAGGGATGGAGTCTGGTCATTGCACAAAATGTGTCAATGCTTGTTGAATTGGTAGGAACTCTTTTGTGTCATTCAAGGTTACAGCTTTAAGAGCCACATCAGTGACCTGTGAATCTAAACAGACTTTCCGAGGAGTGCCACACTGTCATAGGTACTGTCTTTTGTGAGGGACAATTAGGCAAGGCCTTTGCTGCCTTTGTAGATGGATGTATTAAAACGGTGCCACAGAACAATTTTGAAGAGAAGCAGGAGAGTAACTCTAGGAGTTATGGCCAATATTTATCCATTAACCTGCATTTCTAAAACAGATTCAAAGAATGGAGGGAAGCAGCAACAGTGGAGAAATTACTTTAGCCATAGATGAAACCAACCTCCTATCATGGATTCCATATACACTTCCCTGCCGAGGAAAATCAGGCAACATAACAAAGTACCATTCCCACCCAGGTTGTCTCTCTTATCCCTCTCCCACTGGACAGAAGATATAGAAGCCTGATATCCATAACCACTAGGCTCAACGACAGCTTCAATCCCACTGTTATCAGTCCGTAGAGCAGAACGCTCATACTCTCTAAGATACGGTCTTGAATTCTTCATTTCCCAATCTACCTTGTTGTGGCTCTAGTATCTTTATTTGTCTACCTGAACTGCAATTTCTCTGCAGCAGCTGCTGCAAATACTGCATATCCTGCATTCCACTTTATTTTTAGTACACCAATGCACTTCTGTATGGCAGAATCTGGCTGGCTGGCATGCGAAGTGCAAGCTCTTCGTTCTGTTTTACTACATGTGACAATAACGAACCAATACTAATACCAAACAGATTGCTTTATTCTACATGCTATAATTCCTGGTAGAGGAACACTGTGCACAAATTGGTTGTCACAGTGACTGCAGTTCAAACATACTCTATTGGCTTCAAAGGGCATTTGGGATATTCAGAAAGAGACATGAGGACAATAATTAATTGTAATGTTCAGTTTTTTGTTCGATATACTCTTTTTCAATGCTGCTGAACACATTCTACCAACAGTCAGTGAAACAGTGTCAAAATATACTAGTTCAGTTGTGTCACGCATAATATTACATCAAAGTTCAAAGTTAAAGATAATATCAACTCTCAATGTTTCAAAATCTTTCAATATATTTCAAAATCTTCTTTTTCAAATGAAATTCCAATCCGACCTCAGTATGAATCCTTCCAATTTAAATGGATGCTCTTTGAGTTCATCAGTACTTATTGTGAGACTTTAACAAGGAAAAACACCCTGACTTTTAACGTACTATTTTTTTCCATTAGTGATCATAATTACATATTTTACTGTGTTGAGATTGTTTTTGAAAGATGATTACATGGTGACACGGTAACATGGCGGTTAGCGTAATGCTGTTACGGCGCCACGGTCTGTAAGGAGTTCGTACATTCTCCTTGTGACCACAAGGGTTTCCTCTGGATGTTCCGGTTTCCTCCCACGTTCCAAAGATGTACCAGTTAGTAGGTTAATTAGTCACATGGTCACATGGGTGGTGCAGGCTTGTTGGGCCTGAGCGGTCTGTAACCGTGCTATATCTCTAAATAAGTATTTAAAAATCAAGGATGTGTCAATGGTATTGCCCATCAACATTATGACATTCTTACCAAATCCTGCACCAGCCTTGGAGCAGCTTTGAACCAAACCCAAGATGATATGATAAAAGTGCCCTCTTTTGCAATGTAAGAGGTTTTAACACATTTGCTGGTGGGCATGAGTTCACTATACCAGCTATCCATAATTCATGTCTAAATTGGCACTAAATTTACAACTGGCTCAAGATGGCTAATGTGGCAAATGAGGGAGCAGTTCTCTCCATCTGCTTTTCCCTTAGCCTGCCTTGGCTTGGCTCAAGATGACTAATGTGGCAAATGAAGTAAAAGAGGGAGCAGTTTACTCCATCTGCTTTTCCCTTCGCCTGTTTGTGCAAATTATCTGTCTGATAATCTTGGATAGGAGCCGTGGTTTCTAATCCCCTTGTGTTAAGCGCTGTTTTGAAAGAAGCTTTGTTCATTTGATTCCTGTGATATCGGACCACAGTCGTCGAGAGGAAGCCTGTATATTTATTAATTTATTCAGATAAATGGTATAGAACAGGTCCTTCCACTTCACCAAGCCACGCCACCCAGCAACCTGACCGATTTAACCCTAGCCTAATCACAGGACAATTAACCAATAACTAGTACATTGTTGGACTGTGGGAGGACCTGGAGGAAATCCATGTGCACATAATAGAGTAGTTTTGAGTGAGAAGATCAGCATTGAGAATTAGGTTTATTATCACTGTCTTGTATGATGTGGAAGTTGTTATTTGGTGGTAGCAATACAGGACAAAAACATTAAATTACGATGAAATTGCAAAATAATTAAAATAATCAAAGAATTGAATTGACTTCATTACTTACATCCTTCATATTCATGAGGAGTAAAAATCTTCACGCTATGTCTCCATCTAAATGTGCAACTTATAGTAATTTATAATAAATATTATGTACAACAGGATAGTCAATATAACATAGAAATACAGCTGTATCAGCATGAATTAATCAGTCTGATGGCCTGGTGGAAGAAGCTGTCCCAGAGCCTGTTGGTCCTGGCTTTTATGCTACGGTACCGTTTCCCAGATGGTAGCAGCTGGAACAGTTTGTGGTTGGGGGACTCGGATCCCTAATGTTCCTTCGGGCCCTTTTTACACACTTGTCTTTGTAAATGTCCTTAATAGTGGGAAGTTCACATCTACAGATGTGCTGGGCTGTCCGCACCACTCTCTGCAGAGTCCTGCTATTGAGGGAAGTACAGTTCCCATACCAGTGAGTGATGCAGCCAGTCAGGATGCTCTCAATTGTGCCCCTGTAGAAAGTTCTTAGGCCCATACCAAAGTTTTTCAACTGTCTGAAGTGAAAGAGGTGCTGTTGTGCCTTTTTCACCACACAGCCGGTATGTAGAGATCACGTGAGCTCCTCAGTGATGTTTATGCTGAGGAACTTAAAGCTGTTCACCCTCTCAACCCCAGATCCACTGATGTCAAAAGGAAAGGAATAATAAGGTAGCATTCATGGACCATTCAACAATCTGATGGTAGAGGGGAAAAAGCTGTTCCTGAATTGTTGAGTGTAGATCTTCAGGCTCCTGTACCTCTCCCCAATGATAGTAATGAGAAGAGGGCTTGTCCTGTAAAGTTTGTTCATTATGAGCTGTATTGTATGATGTAGGAGATCATGGCCTTCCCATCACCATGACTGTTCTTAGCAAATTTTTTTTTGCAGAAGTGTTTCTCATTGCCTTCCTCTGGACAGTGTCGTTACAAGGTGGGAGAACCCAGCCATTACCAACACCCTTCAGAGTTTGTCTGCCTGGCGTCAGTGGTCGCATAACCAAAACTTACGATATGGACCACCTGCCTCCATGGTATCATGTAACCCTGACGGGAGTGCTAAGCAGGTGCTACACCTTGCCCAAGGAAGACCTGCAGGCTAGCGGAAGGATGGAGCACCTTCCATCTCCTTTGACAGAGACATATCTCCACCCTGTTACCCCTATCTCCACTCGACCCCCAGTTAATGATGGATGCCATCTCTTGAGGATGTCCTCAATGGCAGGGAGAGCTGTGTCTGTTATGGATCTTTCTGAGTCTATTCTGTATTTATTAAACCTCAGTATGTATTTAGCTCTTATATATTAAGACATTGATTTCAACTGACACAGTGGTGTCAAGAAAATAACCTCTCCCTCAATGTCGTAAAAACAAAGGAGCTGGTTGTGGACCACAGGAGGAATGGAGACAGGCTAACTCCGATTGACATTAATAGATATGGGGTTGAGAGGGTGAACAGCTTTAAGTTCCTCAGCATAAACATCACCAAGGATCTCACGTGGTCTGTACATACTAGCTGTGTGGTGAAAAAGGCGCCTCTTTCACCTCAGATGGTTGAAGTAGTTTGGCATGATCCCCAAATCCTAAGGACTTTCTACAGGGACACAATTGAGAGCATCCTGACTGGCTACATCACTGCCTGGTATGGGAACTGTACTTCCCTCAATCGCAGGACTCTGCAGAGAGTGGTGTGGTTTAAGTCCTGTGTTTAGGCTAGTGTTAAATAGGTGGGTTGCTGGGTGGCGCAGCTCGTCGGACTGTACATCCAAATAAATAAATAGATTGATAGGTAGATAGATAGATGGATGGATAGGTAGATACAGTGTCTATAAAAATTCAATCACAGTAGATTTAATTTGGCTTTTTTTGATACAGATCAACAGAAAAAGACTCATTTGTGTCAAAGTGAAAGCAAATCTGTACAAAGTGATCTAAGTTAATTAAAAATATTAAACACAAAATAATTGATTGCATAAGTATTCACCCCTTCAAGTCAGTATTTAGTAGATGCACCTTTGGCAGCAATTACAACCTTGATTCCATGTGGATAGGTCTATCAGCTTTGGAAATCTGGGCACTGCAATTTCTCCCCATTCTTCTTTACAAAACTGCTCAAGCTCTGTCAGATTGCATGGGGATTGTCAGTGAACAGGCTTTTTACAGCCCAGCCACAAATTCTCAATTGGATTGAGATCTGAACTCTGACATAGACACTCCAGAACACTAACTTTGTTATTTTTAAGTCATTCCTATATAGTTTTGGCATTACGCTTGGGACCATTGTCTTGCCGGAAAACAAATCTTCTCCCAATTTGCAGATCTCTTGCATACTGCATCAGGCTTTCCTGAAGGATTTCCCTTTATTTTGCTGTATTCACTTTACCCTCTACCTTCAGAAGCCTTCCAGGGCCTGCTGCAGTGAAGTATCCCCACAGCATGATGCAGCCACCTCCGTGTTTCACTAAGTGATGGTGTGTTTTTGATGATGTGTGGTGTTTGGTTTATGCCAAACATAGCATTTTATCCAACCATAGAACCTTCTTCCAGCTGACTTCAGAGTCTTCCACTTGCCTCTGGTAAACTCTAGCCAAGATTTCATGGGAGTTATTTTGAACTGTGGCTTTCTCTTTGACAGTGTTCCATAAAGCTGTGACTGGTCACACACCCGGGCAACTGTTGTATCTGCAGTCTCACCCATCTCAGCCACTGAAGCTTGTAACTCCTCCAGGGTTGTCATAGGTGGTCTCCCTCACCAGTCCCCTTCTTGCACGGTCACTCAGTTTTTGAGGACTGTCTGCTCTAGGCAGATTTACAGTGTGCCATATTCTTTCCATTTTTTGATGATTGACTTAACTGTACTTCAAGGAATATTCAGTGACTTGGAAATGTTCCTGTATCCATCTCCTGACTTGTGGTTTTCAATAACCTTATCGCGGAGTTGCTTGGAGTGTTCTTTTGCCTTCATGGTGTAGTTTTTGCCAGGATACTGACTCACCAGCAGTTGGACCTTCCAGATGCAGGTGTATTTTCACTACAATCCATTGTAATACCTTAACTGCACACAGGTCTCCAAAAATAGATCTCCATTTAACTAATTTATGTGATTCCTAAAGCCAATTGGCTGCACCAGTGAGGATATGGTGCGTCATATTAAAGGGAGGGTGAATACTTATGCAATCAATTATTTAGTGTTTATATTTGTGGTTAATTTCAATCACTTCACAGAGATCTATTTTCACTTTGACAGGAAAGAGTCTTTTTCTGTTGATCAATGTCAAGAAAAAGGCAAATTAAATCCAGTGTGACTTAACGTTGTAAATCAATGAAACATGAAAAACTTCCAAGGTGGGTGTGGGTGAACAGCTTTTATAGGTACTGTAGATAGATAGATAGATAGGTAGATCGGTAGATAGATAGATGTATCTTGTTTCTCCAATATAGTGGAGTTTGTACTATAAGCAGAATACAGAGAATACACAGAAAAGAACATCAATACCTCACTGTTTGGCTTGAGAGACTATCTGGAGTCCTGAATGGAGGCACGGAGAAGTTGAAAAGGAAAGTGTTCTGCCTACTGTTGTTTATGAGGGCAGTTAAGAGGAGAATGAGGAGGATGATGATGGACTGGACTAAAAACTTGCTGAAGCATCAGCCTCTCTGGCCATTAAAAAGGAGAGGCAGGGAGAGAGAGGTATGTTTGGTGCTGACTTCACACAGGAGATGTCCAGACTGGTGATGATCTGTGAATATGAAGCTTGAGAAGAAGATAGACACCCTGACTAATCTGGTAAAGTTCAACGTCAACCAGAGTGCTAAAAAGCAAATAAACTTAAGACGCTGGAACTGTGAAATTAACAGAGAAGATGCTGGAAATACTCAGCAGGTCAGGTAGCATCTGAAGAAGGGTGCAGGGGAGATCATTACCAGAAGTTTGAGAAATCAATGTTCATGCCATCAGCTTGGAGACTACACAAACAGAATATAAGTTGTTGCTCCTCCAGTCTGAGTGTGGCCTCATTGTGACAGTTGAAGTGGCCATGGATTGACATGCTGGTATGGGAATGGGAAGTGGAATTAAAATGGGTGACCAGTGGGAGATCACAGTTTTGCTGGCGGATGGAGTGTAGGTGCTTGGTGAAGTGGTCTTCCAACCTATGTTGGGTCTCACCGATATACAGGAGGCCACACTGACACCTCCCTCCTCTTTCTCGATCTCTCTGTCTCTATCTCTGGAGGCAGCTTATTGACTGATGTCAATCATAAACCCACTAGCCCTCACAGCTATCTGGACTATACCTCTTCCCACCCTGTTACTTGTAAAAACACCATCCCTTCTCTCAATTCCTCCATCTCCACTGTATCTGCTCTGAAGATGAGGCTTTTCATTCCAGAGTGAAGGAGATGTCCTCCTTCTTCAAAGAAAGGGGCTTCTCCTCTTCTACCATCAATACTGCCCTCAACCGCATCTCTTCCATTGAGCGCATGTCTGCCCTCACTCCATCCTCTGACCACCCGACCAGGGATAGGGTTCCTCTTGTCTGTTGAGTTCCGTTCACTTGGGTAATGTATTTAGTACGCATGCACACTCTCCCTGTTATGTGTGTGTGTGCTTGTGGAAGAAGTGAAGGAAGACTTTGAAAGTAAAGTTATTTAAACAAAAGAAAAATGTGTCCTTGTTGTTTGCTCATTAGCAGTGATAGCAGAGAATGGCTTCCAATTATAGGGTCCCACCAGCATTTGATGAGAACAAGCCTTATGCAAGCTGGAAAAATGAAACTGGATTGTGGACTCGTGTGCTGGAACTGGAGAAGATGAAGCAAGTCTTAGCACATTGGTGCATGCGCTGGTGCTTTTGGAAAGAGCAAGAGAGACCATGATGGGAATTTCTGTGGAAGACTTTACTCAAACTAATTCCGACTGTTGCCTTAGAGGCCTTTTCTCCAACAATCTTCATATATGCGGATATAAGTTCTGTACATACTGTTAATGTTAGCCATCTGTCCTTTATGTCTAGACATGCAGTATTCAACAATTTAAAAGTTAATACAGCATCAGGAAGTTTCCATTTTGTATTTATGCACGAAGTGTAATTTGGTTCAAAATCAGCCATATTTTTAGAGTTGTCTTTATAAATGTTGTCAAAGTCTGAATATGCCTCATAAATCCGATCCTTCCTTCAAAAAAAAACAGAGTCAAGTGCATTTATTAGTATATTTCCTGCAAAAATAAGGCAAACAAAATGTTACATTGAAATGGAGGTGGTACCAGTGAACATTCCATTACTCTTGAGAGAAAGCAGGAGCAGTACTGGATATGGAGAATGACCAAGCAATGATGTTTCAAGAGGCAGTGTCTCTTGAGTTCAGCAGCTCTGGACATTACTGTGTGAACATTCTAGATAAAGACACTACTGAGAACCAATGTGAGAGTGAAGCACTAAATGTCACACAAAACATAACCATAAATGAGAATGCAAAATGTTGCTCAAACTTCACAAGCAGTTTGGCCACACTTCAATAGACAGACTTCAGAAACTGCTCAGGAGTTCAGGAAACAAAGATGCAGATTATTTTTCCATTCGAAAGCAGATAATTGACAACTGTGAGACATGCCAAAAGTTTGGAAAGCCCAAGCCTACAGTTGGTCTGCCACTAGCATCTGAAAACAATGAGTCAGTAGCCATAGGCCTACATGAACTGGAGCAAGGATCGTGGTATCTCTACGCCATTGCTGAGTTCACACGTTTCAGTGCCAGTAGCATCATAAATACAAAGAGACCCTCAGAGATAGTAAAAACTTCATCCATTCCTGGATGGCTCACCTCGGAATATACTCAGTGATAATGGCGGAAATTTTAATTATGATGAATTCAGAGATATGGTAGAGGACTTTAACACTGAAACAAAGACAACAGCAGCGTATAGTCCTTGGAGTAATGGACTTCTGGAGCGACATAATCAGACACTTACTGAAATAATGCTGAAGATAAAGAAAAGCAATGACTGTGACTGGAACACAGCCCTGGACTGGGTCCTTATGGTGAAGAATACCCATGCACAGTATACATGGCTATAGCCCATATCAGTTGGTGTTTGGTCAGAATCCAGACCTTCCCTCTGTACTGGTTGACAGACCACCTGCTCTAGAGGGCACTACAAAGAGCCCTGACGAAGGGTCTCAGCCTGAAACGTTGACTGTTCGTTTCCACGGATGCTGCCTGACCTGCTGAGTTCCTCCAGCATGTTGTGCGTGTTACTATAAGGAGTGAGTAGGTTGGAAAACATATTTCAGCACTGCATGTATCAAGGGAGGCTTTCACTGAAGCAAAGTGTTCAAAGAGAATTCGAAGAGCACTGAGGGCACAGGTCCGTCCTACAAATGACTAATATGACACAGAGGACAAAGTGTATTACAAAATAGCAGTCTGTACAGAATGGAAAGGTCCTGGAGTTGTCATTGGTCAGGACGGAGTTGAGATGTTCGTGAAACATGGAGGTATATATGTGAAAATGCATCATTCCAGGTTACGTAAAGCAGAAACGGAAGACATTCAGAACTCCACAGAGAATGAAACAAAAAATGAAAAGAACTTACCTAGCATCCGGTCACACGACAGAAACAGGGATGAGGAGAGTGCAGCTAAGGACCCACCAGAGTTGCTCAATGGTGGCACAGACAGTGCTGAAGAGATTGCAGTTGGGAACACACCAGACTTGCCTGAACAGGAATTATATTGCAAATACAACATGGAAGTTTCAGTCTTGAAACAGGACAAACTGTGAGATTTATAGACCAAAACTCTGGTACCTTATGCAAAGCTGAAACCTTAGGATGAGTAGGGAAAGCTACTGGGAAAAACAAAAGTTGAATTACCTAGAACCAGTCACGGTCACTGGTGCTGCAGGGTCGGACAACATGTCATAATGTAGACAGACTTCATATTGAATCAAGTATAGATCAGGCTGAAACTTCTGAGAAGTATCAAGATGAAGTGTCCTAGTAACTAAAGAGGTGTCATTTGAATCTGCAAAACAGGATGAAATCAGAAGTTGGAGAAATAATAGAGTGTTTGAGGAAGCAGGGACGTTGGCCATAAGACAGTGTCCTCAAGATGGGTAAACACCTGGAAAGAATCCCGACCAGCAATTATACCAAAAGCATGTCGAGTGGCTAGAGGTTTTGACAAACTGAACATAGAACTCTGAAAAGACTCACCAGCATGTTCGTCAGGGTCTCTCCGACTACTTCTGTCAATGATAAGTCAAAAGCATTAGCAACCCCATTGTATGGACGTAAAATCCGCATTCATACAGGGAATGGAACTATCACGTGACATTTCTATTAACCACCCCCACCTCCACCCCCAGCTGAAGCTAGAAATGAAGGAACACTGTGGAAACTCAAAAGTGTGTGTATGCATCACTCTACTGGTATAAAAAGCTCAAGGAGATAATGTTGAAAACAGGTGGAAAGATCACAAGTGGATCCAGCTGATTTTTATTGGCAAGATTCAGGATAACATGAGATTGGAATTCTTGCCTCTCATGTAAATGACTTCATATGGGGAGGGTCACAAAACTTTCCCACAACAGTTATCTCTCAGCTAAAGTCATCCGTTCAGGTTGGAGGGGAGGAACATGATTCTACTATGTAGACCTCCTTGCTGTTGATGGAACAGTACAACTGCACCAAGAAAGCTACATCGGGAATCTTCAGACCATCCGCATGGAATCCTCTCGTGCCACACAGCGGCATGCACCTGTCAGTGAAGATGAAACTGAGCAACTTCGGTCAAAGATAGGCCAAATTTTATGAGTGGCAAGACAGAGTAGACTTGACATCATGTTTGATGCCTGCAACTTGGCATCCAGCACAAAAATGCTGCAGTACAAACTTTACATGAGGTAAACAATATAGTGCACAGAATTCAATCTGAAAAAGTAGTCTCGAAGTTTCAACAGCTTGGAAAAGACAATTCACTGAGGCTCGTTGTCTTCAGTGATGCTTGACTTGGAAATCTTCCTGATGGGGTACTCAAGGGGGACACCTTCTTATTGTACTGATGGGAAAAGAGGGAAGGTTTGCACCACTCTATTGGCAATCAAAAAGGATCCAAAGATTTGTACGGTGTATGCTGGCAAGAGAAACCCTGGCAATGTCTGAGTTAGTCCTGACGAAGGGCCTTGGCCTGAAACATCGACTGTACCTCTTCCTAGAGATGCTGCTTGGCCTGCTGCGTTCACCAGCAACTTTGATGTATGTTGCAATGTCTGAAGTATTGCCAATGCTGTTTTTCTGGTCACACTTTGTTCTGAGCTTTTCCATGGTGACCCAAAGAAGCGCAGCCTCCATATAACTTGTGTCATCTTTGTTTGATGTTATCAATCCACCAAGTCAGTTACAGAAAAGAGGCTTTGTCTAGAGATAAGTAGCATCAAAGAACTTATCCAAGCACAGAAAATTCATCATCTGTTATGGTCAACTACAAAGGAACAACTAGCTGACTGTCTCACAAAGAAGGAAGCTCCAACTTTTGTGCTGCTGAAGGCACCGAGTGAAGGCATTTGGTCCCTTAAGAATTGTATTAACTTCAAGGGTTAGAACTGATTCCCATATCCTAATGGACATTGGAGTTGTTTGGACATTACAATAATCTAATTATTTTAATAATTTAGTTTTTACTTATAAAAGGATGGGAGATAGTTGAATTTTGTTCATTTGGGCTTTGTAAGTATTTAGTACGCTTGCGCACTCTCTCTTGTTATGCGTGAGCGTGTGTGTGGTGGAAAAGGAATTATGGGATATAAAGGTGGTGGCCCTCAGGTATTGAAGGGAGACGTTGAGAGTAAAGTTGTTTAAACAAATGAAAAATCCGCATCCAATACATAATTCTCTGGAACTTTAGTCATCTCCAACAGGATCCCACCACCAAGCACATCTTTTCCTCCTCCCCGCTTCCCACGTTCTGCTTTCCACAGGGATCAGGACTCCCTTGTCCCTTCGTCTCTCCCCACCGATCTCCCTCCTGGCATTTATCCTTGCAAGTGGATCAAGTGCTACACCTGCCCCTCACCTCCTCCCTCTCTACAATTCAGGGCCCCAAACAGTCCCTCCTGGTGAGGCGACACTTCATCTGTGAGTCTGTTGGAGTCATCTACTCTATCCTGGTGCGGCCTCCTGTATATCAGTGAGACCCAACGTAGATTGGGAGACTGCTTTGCCAAGCACCTATGCTCTGTACTTCAGAGGAAGTGGGATCTCCCAGAGGCCACTGTTTTTAATTCCACTCTCCATTCCCATTCCAACATGTCAGTCCATGGCCTCCTCTGCTGCTGTGATGAGGTCACTCTCAGGGTGGAGGAGCAACACCTCATATTCTGCCTGGGTAGCCTCCAACCTGATGGCATGAACATTGATTTCTTGAACTTTTGCTAATTCCCCCCCTTCACCATTCCCCATTCCCTTTTCCGTCTCTCGCCCTAACTCCTTACCTCCCCATCATCTCCATCTGGTCCCCTTCCCCCATTTTTTTCTTCCATGGCCTTCTGTCCTCTTCTATTAGATTTCCTCTTCTCCAGCCTTTTATCTCTTTCACCAATCAACTTCCCAGCTCTTTACTTCACCCCTCCCCTCCTCTGGTCAGCTATCACCTTGTGTTTCTTCCTCCCCTTCCTCTTACCTTCTAGTTCTTATGCCTCATCTTTTTTTCCTTCAGTCCTGATGAAGGATCTCGGCCTGAAATGTCGACTATACTCTTTTCCATAGATGCTGCCTGGCCTTCTGAGATCTAGCATTTTGCGTGTGTTGCAAGAACCTATCAACCTTCACTTTAAATATACCCAATGAGGTCCTCTACAGCTGCCTGTAGCCATGAATTCCACAGATTCACCACCATCTGGCTAAAGAAATTCCTCCTCATCTCTGCTCTAGATGGACATCTCTAGAATCTGAAGCTGTGTCCTCTGGTCCTAGACTCCTCCACTATAGGAAGCATCCTCTCCACATCCAGTCTATCTAGGCCTTTCAATATTCGATAGTTTTCAATGACACCTCCCCTCCCAAAATTCTCCTAATCTCCAGCACATGCAGGCCCAGAGGCAGCAAACACTCCTCATACGCTAACCCATTTTACTCCTGGGATTATTTTCATGAATCTCCTCTGGACCTTCTCCAATGCCAGCACATCAGAAATAGAGTTCAGAGGAAGGGTCTGCATTCTCATTCCACAGATACTCCTGACTTGCTGAGTGAAGGAGCTGTGTCACGTATAGCATCTTTAGTCTAAGCAGTTTATGTTCTTTGATACCCAATTATATCTATTTTTTGTTGACACCCATCTAATAAATCTTTCCTCATCTAATTGCTATTGTCTTTCAGCCTGCACCATTGCCCCCTTTGTCAATCCATCCCTCTTGCCTCCTCCCATTATACTTCTTATTCATCCCCTCTCCCTCCTTTTCCCTGCCTTCATTTTTGCTTAAAATTTGAAAATATTTCTTTCTTTTTCCAGTTCTGATGTTTGGTTATTGATCTAAACACTATTCTAGGGCACCACAGTAGTGAAGTGGTTAGCACAACAGTATTATAGCTTGGGGCGTTGGACTTCAGCGTACATTTCTGGCGCCGTCTGTAAGGAGTTTTTAACGTTCTCCCTGTGACAGCGTAGATTTCCCCCAGGTGCTCCGGTTTCCTCCCACAGTCCAAAGGCGCATCGGTTAGTGAGGTAATGGATCATTGAAAATTGTCCTGTGATTATGCTAGGGTTAAATAGGTGAATACTGTGTGGTGTGGTTAGCTTGGCCAGAAGGACCTGTTCTGCACTCCACCTCTGAATAAAATAAAACATTCTCTCCCCATAGATGCCGTCTGATGCCATTTACATAATTAGGCCAGACTTTTTACTTATTTAGCAATACAGCTTGGAGAAGGCCCTTCCTGCCATAGATCCTACCAGCCCCACTAACCCCCAATAATCACAATTTAACCCTAACCTAACTTCGGCACTGTTTACCATGGCCAATTAGTCAGGACAAAGGGTCTCGGCCTGAAATGTCGACTGTACCTCTTCCTAGAGATGCTGCCTGGCCTGCTGCGTTCACCGGCAACTTTTATGTGTGTTGCTTGAAATTCCAGCATCTGCAGATTTCCTCGTGTTTGCGTTTTTAAATTAATCTACCTGGTATGTCTTTGGACTGTGGGAGGAAACTGGAGCGCTTTGGGAATGCCCATGCATTCCACAGGGAGGATGTACAGAGGCTCCAAGAAGACGCCGAAAGTGAACTCCGAACTCCAATGCCCTGAGCATTGCACTAACGGCTCTGCTGCCATGACACCCAAATTCCTTGAATTCAGTTTGCTTTGAATCTAAATTAAAAGTAAAAGGAATTGTAGAAAATTGTAGAAGGGGATAGCACTCTAGCATAGTGGTTAGTACAATGCTTTACCCTACCACTGACCTCCTGGTCTAGTGATATTTACTAGGAGTGTGGTGTACATTGGGCCCTTAGCACAACACTTCACTGTGCAGGCGACCCAGGTTCAATTCCCACCACTGTCTGTAAGGAGTCTGTATGTTCTCCCCATGAAAAGTGCGGGTTTCCTCTGGGTGCCACAGTTTCCTCCCACATTCCAAAGACGTGCCAGTTGCTACATTAATTGGTCTTTGTAAGTTGTCTCGTAATTAGGCTAGGATTAAATTGGGAGTTTGCTGGGCAGCATCGCTTGAAGGGCCGGAAAGGCCTATTCAAAGTTCAAAGTTCATTTATTATCAAAGTATGTATGAAGTATACATTCCTAAGATTTGTCTTCCCACAGACAGCCACGAAAAAAATACATGGAACCTGCTCAAAGAAAACATTAAACACCCGACACTCACACAAAAAAAAGAACAAATTGCACAAATGGCAAAAAACAAGTGAAAAATACAAAATACGAAACTTCGTACTGCAGAGTCATTAAAATAGCCTAGGATTATTCTGTTTAGTTCATTAGTTTATTTAGTTTATTCTGTGCTGTCTCTCAATAAATAAATAAATAGATAATCAAATAAAATGAAGTTCAGTAATTAATCAGCTTGAAAAAGTGGAAATCCGAGTCATGCAGAAAGTGATCATGCTACTGAGAAATACAACCTGATATACAGAGTGCACTGTAAACACAATCAATGAATTGCTGCATAGATTTAACAATATTAGCTGTTCATAGATTTCAGCATCTTTTTTAAGTTGATTCTAACCCTTTTGAGTGACCGCATGGAGACACAGAGGTGGACAACCCATTCTTTTCAGAAACTGTCATCTCTTTCCAGTCTTTGTGATCTGGGCTGGTAAAATACTGTTATCCTATCTACACAAAATCAGGACTCAGTTGTTAATGTCATTTAGACTAAATTAACATATTTTTTCTGTCTACTTAAACTGAAAAAAATCTCAGAGCAGCCCATTATGTCCTGAATGAGATGTCATCTTCAATTTACGAGGTTGAGCTAAATTAATTTACCACTCTTATTCAAAAACACATTCAGCATGTGCCCTGCAAAATAATAGCTTAATAGTCCAACTTATTACAAGTAATGGTGTATTTTTCAAATCGTAATTAGCAGTCTTAAGTAAATACAGGCCACTTGATCACATACCCAATGATGAGGAACATGTAGAGATAAAATAGGAAGCTCACTGTCCTGAAATTTCTAGTGTGGTACATTGGCTAAAAAATGGTTTTCTCCTGATCAGTACTTGTCACTCAGTTAACAACCTTAGAACATCACATCTTATGTGGTATATCAGATTATGCTATGTACAGATAAGATGCCATATTTCCAATGTTATTACAATGATTATTCCTTGGAATAAGCATGGCACTGGTTGCAAAGGACATTGAGAATTCTATTGTAAGGGTTCATATAAATGCAATTATTCCTTTTCTTCTGATATTACATTAACTGCAGCTGCAAAGATAGGTTAACAAAGATTAATGAAAACTTAAGTCATAAACCTCCCAGAGGACCACAACCTTATCATTGAGTTTTGAGGCTTGCATGCCTCAAAGACCCAAAGATCCATGTTGGCTGGATTTAGTGCTTCATGCTTTGGCCCTTGGTAGGGTCACCCATGCCAAGCCCATCAAAGGACAGAGACCAAAATAAGAGTAGTCCAATGATCCTCAAGGTTTGGGTTTCATCTCAGGGTTAACAACCCTGACTGGTAAAACAAAATTGTTATGGAAACATCAATGAAGAATCCTTCAACACCTGAGTGCGACAGTATTCCTGAGACTCCACCCGGGACTTGCATGACTCACAGTAGTGAAAACTGAGAGGAAGCTATGGCACGATGAAGGAAGCTAAACAGCACTAGAGTAGTCCGAAAGTTCCTAGCAATTGAGAAATGCTTAGCTATGTCCATACCTCAGGTTTTACCTGCTTGAGCTGAAAAAAGTAAAAATATAACAATAATTACAATAATAATTTTATATAGAGAGCACTTTTCATACAGATGATGTAGTTCAGAATGCTTTACAATGGAATGAAAGAACAAACGTGAAAATAAAAAAATAAAACAAACATGAATGTAAAAGACAAAATGATGTTAGTTAAATGCAAGGTTAAATAAATAGGCTTTGAGCTGGTTTTAAAAGTGTCAACTGAGTCTGGATCCTTTGTAGTTTTAGGCATTGAGTTGACTGTTGACTTTAGGTGGTTCACAGGTTCACCAACAACATCAGATTAATGCCATCAAACCCCACCAGACCGAACAAACATCTGAACCACAACACAAGCAAATCCTAATGTCAATCTGCCGCCTTTATTAAGTCTGGTCTTTATCTCCAATGAGGCATTTGGCTCATAACCAATGTTCCCTCCAATTTGTAACATCTAGTGCATGCAAAAGTCTTGTGTTGTGCAATTTTTTAGCTAGTGACAAGTGTGCACTGAATAATTTCTTCAATAAAATCAGTATAAGTAAGCCAGTTTTAAAGTCTACAGACAAATCATTGTCAACTCCACGTTGTCAACACCATCAACATCAGAAACAGGTAAAGGAAATGTGATTATGTATAATCACAGAATATACTTAACATGCCAACGATGACAACCTGTTGTTTGCAGTTTAAATTCCTTTGTGCTCTAGTAGCAAAAGATGTGTGCCTGAAGCCATGGGAGCAGGTGGTGGATGGTCGTGTGAGCAGCTGCTGCATATCACAAGTCCTGGTTACGTGATCACTGACACCAGGCAGACGATCTCTAAGCATATTGATAATGACTGGGGTCACATATCTTGTAAAGACACTGCCCATAAGAAGGCAACGTTAAGCCACTTCTGCAGAAAAACATGCCAAGAACAATCATGGTCATGGAAAGACCATGATCGCCCACATCATATGACATGGCACATAATGAATGAACCCATCCACCTGCATCCAGACCATAGCACTCCATACCCCTCCCATCCATGTATCCATCCAAAGTTTTCTGAAACGTTGAAATCAAACCCACGTCCACCGCTTGCTCTGGCAGCTCATTACACGTTCTCACCCCTCTGAGTGAAGAAGTCTCCCTCATGTTCCCCTCAAACAATTTAACTTCCACCCTGTGATGAGCTTGTACGTTCTCCCCATGACCATGTGGGTTTCCTCTGGCTCCTCTGGTTTCAGTCCTAAGACATACCAGTTGGTAGGTTAATTGGTCATAAATTGTCCTGTGATTAGGCTAGGATTTGTCAGAGAACTGATGGGTAGTATGGCTCGATGGGCTGGAAGAAACACATTCCATGCTGTATCTCAATAAATAACTACACCTAGAAATAAATGTACCCATGGCCTCTAGTTCTAATTTCACTCAACCTCAGGGAAAAAAGCATTTATTGATAGAACTCATAATTTTTTCTACCTCTATGAAATCTCCCCTCGTACTCCTACATTCTAAGGAATGTAATTGCTCTGTGAAGTGGTAATCTACTAGGTCTTTTCACAGACAGCTATCTTTGTCAGCATTAACTCGTCAAGGGGCCTATGACTCTATGGAGCAGTTTAGAGTCACAAATGGGACAAAGTAATGGGGGCAAATTCTTACCTTGAACCAGATGGATTTTTATGGTAGTTATGTCCGTACGGATAGTGTAGTGGTATCCACACCTGGACTTCGGAACAAGATGGTCCTGGGTTCGAATCCAGCCAGCTCCTTTGCTTGCTTTCCATCTGTGCTGGGTTGAGAGTCGAGCTCGCAAATCGTCCTCGTATAACAGGCAAACACAAAAGAAATGGCAGGATTGCTGCCCATTGCACCAAACAAGGTGTGTGTGTTGGGGGGGGGGACCTTTACCTCACTTTATCTTTACTGGTAGTTTAAAGCACTGGTACTACCTTCCTGATTTACTTGTTTAACGTTTCAAATGCCCCGTTGGGTGAAATTGTGTCTCAGGATCACTGGATGTGAGGGCAGTAGGTAAAACACTATTCTACCCCACTTCCCTCTCACTGTTGGTATCTCCTGTTACTTGCTCCATTTGACCTAGATACACAGCACAGCCCCTAATGTGAGCATCAATTGCTGTTTCTGTACCTTTGCTGCAGGCCATCACCTCACCACGGCTGTTGATTTAGAACCTGCCATACAGCATCTCACAACACCAGTGGCAATTAAAGTGGAATATACAGGCTAGCCACAGGCACGGCAGCATCTGCAACGAATGCTTCCCCCGTTACCATAGAGACTGGCCCATACTCCATCCATTGTAAGTGCACAAGTCACTATTTCATTGGAAGCTCCACTGAGCAGGTTGAGCAAATTACATTGGCACCATTGAAATATTACTATAATCTTCCCGCCGGCAGATTATCACTGGGCAGACACATCCCTCCCTGAACAAGAAGTCACAGCAACACCCCTAGTTCCTAAGGAGATTAAGGTGACTTGACTTGAATTCTCTTAACATTATTGACAATGCCACTGTAATAGTTGTCCCATTTTCTACAAGTTTTGTAAAGGTAGGAACTTGATGCTAAATGATTTGTTGGGCTAAGAACATTTGACTAACCCAAAGGTAAGGAAACAACTTTCATTAGAGGCAAATGAAATACAAATTATCTTTATGCAGTCACAATGCATCTGTAAAACAATTTTTTTTTGGCATATGAGCTGTCAGCTAAGGTTCATTCAGTTATACTTTAGTCTGATGGTCATCAGGTTGTGGAATTAAATCCCACTGCAGAGGTCTGATTACAATAATTAGGTAGTGTCTCCAATACAGGGCAGAGGGAGTTCTATATGATCTGTGATCATGTTGCTCAGTTGTCACAGAAGAATTTGTCCTCACTGTCCTGGGTAATACTAATTTAACAATCAATGGTAGTATATTATTTTCCAATAATAATTAGGCCACAATACCATAAGACCTTAAGACATAGGAGCAGAATTAGCAACACACATCAAATTTGCTGGTGAACGCAGCAGGCCAGGCAGCATCTCTAGGAAGAGGTACAGTCGACGTTTCAGGCCGAGATCCTTCGTCAGGACTAACTGAAGGAAGAGTGAGTAAGAGATTTGAAAGTTGGAGGGGGAGGGGGAGGGGGAGATCCAAAATGATAGGAGAAGACAGGAGAGGGAGGGATAGAGCCAAGAGCTGGCTGTGATAGCGAGTCTGAGTCAAAATGTGGTCGAAAAGTTGAAGAGCCGAAGAAATTACAGATGGGGAGCAGTGAGAGATGGTTTCACCGAACTCCTGTCGAAGAGAGGATCTAAACTTCTTCGGTGTAGGCATCACCGGAAGAGGCTTCGCAGTAGTGAATTTAAAAACGCAAACAACAGGGATTCTGCAGATGCTGGAAATTCAAGCAACACACATGAAATTTGCTGGTGAACGCAGCAGGCCAGGCAGCATCTCTAGGAAGAGGTACAGTCGACGTTTCAGGCCGAGACCCTTCGTCAGGACTAACTGATTCAGCCCATTGAGTCTGCTCTGCCATTCCACTATGGCTGACTTATTATCCTTTACAACCTCATTCTCCTGCCTTCTCCCTGTAACTTTTGACACCCTGACTCATCAAGAATCTATCAACCTCTGCTTTAAGTATACAGAAGGAGTTAACCTCCACAGCTGTCTGTGGCAATGAATTCCACAGATTCACGACTATCTGGTTAGAGAAACTGCTCCTCTTCTCTGTTCTAAATGGATATCCTCTGATTACGAGGCTGAATCCTCTGGTCTTAGACTCCCCCACTATAGAAATATCCTCTCTTCACCCACTCTATCTAGACTTTACAATCATTAATAGGTTCAATGTTATTTGAGGGAACCTGCTGTGTGCAAATTAGATGCCTTGTGCTCTTCATTTCAATAGTGACCATGCTTCAGAAATAGCTTGACCAGAAGTTTCTCCCCAGTCATTAGAGCTATGTAATCATGCTCTTCGTGTTTTTTATAAATGACCTGGATGAAGAAGTGGAGGGATGGGTTAGTAGATTGGCTGATGACACAAAGGTTGGGGGTGTTGTGGATAGTGTGGAGGGCTGTCAGAGGTTACAGCGGGACATTGATAGGATGCAAAACTGGGCTGAGAAGTGGCAGATGGAGTTCAACTCAGATAAGTGTGAGGTGGTTCATTTTGGTAGGTCAAATATGATGGCAGAATATAGTATTAGTGGTAAGACTCCAGGCAGTGTGGAGGATCAGAGGGATCTTGGGGTCCGAGTCCATAGCACACTCAAAGCTGCTGCACAGGTTGACTCTGTGGTTAAGAAGGCATACGGTGCATTGGCCTTCATCAATTGTGGGATTGAGTTTAGGAGCTGAGAGGTACTGTTACAGCTATATAGGACCCTGGACAGACCCCACTTGGAGTATTGTACTCAGTTCTGGTCGCCTTACTACAGGAAGGATATGGAAACCATAGAAAGGGTGTAGAGGAGATTTACAAGGATGTTGCCTGGATTGGGGAGCATGCCTTATGAGAATAGGTTGAGTGAACTTGGCCTTTTCACTTTGGAGTGTTGGAGGATGAGAGGTGACCTGATAGAGGTGTACAAGATGATGAGAAGCATTGATCATGTGAATAGTCAGATACTTTTTCCCAGAGATGAAATGGCTAGCATGAGAGCACACAGTTTTAAGGTGCTTGGAAGCAGGTACAGAGGAGATGTCAGGAATAATTTTTTTACACAGAGAGTGGTGAGTGCGTGGAATGGGCTGCCGGCAACGATGGTGGAGATGGATACGATAGGGTCTTTTATGAGACTCCTGGACAGGTACATCAAGCTCAGAAAAATAATGGACTATGGGTAACGTTAGGTAATTTCTAAGGTAAGGAAGTGTTCAGCACAGCTTTGTGGGCCGAATGGCCTGCATTTTGCTGTAGGTTTTCTGTGTTTCTGTGTAACAGCAGCTCAGTTTTTTGAATGTTAGAGTCAAATATAACATGTTTAGCAGTACAGATCAATAATGAGGAACTGGATGTTTATATTTTTCAACTTGTAAGATCCTTTATTACATCATGATAAGTTCTATATCAATGCAAGTCTTTATTTATAACCCTTTTTTCAACTTTGCAATTCTCTGGCATATTTTCATGAAACACAAAGTTCAGTCTGCATGCGAAACATCTGAAAAATAACAGACTATGAATCAAAGTGTTAGCAATGCCGTCTGTTCACTTCTTTCCCTGCTCCAGTCTGTTTTAGTTTTCCTAACTTGTCTTTTTGCTTTCCAGGGAATGGCACCACCACGATCCATGAAAAGACTCCAATGAGATAATGCATTTTGTCCCAAACAAAAGCCAATTCATCTCAAACTCCCATCTATTGCAATCATAGGAAACGGATTGACAAGCCGACCAAAACAGTATCGCAATTAAAATAAATAAATGTCATTTCTTTACTGAGGGATACATCACGGAACAGACCCATCTGACCCACTAAGCTGTGCCAGTCAGCAACCCAACTATTGACCCTAGTCTAATTCACAGGACAACTTACAGCAACCAATTAACCTGCTAACTGGTACGCCTTCGGACTGTGGAAGGTAACGGGAGCACCCCAAGGAAACCCACGCGGTCCCGGGGAGAACTCATATTGCAACTCTGAAAGTGGTTAATGGAAGTGAAGGATGGAGAACAATGAACAATCTGCTGGAAAAACTTAGCAGGTCAAACAGCGTTCGTGGGAGGAAAGGAATTGCCAGGTTTTCAAGGCAGAGACCCTGAACCAACCTGAGATATCAATGGTTCCTTTATTCACATCAACACTGCGCTGCCTGCTGATTCACAGGGATTCAGAACCTTTTTTATGCCACAAATTCCAACTATTAACTGAGAGTTCCATGGACCACAGGTTGGGAACCCCTGTGTGTAGTAGATTATTTGTTGCTCCAGATTACAGAATTTGTGGCCTCTTGTGCTCTAATTTTATGTTCCAGCAATCACTTTCTATGCAAACACGAGGAAATCTGCAGATCACATCAAATTTGCTGGTGAACGCAGCAGGTCAGGCAGCATCTCTAGGAAGAGGTACAGTCGACGTTTCGGGCCGAGACCCTTCGTCAGGACTAACTGAAGGAAGGGCTAGTAAGACATTTGAAAGTGGGAGGGGGAGGGGGAGATCCAAAATGATAGGAGAAGACAGGAGGGGGAGGGATGGAGCCAAGAGCTGGACAGTCGATTGGCAAAAGGGATATGAGAGGATCATGGGACAGGAGGCCCAGGAAGAAGGAAAGGGGGGAGGGGGGGAAAACCCAGAGGATGGGCAAGGGGTATAGTGAGAGGGACAGAGGGAGAAAAAGGAGAGAGAGAGAAAGAATGTGTGTATATAAATAAATAACGGACTGGGTACGAGGGGGAGGTGGGGCATTAGCGGAAGTTAGAGAAGTCGATGTTCATGCCATCAGGTTGGAGGGTACCCAGACGGAATATAAGGTGTTGTTCCTCCAACCTGAGTGTGGCTTCATCTTTACAGTAGAGGAGGCCGTGGACAGACATATCAGAATGGGAATAGGACGTGAAATTAAAATGTGTGGCCACTGGGAGATCCTGCTTTCTCTGGCGAACAGAGCGTAGGTGTTCAGCGAAATGATCACCCAGAATTCTGCAGAATTCCTCGTGTTTGCGTTTTGAAACCTGCAGATGCTGGAATTTCAAGCAACACACATAAGAGTTGCCGGTGAAAGCAGCAGGCCAGGCAACACCTCTAGGAACAGGTACAGTCGACGTTTCGGGGTGAGACCCTTTCTATCTTCCTTTCTTCCGTGCTATCTGATCTTGAAATCTTTTTATCCATGTCCAGAAACCCCATGCGTCAAGATCTGGGCTGGCATTGTCGTACCATAATGAGAATGCACTGCAGAGTGACAGTTACCACCTGAAAGAGTAACCCGAAGCCCCATCTATTTGATTGGATAATTTATTTGATTTGTTTTGCGGTATAGCACGGAAAAGTCTCTTCCGGTCCTTCGAGTCGTGCTGCCGCAGCAACACCCCACAATCCCAGATAACCCCAAAATGATCACAGGAGAATTTGCAATGACCAATTAACCTACCTGGTCTTTGGACTGTGGGAGAAAACCAGAACACCGGGGGGAAATCCTTGCATTTCATGGGGAGGATGTACAGAGACTCCTTACAGCACAGTAATGCCGTGGTTAGCGTAATGCTATTACAGAGCCAGCGACACTGATACAATTTGCCACTGCTTGCATGGAGTTTGTATATTCTCGTGGGCTTCCTCTGGGTGCTCCAGTTTTCTACCACAGTCCAAAGATGTACAGATTAGTTGGTTAATTGGTTACAAGTGTCGAAGTGGGGGGTTGGGCTTGTTGGGTGGGAAGAGGGTGGTGTGGGTTCATTGGGTGGGAAATGGGTGGTGTGGGCTTGTTGGGTGGGAAATGGGTGGTGTGGGCTCATTGGGTGGGAAATGGGTGGTGTGGGCTCATTGGGTGGGAAGTGGGTGGTGTGGGCTTGTTGGGTAGGAAATGGGTGGTGTGGGCTCATTGAGTGGGAAATGGGTGGTGTGGGCTCATTGGGTGGGAAGAGGGTGGTGTGGGCTTGTTGGGTGGGAAATGGGTGGTGTGGGCTCATTGGGTGGGAAATGGGTGGTGTGGGCTTGTTGGGTGGGAAGAGGGTGGTTGGGCTCGTTGGGTGGGAAGTGGGTGTTTGGGCTCATTAGGTGGAAATGGGTGGTGTGGGCTCATTGGGTGGGAAATAGGTGGTGTGGGCTCATTGGGTGAGAAGAGGGTGGTGTGGGCTTGTTGGGTGGAAGAGGGTGATGTGGGCTGGTTGGGTGGAAGAGGGTGGTGTGGGCTCATTGGGTGGGAAATGGGTGGTTGGGCTCATTGGGTAGGAAATGGGTGGTGTGGGCTCGTTGGGTGGAAATGAGTTGTTGGGCTCGTTGGGTGGAAGTGGGTGGTGTGGGAAATGGGTTGTTGGGCTCGTTGGGTGGGAAGTGGGTGACGTGGGCCTGCTAGCATGCTATATCTCTTAATAAGTAAATATGAGTTATTCTTGATTGCTTACCAATATGAATCCATAACTCAAGAATATTAGATTGTTAGTTCAGTTATCCTATTGAGACTTGTGGGAGTTCAACATGCAGACAAACTGAGCTTTCTACGTTTGCAGAATATCCACACTTCTAAAATACTTCATACATTGTAAATTGACCATGAAGTAACCTCAATGAATCTGTTTTTGAAAATGTGGCATCTTGACTTTTTTTTTGTTTCCTCTTTCTCTTCCTCTTTTCTTTTTTGTTGAAATATGGCATGGAATAGGCCCTTCCAGCCCTTCCAGACGTTCCAACCCAGCAATCCTGATTTTATCCTAGCCTAATTGCAGGACAATTTACAATGACCAATTAGCCAAACAACCAGTATGACTTTGGACTGTGGGAGGAAACTGGAGAACCCGGAGGAAACCTACACGGTACAAACTCCGACAGACAGCGGAGAGAATTGAACTCTGGTTGCTGGTATTGTAAGATGCTGTGCTAACCACTACACTACCATGCTTTTCTCTAAGCACTAAGAGAGAATGGACTTCTTGTGCTGCACTCCACCAAGATATTGTTTTTTAATATGATAATGATAGTTGCTGACGGCTAACTTCCTGCATGTGTTGGCATACTCCTGATTTTCAGGGTTGAATGAATCTCAGGGTTGCTGTATATGGTGGCATGTATGTACTTTGATACTAAATTTACTTGGAACTTTGAACTTCTTTTTCATGGACTATACTTACTTACTGTCTGTTATACCGCTGCATTTAAGGCAGCATTGAAGGTCCTCCATCTCTGTCTGTACAGAAGAAATCTTCATTGCTGTTTCTGTAACAATTGTTTTCTGACCAGTTAGGATTGTTAGCCCTGAGCCTACCTCCTGAACCTGGAGGACCGGTGGACCACTCTTAGTCCAGCTTCTACCCTTTGACCTGTTTGGCATGGATGACCCTACCAAGAGCCAAAGCACAAGGCCCCAACTCCAGCTAACATGGCTCTCTGGGACATTGAGGCACACAAGCCTCCAAACGGTATGACAAAGTTGTAGTCCTCTTGGAGGCAAGGACTATCCAATGTATATGTCTCTCATGAGTCAACAGAGAGCCGACAATTCACAATTGGCAGGGCCCAGAGAGAGAAACAATTAACCGGTAAAGTGGAAGGTGATCCTCCTCACTCTACCACAGAAGAATCCTGCAGGACCTGGGTAACCTCGTGAAATCTGTTCCTCCAGCCTACATCCACACACCATGAGGCACTTTGTACCTCATATTTTCACAATAGCCATTGCTCCACAAATTAACAACTCTGCACGTGAATTTATAAATATTTATGCTATCGCTATTTGTAATTGGCTAGTCATTATTCCTCTAGCAAATTACAACAGACTTTGATGATCACCATAAAAATTACAGCTAGCCAATGAGAAAACCAGCCAATACTCTTTGCAAATCTGCCAGTCCGCTTTAGAAGTTCCCCGGCTGTGCAGAATTGCAATAAACCATCAGAGAGCGATAGACTCCCTGGAGTGATGGTTGGTTTATAATACTCTATTTACATAAAATTGTTCCAATAGATTATATTTCCCCAAGTTCATAACTAGAAACAATTTTCAATTAAGCAGTCCTCAATTACTGAGTGTGACAAAAAAAATTGGACACCAAATAGAGCTAAGACTATTTAAAAATGAAAACTTTTCTGTAAACATAGTGATGCAAGCCCTTTTGAGTACATATTCAAACAGCAATAACGATGAATTAAAAGCCTTAGGCTACAGACTGTGCATTACTCCCATTCAACACTGCATACCAAGCAGATAGAACAATTTACAATAAACATGAGGCCATTACAATTCAATCGAAAGATGTTTTCAGCAAAATAATGTGAAATTAAATCTTCTAGGACTCTGTATATTAAAACTTAGGCAGTCAATAAAATCGGGCCTAGGATTGCCATTTGTCATGGGGCAGATTATTTCCCTTTGACTAAAATCTCTTCTTTATATGTGTTGCCAGCTTGAATGTTTAAACTGCGGCTATAATATCACTAGAATAAAGCTAGCCTTGACAGATTGAATTCATGGGTAACATCATAAAAGGAGCTAATGTCGAGAGAGTTAATTCCTTTCATGCAGAACGGTTCTTATTAAATGGCCTGTATACACTTTTAGGATTGGGTATAAAGCTGATTTTCCTTGTTAGATGCTTTCAAAGAGTTAGAAAGTTTTGCAAGTAAAAGGAAATTTGTTCATTATTATTAACATTATACTATTTCAGATTATTATCCATTAATCACTAAAAAAGGATAAACACAAGAGATTCTGCAGATGCTGGAAAGCCAGAGCAACACACACAAAATGCTGGAGGAATTTAGCAGGCCAAACAGCATCTATGGAAATGAATAAGCAGTCAACCTTTTCGCCGCGATGAAGGTTCTCGGCCTGAAACGTCGACCTTTTATTCCTCTCGATAGATGCTGCCTGACTTGCTGAGTTCCTCCAGCATTTTGTGTGTGTTAATCACAAAAAAGTAAAACCTTCAAATAACTTTCTCCTTTGCGGTACAAAATTGGTTTAGTTTTGTGTCATTTATGGACAGCTCAAAGACCGTGCTGTTCCATCCTGCACAGGGTTGGAGAAGGAGCCTTGGGATTATCTTTAGAAAATGCATGTTAACTTCAGATAGAATTTTATTTATGGGCATTTGTCAGAACTTTCCACTGCATACATGGGGTATTCATCATGGAAACAGATCACTTGTGCCAATTATTTTACATAGAAGTTCATGCTTCACTCAAGTCTTCTGCCAGTTTACCATGCATTCCTCAATTCCATTCTCCCTCATGAAAACATCAATACTCTTTTTGTCTGGTTCTCCCACTCCCATCAGGGAGGAGGCTACATAACACCCACACCAGACTGAAAAACAGTTATCTTCCCTAAGCAACAACAAGACTGATCAACATCTCCAGCCACTAACCCACCCCAACACATCCCTAACAAACACTACTTTATCATTTCCTGCACTTTATGTACAGACACACCTGTGCCCAAAGACACTTTATGGGCATACTGTCCTCCCATCCGGTAGGCGCTACAGGAGCCACCGCTCCCACACCAGCAGGCACAGGAAGAGTTTCTACCCTGAGGCTGTGACATTGTTGAACCTCTCATCACAGTGCTAAGCAGTGTAGCATCAGTATTGTACTGTCTTAGTATTTTTGTATTTGTGTGCTGTAGCACTTTTTAAAATTTTCAGTTATTTTGTAAATAAGACTATTCTTTGCATTTCTGGTCAGATGCTAAATGCATTACATTGGCTTTGTATCTGTGCTCAGCACAATGACAATAAAGTTGAATCTGATCTAATCTAATACAATCAATCTATATATATAATCTGTCATATGTATTTATATTTATTGTGTTTTTATTATTGTGATCTTTATCTTATTGTGTTCTTTTGTGCTGCATTGGATCCACAGTGGCAATAATTTTGTTCTCCTTTACACTTGAGTAGTGGAAATGATTTTAAACAATTTTGAACCTTGATTCTTGAATTTTGACCTTGACCTTGAGCTGCTGGGTCAGAAGAGAAGCGGAAAGCTGTCCTGCACAAAGGAACAGACGGACCACCACCTTCGAAGCACCTTCAGTAACCCAGACAGAGAAGCTGAACTGGGAGACTGTGATGCCCTCATCGCCCCCGCAGAAGCAACAGAGGCTTTCGACCTTCGAGAGCCTCTCTTCAAGGAGGTTCAGCAAGTAGTCAAGAAAGCCTGAGCTGGCTCAGCTCCTGGTCCAAGTGGCACCACATACAACATCTACAAACGCTGCCCCCGGCTCCTCCGGCGGCTGTGGAGAATCCTCAAGGTCGTCTGAAAGAGAGGCAAAGTGCCCAAGCAATGGAAGTATGCAAAGAGAGTGTGGATTCCAAAAGAAGAGAACTCTGAGGACGTCAGCCAGTACAGGATAATATCCTTTCTGAGTGTTGAAGGGAAGATCTTCCTCAGCATGGTGGTGAAGTGCCTTACATTGACACCTCTGTCCAGAAGAGTGGTGTTCCAAGGGTCTCAGGCTGCTTGGAGTACACTGGAGTCATCACACAGCTCCTGAGACAGGCCAGAAAGAATAAGGGTGACTTAGTGGTTTTGTGGTTGGATTTGGCCAATGCTTATGGATCAATCCCCCACAAGGTTGTTGCAGGCGCTCTGAAGAGGCACCATGTTCCTGAAGGAATCAAAGATCTCCTTATGGACTACCACAACGAGTTCCACCTGAGAGTCTCAACAGGGCCAATAACATCAGACCAGTGCAGGCTGGAGATTGGTATCATCACAGGTTGCACCATCTCAGTCATCCTTTTCGCCCTGGCAATGAACATGCTGGTAAAATCTGCAGAGCCAGAGTGTCGAGGCCCGAGGTCAAGATCTGGGATCCGCCAACCACCAACACAAGCCTTCATGGATGATCTGACTATCACAACGGAGTCAGTGCCTGGTGCTAGGTGGATTCTTAAGGGGCTGGAAAGGTTGATGAGGTGGGCAAGGATGTCCTTTAAGCCTGCAAAATCAAGATCTGTGGTGCTTAAGAAGGGGAGAGCACAGGAGAAATTTTGTTTCTCTATTGAGGACATTCCAATTCCTACCATCACAGAGAACCCTGTTCAAAGTCTTGGGAAGAGGTTTGATGCCACACTCAGAGATAAGGCGGCAATAAGAAACACCAGTGGGGAGTTTGAACAATGGTTGCGAGAGGTTGACAGGACTGGCATTCCAGGGCAGTTTAAGGCATAGATTTACCAGCACGGGATACAAACAAGAATCCTCTGGCCACTGCTTCTCTATGAGTTTCCAATTTCCACTGTTGCTGAATTAGAGAGGGTAGTCAGCCGGTTCCTGCGAAGCTGGCTGGTTCACTAAGCAACATCAGCAGCATCGCTCTGTACGGGAATAACTACAAACTGAGGGTCCCCCGAACTCCATCGAGGAGGAGTTCAAGGTTTGGCGAGCAAGAGAGGTGCTGCAGTTCTGGGAATCTTCAGATCCAAAGGTTGCCGGAGCAAGGGTGGCAGTGAGAACTGGAAGAGAGCGGAGAGCGGAGAGCAGGGGCTGCAGTGGAAGAAGCTGAGGCACGAATGCGCCACAAAGTGCTGGTGGGGGCAGTCGCCAAGGGAAGAGTTGGACCTGGAAGCCTTGAAGTCCCCCATTTTGACAAAGTACAAGGGAAAGAGCGATGAGAACTGGTTCAGGATGAAGTAATGGCAGCTGTGGAGGAGGAGACGACCAGCAGAGCAGTAGCAATGAAACAGCAAGGAGCCTGGACCAAATGGGAGCAGGTGATCGAGCGAAAGATCACATGGAATGATCTCTGGAAGGTGGATCCACATCCCATCAAGTTCCTTATCCAGGCTGTTTATGACGTCCTTCCTAGCCCATCCAACCTGCACTGCTGGAGCCTTGCAGAATGACCAGCTTGCCCCCTCTGTGAGAAGACCGGTACGCTAGAGCATATTCTGAGCTGCTGCCCCAGAGCTCCTGCCGATGGCCGTTATCGGTGGTGGCATGACCAGGTCCTCCGGACAATTGCTGAGACAATCTGCAGCACCCTTAACATCTGCCGGAAAACAAGTCTGGTCGAGAATACCATCTGCTTTGTCAAAGAGGGGGAAAGACCAACAGAACACCAGAAAGCAACCGGGTTGCTCTTCATTGCACAGGACTGGAAGCTGAAAGCAGACCTGGGAAAACAGCTGCAGTTTCCTCCCCACATCACAGAGACTACATTGCAGCCCGACATTGTGTTGTGGTCCGACTCATCGAAGCACATTCTTATGCTTGAGCTTACCGTGCAGTGAGAAGAACGCATGGAGGAGGCTTATGAGTGGAAAAGGGCGAAGAATGAGGATCTGAAGAACAACTGCCAAAGAAGAGGCTGGAGAGCAAAGTGTTGGCCCGTGGAGGTCAGGTGTCGTGGTTTTGCAGGCCAGTCGCTCTGCAAAGTACATACTGCACTTGGAATCACTGGAGAGAGAAGAAGGAGAGTCATTTCTACCACCACAGATGCAGCAGAGAAAGTGTCAAGATGGCTCTGAATAAAGAGGGCAGATCTGTGAGTTGCTGCTAGGACACAGGCCGGGGTCTGATCAACCCCGGTCGGGTCGCCTGGGCGAGGGTGTATGATGTTGAAAGACCCGAAACACCTGATGACCCCAGGTAATATCACTGATGATGTGCCCTAGCTTAGCATCATGCAGATGTTTCTGTAAGAAAAAACAATTTTGAACCTTAATTCTTGAATCTTGACCTTGATCTTGAACGGCATCCATCATTAAGGATGCCCATCATCCAGGACATACCCTCTTCTCATCGCTACCATCAAGAATGAGGTACAGGAGACTTAAGGTACAAACTCAACAATTCAGGAATAGCTTCTGCCGTTAGATTTCTGAGTGGACATTGAACTCATGACCAATACTTATTTTTTTCTCTTTTTGCACTACTTACTTAATTTAACTTTTTACTATATCTATGCTTCTTACTGCAATTTATAGTTTGTATTATCATATATTACAATGTACTGCTGCCGCATAACAAAAAGTTCATGGCATATGCTAGTGATATTAAACCTGATTCTGATTCTAAAATCTGTGAATCCCCTTTGCTTCAATCAGTCCGAAAGGCAGCAAGCACCACGTGTTCACACACCCCACCTATCCCTGTAGCAATACCATTCTTCCTGGCTGTGAATTGATTTACCCATGCAGATTGATTATCAGATTTCAATTACTCAGCATGGCTGCGTGACCTGGAAATTGTACAGGACAGAAAGTAAGGGTAAAGCAGGAGGTGGTGGAAATCTTCCACTTATCCACCGTTCTTCCAGAAGGGATATTTTCTCTATCAAATCTGAACCACAGCTCCCTATTAGATCCTCAATCCCTTTTGTAGAAGAAAGTGTCCATGCAAGATTGTTCATCAAATAGACTAAATTAAACTCGAGGCAATACTCATTGACATATACACTTAATGAAAATGGAACCTCACTCTTCCTTATGAAGTGCAATAATATACACTCAGTGGCCACTTTATTAGGTACATCCATGCACAGGTACGGTGAGTCATACATACAATGCAAAACTTCATTCATATAGATTCAATCAACAAATTGAGTGAAGGATCTCAGCCCACAATGCTGACTGTTTATTAATTTCCATTGATGTCGCCTAACTTGCTAAGTTCCTCCATCATTTTGGGTGTGTTACTCACTAAATAGTTTCTTTCTCTTTGTCAAATCATTCATCTAAAAATGTCTCTCAATTCCATCCATGCTCCGTTCCACTGACGCTCCTTACCTATTATATTATTTATTTATTTACTTATTTATTTAGAGCTACATTGTGGAATAGGTGCTTCCAACCCAGCAACCCACCTACTTAACCCGAGCCTAATCAAAGACGAACTACCCTACTAACGGTATGTCCTTGGAATGTGGGAAGAAACCAGAGCACCAGAAGGAAGACCATGCACTCACTGCAAGGCTTAGGAATTTCTTACAGACAGCTTCAGAATTGAACTCAGAACTCCGATGCTATGAGTTGTCATAGCATCGGGCTAACCACTATGGTACCATAGCATTGAACCTTACACCTCTTCTCTGCTCACCAATCATCTCAAATTCCACTCTCCTTCTCCTCTTTATAGTGGCCAACTTATGTCTCCTCTCTTAGTCCTGATGCAGAGTTTCATTCCCAAGCGCTGACAATTTCTTCCTCTCAAAGTTACTGATTAAACGGCTGAGTTCTTACAATAGATTGTTTATTGCAGAAGATTGCTTGTTGCTCCCTAATCTCTGTCTACCCAAACTCACATCTAACTACAATGAGGACGTTTCTTTGACATAAAAGTTAGAACGCAATGCCAGAAACACTTATCACATTTACAAAGCAAAACTAAATAAAAATGCTGAAGGCACACAACATTTTGTGGAAAGAGAAATCGAAAGTTAATGACCTTTCACCAAACAGAAGTAAAACAGGTTTTAACATGCAACAAAAGAAGAGATAGTAGATAGAAATCAAGGAGATGCCTGTGAATGTACAGTTCAAAATAAATTTATTATAGAAGTACATATATATTACCATATGCAAACCTGACATTCTTCTTGTAGGCATACACAGTAAGTCCGAAGAAACACAATAGAATCAATGAATGACTGCACCCAACAGGACGGACAAACAACTGATATGCAAACAGACCATAAAGAGTGCAAATATGAAAGAGTAAAAATAAATAAATATGCAATAAATATTGAGAACCTGAGGAGGAAGAAACCCTGAAAGTGATTCCATAGGTTGTGGGAACAGTTCAGCTTTCTGGAGATCATACCTGGACCTCTAATATTTTCTTGGTCACCAGACCTGAATGGCACTGATCTAGCCTTCAGCAGATTGTGGATCTCATGGTTCATACGGGGCTTCTGGTTGGAGAAGATTCTGAACGATATTGTGGAGAAACACTTGTCCTCTGATGCGTCCTTGAACACAGCCCAGTCCACTGACTTGAAGCAATCCATGGCCACTCTTTTGCCTCCTGCAACCACCTCTTTGTTGTTCTTATCTCTGGAGCCTTGCCCTTTAGCCTGTACGCATGTAGCAGGAGGCCAGTCATGTAATCAGATTTCCTTAAAAGCTGCCTAGGCATGGAACAGTAGGCATTCCTATTTGTAGTATAGCAGTAGTTGAACGCGTTGGGACCTCTTGTGCTGCAAGCTATTTGCTGATAATTAGGAAGGAATTTCTTCAAACAACTCTGTTTGAAGACAAAGCTATGATTTTAGACATGTTGGTGAGGACAGTTTCTTGTTTAGTGATGGTAACATTCAATACCTCAACAGCCTGGTTAACATTGACTTTTGGTGGTATTTAAACTCTGGTCAGGATCATGGAAGAGAGCTTGTTAAGTAGAATGGTTGGCACGTATTTGTTAGATGTTCCAGGTCAGGGGAACTAGAACGTGACAAGACCAAAACCATTGCGTCCAAGCACCATAGGGAGTTTATCATGAAACACAGACCCCATTGTTTTGTCTTCTTGGAATCAATAGTTTGGTCCTTCCTGTGTGTCAAGAAGCCCTTGGGTCTGATCACTAAATATGACGTGTTCAGGCTGAGCCATCTGTCCATGAAACATAGAATGCAGCAATTCCTCATTTCCCTCCAATCCAGCAATCTTGCCCTTTGGTCTTCGATATTGCTTCCCAGTGACTGTACATTCGCTAAAAAGATGCTGGGTAGAAAAACTTTCAAAGCCTGGCCTGGAGTCCCTCCACTCCGGCTTTTCTTCCAGCTATAGCGATACCCTCATCCGCTTGATGGTGCCGTACTGGCATGCTTAAGTCCACTGAGTGCTTGACAGATTGTGAAATTGCTAGTTCACTAAGACAGATCAAAAGTAGATCACGTCAAGGGAATTTACAGGCTGCAGATTGTCGTGATTGTAATTCAGAAGAAGTATTTGTAAGCAGCCCGTAACACGTTGCTGTGGTTCATCAGCACCACCTTGGCTGAGGTGGACTTCAGGAGACATTGAAGGTCAAGTGTGAAATAAAATCAGGAGAAAGATGACATTAAAGAATTATAGTACATCTATCAGGAAATAAAATGGGACTTTAATTGAAAATATTAACTCTTTTTCTCTTTATACAGATAACTGCATGTGTTTCCAGCATTTTATTTCAACTTTTCAACATCTGCAGTTTTTTTAAGGCTTTCATATGCCTAAGGTTGCTCCAAGTAGGAGATAGTAAAGTCTGACAGTACCATAAGAATAACAGAAAGCAGCAATTGGATTTGGATTAAAAGGAAAGACAACAACTGGGCTGCAAGGTGAAGACAGGAGGGTATGAAACTGAGAGGGTGTATCTGGGACGCCAGGTAGCACCATTGAGCCCTCTGGAGACGTTGTGGGCTTACCAATGAAACGTCAAAGAAGGAGGGTGCCCACCTGATGACCCCGATGACATACCTACCCTCCCTCCTTGTCACCACTCCAAGCCCACTGCCAACATCGAGAGTACCAACTTACCATAGGGATTGAAACATCAAGTCCCAGTAGCTCTACTATCTATTTTTCTATATTTCTATGTGACATCTCAAATTCTCGATATTTATTGCTTATTTATTTATGTAATCTTTTCCACCTATTACCTCCCAGCTTCCCGTTCACCTCTTTTCACCTATCACCTGTCAGTTTGAACTTCTTCCCTTCCGCTCACTACTTTGTTCTGGTTTCTTCCCACTTTCTTCCCCAGTCCTGATGAAGGGTCTCACCCTGAAACATCGACTCTTTCTCCCCCTCTCCATAGTTACTGCCTGATCTGCTGAATTCCTCCAGCATTTTCCGTGTGTAACTCTGCCTAAAAAATAAATTACACTCCACATGGTATAATAAGATCCTCAACAGATTATAGCATAAGATTTCGGTAACAAAACTGAAGCAGGCATAAAACACACAAAGCGCTGGAGGAACTCAGCAGGTGAGGCAGTATCTATGAAAACGAATTTCAGGCCGATAAGGACAGGATTCTGTGTCCCGTAGTGTGGTCAGTAGTCCTGAAACCTATACCAATCTTGTCAGTTGAACTATACAAGTTGATACAGTGCTTTTGCACTACTTGGGGATCAACACATTCAACTCATCATCATCAGTCACTGTTTGATCAAAATATTCAAACTAATTCAACTGAAACAGAAAAGAAATCAAAAGGGTGTCAATTACAATTCCCCGTAACTGATTGATTTTTAAAGAGGTTCTAATGGCAATGCTTGTTTTTTAACAGGTGAACAACTAAATTGTTTGTGAATGGGTCTCTGATTGGGTTTGCAAATTTCTCCCTGAAAACATTAACATTTGAAGAGCCCTCTCATCTGGGCCCAAGCAAAAAAATCAATTAACCCTCGGAGTGCCTTTAAGGAAGATGTTTTACACTGAGACGGTAACTGTCAGATCTCACACTGTTGACTTATTTTTTTTAGTTTTGCCGTCGGTATACAGATGAACCAGCTGAACTGTAATCCTGACAATAACTGTGAAGAGAGAATTCAAATGCAATTCTAAAAATAGATTCTGAAGCCAATTTGGGAAAATATGAGAAAATTAAAAAATCAAAGAATTAATTTTTATATAATTTGTTTTATTGATTACTTTTTATACAAATGCTTTACAGAGGGATAAAGTGCAAATGTTAAAATAAAAGACAAAAAGATGTCAGTTTTTGAGGTTTTGAGGTTTTGAGCTGATGTTTAAAATGTCAACTGAGGCTGCGTCCCAGTTTTAGGTATTGAGTTCTACAATTTAGGAGTGTAGTTCAAAAAAAGATGACTTGCCAATTATCTTTTGAGGGAGATTTTTTAAAATTAAGAGTCTGGCAGAAGAAGACCTGAGAGCAGGATTATAAAACAGAAGTGATTCTGTGATGCATTCCTGTCCCAGACCATTGAAAGCTTTAAAAACAAGTAAGAAAACTTTAAAAGCAATTCTAAAAGATACAGGAAGCCAATGCAGAGTAGTTAGGACAGGAGTGATATGCTCCCTCATCCCGGCTCTAGTTAAAGTTTTAACAACAGTGTTCTAAATGAGTTGAAGTTTGTCAATAGATTACTTTGGAAATCCAGTAGAACGTGCATTGTCATAGTTTGTCTATTTGATTAGACATTTACTGATATTTATGTGGTACAAATTTTCCAATCCACACTTTATGTCCACATGGCCTTTATTTCCAATGGCTTTATTAGAGATGAGCAGGGAAAAAAAACAATAGTTCCTCATAGAATGGTTGACATTTCTCTATGTTTGTTGCATCATGTTTAGAAATTTCACATGTGGATATGAGACCAAGGACGTTCCAAATTTGTTGGCAGGTCTTTGCTGGTCATTTCCCAGCCACAATCTACCACAGTCATGATGGTGTGATAACCTCCCAATACTTCCAATGGAGAGTCCACTCAGATGACTTGTACGAGGGGTGATTGATAAGTCTGTGGCCTAAGGTAGAAGGAGACATGTTATACAGATCTCTTTACATGCACATGCAGTTCAACTCTTTGAGTGATTATGCAGAAAGTTTGAAGTTAATAACTCATCTCCTTCTACCTTAGACCACAAACTTATCAATCGCTCCTGCTGTGGGCACTTTCTGGAGGTCCGAGATCTGTATGCTCCATGACCACTGGACTAAGTGTGTAAAAGTGTGCAAACAGGAGGAAATCTGCAGATGCTGGAAATTCAAGCAACACACAAAAAAATGCTAGTAAACGCAGCAGGCCAGGCAGCATGTATAGGAAGAGGTACAGTCGACGTTTCGGGCCCAGACCCTTCGTCAGGACTAACTGAAAGAAGAGCTAGTAAGAGATTTGAAAGGGGGAGGGGGAGATCCGAAATGATAGGAGAAGATGGAGCTAAGAGATGGAAAGTTGATTGGAAAAAGGGATACGAGGCTGGAGAATGTAGGAGGGGACTATGTTGAAAAATAAATGTTCTAGCTTTTCTAAAATTGGCTCCTGCTACCTTAGACCACAAACTTATCAATCACCCCTCGTACCTGGACAAGTCCCCAACTTCATCAAATCGATCTCATCCTTCTGAAGTACACCACAATTTGGTTCCTTAAGTGGGTATTACTTCAACAATGCTGATGAAGATGGGGCTCAACCCGAAAGGTCGACTGATAATTTCTTTCCATAGATGTTGCCTGACCTTCTGGAATCCCTCCTGCGTTTTGTGTGCGTTATTCTGGATTCCTGATGTTCGCAGAATCACTTCTTTATTATTTCAACTATCGTTGCAGCCTAAAAGATTATGAGGCAACTGACAAGGGCAACTCAATGATGATATTTTCCCCTGTCAGGGATGCTCAAGCAGAAGGGCCTGGTTTCAGAGAAAAATAATAATAATAACTTTGCTATAGCACCTTTCATACGTTAAGATGCAAGCTGAAAGTGCTCCACATAAAGATAAATCAATATAGTCATAAAAATTAGACAAAATTAAAAATCATAAGTCAAACATTATATAGAATAAAATGTAATCAAATATATAAAATATTTCAATGTAAATAACATCAACGGGCATTAAGTAATCTTATAAGTAGATCAATTTTTTTAAAAAAGTAGGTTTTTAGAAGTGTTTTAAACGTTACGCATTCCTCAGTCGGTAGAGTATTCCAGATTTTTTTGGTGCGTAAGAGCAAAAGGCCGCATCACCAGTTCTTATACCCTCGGCTCTAGGAACACTAAGCAAACCAGTATTCACAAAGGGTCACTCACTTAAAATGATGAGGATTTTCTTCCTACAGAAAGCTGTGACTCTTTGAAATTGGCTGTTCAGAGGGACGTAGAAGTGAAGTCATTAAGGATGAGACTGATAATTTTTTTGGACCATCTAGGGTAATGTGAAATAGAAGGGAGGCTGATACCAAAATCTGATCAGCCATGAACTTATTGAATGACACGGCAGATTCCAGGGACCATATGATCTACTCCTCCTATTTCTTCTATTTTATATCGGATTAAATTTCATGCCCCTTCACCTTTATGTGTCTCACATTGCTGCTTATGATCCTAGTGTTATGGTAACACGTTATTCCAAAAAGTCATTATACTACATGTACAAGCAGGGCTTTCGGAAACCATTCTGTTGTTTAGTGTTTTTTGATACCCTCCGGCAGCATGTAATAGTAATGCAGCAATAAAAGACAAAGGCTTGATTTACTGGTCATCATGAGGGGCACATGTCACCCTGTAGTATGATTCATATATGGATCTAACAATGGAACTACTAACCAGCTGCTTCTTGACAAATAGCATTTATATCATAGCAGTGTAGTCCTGTCATCATCTGCATTCACCCTAATTAACAAACATCTGTTTCCCATTTTCATTTACACAAGGAACAAGCTTGTCTAATCTATTACCTCTAATTCCCGACTCTCCCCGGGAAGACATTCCCCATCTCAAAGCTTCATTCTGACAATAGCAAGCTCCTAAATGAATGACCATACAGCATTGACACTAAACTGTATTCTTATACACATTTAATCCACAATAATCGCACAGGCCATTGCCCACCCATTGAGATTTACCATGTCTTCTGTAGCCTTTGGGTTAACAAATTGACATCAAAGGGTCACTGCTTAGAAACAAGTGCATTTCAAAGTATTTAGCATTTAATACATAATAGATAATCAATAAGGGTTAAAAATTGAATTGGCTCTGAAACATCGGCAGCCTCATTATCAAGGATCTACTTCCTTCAGAGCAGGAACTGTGGAATCAAAAACGTCGTGAAGATGCAAAACTATAAATTAGCAAACAACACAGGATTTTCACCGTCAAGTGGCAATCAGAAACACCATTTCACATTTATTTTGGTTTCAACACAGCAGGGCCCAGTTTTACCTCATGTTACATCTCATAGCTTCTCATTTATAACTACTAAAATAGACAAAATTACAGATATCTGGGTGAGAAACAGAAGCCAAAAACACACCTAAGGGATTCATATGAGTTCCTGAAGCATGAGAATGAAATACAGACTGGCATAACTTATCAGAGCTCTTGGGGTATAAATTACAGTATTTAGCTATCTGGCAGTTTCATTTCATAAAACACACTTGGATTTGGATCTCTGAGAGAAAAATAAAGCGTCTTGGTGGAAGGGGAGAACATGCCTGGAACAATAGAAGTGAGCCAGTCTACAAGGCTGGCAAGGTACATTAGTGCATGTTAATGCAGTGAGACATATTCAAGATAATACAGTGTCAAATGATGTTTGCATAGAGCAGGTTCCGTTGTGATTCTTTTCATGTCCGTCTGAATATTAGATGGATATGACTAGTTTTTGCTGTTAATATGGGGAGAGATTGATACAAGGGTTGGAACGTTGAAGGAAGGAAGTAAAAAGATGTATTCTCAAAGCATAAAACCAGAGCTGTAATGAACAACTTTGTATGTTTACTGAGGCTAATTTATTTAACAGTTTTTTTTAGGTGCATTCCAAGTTTACATCTGCAAATGTTCAATACCTGGTCAAAAGTTGGATTTGCTTGAGTAAAACTTAAACTCAATCAAATACCCTCATAATTGTAATCAAGTTCAGGTTTATAGTCATCTGACAGTACATATATAACCAAATGAAATAATGTTCTTCCGGATGAAGGTGCATCTACAACACATACTGAATTGTAACCAGTTCCAAGTCTTATTCCACTGAGATCAATGGTTAGCCTTATTTAGAAACACAGAAACATAGAAAACCTACAGCACAATACAGGACCTTCGGACCACAGTCCTGTGCCGAACATGTACTTACTTTAGAAATTACCTAGGGTTACCCATAGTCCTCTATTTTTCTAAGCTCCATGTACATTTGTCACATGTATATCGGAACATACAGTGAAACACATCGTTTGCATGGAATCAAATCAGCGAGGATCGTGCTGGCAGCCCACAAGTGTCGTCATGCTTCCTGCACATATAGCAGCTTGCTCACAACTCACTAACCCTAATGCTAAATTTACACCTTTGGAATGTGGGAGGAAGCAGGAGCACCCGGAGGAAATCCGCATGGCCACAGGGAGAAAGTACAAACTCCTTACAGACAGCAGTAGGAAATGAGCCCTGATTTTCTGATCACCTGCACTGTAACAGCATTACGCTAACCTCTATGCTACTGTGCCGCTCCGTATGCCCTGATTCCTGGTGATCTGCCTTGGCTCCTGGTCCAGCAAAACACTGCTTTTAAAATTCATGCACCTATTTTCAAGCCTCAAGCCACTTCCTATTTGCCTTCTCCTATCTGTCCAGCGTACTCTGTCTCTGCAATCTACTGAGATGTTGGATTAGTGTAAATGGGCTGGTGTGGAATCAGAGGGCAAAAGGCCTGCTTCTTAGATTAGATTATGAGAACACTCAGACCTCTTGTATTGTCATTTAGAAATGCATATGTGCATTAAGAAATGATACAATGTTTCTCCAGAGTAATATCACAGAAAAACAGGACAAACCAAAGACTAACACTGACAGAACCACATAACCACACTGACAGAACAGTGCTGTTCTGTGCTGTTCCTTAAATTCATGACATTATAGTTGCACTCTTCCAAATATTTCTGCATTATTCCACCAAAATTAAATTTAAAGGCTTAAATTCCAAGACTGGATGATTCTTCTTAAAGGCCCATAGCAGACACTGTTTCCAGCATTTTCCCCTCCCTTCCTCACTCTCTTTTTCTTCGAACTTCCTTATTGCCTACCTCCTCAACTAAGCTTTTGTCACACGGCCTGGAATTGTGATAAACCGTGTGCCACCCACACCTATGCTGATTTACAGACTAAGCTCCCATTTAAGTCCTTCACACCTCCCAGTGAGGGGCTCACTGATAGAAAGGTGGCTCCATTTCCAGCTCAGCAACAGAGCATCAATCCAATCACATCAGGGAGCCAGAGCAAGTCCCGGCCACGAATCAGCTGAGTAAACTTTGACAGATGGCTATGTCAAAGCTGTCAAAACACAGTGGGTCTTTCAGAATATTTTCGAGATTCAGAAACATTCAAAAACTATTAAAGATAATTCAAAATTGAAAAAAAGTGATTTAACAATTAAGAAGGAATATAACTAAAACACTTAAATCCCTTCAAATAAAATTGACCAATTTAAAACTCTATCTGAAAACATCCATATGCTAATCCTTGGTACTGATCTCAATGGAGAGCTCTCTGCACTCGACCTATCTGGAAAAGGGTTGTTTGAACAGATTCCCCTCTGTAAATGCAAGGGAACGTGCAATTTTGTGCTTCCCCATTGGACCCCCAGAGCATGGTCATAGCACTGTGAGAAAACATTATTGGAAGTTGTGGTGTACGTTCCTCCATTTTGTATGGGACCCTTGATAACTTCCATTTACAGGAAAGTTTTCAGTGTTTTCTTAAAAGAAGTTTCACTTTACACATAAATTTTCCCAAGTGTTGCTTGATAATGCTCCCAAGGTTTTAGTTATAACATCAAAGCACGATATAAGTGCAGGCAATTTTTAGATCCTAAGGGGATTAATCGCAAAGCATAATTTAGTCTCAAGCACTGATCAGTAGGCCATCCCCACTGTGCTATGTAGGTGACCCTAACTGGAACTATAATGTACTCTCAGATGGAAAAATGCTCTTTATTCAAAGCATGTTACTTAAAGCAGAAGAAAAAAGACATTGAAACATGAGCACTGAAACATAAAGGTATCACAGACGTTCAAGATCAAGTTTAAGTTGAAGTATCATTCAACCATACATGAATATAGCCAGAAGAAACCGTTTTCCTCTGGGACCATGGTGCAAAACACATTACCAACAACACACAGCACACAACACATAGCACATATGGTTATTTTAGCAGAAAACATGCAAACACAAAAAAAATATAGCCCAAGTCACTGAATGGCATGGCCTGTAGAATGAATGTGCACAGGTGGTTGTCCTGGTCCAACTTGCTCTTCCACCGAGCAAACACTGGAGGGCAGCACTGACAGGAGGAGCCAGCCGCCAACGCAGCACGGACTCCAGTGTGCCTACAGAGGTCCCTGCTCTCTCCTGCACGGCAGCAAAGGACAATCCTGGGGTCCAAGGGCCTAGTCTTCACCACAACCGAGACAACACAGCTCCCCCACCACTTGTCTCATCAATGAATCAGTGAACCGGACATGCAGTATTCCACATTACCAATATCCAACTGGGCCTTGCAACTGCAAAAATAGAAAGTCCAATACTATCAGCTCACACATTTTTTTGGACCATGAACTGCCTCAGCACCACAATGGTACACAACAAGGCAACTATTGCACATGTCCAGCTCCATCGCTATTGAGCAACTTGCTAATGAGGTAGACCTACAGTGCTTAATGTTCTTGATAACCAGCAGTGTCTTCTGATAATCCCGAAGACATAAATGATGAACAATTACACCTTTGGTTGGGCTCAGGGTGGCCATTGCATACAAGGGTGGTGCCATCTTACCTAACTTCATTCATCCTGGGTTCTTCATACATCACAGCTCCCAGTTACGGTCACAGTACAGGACATTGAGTTTCATTTAAAAATGCAAACACGAGGAAATCTGCAGATGCTGGAAATTCAAGCAACACGCCCAAAAAATGCATCGAGTTTTATTTTCTTTTAACCCATGAACTGTAAAGATTGTTGTAAGAGATTGAGGATGCAACTGATGCCATGGTTGGTGGTTGGGGGGAGGTGAGAGTAGGAGGGGTGGTGGTGGTTTAATTGGAAATGGGTGCATTCCCAGGGTCTTACTCTTCCAGCTGTACCAGGCTTCATTGTAAACTAAATGGAATGTAGATTGAAAGTTGGGAAGTGAGTGTTTCCTTTATAGATTGGGGCTCCACGGTAGCATACTGGCTAGCACAACACATTACAGCTTGGGGCATTCAGAGTTCAGAGTTCAATTCTCCCCGTGACAGGAAAGGAGTCTACGCTCAGATATGGGGTCCTCCATGTCCGTGAGAGTTGGTCTCAGGAGAGTTGTCACTCCTTTGCATTCAAAACCTCTCATTTTTATACCCTTTCCTCACCAGTTCAAATGTTGCACTTCAATCTCGTTGTTTTTGAGATCACCTGACCGAACTGGGGAACCTTCTTATTGCCTCTGGTCCAGGGCTACAATCAATATCGATCTATGACCTTTGTCCTTAACCTCGTGCTTTTTGTTCTTTTCAACTCTTGACAAATTCAAACCAGTCAAACTAAGTGACCCAGGCACTGAGCCTGAGGAGGTTACAGATTGCTTCTCCTGCAAGCCTCTCACATACAAAATAAATAGCTACTTTTCTGAGAATGGTCTCCGGTTTAGTGGGTCATTAGCGGAAACCTTCCTTGCATCCATATTCCATTGCTCAGATTAAATTATCCCAGAGCAAGAAGTCAGTTCAAACAGTTCAGAAAATAGTGGCCGCCAGGGCAATCTCACAAGTTAGGTGCTTCCGTTCTTGTTCACTGATTGTCACTCTTTCTAGCCAATAACATTCAATGATGCGGCATCTATTGTTTACGGGGTTAGTAAATTCCAAAGGTTTGAAACCTTTTGAGGGATGAAATTCCTTGGCATTTCTGTCTGAAATCGGTTTTCCCTCATTGTGAAACTATGCTCCCTTGTTGTATGTTCCCACACAGGGAGAATCATTGCCCCAGCACTTACCCTATCAATCCTTCTCAGGATCTTAAACGTTGCATTTCACCAGCTCCAAAGTGCTTTATCCTTTATGTTACTGTAACACTTATTGTGAAACCATTCGACAGTAAAATCCTCCATCCATCCTAGTGCTCCTATGTAAGCAACAAAGGTTCTAATAGTCATATAAATGATATAGCAGAACAGAAGGCTAATGGTAAGTTGAGGTTGATCATTTAATCTTGGAGTTCTGCAGATGTTCGTAAACTACCTGAACTTCATATCTGTGATTTATGACATCAACAGAACTGATAAATTGAAGTATTTCATTGTAACTCATTGAGAACTGTATATTATCTTGGGAGCTGTAATATGTTTACACTGCTCAGCATATCCAGCACACGCAAAATGGCATTGGTTAGGCAAAAAAAAAACATTTATGATGGGTATTAGCATATCAGGGGCTATCTTGGTTGAACCCAAGTGTAGTAATGGAATATGTGCAGTCGTGCTTTGAAGCCAAATAATCTACACACCCCTTTGAACTCATTACCACAGATTTGCTTAGAAACGCTTCTCTTTTTGAAGGGTTCATTTTCTGTCACAGATAGTGATCCTGTGACTTCACACCAACTCCTGAAGGTGAATAACAGTAGAGGCTGCCTGACCCAAAATCACGCCCTAGCGCAGTTTTCTACAAGGGTTTTCACATGGGTTTGTCCATGGGTCTGTCTTCTCAGACAGAATAATCTGATATTACAGAGAAAATATTTGAAAACCCTTCTGAATTCCATTAATTGTACATGAAATTGAAATATGTAATACAGACGTTTGTATTCATATTTCTTATATAGCTGTCCCCCACTATGCAGAGCTTCATATGGAATGACAACCAATGGGAGGGGCCCGAGTACTCACTTGAAGATTGTACAGAGTAACAAAAAATCCCAGGATCTGAGTACAATATTCTGTGCCCTTAAAATGTACACATAAAGGGAGCTTTTTAGAAATTATGAGACCATTAATTGTTCCCCACTTTGTAAAACAAGATAAAATGTTTGCATTTAACTACAATTAACAAAGGAATACATGTGCTATATTTCATTTCAGAAATACATTACTTCATATAAATGATTATGCTGAGTTGGTTGTGGCGAAAAAAATGTTAATTTAGGAATGCTTTTAACTCATTTGTTTAATTCATTTCAAAGCTCGAATAAAAAGAGTTGGGGAAAAACATGATTCATTAAGACTTCATTAATATGCATCATTATGCAAATTAGACTACAATTAATGAGTTCCTGAGAGAAGCTTTCTATAATTAATACAAGTTTAATGACATCATTACTTACCAATAGTTTTGTAAAAATTAAAAAAATATACTTTGAATAACTTATGGAATGAGCCATTTTGGAAAGAAATCAGGCAGTTGTTAATCAGTTTTAATTTATTTCATTAAAATGTAATAAGCCCAATAAAATAAACGAATAGTGTGTTATTGTGCAATTGCAGACCACTTTATTGACTGTGTGTTCAGTTTAAAGAAGAATGTTACACAGATATAAATCTGGGCAAAACACAGAAGAGTTAAACAAACTGGTAAATTCAACAGAAAACCAAATGAGTGGGGGTAATTTAAATTCCCCCCAGTGCAAGGGATAAGTCGATAAGGCGGGGGGTGGGTCCATGATCTGGATCTTAATGCAGTTGGAATTAGAGATGGATGAGACACCTGCCAGGAAGGAGATGGTGTCACAATGAAAATCATGATCTGTGATTTACTGCGATGCTCCAGCAACAGACAGGTCATTGTCATTTTAAATGAGGCACAGATGCCTGCTGTACAAACATGCAGGTTATGATCCTGTGATGCCAGTACTGCATTCTGTTTCCTTTGGGTGAGGTCAGTCTCATCAGCCATCCTTAAAGGGGGTGTAACTTCATCAAAGCCTCCCATGATTAGATTCAGCTGCTTAAATTATCGATCCCCATTGCGGTCAGATACAGAATGCCACCTTCCAAATGGCAACAGAAGAACATAAGAAACACAGGAGAAGGATATTCAGAACTTTAAGTCTATTCTGCCATTTGCAGCTGGTATTTGAATACAGCACTATTTTCCAAAACCCTTCCCAATGTCCTTAATTGTCCAGAAATCTATTGATCTCTGTTTTGAATGAGCCAGAATCAGAATCATATTTAATATCATTGACCATAAGTTGTGAAATTTATTGCCTTGTAGCAGTAGCGTTAGAGTGTAATACTTAAAACATATGATTAATTACAATAAGAAATATATACCATAGAGAGAGAGAGAGAGAGAGGAGAGAGAGAGAGAGAGAGAGAGAGAGAGAGAGAGAGAGAGAGAGAGAGAGAGAGAGAGAGCAAGGGTGCCTATAGCACAGTACTATATTTGTCAACATGGACTGGACAGCAAGTTTGTAAATCTGACGGGAGCAAAGGATGTTCGGAATAGTGAGGGTGGAGTGTCATGGGAGAGGTTTGGGCCAGGTGGCAGAGAAGGAGCTTCAGGTGTCAGGGGGTGGTACGGGTGCAGGCACAGCCAGCCCTGAGATACCAGGCAAGGTCATTTGATTCCAAACAATTGGGTTATTGATCATTACAGAATGTCTCCCTGATGCTTCCTGCTCCTTCCTCTCTCTCTTCCCCTTTTCCCAACCGTGATTCCCCTCTCCCAACCCCCTTCCCACTCTCAGTCCACAATAGAGACCCATATCAGAATCAGGTTTATCATCACTCACGTACGTCATGAAAATGTTTTTTTTTGCAACAGCAGTACAGTGCAATACATAAAGTTACTACAGTACTGTGTAAAAATCTTGCAGCCTTGCTGTATATGTGCCAAAGACCTTTGCAGAGTACTGTATAACTTAAATAATAATACAGTTGAGAACAAAAATATCAATGAAGTGTTCATGTGTTGGTTCTTTGTCTGTTAGGAAATCTGATGGTGGAGGGATAGAATCTGCCCTTAGCCATCTCCGGTGGAGAATTCCCAAGGTGTTGCCATGCTTTTAGTGAAGAAATATCTTCCCATCTTAATCCTAAGCAACCTACTGCTTGATGTCACCTTCTAACTAAAAAGAGCGACCAGCTCAAAGTCAAGCCCATTAAACATTATTAAATCTTGCAAATTTCTATCCAGTCCCGTGCCCTTGGTGGACAGTGAGTCTGATAATTCTCCTCCCTTGTCATTTCCAGTTTTTCGGTTGAATTTTCTGGACTGTATGAACAAGCTTTTTCAAATTTTCAACTATCAGTTCCAATGAAGGGCACACAGACGAAATAGCATGCCTTGTCTTCTCTGATGCTAGGCAGATATACAGCATTTAGCAATATTATCCATAGAGTACCATAAACAGGCTTTGCTAATAAGAATTCAATTAATTGTTTAACCATGCTATTTAAGCAGTGCCCATAAAAGGACACTCACAGTTATTCTGTAATTTCATTATGCATGCACCTCCCCCAACAATTCTCCCACCGCCCACTTCATATCTCAAACTCAAGACGCTTTGCTACCCAAAAAAAAATCACACTCTTTTATTATTCTGTGAGTGTTTCTGTGATGATCAAAGTTCATGTTCAAGTGCAGATATTCATTATTTTCCCAGAGACAAATACATTTTCAAGTGGCTGGTTTATTAATATTTGTGTATGTAAATGGAAGGAGACTAATTTTAGAAGCTGCCTTCCATGGAAGCACTTGTTATGCAGGTGGCATTCAGTAAATTTTATTAAAAAATAGCATGTAAATGCATTTATTGCTTGACAATAAAATAGTTTTATTTCTTTATCATGAATTGACATTTTCCAAGCTTACACCCTGCTAAATTTAATTTTGTCTTTCAATGCCCTAAGACCATTAGTATAGAAACAGCAAGGAAGATTCGATCTTTGAAAACAATGCACTGTTTTAGATATCATTTTCACTCATCACTTTCTTTGACAATTGTGAAGCTTGCTTAGAACCAAGTCAATTAATCTTTCCTCTACTATCCCCCCAGGTTAATTTCCATAAGACAAAATTCCTGTTAAGAGTACATTGATGTATATCATTTTTGGACAAGTATTTTCAATTTCTGTGATTTGAAGGATCTTGTATTAAGTATGAACATGTATGTGCCTACTTCAAGGTTCAGCTTTCATTCATGAGACTCAACAATGAAATAATGGGCATTCGAAATGGAAATCAAATCTTCTTGCTGAAAGATTGAAATCTGCCTTTGAGGGATTGCAGGCAACATGAAGGTGTGCCCCATTACTTTACCAGTGCATACTGACTTTGGACTTGCCAAAGGTGGGACTCATGGAGCTTACTGTTCAAAGGTAATTGCACTATGATGCAAATGATCTTATTTTGCACGACAAATGGGACAAAATAAAATCAAAATAGCTAGAAATACAAGCTCCTTACAGATGGTGGTAGAATTAAATCCCCGAACTCCAAAATGCCCCAAGCCTTAATAATGTTGCACTAACTGCTACACTACCACGGCACCCACATTCTAACTAGTTATCTGTTATTTGTGATTCCAAAGCTAACAGACTCACTTTCTAAGTACTCTACAACTCACATTCTCAGTACTATTTATGTATATATACACAGCATTGTGTAAAATTTGCCACGAGGTGGCTCAGAAGGGGAGAGGAAGACTTTATTTGTCTGGGACATTACTGAATCTCAAGGTTTAAAAAAATAAATTACCTCCAACATAATTAATTTTGCGGTGTAGCTACCGATACAGTGTATAAAATAGCCAACAGCAATGGAAGGAAGAATAGTTGACAAGTATTGCTGAGTAATACAAACCTTTGGCCTGCTTGGACAGGCTGAGGTTCTTATTAAGTCCAGAGGAGCCTCAGTAATGTTTATACTTTCCAGACTGTTATCAGAAATAGAAGAAATACCTTAGCTCAGTTTTTAAAAGATAATACTACAGACTAAATTGTAACTTTTAGAAAGAACATTGTATACAGTTTGAATACCCCATATCCAAAAATCCAAAATCTTAAAACCTCTGAAGTCCGAATCCATTTTGAGGGCTGACCTAACATCACAAATGGAATTTTCCATAAGGCACTGGAAGGTTGTTAGGTGATGCACAGGTCTCTGCACATCACAGGCAGTTCTGAGAAGTGATCTCACAAATGTAATAAACAGAAATTAATGAAAAACAGAAAAACACTGCATAAAGCAAAAATGAAGATCTTGATTGTGTAATGAAAGAGTGGATTCATCAGAATCGGAGTCAACATATGCCTCTTTACAGTATGCTGATCATGAAACAAGCGAAGATGCAACATGACAAACTGAAAATTGAAGGTAATTGTGAATACTCAGCAGGCTGGTTGCAGAAATTTAAGAAAAGGCATGGCATTAATTTTTTTAAAGCATCTGCTGATCCCGAAGCAAGCAGAGAAATTAATTGTTAAGTTTGCCAGGTACACTTGCTGATGAAAATCCAACACCAGATCAAATCTGAACTGCTGACTGTTTTTATAACTTACATAAAACCTGAAAAAAGTCAAATACAAATGCAGTGTACTGTATGCATCTAATTGAAAAATGACATCATAGGTGGAGACTGAAAGCCTGTCGTTGTTTGCTGTAGTTCAACAGCTGATTCAGGCATTCTCCCGATGTTTCTCTGCTGCCTTTGTTACCCTGCACACATTATATTTTCATTACATTAATGCTATGTAATAATATTACCATTAAGTACGTGTGTGATGAACGAGTGTAAGACAAAGGCTTAAACACGAGGGATTCTGCAGATGCTGGAAATTCAAGCAACACACATCAAAGTTGCTGGTGAACGCAGCAGGCCAGGGAGCATCTCTAGGAAGAGGTACAGTCGACGTTTCGGGCTGAGACCCTTCGTCAGGACTAACTGAAGGAAGAGCGAGTAAGAGATTTGATCTCTTCCTCCCCCTCCCACTTTCAAATTTCTTGCTAGCTCTTCCTTCAGTTAGTCCTGACGAAGGGTCTCGGCTCGAAACGTCGACTGTACCTCTTCCTAGAGATGCTGCCTGGTCTGCTGCGTTCACCAACAACTTTGATGTGTGTTGCTAAGACAAAGGCTGTTTACCGGTAGTACATAAACTCAGTTGGAAATAATGGTGGTCCTAAGCTATCTTGGAATCAGAATCGCTTTATTGTCAGTATGTGAAATATACCAGAATTGATTGTAATTTCATGCCAAACATAAAGCACAAGACAATACCAAAACAGACAACACAATAGCAGCCAACAACAGGAATTCTGCAGATGCTGAAAATTCAAGCAACACACATCAAAGTTGCTGGTGAACGCAGCAGGCCAGGCAGCATCTCTAGGAAGAGGTGCAGTCGACGTTTCAGGCCGAGACCCTTCGTCAGGACAATAGCAATATATAGCAATAGCAATAGCAATATAGCAATAGACAATAGACACAATAGCAGCCAACTGTTTACAAGACAATAGTGTAAACAGCCTTGAGCAATTAACAACTAGCAGAATGGTCACATGCACAAACTTCAATAATCAAACTTAGATAAAAGTGAGCATACGGACAAACTCAATAATTATCAACAGAACAAGGAGAGCAGGAAAGACCTGGATGTTGTGCAGGAACAGTGAGGGTATTACACCAGAGAGCGATTTGCTGAGAAGCTGGATAGCGACAGGAAAGAAGCTTTCGAGATGACACCTAGTCCTGGTGATGGTGAACTTGCAGGGCCTCCCTGATGGCAATAGATGACTGTTTGGGAGTGGGGTGGAGTCAGCTGTAATTTTTCAAGCTCTTTTCCTCGCTCTGCCTATGAACAGGTCTTTTAATGTCAGTAGCTGACAGCCAAAGATCTTCTCCGCTGTGTGGACCACTCGCTGCAGCCTGGGCTTGGAAAGCGAGGCGGCAGCGGGAAAACAAACTGTGGTCACAACACTCTCAGTGATGGCTGAGCAAAAACTTATCAGGATATGTCACCATTATGTATTCCAAAATCCAAAAAACCTGAAATCTGAAACATTTCTGAAAAGGGATATTCAACCCGTAATAGTTATTGTCAAATCTCACCATATTTTGTGGTAGAAAAGCTACCTCATCAGGAGCACTGGAAATCTGATAGGCATTGTGTGTCTTCATTTCCAAAACATCTCTGAGAAAGTGCCGCAGAAAAATGTTTGTCTACAAATTTATGATCTGTCCATAAACATGCTGTGTAGCGGCATCAGCATGTTCTGTGCATGCCTGAAATTCAATGAGGCAGATTATAGTGTGGTGTCACTACTACATACTGATACTGACTGAAATGCATTCCGAGGCAGTTGGAGCTATATGTGCTCAGCGATATGGGGGGGGGGGGCCTGGTGTAAGTTAGTTAGTGATTATTTTAGGAATGAGAAGGCAGTTACTGAAGCAGTTCCACATGTATGCAGATCACTAGTGAGGGTCAGCATTATGTTACTGTGTTCACTTCTTTATTAAAGAAAGCTTCAAGGGGAGAACCACAAAGATTGCTACTGATGCATAGGCAAAGCCTAAGTGGAAGAGGAGTATACGTTTTTATGCCATGGACCCTTGCCATTAACTGAAGAGTCCATGGACCCCAGGTTGGGAATCTCTGGTTTAATGGTATGTACGCTGCATACACAATGCCCTAATGTCAATGATCCCTCCCATCTATCCAGCAGGAGGTACCGTAGCATTAGAGCAAGAACTGTAGAACTGGGGCATTACGGTAGAGCAGTGGTTAGCACAACACTTTACAGTTCAATTCCCGCACTGCCTGTAAGGAGATTGTGCGTTCTCCCTGTGAATGCGTGGGTTTCCTCTGGATTCTCTGGTTTCCTCCCATAGTCCAAAGACATAGTGGTTGTTATGTTAATTGGCATTGATTAGGCTAGGATTGCTGGGCAGCGGGGCGTGAAAGCCAGAAGGGCCTATTCCACGCTGTATCTTGATAAAATAAATGTCCTGTTAAGATGAGAAACAGTTTCTACCCCCAAGACATGAAACTACTGAACTCCCTGCCACCACTCAGGTCTCATCACGTATAGAAACAAAGAAAATAAGTGCAGGAGTAGGCCATTCGGCCCTTCGAGCCTGCACCACCATTCAGTATGATCATGGCTGATCATCGAACTCAGAACCCTGTACCTGCCTTCCCTCCATACCCCCGATCCCTTTAGCCACAAGAGCCATATCTAACTCCCTCTTAAATATAGCCAATGAACTGGCCTCAACTGTTTCCTGTGGCAGAGAATTCCACAGATTCACCACTCTCTGTGTGAAGAAGTTTTTCCTAATCTTGGTCCTCAAAGGCTTCGCCTTTATCCTCAAACTGTGACCCCTCGTTCTGGACTTCCCCAACATCGGGAACAATCTTCCTGCATCTAGCCTGTCCAATCCCTTTAGGATTTTATATGTTTCAATAAGATCCCCCCTCAATCTTCTAAATTCCAACGAGTATAAGCCCAGTCGATTCAATCTTTCATCATATGAAAGTCCTGCCATCCCAGGAATCAATCTGGTGAAGCGCTTGTAGCATTATATTGATTACCTTTAACTTCTATTGTATATGCACCTTATTATTTGTTAATTTATTTGTGGTAATATTACTGTATGTGTTAAGTGTGTGAGTTATATGTGCAATGTTGTACACCTTGGTCTGGAGGAGTGATGTTGTGTTTGGCGGTATACGTGTGTACGGTTGAATGACAATAAACTTGAACTTGAGAGTATGGACCCTTATCTAGCAATTTTTATAATGTAGATAAACGAAGCATCAATTATCATTTGGACTGCTTTTTCAAGGCTGTGGAATGCAGGGAGAGACTTGAGGGTTCATAGAAACATAGAAAGATACACAAGTAACAAACAACAGGAATTCTACAGATGCTGGAAATTCAAGCAACACACATCAAAGTTGCTGGTGAACGCAGCAGGCCAGGCAGCATCTGTAGGAAGAGGTGCAGTCGACGTTTCAGGCCGGGGTCTCGGCCTGAAACATCGACTGCTCCTCTTCCTACAGATGCTGCCTGGCCTGCTGCGTTCACAAGATACACAAGTAGGCCAGTAAGCACTTCAAAGTCCAAAATTTAAAGTAAATTTATTACCAATGTACATCACCTACCCTGAGATTCATTTTCCTGAAGACATTCCCAGTAGGGCAAAGAAGTACGATAGATCGATGAAACACTGCACACAAAGATTAACAAACAACCAATGTGCAAAAAAAGACATACTGAGCAAACACAAAAAAAAGTAAAACTGAGAACATGAGTTTTAGAGTCCTTGGAAGTGAATACATAGGCTGTGGAATCAGTTTAGTTTTGAGGTGAGTGAAGTTATCCAAGTTGGTTCAGGAGCCTGATGACTGAAGTGTAATAACCGTTCCTGAAGCGTGGCCTGTATGGTTGGGGTCCTTCATAATGGATACTGCTCTCTTACGATGGGGCTCCTGTAGATGTGCTCAGTAGTGGGGAGGGTTTTTCTCTTACGAACTCTTCCTTCAGTTAGTCCTGACGAAGGGTCTCGGCCTGAAATGTCGACTGTACCTCTTCCTAGAGATGCTGCCTGGCTTGCTGCGTTCACCAGCAACTTTGATGTGTGTTGCTTGAATTTCCAGCATCTGCAGAATTCCTCGTGTAGGGTTTTTCTTGTGATGGATTGGACTGTTTCTAATACTTTTTGAATGATTTTCTATTCCTGGGCACTGGCAGTCCCGTATCAGGCTGTGATTCAAACAGTCAAGATACTCTCCGCTATGTATCTATAGAAGTTTGTCAAAGTTTTACATGACTTGCCAAATCTGTGCAAACTTCTAAGAAAGTAGAAGTGCCTTGTTTGTAATGGCACTTACATGCTGGTCCCATGACAGATCCTCTGAAATGATAATGCCAAGGAATTTAAGGAATTTGATTGCTTTGCAAAGTTTCTGAATGATCAACACAGTTAATCTCCATTTCCATTCCCTAATCTTCTTTCCGTAATCCCTGCAGTGATTTTTGATATTTACTCAAGGTTCAGATGTTTGAAAATCAGCTGTCAATTTTGACTCACTTTCAAGGACTCTGCAACTCATGTCCTCCATACTCATTATTTATTTATTTATTATTATTTTCTTTCTTTTTTAATTCTTGTTCAATTTGTTGTGTTTTGCATATTGGTAGCCTGTCCACCTTTGTGCAGTCTTTCATTGATTCTATTGTGTTCATTTGCATTAACTGTGAATGCCTGCAAGAAAATGAATTTCATGGTACTATATAGCAACATATATGTACCATACTTAGATCATAAATTTGCTTTGAACTTGAAGGGAGGACTGTTGCCCAAACCAGTGAGGTTCACACCAATAAGACCATAAGATATAGGAGCAGAATTAGACCATTTGGCTCATCGCAATAGAAGTAACACTATATAATCTTTTGTGCTCAAATTAAAGAAAAACTGGTACTTCAGAAGAAGATTAAGAGATAAGATTACTTTTATTAGTTGAAACGTACAGTGAAACACGTTGGTTTGTGTCAATGACCAGCACAGTCTGAGGTGTCGGCACTATTCCGGTGCCAATGTGACATTCCAGTAACTCGCTAACTTGAGCTGCAAGTCTTTGGAATGTGGGACAGAACTGAGGCAGCTGGAGGAAAGGCATGTGATCACAGGGGAATTATGGACAGTGGTGGGAACTAAACCCTGAATTATGACCACTGGTGTGAAGTGATTGTGCTAACTACTACGCTACCGTGCCTCCTCAGCATCAGAAGGCCTTTCGCTCTGTACTGGTGTGTCTTTGCTGATTTTGTGCTACAGTGTCCGGAATAGAATTGGAATTAGAGTTGAATTGTGTAGCGTATTGTCACATGTACCGCGCAGAGTGAAAAGCTTGTTTCACATACTGTCCAGCAGTATAGTGTCAAGTGTAGTCCATTACAGGTAAAGCCCTCCTAATCATTGAGCACATCTACTGTTGCGGGAAAGTAGCATCCATCATCAGAGATCCCCACCACCCAGGACATGCTGCCTACTTGCTGCTACCATCAGGACGAAGGTACAGGAGCCTCAGGACTCACACCACCAGGTTCAGGAACAGTTATTACCCCTTAACCACTAGGGTCCTGTACCAGTGGTGATAACTTTACTCAGCTTCACTCACCCCAGCCTTCACAACCTATGGCGGTGAATTGTTCCCACAAACGATTGACTCACTTTCAAGGAATTATTATCTCAGGTTCCTGATATTTATTGGTTATTTATTTATTATTATTATTATTTCTATTTTTTAATCTTTCTTTTTGTATTTGCACAGTTTATTGTTCTTCTTTTTGCGCATTGGTTGTTGTCCATCTCTGTATGGTACGGTCTTTCATTGATTCTATGGTGCTTATTTGTGTCTGCCGTGAATGCCGACAAGAAAATAAATCTCAGGGTTGCATAAGGTGACATATATGCACTCTGATTAAAAAATTTCAAGGACTCTTCATCTCAGCAATGAAGAATCCTTCTACATCTGAGTGCGACAGTATTCCTGAGTCTCCACTCCAGATTTGCATGACTGACGGTAATGAAAACCAAGAGGAAGCTATTGAATGACATTTCTTGGAATCATAACTAACACTTACAAATATGAAGAAAATTGGCTAAGAAAAAGATGGGGAGGAAAACTAGGTGGGTACTACCAGATTATGAGGGTTAAATATCACCAGCAAATATTCCAGGTCAAAAAAGAATGATGGAAGATATATTGCATGGTTTATTAATATTTGTGTAAGTAAGTGGAAGCTTAATTTTAGAAGTTAATTCTGTGGAAGCCCTTGTTGTGGAGATGGGAGCAGAAATCCCAAGCACGTTACTTTTCTTGAACCACCAAGGAGTGGACACACACGAGTTTATTAAATGTCACAATGTAGTACCAGTGCCTTTGTTACGAAGTTAGCATCCAGAACTTGAATCCAGAAAGTTCAAATCCCAAAAAGGCAGCTGAGGAACTTAAATTCTAATAATGAATTAAATGAAAAAAAGATCAGTAATAGTAACCATGAAACTGCTAAATTGTTATAAAAATATCCAATATTCTCCCGGGAGAGAAATCTGACATCTTTACCGAGTCTGCCCGAAATGAATCAGAATCAGGTTTATTATCATGAAATTTGTTGTTTTGTGGCAGTCATACAGTGCAGGATATAAAAATTACTATAATTACAAAACATAATAAATAGTGCCGAAGATGAATAATGAGCTAGTAATCCTGGTGGGGCCAAGGATCATTCAGAAATCTGATAGGAGAGGGGAAGAAGCTGTCCCTAAAGCATTTGAGCTCCTGTACCTCTTCCTCAATGGTAATAATGCAAAGAGGGAAGGTTCCAGATGGTGAGACACACCAATATGGTTGACTTACAGCAACAATAGAGATGGACAAAAAAGAAAGTTTTGTTGGTGGTCACATCCTGAAACCAAATCAATAAAAAAAATAATCAAAATGGCAAAGCCAGTGCTAATAAATTTTGACTGAACTTTTTATTAACTCATTGGGAAATACGTGCTTCTCTGCATTAAGGGCTAAATTACCAATCCGAGACACCTTTGGGGGTCACTAATGCAAATGTGGATACATGAAACTTCCTGAGAGATCCTCAGTGCTTCCTTCTGACTGTATGCCTCAGTATCCCCTCACGGAAACATAATTGAACAAAAAATGGTGCATTGCCACATTTGGTTAATTCAGCGAAACTGGCACGGCCTATTGTATTTCTTTGTTTCCCTGTAAATACTGTACCAGAAGGCCAACAAATCTCAAGGTACTATGTGGTGACTCGTACATGCCTTTCGCTCGATGTTGCTGGAGGATGGTGCCAGAGACTTGAGTGCAGGCAAGGTTTAATCGGCACAGTTTGTGGATTGGGCTCTACAGTTCACCTTATATGCGTTTCTGGTTTCTGGTTACTCCTGTTTTGTGCGATTTTGATCTGGGCGGACTGGATCTGCGGAGTGCAGTAAACGAATGAACTGTTAAATTCAATTGAACTGAACTGAACTGAACATTCCTAGACAGGTTACTCTGTGGTTTGATGTGCTATATTCTGTGTTTTTCATTTGTTTTTTGCTGATTGCGCGATTTGTTCTTTTTTTGCGCATTGGCTGTTTGATGTTTCTTTTGAGCGTGTTCCATGGTGTTTCTTTGTTTTATGGCTGTCTGTGGGAAGGTGAATCTTAGGGTTGTAACTGCATACTTGTGCTTTGAGCTTCCGCAAAGCAAACAGCATTATGAAGGACCCCATGCACCCCTCATATAAACTCTTCTCCTTCCTGCCATCTGTGAAGCATCTTCAATCACTCCAAAAGACTGAGGTTGGGTAAAATACTGAAAGGCTTTTATTTGCTGTACAATACGACCTCCACGGTGAGTGTCTGCCCCCGGACTCAGGGGGAGGGGCAAGGCGAAAACCTTTATACAGGACTCTGTGGGAGGAGCCACAGGGGCAATCAGCAGAGGGGCGTGTCCAGACAGTTAACCCAGTTACAACATATATATGGTTTACCACAATCTGGAAAAAGGCACCAAAGCATTCGGGCTCTCATGACCAGACTATGTAATAGTTTCTTCCCCCAAGCCATCAGAATCCTCAATACCCAGAGCCTGGCTTGACACCAACCTACTATACCCTCTACTGTGCCTACTGTCTTGTTTATTATTTATTATTATTTATTGTAGTGCCTGCACTGTTTTATGCACTTTATGCAGTCCTGGATGGGTCCATAGTCTAGTGTAGTTTTTGTGTTTTTTCTTACATAGTTCAGTGTAGTTTTTGTATTGTTTCATGTAGCACCATGGTCCTGGAAAACGTTGTCTCATTTTTACTATGTTCTGTACCAGCAGTTACGGTTGAAATGACAATAAAAGTCACTTGACTTGACTTGCCTTGACTTGAACTTTGATGATAAGTTTATTTTCAACGTTGGCTGAAGAAGTACGTTTAAAATGCAGATTAAACAAGGAGGAACAGTTAGCAGTGTGGAGAGAATTAGGGTCAGCTCTGTGAGTTCAGAGGCTTGCCAGCTGACTGCATGGCTGGCTATGGTGGTGCTCTTAAACTTCGCAATGACTTTCAGTCAGAACTGGAGGGAACAGAGATGCAGAGAAGTGACATCATGGAGGAATTTGAAAACAAAGATATAATTTGTAGAATTGAGGCATGCCCTAACTGGAAGCTAGCATGGGTCAACAAGTATAAGGGGAGTGTAAGTCAATGGTTATCTACTTAAAGAATTAGACAAGAGCTGAATTTCTTTGTAGATCAGTTTGAATAGACAGTTAGCTTCTTCCCTTAAATAACCATCCCTTACACTGAATCCAAAGCAGTTTTTTTAAAACTTTTAATGCTAAATATTTGCAATAACTTTAAATGGAAGAAAGAAGTATGAGGAGCTATCATTAGTATTGCTTATCCCATTCCAAATTGTTGTAATTAAAATGAAATCTAACGACCCACAGTAACCTACCTACTCCAAATATTCAAAGGGCTACTGTACAGACTAAATACAAGTGAGATAAATGCAACGCTTTTCTGTATAGTGTGTGTAAAATCTAATAACTCAAAGTAAAACAAAATAATTGTACTGGTAAATTCTAAACAAGCAGCTCCGTATTTCACAGAAAACTGTATTTAGTGAGAAGCTTGCTAATGTTAAATGTCTTGCCTAAATTAATGTAAATAAATAGAGAGCATTCCAACTGGCTGCATCACTATCTGGTATGGGGCGGGAGGTGTAGCACTGCACAGGATAGAAATAGGGTATAGGAAGTTGTGAACTCAGTCAGCTCCATCATGGGCACTAGCCTCCGTGGTATCCAGGACATCTTCATTCAGCAAAGTCTCAAAAGAGCGGCATTCATCATTAAGGATCCCCATCACCCAGGACATGCCCTCTTCTCATTGCTATCACCAGGAAGGAGGTACAGAAGTCTAAAGGTACACACTCAGCAATTCAGGAACAGCTTCTTCCCCTCTGCCATTTGATTTCTGAATGGATATTGAACCAACGAACACTACTTGTACTACCTATTTAATTTCAACTGTATATATATATATCTACACACTTCTTACTATAATTCACAGTTTTTATTATTATATACTGCCGCCGCATACCAACAAATTTCATGACGTGCTGGTAATATTAAACCTGATTCTGATGTTTTAAAGTGCTTTGTTCAGTGATTCTTTTTTAAAATCCTTATCATTATTAAATTGTGGCTTTGAACATACAATTGATGTTGAGATGGAGGCGATAAATTTCATTGAATAGGAAATCAGATAATGTTGTATCTCATCTACCTAAGTAAAGTTCATTGTAAAATTCCTCCCATAAAATATAACACGTCCCAACCAAATATCTTATCACAGATTAATAATGGTGATTTCGGAGTGCCTTCAGAAATCAGGAGAAGATGATTTCAAAAGAATTGAGAGAATTTGGATGTCAAAAATGCCATCAACATATTATATTGAAAATAACCAAGTAAATTTTAGCACACTATTTAGTCTGATGAATTTTATTTTAATTATAAGTGGTTAGAAGTAAGATCAGCTGCAAATATGTACTTCCGAACCAAATGAACAAAGTTTCACAGAATAGTCTTAAATGAAAAATAAAACTCTCATCAAAGGGGGAGAAAGCCTTTGGCTATTGACCCTGTACTTTAATTAGCTTACCGTGTTCCTACATGCAATGTAGAAACCACTTAATCATACTCAACTTTCACCATTCAAGACATGAAGACAGGAAATCACAGTTGCCTTTGGAGGCTAAAGGTAAAGGAATGTTGCAGGTGTCAGGAATAGAGTGGTTCCATTCAAGACATCCCCTTCACCTCTGACCCATGGAGACTAAAATTGTTTGCCATTATGATAATGCATATTGGGTGAATAGCTCGATGGGGAATGAGTTCCACCTTTAATGCCAGAGAAAGCATTCGGGTGTGATCGCCACTTAATGTGATTGTTCAGTGACTGCAATCATTTGCAGAATTACTGATTTTTTTTTTACCCTGCTTAAAACAGCTGGATCGCATGATCAATCTCCCATGACAAATCAGTTAGTATAATCAATTTCAGACCAATTAAATAGCAAGAGTGCAGAGCCAAAATTTATCTTCATGATTCTTGTCTATAATAAAAATGTTTAATGTTAGATTTCAGTAATGTTAAACTGTGCGTTTGATTTACAGTAAAGCTACCTATTTGACCACATCATATTAGTAATAGGTAATATTATTTACTGAATGGAACTACGTTTAATAGGCGGAAAATTTAACTTGATCGAAAATGAAGTAAGGAAAGTGGTTGAACAGCAATTATTAAAGCTTCCCTCAAAAGGCATAACAACAACCACACAATGAGGGTAAACTTGTCGAAATATCAAAAGGACAATTTATTTTGTTCTGAGTATTCCTGCTATTATTCCAAGGTGGCCCTGGTGGGTTCAGTATTCTAATGGAGCTTTGTGATTCTTTGATTCAGTCCCTGAATGAGAACTGCTTTAAAAATGGAGAGCTAAATCAGAAGGAAGGAGTGAGGGATACAGAGGAAATACTTTGAAATAAAGGTAAAGGGCACTTGGATGATTACATGAATAGGAAAAAAGCGGACAGCATGGACAAGTTGGGCCAAATGGCCTGTATCCGTATTGGATTCTATGACTCTCTGACTCTAAAGATTATTATTTATATGATCACTCATTAGGTGGTGGGGCAGAGATACGTCTCTACCAAAGGAAGTGCAAGGTGCTCCTTACAGGTGCTCTGCTAGTCTGAAAGTCACCCCGGGCAAGGGGTTAGTACCTGCTTAGTCCCTACAACTCCGACCAAAGTCACGTGAGGCCATGGGGCCATGGGAGCAAATGGTGGGTGGACGTAGGAGCGGCTGGTGCATATCACAAGTCCTGGTTATGTGACCACTGACGCCAGGCAGACAAGTTCTGAAGTGTATTGATAACAGCTGGGGTCACCCATCTTGTGAAGTCACTGCCCAGGAGAAAGCAATGACAAACCACTTCTGCAGAAAAGACTGCCATGAACTATCACCACGGCACATAATGATGATAATAAGTCACTCATATCCCTTTCAGAAGAATATCTCAAAGTTCTTCATAAGATGTACACTTGGATCAGCAACATAGAAGGCTATGGAAGAAATGCTTGTTGTTGGATTATTATAGAATTACATTTGAATGGAGCTATATATAATGGACAAAAGTCTTGTGGCTTTCTGACTCTCCATGACTCCAGCATATTTTGGAAGGTAGTGATGCTTGTAACTTTAGGAACATGTCAGTCAATTTACACATAACAATTTCCCACAATCAATAATGTGGTAGTGAGATATTTGGATAACTCCCTTTCCTTACTTCAGGATACCATCTAATGGTTCTTTACACTGACTCAAGTGGGCAAGTTGTACAGTTTTAATACCTCCATCAAAACTAAGCAACTCTGATGGTGTAGCACTCACGTTGCAGATTGCCAAGTTCAATTTTTGTCCTAGAGATTCTGGAGTAGATTTGATTTTCAAACGCTCCGAATCAAGATTGCTACCTACTCAGCCTTCATGGTAGGATGGTACTAGGGCTGAACATAGAATGGATATAACAATTAATGAAACAATGTTGTGTTGATTTCATTTTGACATTATTGCAGTTTAGAGGGAAGCGTTGTCGGTGACTGTCGGCAAATAAACGAGGAATGTCTGTTCACTACTGTCACTGCAACTAGATAGACATCGAGTGTAGAACACAGAACGGTACAGCACAGGAACAGGCCCTTCAGCCCAAAGTGTTGAGCCAAACCAATTAAATTAGTAGTCAAATGGCCAACTAAACTAATTCCTTTTGCCTACACAATGCCTACATCCTTCCATTTTCCTCCTATTTATGAGCATACTTAAACATCACCTGAAATTCTCTGATGTATCTGCTGCCACCACCACCCCAGGCAGCGCATTGCAGGCACCCACCTACATGTAAAAATCATGCTCATCATATTTCCTTTGAACCTTAAATGCATTCCCTCTGTTATTAGACATTACAACCTTGGGAAAATGATACTGTCTGTTTACTTTATCGATGCCTATCGTAATCTTTTAAACCTGTATCAGATCTCCCCTCAAACTCCACCATTCCAGAGAAAGCAACCTAAGTTTATTCTGCCTCTTGTAATAAAACCATAAGACCAGAAGATATAGGAGCAGAATTAGGCCATTTGGCCCGTCGAGTCTGTTCCATCATTTCATCATGGCTGATCCATTTCTCTCTCAGCTCACCCCAGTCTCCTGCCTTCTGTCCATATCCCTTCTTGACTAATCAAGAATCTTTCAACCTCTGCTTCAAATATACCCAATGACTTGGCCTCCACAGCTGTCTGTGGCAATGAATTCCACACACTCACCACCTTCTGGTTAAAGAAATTCCTCCTCATCTCCATGCTAAGTGGATGTCCCTCTACTCTGAGGCTGTGGACTACATATATAGCATATGCCCTCTAATTCAGGCAGCGTCCCAGTAGACTCATCTACATTCTCTGCAAAACCTCGGTATCCTTCCCATAATGGGGTGACCAGAACTGTGTGCAATACTCCCGATGTGGCCCACTTAGCGTTTTATAAAGCTGCAACATTACATGAGGTATACTAATGTCAGCTTAATTCTGCTGCAACTTATAAAATTCATAACTTCCTAGAAACAGATTCTTTCTATTAACTGATTTATGTGAAGGTCCAATTCCTGATTTTGCCCAGGAACAAAGCAAGCAGCCCAAAATTTACCCCAGACAAAGGCCCTCTTCTGTGGCCCTGGATGTTTCGGAGCCAGTGATTTTGTCAGTCACAATGCTGCCACATGAGGAGTCATTGTTTCCAACCAGAGGCTACTGATGATGTCAGTAGGTTTCACACCACACTCTGGCAGCAACTGAAAACAATTCAGTTCAGTTTTCCCCAGGATTCAGTCCATAAAATTTCACAAGTCATTTGCAAGATAGAAAATCAATAGTGATAGTCAGTGCCAGGGTTTCCAAGAATTTTGCCGTGAAAGACCCTGCATCAGGTAATTTATTTAGAGACACTGCACGGGACAGGACCCTACAGCCAATGAGCTGCACTGTGCAGCAACCCAACTGTTTAACGCTAACCCAATCACAGGACAATTTACGTCATCGGCTACATCTTTGGACTGTCGAATGAAACTGGAGCACCCGGAGGAAACCCACGTGGTCATGGGGAGGATGAGTAAACTCCTTACGGACAGCTCCAGCATTGAACTCTGAAGTCCAGGCAGTCATAGTGCCGCACTAACCAGTATGCCCATGCAAAGACTATCCTCTGAAAAATAATATCATCAGCTTGTCATGGTTTTTAAGGATACTAATGTTGTCTAGCACTCTTGCACCTTGCTATCGACATCATTGGGAATCACCATTGATCTGAAGCTTAACAGGACCTGTTACTATGGCAACAAGAAAGCATCAGTGGGCCACTCCTCATTTTGATTCTTCTGAGGCTACATCCACACTAGACCGGATAACTTTGAAAACACCGGTTTTACGTAAAAACGATGGGCATCCACACTAGGCATTTTTAAAAATACCTCTGTCCACATTAAAACGGATATTTGGCAAATCTCCTCCTACTGGGCATGCGCAGGACACACAGAAAACAAGTGAAGAGGAAGCGGTATACTTGGTGTGCATTTGTCCTGTTACAGACTAGAAAAACTTGAAAGGAAATTGCCAAGTGAAAGACTTGGTGCATGTTTGTCCAGAAACATTTCCTACAGCCATAGTCTCTTCACCGATGAAAGGGATGACAGCTACAACTACATGCAATAAGGCTTGTTACTGGGCAAAAGTGAAATTTGCTGTTACCTCATTTGTTTGCCTTTACTTTTGCCATACCTTTGTGTATTTTGCTGTATTTAACATGTGCAATAAAACGAGTTACTGGGTAAAAGTGACAATTGCATCTATTGAATATTTGCACAAGCAATACATTAAAAAATCATCTTATTAAATGTATAAAACATGTCTGCATCAGTGTTATCTTGTATTTCCATACAATGTTACATTAGGCTGTTACACATCTATTGTCAGATATTGTTGTTGTGGTGTTGGAGGTTGCGTTCAAGAAAACAATGAAGTGCCGCGCTGTCGCCACCATTTGTTCCGGCACGTCATGACAGCAGTTTTAAAAATCGCCGGTTACCCCGTACACACTACGCCGGATATTAGGCGTTTTCAGATTTATTCACTCTGGAGAGCGTTTCTAAAACTCTCCGTTTTGGGGGGAGGAAAACGCCATTTCAGTGTGGACGGAGGGTCAAAACGAAGAGAAAAAGCCTCAGTTATGGATTTATCCGGTCTAGTGTGGACGTAGCCTATCTCCCTTCGCTATCTGCATCCGGGGACAGTGATGGAATAATCTCCACTTGCTCAGAATTGCAATGGTCCTTGAAAGTGCTTCATTAGCAAGACAAAGGAGAAAGAGCAGAAGAGGAAAAGATTGGTCTACTGTGAGAGTATTGACCTGATGAGCCGAACAGTCCTGTTCAAAAGTCTTAGGCACATACATATATAGTTAGGGTGCCCGAGCCTTTGCACGGTACTGCATTTGTTAAGGTGGATCAGAGAGAGAGTCCGTAAATCTGGTGGGAGCAAAGGATTTTGGGAATGGTAAGGATGGGGTGCTGTGGGACAGGTGGCAGAGAAGGACTCCTGGGGGTGGGTGTGACGCAAGTGCAGATGTGCACCCAGCCCTGAGATAATAGGCAGGGTCATCTGATTCCAAATAATTGGTTTATTGCTCATTACAGAATGTCTCTCTGGTACTTACCGTTCCCTCCTTTCTCCCTTCCCCTTTTCCCAATCACGATTCCCCTCTTCCTGCCCCCTTCCCACTCTCAGTCCGCAACAGACGATCCATACCAGGATCAGGTTTATCATCACTCACATGCGTCATGAAATTTGTTTTTTACAGCAGTACAGTGCAATGCATAAAATGACTGCAGTACTGTGCAAAAGTCTTAGGCGCCCTAGCAATATATGGTGTATGTACCCTCCACCCCGTCTCAGTGCTCCTCCTCTGGCACCTGTCTCATACCCCTCCTGCAGTGCTCCACCCTCACCATTTCCAACATCCTTTGCTTCCGCCGGATTTACAGACTCGCTCTCCACATCACATTGACAAATGCAGCACTGTGCAAAGGTCTTAGGCACCCTAGCTATAGATATATGACTCAGACTTTTGCCCAGTACTATAAAGTGTAATCATAAATTTAAACCATGGGGCAGCATCTTAGTATAGCAGTTGGACTAATGCTACTACAACGCAGACACCTGGGTTCAATACCCGGCACTGCCTGGAAGGAGTTTGTACGTTCTCCTCTTGCCACATGGGTTTCCTCCCAGTGCTCGGATTTCCTCCCACAGTCCAAAGATGTACGTGTTAGTTATTTAATTTGTCCTATGGGTGTAATTGGGCAGCATGAGTTCATTGGGCTGGAAAGGCCTGTTACTGAGCTGTATCTTTAAGATGAAAGAACACAGATCAAACTGAAAGAAGACATTTTGATTTTATGAGCTTTGATAGCCCCGACATTAGTGGAACATTCCGAGATAAAGACAGCTTTCTCAATGCTCTCACAATGTATTGTACTTCATTTCTCTGCAATTATCTTGAAAAGTTGAGTGTGTGTTGAGCGTTTAGTGAGTAGCATTAAATATTTTAAACTTCAGAACCCGTAAATTCCGGTTCTTTACACAAGTCGGGACTTAAGATATGCTTGCAATCCAGTGAGGAGCGACATATAATGGGATACATCACCTCCATCTCCTTCATTTAACATATGGCCAGAACTTTTCATTTTCCTTGCAAAATATTTTTACATAGCTCTTCACACCTTTCCGCTAAATTGAGCAAGCCATTGGCTTTCTCGAAGCTGGTCGTGCAGACTCTCGATTCACTTACATACAGTTTAGCAGTTATGGCACTGCAGAAGAAGAAGACACCAGCATCTGTTTTCACTAAAAAAAATCACAGCAAGGCTTTAAAAGCTGGTAAAGAAGTAGCTTTTTTTCCATTTGCACCACAGGGAGCCGCTCCATGATACACAGCCCCGAAAGCAGGACTCTAAAAGCCACCCTAAGTGAGAGCAATTAGGTAATGTGTATTTATCACCCCCTGGAGACTGGTTCTACACTGTTTGTTTTTGATGATTTAAAATGGAAAATTTGAAGAACACTTCTTGCATTTGCTGAGCCGCTTTAGCAGCTGAACTAACTTGCATCAGGCAACATACTGAATGTAGAGATGCTTTTATCAAGGTCTTAAAAATAAACAGTTACCTAGAAATGCATTCCTAGTTATTAGCACTAAACAAGCTATCTATTAACATTAGCATGTTCTACCCTGCCTCCAAAATCTGTTTCTTTGAGTTTCATGAAATGAATTTCAGATGCTTGGTACATTGTGCTATTGCAGGGCTTCAGATTTATCATTCTAACTGACTAGCACTGAGAAATTAGCGTCAAAGGCTTACTTGAAAAAAAATCATTCTCTGCACTATTAAAATTTTATGCTGCAATAAATATGAACAATGCAGAATTTATATTTACATTTATGCAGCTTTAAGAATGCTGCACGCAGCTTTTTTTAAAAAAAGAGTGTTTGGACTATTGACCAGTCTTGTTTGGTTGTGGGATGTGCTGGTCAGTGGTGTGTGGTGTTAGCCAGTACCCAGTGAGTTTCACTCCATTGTCTGCCGTACTGAGGCTGAGGCTGTGATTCTGCCCTGGCAGCTCCGGGCTTCGTGTCTACAGATGCACTTTCGTTCTGAATGTTGTTGCTTGTTTTTATTGTTTCTACGATTTGTGTTTTTTCACTCTCTGTCTCTCTCTCTGCACTTTCAGCGTTTGTTAGTCTTTTTTTCAACGGGTTTTCTCGCGTTCTTGTTTTATGGCTGCCTTTAAGGAGACAAATCTAAAGGTTGCATAATTTATACATACTTCAATAATGAATATACTTTGAACTTTGAGATAATACACTCTTTTTTTCAACTTTACTTATTTAAAGATACAGCACGGTAACAGGCTCTTCCAGCCCAACGAGCTCACACCGCCCAAGTGACTAATTAACCTACGAACCCGTACACATTTAAAGTGTGGGTGGAAACCTATGCAGACATGGGGAGAACATACAGAGTCCTCACAGACAGCGTCAGGAGTTGAACCTGGATTGTTAGTGCTGTAAAGTGTTGACATGCCACCCAACGTTTGAACGTTACTGATTTGAGTTAGTTTTCATTTCTAATGAATTTAACTTCTGTAGCATTTCATAAAGAGTTTTGGAAGAACTAATTTCTAAAAGCATAAATATCCAATATTTCTGAAGATTAACAAGAACCACAAAGCCAAACTTGATATGAGTAGATGTACTATGAAAGATCAAAATAAAACCTAACTCAGTAAAGCAGATCTGATTTATAGTCTGATCTATTCTCATTCATTTATTCAATGAGGTTGTCATCGTTAAGACCAGCATTTGTACACACCCTAAATTGCCCTTAAAATGAGTGATTTCTAGGCTTTTTCAGGGAAGGAGGAAGTTAGCGTAAATTCTTATCTGGTGGTCACATTTCTTACCAGAGCCCTTACTCAAAAGATGTTAATGAATCAGAAGTATTTCTGAATGGCTGGGCAAGGCAGAGTACATCGCCACCAAAGGAGGTGTAAGGCACTCCTTCCCTCTACTAACCTGCAGGATACCCTTAAGCAAGGTGTAGCACCTGCTTAGCATAAGTCCTGGTTATGCCACCACTGATGCCAGGCAGACAATCTCTGAAGAATATAAATAATGGCTGGGGTCACCCGTCTTGTAAAGACACTGCCCAGATGAAGGCAATGGCAAGCCACTTCTGCAGAAAACTTTGCCGAGAACAATCATGGTCATGGAAAGACCATGATCGCCCACGTCGTACGATATGGCACTTAACGAACAAGCAAATATACTTCTCAATAATTGAGAAATGGTCATTTTCGCTATTATTGATGTTAGCTTTTCAAATTCAGAATTTACTGTATTTGATCACAGACAATTCAATCCCCAACTGCTATGGTGGGACTTAAACTCATGTTTGTAGAGACATTCCCAGCATTTATGCTATCCACTGTTCTTTATGTATGTGCATGAAGCATACATGTACAATATATAAAAGTTTATATACACATGGGTGTGTGTATGTGGACTTCTATAGGTGCACCATTCATATGTGTAAGAATAAGACGTAAACTGAATGAAATTATCTGTAAGTTAATATATCTGCAAGTAAAGCAATTGCATTGTAAATATTTCTTCCATCAGTTGCCCTTGTAGACACAAAGGTTGTCTTTGCCAAGGGAAGACTGAGGGGCACCTGATAGAAGTGCACTAGAACCTCTCTGAAAGGATGGAGTTTTGAAGAAGGCATACAGCATACTGCCTCTATCAGCCAAGATACTAAATATAACACTTGTAAAGTTACCTTGCAGCTGTGTAAAGTATTTGGAGTACTGTGCACCATTAGTGCAAGGGTTCCCAATCTTTTTAATGCCATGGACCAATACCATTAAGTAAGGGGTCCGTGGGCCCATTACTGTGATATGCGTAAGTGAAAATGCCGCAAACCTTCAGCACATCAGAGTCCTGATGAAGGGTCTCGGCCATTTCCGCCGATGCTGCTTGACCTGCTGAGATCCTCCAGCATTTTGTGTGTATTGCTCTGGGTTTCCAGCACCTGCAGAACTCCTGTGTTTATGGGTGGCAGCCATCTGCATTTCATAATGGCCTTCAGCAGACACACAGAGGGCAGGATATTATAGAGAGAGAAAGGAAGAAGATAAAGGAAATCTGATGACGAAACATGATGAAATGTTAGTTTAAATCTGAGCTCCGTTTGTCCTGTCTAAATCTTGGTAGAGTGCCCTCTGCAGAATATATGCCAATGAAGAGAGTAGAAAAGATTGACAAATAACTTTGATAAAGCTTCTAAAGCCTTGACAACCTGACAGCTTAGAGAAAAACCAGGAATATGTTTGTACATTTATTTAGGTCTGTTTTAGAGGCTGAAATAGTGCAATGAACCCCCGATAGGAGATCTAAGGCTATGAATGAACATACAGTAACTCGGGTACAGGAGAGAGACAGATCTGCTGGTTGAGTGGTGTTGCAGCCACAACCCACTGATTTAAAATTAGCTGAATCACAGGACAATTTAGAATCACCAGCTAACCTACTAACCAGTACTTTGTTGGACTGTGGGAAGGATCCAGAGTCCCCTTACCGAGGGTGCTGAAATTCAAATCCAAACGCTGGAATGCTCCGAGTTGTAATGGCGTCATGCTAAAGATGATGCTACCCTGGCACCCACGTGTCAGGTGAATCTCCTGCTCCTGTCTCTGTGAGCAACACACACACAAAGCTGGAGGAACTTAGCAGGTTAGGCAGCATCTATAGAGGGAGGTGAAAAGTCAGTGCTTCGCGCCAAGACCCTTCATCAGCTCTGTGTCCTGGTTCAGTGAAGTGGGCCATCGATAAGAGTTGGGCATACCAACACACGGTTTAGGCAGCCATTAAAGGCGCTGAACTCTACTGTGGATGGCCCCAAGGCCAGCTGCAAAAGGAGGATAGTTGGGCAATTACCTCATCCCGTTAAAAACCCAAAGCTAGAGTAACGGCAATAGTAGGTCCAAAGATGTCATCTGTGGGAGAGGAAGGATGCTCAAAGATGGGCTACACCTGGGGACAACTGGAAAGACTGGCCCAGGACAGAGCCCAGTGGTGAGGGGCTGTCAGCGGCCTATGTCCCTGTATGGGTGATAGGCTTTAGAAGAAGAATTGAAGGCATCGGTGTTTCACCTGATCTGAATGGTCATGTACCATTGGGAGCACATTGATTTTTATGGGAGTGTTTCAATCTATATTCTCCCAGTGAGGGTCAGCTGCCAGTGGAGAGATGTCTGATCTTGTGTTATATTTCCCTCTCGTTTTGCAAAAACTTATTTAATTTATTATATACACAAGGGGTGATTGATAAGTTTGTGGCCTAAGGTAGAAGGAGTCAATTTTAGAAAATCTATCACATTTATTTTTCAACATAATCCCCTCCTACATTTATACATTTAGTCCAGCGGTCGTGGAGCATCCAGATTTTGGACCTCATCTCCTTCTACCTTAGGCCACAAACTTATCAATCACCCCTGCTGTGGACGCGTTCTGGAGGTCCAAGATCCGCATGCTCCACGACTGCTGGACTAAGTGTGTAAATGTAGGAGGGGACTATGTTGACAAATAAATGTGCAAGGTTTTCTAAAATCGACTCCTTCTACCCTAGGCCATGAACTTATCAATCGCCCCTCGTCTATAGTTGTTATTGTAATTTATAGTTTCTATACTCTGTATTGCAATATACTGCTGCCGTAAAACAACAGGTTTGTGATATATGCCAGTGATATTAAATCTGATTCTGATTCTAAGAGACTGGGGTCGCTGGAACCTGGAGCAACTAACATGATGCTGGAGGAAACAAGAGAAAATCTGCAGATGCTGGAAAGCCAAACAACACACACAAAATGTGGAAGGAACTCAGCAGGCTGGGCAGCAGCTATGGAAAAGAGTACAGTCCCAAGTCAATTCGGCCCAACGAGCAGCTGGAGAGGCAAAAGTAACTATTGTGCCCACCATCACCCAGTCCATTATACTTCTCTTTTCCTTCTACCTTCCCCTCTTGCTCTCTCCCTCCTCCTCACCTGTCTCATTTCTTCTCCCTCCCCTTCCCCCTTTCCAAATTTTACTACTTCTTTTCCTTGATCTCCCCTCACTTTTCAACTCATTCTCCGTCCTTCTCCTTCTCCACTAAATCAGCCCCTCCTCCTTGTATTCTTCTCCTTCCACATTCTTGTCCTCTCCTTTACTTCACCTTTTTCCTCTTTAGTTGCTCCCTCTTCTCAGCCTCCTCCCTCTGCTCTCTCCTCTCCTCATCTCCTCCTCACCCTACTTATTTCCAATCTTCCTCATTCTCCTTTTCCTGCTAGCCTCCATTCCGCTTCTATGTTTTTTCTTCCTCCAAATCACTTTCCATTTACTCCCCCTTGGACCCATCTCTACCTCCTCTCGATTTTCCCCCTCCACTCTCTCTTGATTTCCTTCTCCTCCTCCTCACTTTCCTCTTCCTCTCCCTCCAACCTGCCATTTTTGATGATTAGATCCTTGGGTTCAGACACCCTACCTTCTTCCAGTCATGCAGATATGTATACAGAAAGGTGCCAGAAGAAGGAACCTTCATGAATTTTCAACATCATGAAGGATCCCAGCCATCTTACTCAGACTTTTCATTCCACTCCCATCAGGAAGGACACTGCATAGCATTCACGCTAGAACCACCAGACTCAAAAACAGTTACTTTTCCCAAGCAATAGGACTGATCAACATCTCCACCACTAAGACATCCTACCACCGCTGTTTCCTGTCAGTCACCTTATTCACAGACGCTCTTGTGCCTAGCCTCACTTTGTGGATGTACAATTAATCTATGTATTTATATTTATTGTGTTCTTTCTCTTATTGTTTTTTTTTTGTGTTGCAACTGAACCGGAGAAACAATTCTCCTTTACACTTGTGCACTGGAAATGAAATTAACCAATTTTGAATCTTGAATCTCTACCTTTCACTCTCCGCATTGGGTAAGGCCCCACAAAGACCTTGGGGCTATAGGCATCACCCCTGGTCACAATTATTCCTTTCACCTTCTGCTCGGAAAATGCTTTATACTCTATTGTCACCAAACAATTGATATTAGAACGTACAATAATCACAGCGATGTTTGATTCCGCGCATCCCGCTCCCTGGATTACAAATCAATAGTAAATATTAAAAATTTAAATTATAAATCATAAATAGAAAATAGAAAAATGGAAAGTAAGGTAGAGCAAAAAAAAAAACCGAGAGGCAGGTCCGGATATTTGGAGGGTACGGCCCAGATCCGGGTCAGGATCCGTTCAGCAGTCTTATCACAGTTGGAAAGAAGCTGTTCCCAAATCTGGCCGTACGAAAATGCAGGTCCCATATCAACTAAGGAAAGCCGGAAAAGAACACAGCAGTAAAATTTTGCCCCAGAGGTCAGAAACAGACTTGCTTCACATTATCCAACAGACCAGTTGTATGGACATAGACCGTTTTGCCTGGATCAGTGGTGATAAGCTATCCACTGACACAAATCTAGTAGATCCCTGTAGAACCTTCCAGAAAGAGATCTGCAACACACAGGAGGACACTGCCACATTTAACCAATCAGAGAAATCTCAAAGCACCAAGGGCTCTATGCAAGATTCATCTCAGTATGTCACATGCCTTGTAAGAACAAGGTACTACACTAGCAGTGCAGAGGTACTCAAGCCTTGCATGATAGATGTTGTAGATTCACTTTAATTTTCATGCAATATGCAACAGTGTTAGATTTACAGATTCTTGAAGGTAGATGTATCCTTGAGGTGAAAATTCATTTTGTCACTCTAGTTAAAACTATTGGCCTAGATTTCTCACTCAGACTTAAAAATACAGAACATACCTCAGTAACATTTGCCCATGAGGTTTCTCCAAGCTTTGTCTTAAGAATGTTGCCTGAACCAGTGTGGAGAGCTCTACAGGGTAACATGAGCATCTGTGAGCAGGCTTCATGCCAGTGAGGTTCTTCAATACCTTACACTGAGGAAACCTCACTGAAGCATACAAGAGGTCTTTTCACTCCTCAGATGGCTGGTAACCTGAAAAGCTGCAGAAAATGGCAAACTCTGCCAGCCCCAACATGGCATCCTTCATCAAAGACACCCATCACCCAGGACATGCCCTCTACTCATTGCTACCTTCAAGGAGGAGATAAGGAGCCTGAAGACATACACTCAACAATTCAGGAACAGCTTCTTTCCCTCTGCCATCAGATTTCCGAATGGACAATGAACCCACGAACACTACCTCAGTACGTTTTTTTCTCTATCTTTTTTGCACAACTTATTTAATTTAATTTATATATAATTATATCGTACCCAGTTGGTGGCGTAGTGGCATCAGTGTCGGACTTTGGGACGAATCCAGCCAGCTCCCCTGCACGCCTTCCATCCGTGCTGGGTTACGAGCTGGTGATCTCTTTGGAAACTCACCCGGCAGAAGGCAATGACAAACCACTGCTGTAACTTGCCTCGTACGCGGTTCCCCACTACGTCAGAGAGGCATGGAGGGAAATCGTCCGCTAACCAGAGAAACTCTGGATGCGACGTACCTTTCCTTTTATATTTATATCATCATCTTTATCATTATGTGCCATGTTGTATGACGTGGGCAGTCATGGTCTTCCATCTGTCTTTAACTTGAGAAGCAGTGAGGGATTGTTGCCTAGGGGAAGCCACCCCCCCATGTCACCACTCCATTCGTGACCGTGATTGCTCTTGGCATATATTTCTTATAGTAATTTATAGATTCCTTATGAATGGCACTACACTACTGCCACACAAAAACAAACGGATTTCAGGACGCTAAACCTGATTCTGACCACTCACACCACATGGGAGGGTCAGAACAACGAATGTCCATGGGCAGGAACGCTAGGATTGCAAGTAGTGCTTGCCAGCTGTGAGACTGGGCTTCATTTGCCATTATTGTCTGTACATTTTCCCCATGACCGCGTGGGTATCTTTCAGGTGCTCTGGTGTCCTCCCACAAAGCAAAGATGTACGGTTAGTGTTAGAGAGAGACATTGGCACTGGAAGCATGGCCCAGCACAATCTTCATTGATTTTATCTGATGCATAGGAAGCATTTCCCAGTATGTTTCAATGTACACCTGACAAATAAATCTTATCCATAATCTTTAATCTTTCCATGGAATAAGACCATATAACTGTGAGACATAGATAAGAGCAGAATTAGGCCATTTGGCCTATCAAATCTTCTTTGCCATTCAATCATGACTGACTTATTATCCCTCTCAACCCCATGCTCCTGCTTCCTAATCAAGAAGCTATCATCCTCTGTTTTACATATGCCTAATGGCTTGGCCTAGAGGAATATTTATTCAGTCCATGAAGTGCACTTGTTTATTCATTTTGTACCCCCTCATCAGAAATTGGTCAATCATGGTCTTTCCACCACCATGATTGTTCTTGGCAAATTGTTCTACAAAAATGGTTTGCCATTGCCTTCTTCTGGGCAGTGTCTTTACAAGATGGCTGACCCCAACCATTATCAATACTCTTCAGAGATTGTCCGCCTGGCGTCAGTGGTCGCATAACCAGGACTTGTGATACGCAGCAGCTGCCCACCTGCTCCCGTGGCTTCATGTAACCCTGACTGGGGGAGGAGTGAGGGGGCTAAGCAGGAGCTGCACCTTGCCCAATAGTGACCTGCAGGCTAGTGGATGGAGGGAGCTCCTTACACCTCCTTTGGTAGATACAAATCTCCACCCCTCCACCCAACTACTACAACTGCTACTGTCTTAACTGTTCTTTAGTGCCCTTCTAACAGAGAAAAATGATAATGATTGATCAGACCTCTTGTTGGTGGTGACATACAGGATCGTCACCAACAAACTTTAAACCATGTTGTAGGTGTAAATGGATTCTATATTAAAAGATGGATGATAGAGAACCAGAGCATGACTGCAGGCAAGAAATATAGGCAGTTCGACAGTAACAATCATCTTATTATTGATTTTCTCATGTGGGGTACAACAGGAGTCTACATAACTTCACAAACTTCATGAAGTGGCTTTCCAATCTCAAGCTCTTCATAAGTCTATCATACCTAATGTCTTTACTGTATTGCTACACAAAGCAACTATATAAAAATGCTGAGATCTGAAATTTAAAAAAAAGATGTGAGAAATCCTCAGCAAGGAGGAAGAGCCTCTGGAAGGAGCACCAGGTCAACTTCAAGTTTGTTGTCATCTGATTGTACGTATATACAATCAGACCAAACAACACTCCTCCGCACCACGGTGCACCCACAAAACATATATCACATACAGCACATAAACTAAGATATTATAGTATTAAAATATAATTCAAAATGCACATAGTAAAGCAGAGGTAAAAACAGTAGACAGCTCACTGCCCTAGTGACAAAACCTTGGTGGTGGCAGGTTATTCATTAGTGAGAGGAGAAGCAGTCCTAGCCCTAATGCTGCTATACCTCCTTCCTGATGGTAATGGGTCAAAGAGATTGTGGGATGGCTGGCAGGGATCCTCAACAATGCTTCGTTCTCTTCGGCTGTAATGCACCGAGTAGATGTCACAAATGGGGGAGGGAGAGAAGCCCTGATGGTCCTCTTGGTAGATTTTACTGTCCTCCGTAGGTTCTTGCGGTCTGATGCCTCGCAGCTTCCATACCACACAATGATACGGTCAGTCAGGAAACAGATTTAACACGTTAAGATAATTAGGCAACCTGAAAAGTTAATTTTGTTTCTGTTTCCTCAGATGCTGCCTGACCTTCTGAGTGTTTCCCGCATCTTCTGTTGTTATAACAAAAACTGTTTGTTCCCTGTGATAATTATCTATTCTTCAAACCTTCCCTGTGAGAAACTACCTGATTATCTTAGTCACTTGAACGCAGTATATAATCGTTACCATCACCAATAATAAGCAATTATGTGGGAGTTCCTGATTATTGTTTAATTGTCTGGGGTCATTTATGCTTGCTTGTGGTTATAATATTACACTGAATTACATCGTCTGAGTTTCTAATAAGCGTTCCTGAATTATGTGCTCACAATTACTTGAAATGGCAAGCAGTTATTCTACTGTTGAATGAAACTACACTTCATTATCTTCCACATTACTCCGACCTGAATTTGTAGTCGGCAGGAAGATGCTTTCCGTTGTCTTGGAGTTAATCCCAATGGGTTAACCTTGGTCGCAGAAACCTCTGAGGTTGATGCACTTGTATTCAATGGTGTTGCTTTTCAGTGTCAGCCTGGGCAGATTTTATTATTCCTTTTGCCTCACAAATGTGTCGTTATGAGAGCTCAAGGTCACAGTATTACAAAGGTTCATCTCAGCAAGTTGTCACTGTACAGCTATGCAACAAAAAACTAAACATTTATAGTAAGAATACTCAATCAATTCTATATGAATAATTGTCACCATTTGATGTGCCTTTTCTTCTTCTTCCCTGCTATCTTCTACAATTATTTCCCATCCACATAAAGACTTGTGCTGTGTGCAAAGCATCAAACTTTATTTTCATCACCTCTTCCGTTTCTTATCCCTTTTTTTTGTAGGAAATGACAATTAATTACTTAAACAGAGACTTCTCAGTTTCATGGAGGTTATCAGCTGCTGAGAGCAAGAGAGGGAGAGAGACAGAAAAAATATGAGGAATTATTTGAAAGAAACAAACAATTTATCCATGTCATTGGAGAACAAATCTCTATCCATCCACAGTTCGGATTTCTTCTGCTCATAAAAGCAACATGAAAGAGGCTCTGTCTTTGCACTCTGCGTCCACACTCAATTCTTGGCTTTTGTTAGTCCTGGGTTCTTTATGTTCATCACAACCTTTTAACCATTTCCACTTTCTTTTTTTTGTATTCTTTTTAACTTTGTGGCTTTTTTGCATAACATTTCTTGACAGTGTGTGATCAGAAGCGAAGCGATTATTTATAATGGGCTAAAGGACAGAAACCTTTTGTCCTTACGTTCCTGGAGAAGGCATTAATGGGAGTGAATTTACATTGATGTCTATATTAATCAAAGTAATTTATTATCCTAATAAGCATTCCTTTGAATAAACACATCTGTGGTATGGAAAAGGCTGTCCACAATATGCAATTCTTCACCTAAGGATATTCTTTTTTTCTCAGTTTCATGAGCTTTGGCACGTTTGCAGTGATATTCTGTTCCTTAGTTAAACATGACAGATATTCAAGTCAAGTCTAGTTGATTGTCATTTAACTATATACATGCATACCGTCAACCGAGACAACTTTTCTCCCAACTAGGGTGTAAAGCACAATAATAGCTAACATATAACACACAATAACTTATGAAAGTAAGGATAACATCTACAGATAAATTGTGCATAAACAAATGAAGTAAAGGCATAAATTAAATATTGTAAGGTACAGAGCAGATTACCTGGTGACACTTTGAATGCACTTACTCTAGGAACTTACCAGGTCACATACTATATTCAAGACACCTGTCTTTGTCCTGGGTATTTTAGCAAAGTTTAATCTATTCACGTTAACATCTAACTCAATACTTTGCTAATGTTATCTATGCTAACATTCAACCTACTCTATGGAAGTGCTTAACAAACAAATGTAACTCATGAATGCATTGTGTGTTTGACGATTAGTATTGCAGTCTTCAGTGAAATTCCAATAATGGTGTGGAGCTTAGGAGGGTTAATGGCTCCTAATGGTGACTCCTTTATTTGCATCTCTGGAAACAGCGCTATTTCCATCTTTAATATCTTTATTTTTTCCTTTCAGGGTTCTTTTGAAGACGCTGACTTGGCTTTACACGCTGACTACGGTTCTTTGTGGGAATGGGACCTGTTCTCGGGGTTCCATAACTGGCCATTGTTCGTCACGCCAAGGGCTCGGCCTAAGAGTCGAGGCTCGAATTTGGAAGCCTAGGATCTCGAGGCTCTGGAGACAGGTGGATTGAGGGTCAGTGTCACGACAGGAGACCCGTGTGCTATTGGGGGAGTTGGATATCTGCTGTGTGCCTGGAGACCAGGGATCTTAGCGATCTTCAAGCACAGAGCTCGAAAAAAGCGACGTAACGGACGTTTAACATCATAAACCAGTGAGTTGCTTGTTATGTCTCCCCGCTCGCTGGGAAAATGGAGACACTTCTTTCTCCCTTATTAGGGAGAGGGAGAACCTGCGGTATGTTGAATACTGGGTGAAACCCAATCTGTGTCTTTGCTATTGCTTTGCTCATGCTTGAATGCTTGGTGGCAGTGCCAATGCTTTTTTTTGCCGGTGGGAGGGGAGGGGGGATTGTTGCTCACTGCTGCTTACATGCAGGAGGGGGGAGCTGGGGGGTACTTTGGTGTTCTAACATTTAACTGTCGTTCATTCTTTAGGGCTCTCCTCTGTTTTCGTGGATGGTTGCGAAGAAAAAGCATTTCAGGATGTATATTGTATACATTTCTCTGACATTAAATTGTACCTTTGAACCTGTGATGAGCTGATTTTCCAGACTACTGAATGTTGCTCCTGATGACACCCACACTATAAGACTATAAGACCATAAGACATAGGAGCAGAAATAGGCCATTTCTCCCATTGAGTCTGCTCTGCCATTCCATCATGGGTGATTTATTATCCCTCTAAACCTCATTCTCCTGCCTCTCCCTGTAACCTTTGATGACCTGTCTAATCAAAATCCTATCAACCTCTGTTTTAAATATACTCAATAACTTGGCCTTCACAGCCAACAATCGTAATGAATTCCACAGATTCATCACCCTTTAGCTAAAGAAATTCCTCCTCATCGCTGTCCTAAATGGACGTCCCTCTATTCCGAAGCTGTGCCCTCTGGTTCCAGATTCACCCTCTATAGGAAACGTCCTCTCCACATCCACTCTATCTGGGCCCTTCAACATTTGATAAGTTTCAATGAGATTCCCCCTCATTCTTCTAAACTCCAGCTAGTACAGGTCCAGAGCTATTAAACACTCCTCATACATTGACTCTTTCATTCTTGGAATCATTCTTGTGAATCCCTTCCAGACCATCTTCAATACCAGCACACCTTTCTGTAGATAAGGGACCTAAACCTGCTCACAATATTCCAAGTGTGGTCTGACCATTGCATTATAAAACCTCAGCATTACATTCTTGCTGTTATATTCTAGTCTTCTCAAAATGAATGCTAATATCACATTTACTTTCCTTTCCACCAACTCAGTCTGCAAGTTAACCTTTAGGGAATCCTCTCAAGTCCTTTTCCTCTTCTGATTTTTGAATTTTCTCCCCATTTAGAAAATAGCCTATATCTTTATTCCTTCTACCAAAGTGCATGAACATAAACTTCCCTACACTATACTCCATCTGTCACTTTGCCCATTCTCCCAATCTGTCTGTCCTTCTGCAGCCCCTCTGCTTCCTTAGCACTACCTACCCCTCTACCTCTCTTCATATCGTATGCAAACTTGGCCACAAAACCAACAATTTAATCATCCAAGTCATTGACATACGAAATGAAAAGAAGTGGTCCCAACACCGGTCCCTACGGCACACCACTAGTCACCGACAGCCAACCAGAAAAGGTCCCCTTTATTTCCGCTCTTTGTCTCCTGCCACTCAGCCAATCTTCTATCCATGCTAGTATCTTTCCTGTAATACCATGGGCTCTTATCTTGTAAAGTAGCCCCATGAGCAGCATCAAAGCTCATAGCTCCTTGAAAGTGGTTACACAGGTTGATAAGATGGTTAAAGACTTATGGAATGCTTGCTTTTATTAATCGAGGCATTGAGTTTAACCATCAAGAGGTTATGTTGCAACGTTATAAACCTCTGGTTAGGCCACAGCTGGAGCATTATGTACAGTTCTGGTTGACTCACTTTAGGAATAATGTTGAGGCTTTGGAGAGGGTGCAGAAGAGGTTCACCAGGATGTTGCCTGGTTTAGAGGGCATGTGCTATTATGAAAGGCTAGATAAATTTTGGTTGTTTTCTCTGGAGTGCTGGAAGCTGAGGGGAGATCTGATAGAGATTTACAAGATACTTTATACTTATACTTTATACTTTATTGTCGCCAAACAATTGATACTAGAACGTACAATCATCACAGCGATATTTGATTCTGTGCTTCCCACTCCCTGGATTACAAATATTAAATATTAAAAATAGTAGAAATTAGTAAATATTAAAAATTAAATTATAAATCATAAATAGAAAATAGAAAACTGGAAAGTAAGGTAGTACAAAAAAAACCAAGAGGCAGGTCTGGATATTTGGAGGGTATGGCCCAGATCCGGGTCAGGATCCATTCAGCAGTCTTATCAGAGTTGGAAAGAAGCTGTTCCCGAATCTGGCAGTACAAGTCTTCAAGCTCCTGAGCCTTCTCCCAGAGGGAAGAGGGACGAAAAGTGTGATGATGAGGGAAGATAATGAAAGGCATAGACAGAGTGGACAAAGAGTATCTGTTCCCCGGGGTTGAAATGTCTAATACCAGAGTACATAATTTGAAGGAGGATATGAGGGGTAAGTTTTTTACTCAGAGAGTTGTGAGTGCCTGGAATGTGTTGCCAGGTATGGTGGAGCAGGCAAATATTGTATATTCGAGGCTTTTAAGTGATATTTGGATAGGCACATGGATATAAGGAAGATGGAGGGATATGGACATAGTGCAGGTAGGAGGGATTAGTGTTTGGAAGTTTTTGATTTGATTTTTAGCTGATTTGGCACAATATTGTGGGCTGAATGGCCTGTTCCTGTGCTGTACTGTACTGTTCAATGTTCTATGTTCTAATACACACAAACACAGCCAGGAAATATTTCAAGATTCGGGATTGTTTAATGTCATTTCCTGTACACAGGTGTAAGGACAGCAAAGTAATTGTTCCTCTGGATCCAATGCAGCACAAAAAAAAACACATAAGATTAAGAACACATTATCAATAATTAAAAAGCGCAATAAATATAAATACATAAGATAGTTCATATACATAGATTGATTGTAGGTCCATAAATTGACACTAGTCTGTGCATAAATTTGTTTCGTATGGCGTTCACACTTCTAAACATAGAAACATAGAAAACCTACAGCACAATACAGGCCCTTTGGCCCACAAAGTTGTGCTGAACATGCCCTTCCCTTAGAAATTACTAGGATTACCTATAGTCCTCTATTTTTCTAAGCTCCATGTACCTATCCAAAAGTCTCTTAAAAGACCCTATTGTATTCGCCTCCACCACCGTTGCTGGCAGCCCATTCCACGCAGTCACCACTCTCTGAGTAAAAAAACTTACTCCTGACATCTCCTCTGTACCTACTCTCCAGCACCTCAAACCTGTGTCCTCTTGTGGCAACCATTTCAGCCCTGGGAAAAAGCCTCTGACTATCCACGCCATCAATGCCTCTCATCATCTTGTACACCTCTATCAGATCACCTCTCATCTAAGTGAAGTGTTGCCTGGGAGGGACAGACGCGAGTCTGTCTGTTAGGGAGCTGGGGTTGGATCGGTCTTTGGCTGGCATCTCATCCACAGCCATTCCCACCTGGATGGCCCTGAGCTGGCATCATCTGATGGAGCCCTTGAAGCATGCAAGCCTTCACACAACGCTTACCTCCAGATCCAGATTGTGAAGGAGTACCTAAGGTGTCTGATGGGAAATATTAAAGAAGTGGGGGAGTTAGTGGGTGGAGGTATTAATGAGCCTTACTGCATGGGGAAAGTAGCTGTCTTTGAGTCTGGTGGTCCTGCTGAGGATGCTATGTAGCCTCCTCTCTGATGGGAGTGGGACAAGCAGTCCATAAGCAGGGTGGGTAGGATCATTCACAATTTTACAAATGGCGTACTTTCTGTGATTTAAAGAATTATCCGCCTCCTACAAAACCGTGGATTTTGTATTGTATTCTTCAATAAAATAACATGAATGTATTCTGATGAAGAGCTTAAAGTGACAATAGAGATATCTATGCATGAAAAGATATTCTCCATTTTTTTAAAAATACCCCAATCAATTGTAGAGGCATTAAAGCCGACTTGATTGTACTCTGATAAAGAACTTCCAGAGTATTTCTTACTTAGTGCTTCTAGTGAAATGCAAGCATAGCTAATGTAGAATCAAAGGACTGTGTAACTTTCAAGCCCTTACCATTTGACTGTTAAAAAAAATCAGTCTGAATTTTGAAATAAACTATCAGAACAGAATTAGTCCATAGTACATTTGAAAACGGTTAAGATCACAAAGCACAAGAAATATTCTTTGTGCACACTCCTCAGCACAGCATTAAGAAAGGCCTTTACATCTGCAGAACAGGAGCACGGTGCACTTGTTAGAGGATAAACAATCACGAGCAGTATCTTTTCATAACAGTCTGCAGCGAGACTGTAACCAAGGACTTTGAATCTCTTTCAGTAAGTAGGAAATGAGGTGTGCGATTCTGTAAAAGATAAGGAGGCTAATCGTGCAGATCAACATCCAGAGTGGTTGAGGGGACTAACGGGCGGCTTCCAGATGCTACAAAATTGACAAGCTCTGCAAATTGCCGTGAAATGCACATTTGTTCAAGAATCAGAATCAGAATCAGGTTTAATATCACTGATATATACCATGAAATCTGTTGTTTTGTGGCAGCAGCACACTGCAATACATAATAATAAAAAACTACAAATTATAAGCAGAACTATACATATTAAAATAAATAAACAGTAGAAAAAGAGGGCAAAAGTAAAACAAATAGTGAGCTAGTGAACATGGGTTCATTATCCATTCAGGAATCTGAAAACTGTTCCTAAAACATTGAGTGTGTCTTCAGACTCCTGTACCAGCTCCTTGATCGCAGCAATCTGAATCAGAACCAGGTTTAACATCATTGGCATATGTCGTGAAACTTGTTCTGTAGCAGCAGTACAGTGTGATTCATGATAAAAATAATCTCTAAATTACAATAAGATATATATATATATAAGCAATGCATAGAGAGAGAGAAAAAAATAGTGAGATAGTGTTCATGGGTTCACTGTCTATTCAGAAATCTGCTCGTGGAGGGGAAGAAGCTGTTCCTGAAACGTTGAGTGTGAGCCTTCTGGCACAAGTACATTCTCCTTGATGGCAGCAGTAAGAAGAGGGTGCATCCTGTGCGATGGGTGTATTTAATGATGGATCTCACCTTTTGAAGATGTCCTAATGCTGGGGAGGCCAGTGGTCATGATGGAGCTGGTTGAGTTTACAATTTCCTGCAGCTTTTTCCAATCCTCCATACCAGACAGTGATGCAGCCAGTTAGAATACACTCCACAGCACGTCTGTAGAAATTTGCAAGACCCTGTGATGATGTACCATTTCTCCTCAACTTCTCAATGAAATATAGCTGCTCTTGTGCCAGCTTTGTAATTGCATCAATACTAGAAACCACAGTTAACCATTGACTGCATCCTTTGCATTAAATCTAGCTGGCTGGTGTATGGCATTACTCTTTCTATATGTTATCAAAATGCAAATCAAGACATACAGTGTCAGTTTCTGGTCATCATTGTATCTCCTTCGGCATTGCTCTTGATAAACCAGTCTTTGTTAGTTTAAAATGCATGATCTGAATTGTTATGTTGATGCCAGAAAACAACTGATTAAAACATCCCTGGACCTTGTTTCATGCTAATACTTTGTATTTCTCTACAGTACAGAAGAAGGCCATCTGGCCCATTCAAGAACAGAACTAGCATTTAGTTGCCCATCACTAGGTGTCGTTGAGATGGTGATGGTGAACACCAGAGATTCTGCAGATGCAGTAAATCCAGACTAACACATACAAAATGCTGGAGGAACTCAGCAGGTCAGACAGCATCTATGGAGAGGAATAAACAGTTGCTACATAAACTGTTTATTGTTTTTCATAGATGCTGCTTGACCTGCTGAGTTCCTCCAGCATTTTGTCAGGCGATGGTGAAATGTCTTCTTGAACCACTGTAGTCCTTGTACTTTGGGTATGCCTACAAAGCTGTTAGGGAGGAAGTTCAAGGGCTTTAGCTCAGTGATGGGAAAGGAACAGCAATGTACTTTCAAATCATGATGGTGTGTGGCATAGAGGGCAATTTCCAGCTGGAGGTATTCCCTGCTATTGTTACATTTGTCCTCCTATACCCCGAGAAAATTATGTTATTAGATCCCCATATATGCTGTGAGTTTGGAAGGTATTGTCAGAGGAATCTTGGTGCGTTGATGTGGGTCTTCAATTCTTAGCAACATCCTTATAAATTTTCTCTGCACTCTTTCAAGCTTATTGATATATTACCCTTAAGTAGGTGAGCAGAACTACACACAATACTCTAAATTTAGCCTCACCAACGTCTTATTGGGTGCCAGGGTAGTGTAGTGGTTGGAACAATGGCATTACAGCTCGGAGTGTCAGAGTTCAGAGATCAATCCCAGCATCCTCTGTAAGGAATCTGTACTTTTTCTCAGTGGTGGGTTTTCTCCAAGTGCTCTGGTTTTCTCCCACAGACCAAAGACCAATTTGTTGGTTAATTGGTCATTATAAATTGTACCGTGATTAGGTTAGGGTTAAATCGAAGATTGTTAGGGGTTGCTGGGCCACGCAGTTCGAAGGGCCTGAAGGGCCATTTCCATACTGTATCTCTAAAATCAATTATGCAGCTTCGACGTAACATCTCAACTCTTGTACTCAGTGACCTGATTTATAAAGCTCTCTTTATGACCCTATGTACCTGTGGTGCTACTTTCAAGGAAATATGGATCTGTATTCCGAATCCTTTTATTTTACCATACATCCCAGTGTCCCGTTATTCACTGTGTAAGTTTAACCCTGGTTTGTCATCCAAAAGTATAACACCTCATATGTCTGCATTAACTTCCATAAGCCACTTTTCAGCCCATTTTCTCAGCTGATCCAGATCACTTTGCAAGCTTTGATAGCCTTTCTTGCTGTCCTAATCTTACTGTCATCCGCAAACTGAGAAGCCTCTAAGAATATCTTCCCTTAATACTGAAGCAATGTAATCCTTGGCTAATAGCACAATGTCATCTCCTCTTTTGCACCCCCCTTCTGCCTCACCTGAAATTTCTACATTCCAGAATACTGAGTTGCTAGTCCCCACCAACTTTAAACCATGTGTCAGTGATGGAAACAGTGTTATAGTCCCACTTATTAACTAAAGCTTTGAGTTTATCTGCATTCGTAGAAAGGCTCCTTGCATGAAGGTAGAAACAACTTAGTTTTGTATTCCCCACAGGTGCATTTATCTGCCTCTTTCACCCACTGGACTTACTAAAGCCACACAAGTAAAAAGTTGGTGGGACTCAGGAAGTCAGGCAACATCAATGGAGGGAAATGAACAATTGACATTTTTGGTCAAGACTCTTTATCATCAAGAAACATGGACTGTTTGTTCCCCTCCATAGATGCTGACTGACCATGGTGAAGTTGTCTGAACAACAATTGAACATTTTGCATGTCTGCATGCTTTTATACATTGAGTTGTTGCTACATATAAGGCTGATTAGATATTTGCATTAACCAGCAGGTGTACATAACAAAGCAGCCACTGAGTGTACATATATGCAAAGATGTCCTAACTGAATCAGATTCAGAACCTGAAACAAGTTTATTATAACTGACATATGTTGTGAAATGTGTTGTTTTGAGGCAGCAGTACAACTAATACTATGACAGTTCTATAAAACTGTGTGTTAATTCGTAATACTTAATGATGGAAAAATTCATTTTGATTGTAAATGAACAAAAATCAGACCAAACTCCTGGTGCAGATAATGGACTTCCTTCATACAATGCTGTCAATGATTGCATCCTCCAAATTTTCATTTTCCTTGTTACATTCAGGTGATTGTTGAAGACCGGCAGTTGCCCATGCAGCAAGTCTCCCCTCTCCACGCCATCAATGTTGTCCAAGAGAAGGGCACTAGGGCTGATACAGCTTGGCACCAGTGTCGTCGCAGAGCAATGTGTGGTTAAGTGCCTTGCTCAAGGACAGAACACGTTGCCTCAGCTGAGGCTCGAACTAGCAACCCTCAGATATCTGCATTCGTAGTAAGACTCCTTGCATGAAGGTAGATACAACTTAGTTTTGTATTCCCCACAGGTGCACTTATCTGCCTCCTTCACCCACTGGACTTACTAAAACCACATAAATAAAAAGTTGGTGGAACTCAGGAAGTCAGGCAGCATCAATGGAGGGAAATGAACAGTTGACATTTTCGGTCAAGACCTTTAATCAAGAGAGTATGTATGTAGATGTATACATACATACCTGAGCCTTGTGGATGGTGGACAGACTTTGGGGAGTCAAGAGGTGAGTTACTCGCTGCAGGATTCCTAGCCTATGTATGTATACACACACACTGAGTTCTGTGGTTCTGATCCTGATCCAATTAAGACATCCTTGGGATGTGGGAGGAAAATGGAACACATGATGGAAGTGCACATGACCACATGAGAAAGTCAGAAACTTCGCACAGACAACAGAGGTTAGGATCAACTATGGGTCACTGCAAATGTGAGGCTGCAATTGTACATGCTGCTCTACTGTGGGATTTGCATTTGATGTTAGAACTTTAAAAGAAAACAATTTTGCCTGTAGCTCTGTAGGTTTTTCCTTTCAGATACTTATCCATCTCTCCCATGAACATTACAGTTTAATCTGCCTTCAGTACCACTACTGACAATACATTCCCAACGTTAACCATCTGTTCTCTAAAAATATTTTCTTGAAAACGTTTGATGAGTTGAAAGCAAGCATCAAAAGTTTCAAGAGCCTTACAATTGCTGTGGATTCCAAATACTTTGGGATACAAAATGCTCAGGGAAGACATGCAAGGTAAGAAAAGAGGGGAAGCAAGAGTATATATTTTTTAATTTATTAATTTAGGAGATGTGGGTGTTGCCAGCTAATCCAGCATTTATTCCGCAGCCCTAGTTACCCCTGAGATATTGGTGATGAGCTGCCTTCTTGAACTGCTGCATTCCCATGTTTAGGTACACTCACAGTGCTGTTAGAGAGGAAATTCCATGATTTTGACAATGAAGGAACGGTGATATATCTTCAAGTCATGATGCCGAGTGACTTGGAGGGTGATTTCCAAGTGATGGTGTTCCCAGGTATCTGCTGTTCACGTCCTTCTAGATGGTCGTGGTCGTGGGTCTGGAAGGTGTCGTCTTAGGAACTTTGGTGTGTTGTTGTAGTGCATCTTGTTGATAGTACACACTGCTGCAACTGTTCGTCAATGGTGGAGGGATTGGATGCTTGTGGAAGGGGTACCAATCAAGTGGGCTACTTTGTAGTGGATGGTGTCAAGCTTCTTGAGTGTTGATGGAGCTGCACTCATCCAGGTGAGTGGCAAGTATTCCAATACACTCCTGACCTGAGCCTTGTAGATGGTGGACAGGCTTTGGGGAGTCAAGAGGTGAGTTACATGCCACAGGATTCCTAGCCTATGACCTGCTCTGGTAGCCACGGTGTTTATGTGGCTAGATCAGTTCAGTTTCCTGTCAATGGATGTTGATATTAGGGGATTCAGTGATGGTGATACCACTGAAGGGATGACAGTTAGAGCCTCTCTTACTGGCACTTGCGTGGCTCGAATGTTACGTGCCACTTGTCAGCCCAGGCCTGGCTATTGGGCAGGTCCTGCTGTATTTGTTGAGAATAATATTGCAGTGTTGTTTGGAAGATATGCCCTGGAACAATGAAGAACAAAATCTTTCTGTCCTCGGAATTGTTTTAGATTGTTAATCTGACCCCTCTGCAAAAAAATGTGTGCACCAAGTGTCGTTACAAACCATGCTCAGCAACGGTTTAATTTTACCTATATGATTATGAAGACACGTAGTCCGCTTTTATTGTCATTTAGTAATGCATGCATTAAGAAATGATACATTATTTCCTCCGGTGTGATATCACAAAACACAGGACAGACCAAGACTGAAAAAACTGACAAAACCACATAATTATAATATATAGTTACAAACAGTGTAACAATACCATAAGTTGACGAAGAAGTCCATGAACACAGTAAAGTTCAAAGTTTCTCAAATGTCCCACATCTCACGCAGACGGGAGAAGGAAGAAAAACTCTCCCTGCCACGCCGACCACAATCCGGCTCTGAGTCATCTGAAAACTTCTGATCAGCTCTCCGACACCGAGTACTGAGCGCCATCTCTGTCCGAACAATTCGACCTCCTTCTCGGTCGCCAAAAGCGGGCAAGGCCGGGGATTTTGAGGTCTACCTCCGAAAGATTCCTGACCACGCAGTAACGACAGCAGTGAACGGGCATTTCAGAAATTTTTCCAGATGTTCTTCTGTGTTTTCACGTCCATTCTCCATCAAATCAGAATTGTTCACGGCCCCTATTTAACAGATACGATATTATTTTTCACCGGAGAGTTGCGCACACACAGGCGTGCCGCCATCTTCTCCTCCCTATATGTTTACTCTTATTCTATTATTTCCAACGCCTTAACACTAGTCACTTTTACTTGCCTCAACATAAATGCTCTACAAATTGGTTGCTAGCATTTTGCAATCAAACTGTCAAAGCCATTTGGTGTGTCACCAAAGAACTCTAGTAGATTACTAACAGTGTACCATGGAGAACAATCTGATGGGTTGCATCATTGTCTGGTAGGGAGGCATCAATGCAGAGGATTATAAGAGACTTCAGAGGAAATCAGGTGGCTCTGTCACAATAAATCCTCGCCTCCCTCAAGGACGTCTTCAAATGATGGCAAATCAGGAAGTTGGCATCCATCATGGAGGATCATCACCATCTGGGGTGTGCCCTCATCAGATCTCTGAATGGTCCAGGAAGTCATGGAAAACTACATTGTTGTTCCTCTATTGCTCTATCTATCTGGCTAGTGGACAATACAAAAGTAGGCAGAGGGGTGGGGGAACAGGTAGTTCTGAGGGAGCAGGGAGTCTGCAGAAGAATTTAGGTTAGGAAAGTGGGCAACAAAGTGACATTGTAGTGAAGTGTACCATCATACTCTTCGGTAGAAGGAATAATGGTGCAGACAATTTTTGAAACAGGGAGAAAATTCAAAATTCAGAGGAGCAGAATTTTGTCCAGGATGCCCTAAAAGTTAACCTGCCGGTTGAGTAGGTGGTAAGAAAGGCAAAAGCAATGTTAGGATTCATTTGGAGAGCACTAGAGTATGACAGCAAGGATGTGATGCTGAAGTGTTATAAGACATTGGACAGGTTGCATTTGGAGTATTGTGAGCAGTTTTAGGCCCCTTATCAAAGAAAGGATTGGCATTGGAGAATGCCCAGAGGAGGTTCACAAGAATGCTCCTGGGAAAAATGAAAGTGTTAACGTAGAAAAAATTGCCAAGAACACTCATGGTCATGGAAAGACCATGATCGCCTTTGTCATACAACACAGTGCATAATGAACAGACAAACAAATGCAGGAGGAGCATTTGAAGAATTTAGAAGAATTGGGAGGACCTTCTTGAAGCCTATTGAATATAAAAAGGCTTTGAAAGAGTGGATGTAGAGAGGATGTTTCTGATAGTGGGGAAATCCAGGACCAGAGGGCACAGCTTCAGAACAGAAACAAAATGCTGGAGGAACTTGAGACGCCAGGCCGCATCTAATTGAAAAGAGTACAGTCAACGTTTCGGGTGGAGACCCAACATTAGGGAAGATGTTCCTTTGGAACGGAGGTGAAGGGGAATTTCTTTATCCAGAGGGTGGTGAATCTGTGGAAATAATTGCCATAGACAGCTGGGGAGGTCAAGTCATTGGGTGTATTTTTAAGTGGAGGTTGATAAGTTCTTGATTAGCAAGGACTTCTAAGGTTACAGTGAGAAGGCAGGAGAATGAAGTGGGGAAGGATAATAAATCAGTCATGATGGAATGACAAGTAGATTTGATGGGCCAAAATGGCCTAATTCTGCTCCTGTGTTTTATCATCTTATCTATATGTCTATCTACCTACGTATGTGTGTATTTATTTATTTATTGTGACTGTAGTAATTTGGTTATTCCTGCCCGTACTCCTGCCACAAAAATAATAAATTTTATGACTTATAGCATGTCACTGAAAATAAACCTGATTCTGATTTGTGGGAACGTGAAGGAAGAACCGGGAAGTAAAACATGTCGAAAAGCTTCTTCTAAAAACCAGGCTTGCTTATAAAAGTCTGAACGGCCTTCTTCTACACTATGCAGTCTATAAACAGAGTACCAGGAGATAAATATACACTTGTTTTGCTCTTCTGGTTCTGGAGAGACTTCAGTGAAGCCTGACTGGAACTACGTTGCAATGAGTCCTGATGAAGGGTCTCGTCTCAAAACATCAACTGTTTACTCTTTTTTGTAGATGCTGCCTAATCTGCTGAGTTCTCCAAACATTTCGTATGCGTTACTCTGGATTTCCAGCATCTACAGAATCTCTTGCGTTTATATTAGAATGAAAGAGCTAGATATTACCTGCACAGCAGTGCAAAAGCCGGTGCAAGATCGAAAACTGTACTTTGCTGCACCACTTCCTTCCTTCCTGCTAATGTGCTAACTTGTCCAGTATCGCTGCCTCTTTAACCTATATTGAAAAGGGCACCTACTGAGGTTTGGCAAGCCTGCCACTTGCTAAACTGTGGTAGGTAGAGTATCAAAGCTTCTGGTTAGAAAAGATATAAATGAAGAGAAAACGGAGCGAAAGGAGTAGGTCATATGACACCTTAAGTTTGCTCAGTTGTTAAAAAAGATTGCAGAATGTGTAATCCTGTTTGTTAAAGGATAAGTGTTACATTAAGTCTGCTGTCTTTTCAAGTTCAGCATCCGGTGACTGATTGCTCTTTTATGGCAAGAGTGTTTGATGAAGATTCCGGAGTCAATCTGGAGAAGACATTTAAAGAAGCAGTTATATATTTTGCTCAATGTTTCACACAGGGATTAAATGCAGAGGTCAGCAAAATTGTTGCTGGTCTCCATCTTTTCACCATCTCTTCATATCCCTTGATTCGGTTAATGGCTAGAATTAATGTGCAGATGTCATTCATTAGGTGCCATGTCATATGACGTGGGTGATCATGATCTTTCCATGATCATGATTGCACTTGGCAAATTTTTCTGCAGAAGTGGTTTACCATTGCCTTCTTCTGGGCAGTATCTTGACAAAACAGGTAAGGATAAGAACGAGAGTCCTGCCCAAGGGTTTCAGCCTGAAACGTCAACTGTGCTTTTTTCCATAGATGCTGCCTGGCCTGCTGAGTTCCTTCAACATTTTGTATGTGTTGCAGGGATGAGAAAAAATTCAGAGAGAATATTACAAGTCGAGTGAACCGAGCCACTATCAATACATATGAAGAGGGAGGAGAAGATGGCGGCGCGACGCAGTGTGTGCAGCCGTTCCGAATGATATCATATGTGTAGCTAGGGGGCCGTGCACAATTCGGGTTTAACGGACACAGTCGTGAGAAGCACCGAGGAACACCTGGAAAAACTTCTGAAATGTACGCTTCGCTGCCACTGCTACTGTGCGATCAAGAATCTCCAGTGGTGAAGGCCCCAAATCCTTGGCTTTGCCTATTGCCTGTTGCTGGGGCAGTGGTCAAAGCGCTCGGCAGAGATGGTGCTCGGTGCTTGGTGTCGGGAGGTGGTCAGTGGCTCGGAGTTTTCGGACGGACTCGGAGTCGGACTGTGGTCGGATGCTTCCAGGATGCTGCATCGGCAAGTTGGCGGCGCTGGAGGCTCACCGTCTGTGTGAGATGATGGGACTTTCGAGAGACTTTGAGACCTTTACCGTACCATGGTCTGTTCTTTATCAAATTACGGCATTGCTTTGCACTGTTGTAACTATATGTTATAATTATGTGGTTTTTGTCAGTTTTTCAGTCGGTTTGTCATGTGTTTCTGTGATATCATTCTGGAGAAATATTGTATCATTTCTTAATGCATGCATTACTAAATGACAATAAAAGGGGACTTTGTGTCCTCATAATCTAATATAATCTAAACTCTTCAGAGATTGTCTGCCTGGCGTCACTGATCACGTAACCAGGATTTGTGATATGCCGAGCTGCTCGTATAACCATCCACAACCTGCTCCCATGACTTCATGTAACCCTGATTGGGGGGGCTAAGCAGGTGTTACGCTCTGCCCAAAGGTGACCTGTGGTCTAGCAAAAGGGAGGGGCACCTTACACATCCTTTGGTAGAGATGTATCTCTACCCTGCCAATCCATTCTTGATTGTACGTCAATGGTACATCCATAGTCCTGAGGTGGAACTTAGAGTGACATTAAATACTGTTGATGCTGGAATCTGGGGCAGCACAAAAAGCTGGAAGGAGCAGAGTAGATGGCCCAAAATCAGGTTTATTATCACTGATATACATCCTGTACCCAATAAAGTAGCCACTGAGTGCAGGTTTCTGTACCTAGTAAAGAAGTCACTGAGTGTACAGTATGCTTGTGTTCTTCTGCTGCTGCAACTCGTTCAAGTAAAGCTCAACCTGTTCTCTGTTCAGAGATGCTCTTCAGCACGCCACTGTTGCAACACTTGGTTCTTTGAGTACACGGCTGCCTTCCTGTCAGCTTGAACCAGTCTAGCCATACTCCCTGACCTCTCTCCTTAACAAGGCATTTTCACCCACAGAACCACTGCTCAATGGATGTTTTTCTTTCACTTTTCACACCATCCTCTGTAAACTCTAGAGACTGTTATGCCTAAAGATCCCAAGAGATCAGCAGCTTTTGAGGTACTCAAACCATCCCGTTTGTCACCAGCGTCATTCCACGGTCAAAGTCACTTAGGTCACAACTTTTTCCCTATTCTGATGTTTGGTTGAATTGACTTTATTTCTTACATCCTTTTCACATACGTGAGGAGTAAAAATCTTTATGTTACGTCTCCGTCTAAATGTGCAATGTGCAATCACAGTAATTTATAATCATTTATAATAAATAGAACAGTCAATGTAACATAGAAATACACTCAAATCAGCGTGAGTTCATCAGCCTGATGGCCTAATGGAAGAAGCTATCCTGGAGCCTGTTGGTCCTGGCTTTTATGCTGCGGTACTGTTTCCCAGATGGTAGCAGCTGGAATAGTTTGTGACTGGGGTGACTCGGGTCCCCAGTGATCCTTCAGGCCCTTTTTACGCACCTGTCTTTGTAAATGTCCTGAATCATGGGAAGTTCACAACTACAGATGTGCTGGGCTGTCCGTACTATTCTCTGCAGAGTCCTGCAATTAAGGGACGTACAATTCCCATACTAGGTAGTGTTGCAGCCAGTCAGGATGCTCTCAACTGTGCCGCTGTAGAAAGTTCTGGGGATTTGGGGGCCCATACTTAACTCTCTCAACTGTCTGAGGTGAAAGAGGCGCTGTTGTGCCTTTTTCACCACACAGCCGATAGGTACAGATCACGTGAGATTCTTGGTGATATTTATGCCAAGGAACTTAAAGCTGTTGACCCTCTTAAATTCAGATCCATTGATGTCAATAGGGGTTAGCCCGTCTCCATTCCTCCTGTAATCAATAATCAGCTCTTTTGTTTTTGCGACATTGGGGGAGAGGTTGTTTCCTTGACACCACTGTGTCAGAGAGATGACTTCTTCCCTGTAGGTCACCTCATTATTGTTTGAGATAAGGCCAATCAATGTAGTGTTGTCGGCAAATTTAATTAGCAGAATGGAGCTGTGGGAGACAACACAGTCATGGGTATAGAGGGAGTAAAGGAGGGGACTTAGTACACAGCCCTGAAGGGCTCCTATGTTGAGAGTCAGAGGGATGGAGGTGAGGGAGCCCATTCTTACCACCTGCTGGTGATCTGACAGGAAGTCCAGGATCCAACTGCACAAGGCAGGGTCAAGGCCAAGGTCTCTGAGCTTCCTGTTGAGCCTGGATGGAATTATGGTGTTGAATGCTGAACTGTAGTCCAAGAACAGCATTCTCAAATAAGCATCCTTCTTCTCCAGATGAGTAAGCATGGTATGTAGAGCAGTGGCTATTGGTTGTATTGGTAAGTGAATTGTAGGGGATCCAGTCTGGGCGGCAACAAGCTGCAGATGTAACAACAACAGAACCCCTCTACCATATCTGCATGCTTTTATGCATTGAGTTGCTGCCCCATGATTGGCTGATTAGATAATTGCTTTAATGAGCAGATGTACCTAATAAAGTAGACACTGTGTGTACAGTACGTCATAAAATTTTTCCTTGCAATTCCAAGAGAACTTAAACAGCAAACAACAGGAATTCTGCAGATGCTGGAAATTCAAGCAACACATATAAAAGTTGCTGGTGAACGCAGCAGGCCAGGCAGCATCTCTAGGAAGAGGTACAGTCGACGTTTCAGGCCGAGAGCCTTCGTCAGGACTAACTGAAGGAAGAGGACTTAAACAGAATCGGATGCACATCAGCTATGACAGAGTTTGCAGGCCGTCACTTCCTGCAAAGCGAAACCTAACATCATAAATGTTGTGATGCTTCACTTCCCAATTAGCTGATTGCCTTTAAAACACACTTTGAAAGAAAGGATAAAACTATACTTATGTGGATCCCTGCAGCATCTGGTGACCCTGTGATATCTTTCTCAGTTGTCGACGTCTTGCAGGGAGATGGCCAGTATAAAAGAGTGCAGGGAGGCTGGAGCAGACAGGCAACAGGTCTCTCCACTTAAGGAGGGTTAATAGGCAGGTGGGAGAGAGCAGAGTGGAGATAACCTCGAACTGCAAGGTGATTGGTGGAAATGTCAAAGGGCTGAAGGTGATGGTTTCTGACAGTAAAGGAAGCTGGAGTGTGGATGAACTTTTTATCTTCAGGTTATAACCACCTCTGCCACTCCCCAACCCCCGGCTACACACTTTCCAACAAGGGAAAGGGGCCATTCAAAATTTACCATTTCAATCTCAGGGGGTTGGAAAATGATGCACGATAAGAGAGTCAAGGTCAGTTAAGTAGTTAAATCCAAAAAACACAATACAGGGAAATCAAAGGTGAGAAGTAAATAGGGCCACAGTACCAACAAAATTTAAGATGATTAAAAATGACAAAGATACCATCCCAAAGAAATTATATCTTAATTCACATGGCATTTGTAGTCTCGTTGATGAGCTAACAAGACAAACAGAGGTAAAAAACAGAGAGCACGCACTACCTCTCTGGTGAACTGATAGCGTATTTGTTAAATAAGGTACCGTGCATAATTCTGATTTGATGGAGACAGCCATGCGAAGCACGGAGGAACATCTGAAATGCCTGGTTCGCTGCTGCTGCTACTGTGTGATCCAGAATCTCCGGAGGAAAGGCCCTAAAATCCTCAGCTTTGCCTGCCGCTGGCGGTCAGGGCTGGGGTCGAAGCGCTCGGCAGAGATGGTGCTCGGTGCTCAGTGTTGGAGGGCTGGTCAGAGGCTCGAAGTTTTTGGATGACTCAGAGTTGGACCCTGGTCGGGCATGGCAGGGAGAGTTTTTTTCCTTCTCTCGTCTGCGTGAGATGTGGGACCTTCGAGAGACTTTGAACTTTTTTGTACTGTGCCCATGGTCTGTTCTTCATCAAGTTACGGTATTGCTTGCACTGCTGTAACTATATGTTATAATTTTGTGGTTTTTGTCAGTTTTTCAGTCTTGGTCTGTCCTGTGTTTCTGAGATATCACACCGGAGGAATATTGTATCATTTCTTAATGCATGCATTACTAAATGACAATAAACGAGGACTGCGTGTCCTCATAATCTAATCTAATCTAATCTAAAAATGTGTAATCTGACAGACATAATAGAGACATATTTGGAACTAAATTGAAGTAAGGAGTTTAATTTTCAGGGGTGACGCTTAGGAAGGACACATGGGAAGGTAAGGGTGGTGAAGTCATACCATTAGTTAAAGTTGTAAGAGACAATTTTCACTCAGAAGTTGTACAGTTCAAAGCTCAAAGCATATTTATTAACAAATTACATATATGTCACTGTATACAACAATAAGATTCATTATCTTGCAGGAATACTTAACACATCTATAGAACAATAATTATAACAGAATCAATGAAAGACGGCCCAATTAGGGTGTTCAGTGTAGAGAAGGCAACAAACTGTGCAAATACAAAAAGAAGAAACAATAATAATAAACAAATACGCAATGAATATTGATAACATGAGATGAAGAATCATGTTCATCCATCGGTTGTGGGAACATTTCAATGAGGAGGCAAGTAAAGTTGAGTGAGGTTATCCCCTAGACTTCCAAATATTGTAGGAGCAAGTAGCAAAATGCTGGAGGAACTCAATGGGTCAGGCAATATATATGAGGCAAGATAGACAGATAATGTTTAGTGGCTATACACTTCATCTGAGACCAAAAAGATTTCTTGTCCGTCTTCTTCCACAGATGCTGCCCAACTTGCCGAGTTCCTCTTGCATTTGTTATTTTACTCTAGATTCCAGCACTGCAGTCTCCTGTCTCCAAAATGTAGGACAAGATAACAAAGGGGTCATGTAAAAAGCAATGCAAAAATTATAGGAGGCTATTCTTCATGAAGTTTGGATTCATTAAGTTGAAATGGATCGGGATAAGAACAAATTCACAGAGAATATTTGGGATAGTTCCTAGGTCAATACGTTATGAAGCTAATGAGGGAACAGGCCCTCTTGGATCTGGTAATGGGTATTAAGCAGGCTTAATAAATGACCTCAGAATAAAATATCGCTGAGAAAGCAATATTGCAACACAATCTTTTGCATTGAGTTTGAGAGTGAGCAACTTGACTCAGAAACAACTGTGTTTAACTTAAGAAAATTACAATAGAACGTAAATAAAATAACTTAACAGAAAACCTAGTATATTGAATAATACAACACGGGAACAGGCCCTTCAACCCACAATGTTTTGCTGAATCAGTACTGCCTACACAATGTCCATATCCCTCCATTTTCTCAACATTCAGTGTCTATCTAAATGTCACTTAAAAGTCCCTAATGCATCTGCCTCTACCACCATCCAGCAGTGCATTCCTGATACCCACAACTCTCTGTGTAAAAAAACATTGCCCTCACATCTCCTTCGAAATTACCCCCTCTCACCTTAAATGCATGCCCTCTGGTATTAGATATTTCAACTCTGGAAAAAAGATACTACCTATGCCTCTCATAATCTTATAAACCTCTCCCAGATCTCCCCTTAGCCTCTGTCGCTCCAGAGAAAACAACCCAAGTTTGTCCAACCTCTTGTTAAATGTCACATATCCTCTAATCCAGACAGCATCCTGGTAAACAACTTCTGCACCCTTTCCACAGAATCATGTTTAATATCACCAGCATATGTCATGAAATTTGTTAGTTGTGGAAAACTGTGTTGAATGTTTAATAACTAAGTCATGACACTGAGTAAAAGTCCATGCCAACTAAGACAAAAGTTTCTTGATATAGAGGGGCTTTGGGAATGAACGGACTCTCTCTATACCTCTTTTCATCTTGTACTCTTCTGTCAAGTCTCCTCTCATCCTCCTTTGCTCCAAAGAAAATTTATTTATTTATCTATTTATTGAGATACGACACAGAATAGACCCTTCTGGCCCTTTAAGCCACGCTGCCCAGCGGCCTCCCGATTTAATCCTAGCCTAATTAAGAGACAATTTGCAATGACCAATTAACCAACCAATCTCTAGCTCTCTCAACATTCCCTCATAAGACAGGTAGCATCCAGGTAAATCTCCTCTGCATCCTCTCTGAAGCTTCCACATCCTTCCTATAACCAGGCAACCAGAACTGAACACAATTATTTACAAAGTACTAGCAGCATATTTGGAACATTGTAATCTGACAGTAGAGTCAGCATGGCTTCATTAAAGGAAAAGTCTTCTGATTTTTTTCTGAGTAAGTTCTAAGCAGTAGATATTTTACGTTTGGACTTCCAGAAGACATTTGACGAGAACCCTTGCATCAAGTTAAGCCACATAATTCAAGCTCTTGATACTGGAGCTGCCATACTGGCAGCAGTAGAGGATTGACTAATAGACAGGACACAGCAAATGAAGGTAAGTATACCTGAGACCAAAGGGTACACCAAAGATCAGTGGCAGATTTACAATCTATACTAAGGAATCGAGGAACTAGAGTAATACTTTTGGTCATATTTGGGGACAACATAAAATTAGTTGGGAAGGCAAGTTGTGAAGAAGAGGCAAACACTTCTCTCTCAGCTTCACCCACTTCAACGTTGAGCTAAATCTGAAGCTCTGGCTTGCTGCCATCGGACTCCTGGACTGGCTTCACTCCACTCAGTGCTGAACTGGCACGGAAGCTGTGACCTCTGTGGTTCACGTTCTATTTATTACAGTATGTTGTTAATTTGTTTTAATTGTTTGAACAACTTGTTCCTATTTCAAACATTGGATGCTTGTCGGTCTTTGTGTCCTGTGGTTTCTATTGTGTTTCTTTGCTTTGTGGCTGCCTGCTAGAAAATGAATCTCAAAATTGTATATGTATGCATACTTTGACAATAGATTTACTTTGTACTTTGTGACAGATTACAGAGGTATTGATAGTTTGATGAGGATTGTCAAATCAGCCTTAATCCAGCTGAATGACAAAACAAGGTTAAACTATTCCTATTTCTTTCAGCCTTATGGTCTCCCCTGCTTCCAAACAGAATACAGCCCAAATTTCCTAGCCTCTTGTGCAAAAACCTTCTCACCCCTGGAATGAAGATGGAAATCTTTCTGATAAACCTGACTAGAGGAAATGTTGAATTAAAAAAACAGAGTTTTGAAGTAAGTAACAGATTATTTGCAGTAATCAGCATAATCAGGTGGCACGGTAGTGTAGCGGTTAGCACAATGATTAACAGTGCAGGTGGCCTGGGTTCAATTCTGGAAGCTGCCTGTAAGGATTCCCCCGTGATTGCATGGGTTTACTCCTGGTGCTGCAGTTTCCTCCCACAGACCAAAGACGTGCCGATTGGTAGGTTAATTGTAATTGCCCAATGATTAAGCTCAGAATAAATTGGGGGATTGCTGGGCAGCATGGTTCAAAGGGCCAGAAGGGCCTATTCTACCCTGTATCTAAATAAATAAATAAACAAACATATAAATAGAGAGTTATAAGGTGAATTACTATTAATCTGTTGTATATATTATGAGCAATAGCTAATTAGGACAGGCTTGTTTTTATTTTATGTATTTTTTCTTATTGAATTTTTCATCTCAGACCATAAGACCATAGAAATGGAAGCAGAATTAGGCCATTTGGCCCATCGAGTCTGCTCAGCTATTTCATTATGGCTGATTGAATATTCCTCTCAGCCCCAACCTCCTGTCTTCTTCCCATATCCCTTCATGCTCTGATCAATCAAGAATCTATCAAACTCTACCTTACATATGCATGAAGACTTGGCCTCCACAGCTGCCTGTGGCAAAGAATTCCACAGATCTTATTGTGTTTTTTTGTGCTGCAGAGTAACAATTATTTTGTTCTCCTTTATAGTCGTGTAATGGAAATGACATTAAGCAATCTTGAACCACAGAACTCCTGAAAAATAAATTCACCAGATTCAACTGATTTTCTTGGATTTGAGCCCAACCACTGGTACTCTGTGGACATGGGAGTTGCCCAATGTAAACTTTAAATCATGAAATTTGCTTTATTCCACCAATATGTTGAAGTTTCTAACTGACTGCACCTGTTTACTGGTAGAGGTAGCGTCCATTTCCCTCTAGCAGGCCAGAATAGATGCCACCAAAAGAATGCACAGCCTGCCTGAAATGCATTTTCATCGGCTGCAGGTGGATTGAATTGACAGCCCGGGGATTCAGAACCGTAACCAACAACCTAAAGAAAGTCATTCAATTATCCGCAGTAATGGTCCATTAAAAATAAATTTGTAAATGTTTAATGAACGCAAAGTGACTCATTTCCCATGGAAGGGAGCTCTGTTATTGTCTCCTGGATATTCCTCAGGACCTTTGCCCCACAGCCAAATCAGAGCTGTTCTGGGTTAACTTTAAATGAAAACCAACACGACGAGAGTCTCCTCCTTCCAGTTTAACGATACAGATGAATAGCACAAAATAGTAACTGAACCTCAAAGACTTGCCCCTTAAAAGAAACAGGCAAAATATGCACCATATGTTCATCTTTGAAAAGGATGACAGAATCTGTATGACATCCCAGCAGATCCATTGTAAATAATTCTCTTTAAATTGTCATTGTTTGCATATTATAAGCATATCCTTTGAGTACATGGTTGTGATCAATGATAGCTCAACATATTTCCAGATTTAAGGAATCCAAAAATGCTAATTAAAAGTTTGAAACTCGATGAGTTTATTTGACAAGATGAACCATACAAATATATAAGTGCTTTCAAATCGCACTGCGCTTGCAATGTTTAATAAATTACCTACTAAGTAAAAAGAATTAGATGATAAACTCAATATTGTGAAATAAGGGTAACCTAAAATTACTAAATCATAGGACTTTGCTAACTGACCAAGAATTAAGATTACAAACAGGAGAAAATCTGAAGATGCTGGAAATCCGAGCAACACACACAAAACGCTGGAGGAACACAGCAGGCCAGACAGAATCTACGGAAAAAAAGTACAGCAGACATTAAGAGCCAAAACCCTAACACTGTCATAGAAAAGCAGCATCCTTCATCTGAGATCCCCACCACCTAGGCTATGAATGCACTGCTGGATGGTGGTAGAGGCAGATGCATTAGGGACTTTTAAGAGACACTTAGATAGACACTTGAATGTTGAGAAAATGGAGGGATATGGACATTGTGTAGGCAGAATTGATTCAGCAAAACATTGTGCACTGAAGGGCCTGTTCCTGTGCTGTATTGTTCCATATTCTAGGATTTCCTTTAAGTTATTTTATTTGCATTCCATTGTAATTCTCTTACGTTAAACACAATTGTTTCTGAGTGAAGTTTCTCACTATCAAACTCAATGCAAAAGATTAAGACCATAAGATATTGGAGCAGAAGTAGGTCATTCAGCCCATCAAGTCTGCTCCGCTATTCAATCATGGCTGATCCAATTCTTCCAGTCATCTCAACTCCCCTGCCTTTTCCCCATACCCTTTGATGCCCTAGCTAATCAAGAACCTATCTACCTCTGCTTTAAATGCACCCAATGACTTGGCCTTCACAGCTGCTCATGGCAACAAATTTCATAGATTTACCACCCTCTGACTAAAGTAATTTCTCTGCATCTCTGTTCTAAATGGACATCCTTCAAATCTGAAGTCGTGCGCTCTTGTCCTAGACTCCATTATCATGGGAAATAACTTTGCCATAACTAATCTGTTTAGGCCTTCTAACATTTGGAATGTTTCTATGAGATTCCCCCCCCTCATTCTCCTGAACTCCAGGGAATACAGCCCAAGAGCTGCCAGACGTTCCTCATACAGTAACCCTTTCATTTCTGGAATCATTCTCCTGAATCTTCTTTGAATCCTCTCCAATGTCAGTATATCCTCTCTAAAATAAGGAGCCCAAAACTACACACAATACTCCAAGTGTGATCTCACGAGTGCCTTATAGAGCCTCACCATCACATCCCTGCTCTTGTATTCTATACCTCTAGAAATGAATGCCAACATTACATTAACCTTCTTCACCACTGACTCAACCTGGAGATTAACCTGTAGGGTATCCTGCACAAGGACTCCCAAGCCCCTTGCATCTCTGCATTTTGAATTCTCTCCCCATCTAAGTAATAGTCTGCCCATTTATTTCTTCCATCAAAGTGCATGACCATACACTTTCCAACATTGTATTTCATTTGCCACTTCTTTGCCCATTCCCCTGAACTATCCAAGTCTCTCTGCAGGCTCTGCTTCCTCAACACTACCCGCTCCTCCACCCATCTTTGTATCATCAGCAAATTTAACCTCATATCCATTAATCCCGTAGACCATATCGTTGACATACATCAAAAAAAGCAACAGTCCCAACACCAACCCCTGTGGAACTCCACTCGTAACCGGCAGCCAACCAGAATAGGATCCCTTTATTCCCACTCTCTGTTTTCTGTTGATCAGCCAATGCTCCACCCATGCTAGTAACTTCCCTGCAGTTCCGTGGGTTCGTACCTTGCTAAGTAGCCTCATCTGCAGCACCTTGTCAGAGGCCTCCTGAAAATCCAAGTACACAACATCTACTGTATGTCCTTTGCCTACCATGCTTGTAATTTCCTCAAAAAACTGCAGTAGGTTAGCCAGACAGGATTTACCCTTCAGGAGACCATGCTGGTTTTGGCCCATCTTGTCATGTGCCTCCAGGTACTCCTTAATCTCATCACTAACAATCAATTCCAACAACTTCCCAACCACTGACTGGAATTTCTGGAAGATTTTGACCTTGGAATATTATCAGTTTGGATGTGAATGAATCTGAGGTTAATTTGGTAAGGAGGGCTCCGAGGGAAAGAGGCAAATTCATCAAAATGCGGGAAGGGGAGGGCAATTAATGAGATGGATGAGAAGTAGAGGAGACAACAAAAGAAATTTTTCCGAAGTGGCTCCTTTGGTTTCCTAGAAATCTAATGCCACACACAATAATGTTCTGCTATGTTAGTTGCTTGGACAGTTCTGTTTGTTATACTTGAAGCAAAAAAAAGGATCATTGCACAAGAGAAGTAATGATAATATCCTTTTCCAATAAAGTAGCAGTCCCTAATTTGACCTGTTCGTAAATATCCAATATGGATTAAACACTCCTGTCACTACTGTCACTTTTGAGGCCTCCATCAGTCAGAGAGACCATGGATATTGCATCGTGGCTGTCTAGATACACAAGCCTGGGCAGTACAATGTGGAGAGCAAGCTGCTACCCATGTAGCAAGCTCCCCCTTCCCCTGCGTCTGAATCAACCCTAAAGAATGGCAGAGACCGATACAGTTTGGTACCAACAGTGTCGCATGAGTTGCCTGTCGTCATTGAACTCAATGTAGGACTGTCTTAGGGACACCAGCTCTGCATGTTTCAACTGGGTTTACTCCTGAAGCCTTCCCCATGAGTGGGTATCGCCTCACAACAGCGGTGGTTAGAAATCAGAGTTTTCCTTCTCCTAGATGAGCTGCTAATCACAGCTGATGAGCCCCATCTGCCTGAAGCGACTGGTTTTAAGGCACCAATAACCTGCCCTTGTCTGTTATGGCAGGTTCTGGACCTGGATGTCGGAGGCTATTTGAGGCGCACGCTGTTGGAAGCATTTACTAGGTAGTGGAATCTTATCCCCATTACAACCCACAGTAATAACAACCTTAAGAAACTTTATACACATACAATCAATCCGTGTACAGTATACAAGCTCTCTGATAAAATCATAAGACCTTAACTCATAGGAGCTGAATTAGGCCATTCAGCCCATCGAGTCTGCTCAGTCATTCCATCATGGCTGATTTATTATCCTTCTCAATCCCATGCTCCTGCCTTCTCCCCATAACCTTTGATGGCTTCTCTAATCAGGAGCCTATGCATTTATACTTAGTGTGTATTTAAATTATTGTACTCTTTATCTTACTGTGTTTTTGTGCTGTATCAGATCCAGAGTAACAATTATTTTATTTTCATTTGCACTTCTGTACTGGAAATAAGATTAAACAATCTTGAACAATTAATAGATGACTTTTCATAATAATTATTGTTTGAGGAAAAAGAATAAAACTGACTATAGGGCCATAAAATTATTGCAAAACAATAGTGCTTTGATCTGATAGGTTTCACAGCTTTTATAAATTCATTAGGTTAACTTTTTGAGCATCAGTGTATTGGTGCTACAGTTGTAGTCTATCTTATTGTGTATGCTATTAATTAGTTTAATGTTGGTTTACCTGGTTTTGTTCAGACTCAGATTCAAGTTTATCACATGTACTTCGAAATATTCGGTGGAATGTGTCATTGCGTTAACAATCAGTGATGTGCAGGGGGCAGCCCCCAAGATCACCACACATTCCGGCACCAACGTAGCATGCCCACAATGCTTGGCAGAACACAGTAAATCACAACATACCAGGCAGCAAAACAACAACAGTGGAACAAGCCTCGTTCGCCCTGCCCTCCTACCCACACATACACTGTAACCCCAGGACAGGCTGCCTTCTTTGGCTCGCAGGGATTCATAGGCCTGGGCTCCAGCCTTTGGGCCTCAACTTCTGGACCCCCAGTCGATGTTTGGGTTTCAATCCAGACCTCCGATTGATCCTTTGGCTTCGATACAGCCTCAAGTTGACCTTCGGGCTTCAATCTTCTGTGTTGATCCAGCAGTCGTGGATCACGATGAATGTGAATCCTCGGTGAAGGATTGAACTCCAGGTCTCAGACGCCAGACTAGCTGATGACGTGACCCCGAAGCTAGACCTTGATGATGGGAGCCTGAAAGTTTTCGCAGACACAAGAGATTCTGCAGATGCTGGCAAGCCAGAGAAGCATACACAAATTGCCGGAGGAACTCGGCCAGTTATGCTGCCTGACCCGCTAAGTTCCTCCTGTATTTTGAATGATTTTGCAGGTCTGCCTCAGCCTCCATCTGACAACACCCTTCCACTGGCTTTCAAATGTGGAGTAGAGGCTTAGATTCTGGCCTGTCTGGCCTGTGCTCAAGTTTCCTCACATCTCTACCCCTAAACCCTAACATGACCACTGACTTCCTTCACTATCCCCAGAACAATTTCTACATACCTAGAAAAACTAAAAAAAATACAATGTTTGAGCCACAACCTCAACAGATACAGCAGTTTGCTCCATATTGAAACCAAAACTTTGTGCCATCTTAAAAGTTTCTTCCTTAAGAAACTTTAAGATCTGTGGACAACAGGAATTCTGCAGATGCTGGAAATTCAAGCAACACACATCAAAGTTGCTGGTGAACGCAGCAGGCCAGGCAGCATCTGTAGGAAGAGGTGCAGTCGACGTTTCAGGCCGAGACCCTTCGTCAGGACTAACTGAAGGAAGAGTGAGTAAGGGATTTGAAAGTTGGAGGGGGAGGGGGAGATCCAAAATGATAAGAGAAGACAGGAGGGGGAGGGATGGAGCCAAGAGCTGGACAGGTGATTGGCAAAAGGGGATACGAGAGGATCATGGGAGAGGAGGTCCGGGAAGAAAGACAAGGGGCGGGGGGGACCCAGAGGATGGGCATTCTCTCTCTGCATTCCGCAGGGATCGCTCCCTACACAACTCCCTTGTCCATTCGTCCGCCCCATCCCTCCCCACTGATCTCCCTCCTGGCACTTATCCGTGTAAGCGGAACAAGTGCTACACATGCCCTTACACTTCCTCCCTTACCACCATTCAGGGCCCCAAACAGTCCTTCCAGGTGAGGCAACACTTCACCTGTGAGTCGACTGGGGTGATATACTGCGTCTGGTGCTCCCGATGTGGCCTTTTATATATTGGCGAGACCCGACGCAGACTGGGAGACCGCTTTGCTGAACATCTACGCTCTGTCCGCCAGAGAAAGCAGGATCTCCCAGTGGCCACACATTTTAATTCCACATCCCATTCCCATTCTGACATGTCCATCCACAGCCTCCTCTACTGTAAAGATGAAGCCACACTCAGGTTGGAGGAACAATACCTTATATTCCGTCTGAGTAGCCTCCAACCTGATGGCATGAACATCGACTTCTCTAACTTCCGCTAAGGTCCCACCTCCCCCTCGTATCCCATCTGTTACTCATTTTTATGCACACATTCTTTCTCTCACTCTCCTTTTTCTCCCTCTGTCCCTCTGAATATACCTCTTGCCCATCCTCTGGGTCCCCCCCACCCTTGTCTTTCTTCCCGGACCTCCTGTCCCATGATCCTCTCGTATCCCCTTTTGCCTATCACCTGTCCAGCTCTTGGCTCCATCCCTCCCCCTCCTGTCTTCTCCTATCATTTTGGATCTCCCCCTCCCACTTTCAAATCTCTTACTCACTCTTCCTTCAGTTAGTCCTGACGAAGGGTCTCGGCCTGAAACGTCGACTGCACCTCTTCCTACAGATGCTGCCTGGCCTGCTGCGTTCACCAGCAACTTTGATGTGTGTTGTTTAAGATCTGTGGAATTTGTTGCCATGGGCGGCAGTGGAGGCCAAGTCATTGGGTGTATTTAAGGCAGAGATTGATACCCAGGGCATCAAAGGTTATGGTGAGAAGGCGGGGGAGTGGGACTAAATGGGAGAATGGATCAGCTCGTGATAAAACGGCGGAGCAGACTCGATGGGCCAAATGGCCAACTTCTGCTCCTTTGTCTTACGGTCTTAATTTTATTCATTTTTGTTCTGTCTGTGCACAACTACATATGAGGCTACGCCTACACTACGCCGGATAACTTTGAAAACCCCGGTTTCGAGTAAAAACGACAGGCGTCCACACTAAGTGTTTTTCAAAATATCTCTGTCCACATTAGGCGGATATTTGGGCGAATCTCCTCCTACTGGGCACGTGCAGGACACACAGAAAACAAGCGAAGAGGAAACGGTATATTTGGTGTGTGTTTGTCCAGTTACAGAGTAGAAAAACTTTAAAGGAATTGCTCTTGGCTCTCGCGCAGGATGACTTAAAACTGAAAAAAAACAAATACTGGAGCGTATGGAGGCAACCGACAGGGAGTTCACGGACAGTATGACCCGGCTGACGATGAACATTGAAATACTGACTAACTCTGTTGCATTAATAAAGCACCTTGTTAAATGTATAAAACATTTTTAAAATAGTCAAAAAAGCTCACTTTACAATTTAACTCTCACGCCGTTCACACCGACTGCGCGTTATAACAGCCGTCCGGCAGTGCTTGCGTGTACCAAGCAGAAGCAGAAAAAGCATTGTTGTTGTGGTGTTGTCATGACAGCATTTTTAAATCTCTCTGTTTACCCCATATACACTACAACGGATATTCGGCGTTTTCAGATTTATTCACTGCAGACCGTTTCTAAAAATCTCCGTTTTCGGGGGATGAAAACATCGTTTTAGTGTGGACAGAGGGTCAAAACGAAGAGAAAAAGCTTTGTTTTCAAAATTATCTGGTGTAGCGTAGACATGGCCTCAGTTAAATGCGGGAGGTGGCTTTAACTGGTGTATTCACAATGTAGTGAGAGACGAGGGAGAGAGAGAACAATGCACAGGCATAGTCAACAGTACCTGCACTGGCAACAGATCAATATGTAGTGCCAAGGGGGTGGGGGGTGACATTGCTGTAAAGGAAATAGATCTATACATTACAATTTCCCCATTAGCTTGTAAAGGGTGGATACATTTTTCTGCAAGTATCTGCAGAGCACTTTGTTTGAATACTCAAGTGATGGTCAGACAAAGATGGTCAAAGTCACAAAGAATTTAAGGGGAAAAAAAACTGGGAAAATCAAAATCCAAATTTGATCTTAAATTTATACTTTACATCCTATGACTGCAAGACATGAATTGAAGATTATCACCAAAAGGGAGAGATTAGGGGAATTTTTGTTTCGAATGCAGGAAGTTGTTCAGATCTAAAAAAGTCCCAACAGAAAACAGGTGGAAACAGAAGCAAGAGCGGTATTTAAAAGTAAAATATCTAAACATTTAAAAGAAACAAAGTTGAAAAAAACAGGAGCATGGAGCCAACTGGATAATTCTTCAGATTTGATTGAGATAAGAACAAATAGAACTCAAACTCGTCAGCAATACCATCTGTTCTTTATATCCACAATTCTAAACCTAGCTCAAAACAGCGTCACTAGCTCGTCCACTGGGTTACTCTGAAATAACTTTAATGTTATGACATATTGCTTCAAAGTGAAGTACTTTCACATATTGAGCATTGATATCACTGAGTATGCTACATATGAACAGCATGCTTTCATTATCTCTGTTGCTAATGAATCTCAAGTCCATCTTAAATCTATATACTCTAATAGGATTAAATAAAATGTCCAGATTTTGGTTTGTTGCTTCTATTTCAATGCAGACAGTAACATTTCCAAGCTGTGAGCAACTCTAAATGAATAACATATGTAACAGATTTATTTCAGAGAATTTTTCTCTTAAAATACCAACTGTGTCTGCAGGGCTCCAAGAATGGGTTTCAGTTTGTGCATACACACACACAGACAGATATAAACATTCACTTGATTATTTTAAATTGTTTTTTGTGGAAGGAACGTACTTAAAGTTCAAAGCTCAAAGTAAATTTTATAATCCAAGTACATATATGTCACCATATACAACCCTGAGATTCACCTTTTTGCGGGCATACTTGACAAATCTATAGAATAGTAACTATAACAGGATCAATGAAAGATCAAGCAGGGTGCAGAAGATAACATACTGTGCAACTACAAATATAAATAAAAAGAAGTCAAGCTAAGTCAAATTTATTGTCATTTAATTATATACATGTATACTGTCAAACGAGACAATGTTTCTCGGAACTAAGGTCCAATGCACAGTAGTACACATAAGACACATATAAGTTATGAATGTAAGGATAAAATCTACAGATGAATTATGCATAAATAGACAAAGCAAACTGCATAAATTAAATATTGTAAGGTACAGAACAGATTAACCAGTGACATTTCGAATGCAATGCATTTGAATAACAAGAAAATGAGATAATGAGATAAAGAGTCCTCGAAAGAGAGATCATTGGTTATGGGAACATTTCAATGATGTGGCAAGTGAAGTTGAGTGTAGTTGTCCCCTTTTATTCAAGAGTTTGATGGTTGAGAGGTAGTAACTGTTCTTGAACCTGGTGGTGCGATTCCTGAGGTTCTTGTACCTTCTACCTGATGGCAGCAGTCAGAAGAGTAGTTTATTGCCCAAGCCTAATCCTTTAAGAGTTTGGTAATGAGCCACCTTCTTGAACTGCCGTGGTCCTTCAAGTGAAGGTACTCACACAGTGACAGTTCTTATTTCCTTACAGCAACAAAGGAGGTCATTTTGCTCCATGGAGTCTATGACAAATCACCAAATAATTTTACCAACAATTAATTCTCCTTCTTAGTTCCACCACTCACCCACACACTGATTAGCTTGCAAATCCACATGCTTTTAGGATTTGGGAGAACACTTCTTCTCAGCCTCTCACTCACATACAGACCAGGGGCAATTTACCATGACTGATTAGGCTGCTAATCCGCTCAGTTTTGGGATTTTGGAGAACAACTGAGCACTGAGGAGGAATGCTGGACAGTGATAGAGAGAACTTGCAAACTCCGCCCAGACAGCAATGGAGGTCCGGATTGGACCTGGGTCACTGAAGCTGAGATGCAGCAGCTCTCCATGCTTCTCCTCAGATCATATACCAAATTTTTGACACAAGAGTGATGAAGAACGACCCGTGTATTTCCAAAGCAAGCCAGGATGGTGTGGGTCTTAAAGAGAAATCCACAAGTGGCTCTTCTCCTTCTACATGGATTTGGATAAGACTAGAACTAGGGGGCATGGGTTAAGGGAGAAAGATGAAATGTTTAAGGTGAACATGATGGGAAATTTCTTTGCTCCGAGAGGCGAGAAATTGGAACGAGCTGCCAGTGGAGGTGGTGGATGCAGGTTCAATATCAACATTGAAGAGACATTTAGATAAGTACATGGATGGGAGAAGTATAGAGGGCTACAGTCCAGGTACAGATCAATAAGATTAGGAAACTAATAGTTCCGCATGACCTAGATGGGCCAAAGGGCCTGTTTCTGTGCTGTAGTGCTCTATGATTCTATGAAAGGTGCTGTCAAAATTTCCCACTTATTTTTAGTTTAAATTCATTTGTTCATTTGAAGCATTGAAGAAAAATAATGTGTCTAATAAAATCAGAAGAGATTGGCTGAAGAGATTGTGGAGGCATTAGTAATGATCTTTCAAGAATCACTACATTCTGCAATGGTTCCAAAAGACTGGAAAATTGCAAATATTACTCCACTCTTCTAGAAGGGAGGGAAGCAGAATGATGGAAATAATAGGCCAATTGGTCTGACCTCAGTGGTTGGGATGATGTTAGAGTCGACTGTTAAGAATGTGGTTTGCGGTACTTGAAGGCACATGATAAAATAGGCAATAGTCAGCACGGTTTCCTCAAGGAAAAGTCTTACCTAGCAATTGAGATGGAATTCTTTGAAGAAGTAACAAATAGGATAGACAAAGTAGTATTGGTTGATGTTGTGTACTTAGATTTTCAGAAGGCCCTTGACAACGTGCCACACATGACATTGCTTAACAAGCGAAGAACCCATGGTATTACAGGAGAGATACAAGCATGGATAGAGCATTGGCTGATGGGCAGAAGGCAAAGAGTGGCAATAAAGGGAGCCTTTTTTGGTTGGCTGCCATTGACTAGTGGTGATCCACAGGGGTCTGTGTTGGGATCGCTTCCTTTTACTTTGTATGTCAATGATTTGATGATGAAATTGATGTGGCCATGCTTGCGGAGGATATGAAGCTAGATGGAGGGGCAGGTAGTGTTGAGGATGCAGAGAGGCTACAGAAGGACTTAAACAGATTAGGAGAATGGGCAAAGAAGTGGCAGATGGAATGCAAAGTCAGGATATGTTTGGTCATGCACTTTGGTAGAAGGAATAAAAGCATAGACTACTTTCTAAATGGAGAGAACGTTCAAAAATCCTAGTTGCAAAGCGGACGGGATTCCTTAAAGGTTAATTTGCAGGTTGAATCAGTTGTGAGGGAGGAAAATGCAATGTTAGTGTTTATTTCACGAGGACTAGAATATAAAAACAAGGATGTAATGCTAATGCTTTATAAGGTACTGGTGAGCAGTTTTGGGCTCCTTATCCATAAAAATATGTGGTGACATGGAGAGGGTTCAAAGGAAGTTTATGAAAATGATTCTCGGATTGATAGGTTTATAATATGAGGAGCATTTGATGGCTTTGGGCTTCTATTCACTGGAATTTAGGAAAAATGAGGGGTGATCTCATTGAAACCTGTTGAATATTGAAGGCCCTCAAAAGCGTGGATGTGGAGAGGATGTTTCCTAGGATGAGTGAGTCTAAGACCTGACGACTCAGCCTCAGAATAGCGGGGTGTCCTTTTAAAGTGGAGATGAGGAGGAATTTCTTTCACCAGGGAGTGCTGAATCTGTGGGATTCATATCCACATGTGGCTGTGGAGGCTAAGTCTTTGGGTATATTTAAGGAAGAGGTTGATAGATTCTTGATTAGTCAGGGTACGAAAGGGAAGAAGGCACAAGACTGGGGCTGAAAGGAAAATTGAATCAGCCATGATGAAATGGCAAAGCTGATTTGATGAGCCTAATTCTGCTCCTATATCTTATGGTATTACTGTATGTTCTTAAAACTAACTTCTTCCCATAACAGCATGCATTTCTAAATGACAATAAATGAGGACTGAATGTCCCCATAATCTGAAAAGAAATTCTGCTTTTAAAGATCTAGTTGCTTCATTATGGTGTATTAGCACTTGTGGCATAAGCAGACGCGAGTATATGACAGAGCATAGTAAAGCAAATTTAGTGTTAAGATTATTCACGTATCAATATTTTGACTTACTGTGGATGCAGTGTAAGTGCATTCTTTCATTTTTATTTTGATTTGCTATAATTAGATCACTCGATAAGTTTATGTTATGATGTCACTTAATTATCATCATTGACAATGTAATTCAAATGACACACAATTATTAGTAAAATGTATGATCTATAAAGGAGCCAATTTATTTAAAAAGGAAGTAGTTTTCTTAAGCACAGTAACTGCATAATGCAACAAGCTGAGAGTTTTTCTTAGAGTCATAGAATGCTGCAGTGCAGAATCAGGCCCTTCAGAATGCTTAGTCTGTGCTGAACTATTATTCTGACTTGTCCCATTGACCTGTACCTGGACCAAAGCCCTTCTTACCCCTCCCATTCAGGTACTTATCCAAATTTCTCTTACATGTTGAAATTAAACCCACATCCACCACTTCTGTTGGCAACTCGTTCTACACTCTTACTACCCTCTGAGTGAAGAAGTTCCTTCTTATGTTCTCCTTAAACATTTCACCTTTCACCCTTAACCCATGACCTCTAGTTCTGGTCTTACCTTGTTTTAAGTTTATTATTTAGTTATTTAGAGATAAAGCAAAGTAACAGGCTCTTCCAGCCCGACAAGCCTGCCCTTCCCAATTACACCCATGTGCCCAATTATCCGACTATCCCATTTGTCTTTGGGATGTGGGAGGAAACCAGTACACTTGGAGGAAACCCACATGGTCATGTGGAGAATGTATGAGCTCCTTACAGAGAGTCATGGCAAACGAACCCCGATCTTACAGCTTTGCAGGAATTGAACCCAGCTGCTGGAACTATAAACTGTTATGCTAACTGCTACACTACCATACTACCCTTCATGAAGAACTTGACTACCACATTGTGCTTTTCCAGCTGATAGAACTTTCAAATTCTTTAAAGTAACTATTGAATATATCAATTATTATTCATTATAAAAAGCAATAATATAAAACCCTGGACATCCTTTTAGCACTGCTTACTGTGGTTAACAGTGGGAGCTTTTATAACATCTTCTTAATTAAATACCTACAAATTATTACATTTGGGAAAGTATTTATCCCAAGCACTGACAAGAGAGCTTGTATTAGTACAGAGGCCTTTCTTTCCCCAGGGAATTTAGGAGATGTTATTTGTTCAGACCAGACTATTCAGGCTCAGCTGTAAATTCAACAAAGCCCATTCTAATGCTGAACAATCTTTAACCTTTGAAGAAACTGCAAATGTAGTGACATCTGTGCACAGCAAATGATCGGCATAAAAAATATAAGAAGTCTTTTGTGCAGGAAACAGAGATCAGAATATGATATTCTTCAACCACTCCAGGATACTGAGAACAATAAAACTGCTGCTGTCGCTTTAAATAAAGTCAGCAACAGGTTGATGCCTTCTGCAAACAGTGTATGTAAGTCATCGAGGAGGTTACTGCAGCCCAGACTTCCGTTTGATGGCAGAGTGTTGGACTGAACCAGAACAGGTGGGCTCACCTCGGCACCCACAAGACCAACCAAAGTGGGGCAAATTGGGCCCACGCTTAGGAAAGTTGAGCAGTCAAGCACAAAATGGGTATGAATGGGAGGCCACAGGACAAAAGTAAATCAAAGTGACTTGCCTGCAAAACACTACACATAACCATCTGGGCTGTACAGGCTGTCTGTTGCATCTAGAGTCTGTATCAGTTGTTGCATCAGCTGACAAGCATATGTTCTAAATAGCTTTGTGGACCATTTCCGAATTGACAGAAACAATGTGGTTTCAAAATAAAAACTTCTATTTTTTTTGTAGTACAGTTTTATCAGCCAGGGATGTCACACTCCTGTTAACCTTTGGTATTTTACATAACTGTACTTTAGTCAGTCTAATTGAGAATGGCAGTCAGTGTGACAATTAAACAGGAAACGAGTAGGAAGCAAGAGAGGGATTTCATGTTCACTCTCAAGCAGAGTCTTATATAAATATTTTGTTTGGCAAATAGTTACCTGACAATACTTGAAGAGGATGGCTGTGCCTAAATGTGCCAGCCAAATTTTTGCTGTACATCAAGAAAAGTTCCTGATTAACCCAGATAATTTTCCTTTTGCATTCCTTTATTTCTTTCACTCTTATTTGCTGGAGGTTGTTTTTTGGTCAATGGTGTCATCATGTTCCCAGTCAAATGATCATCCTTCACACTGGAACACATATACACAGGGCATAGAATGTAGATCAGAACTGCTCAGGAATGGGCTCTTTGGCCCATGATGTTATACCAAACTAATTAAGCTGTTAATTGAATATGAAAATAGGTTGTGTAGTGTTTAGCACAATGCCTTACAGCGCTAGCAACCAGGGTTCAATTCCCGCTGGCGCCGCTGCCTGTGAGGAGTTTATGTGTTCACTCCATGACCACGTGGATTCCCTTTGGATGCTCCGGTTTACTCCTACATTTAAAGACGTACAGACAGGTTAGTAGGGTTAATTAATCTCATGGGTGTAATTGGGCGGCGTGGGCTCGTTGGGCTGCAAGGACTCATAATGTGCTGTATCTCTAAATAAATAAATATATATAAAATATACTCTGTAAAAGGGAAGGAGGAGAAGATGGCGACGCGACGCAGTGTGCACGGCCGTTCGGAATTGATATTGTATCTGTGAAATAGGGTGCCACGCACAACCCTGATCTGATGGAGACAGACGTGAAAAGCACGGAGGAACATCCGGAGAAACTTCTGAAATGCCTGCTTCGCTGCCGCTGCTACTGTGCGATCGAGAATCTCCAGAGGGAAGGCCCCAAATTCTCGGCCTTGCCTGTTGCTGGGACCGGGGTCAAAGCGCTCGGCAGAGATGGTGCTCGGTGCATCGGTATGGGGGAGCTGGTCGGAGGCTCGGAGTTTTCGGACGGACTCGGAGTCGGACTGTGGTCAGATGCTTCCAGGACGCTGCATCGGCAAGTTTGCTGCACTGGAGGTTTCCCGTCTGCGTGAGATGATGGGACTTTCAAGAGACTTTGAGACTGTACCATGCCCATGGCCTGTCCTTATCAAATTACGGTATTGCTTTGCACTGTTGTAACTATATGTTATAATTACATGGTTTTTGTCAGTTTTTCAGTCTTGGTTTGTCATGTGTTTCTGTGATATCGTTCTGGAAAAACATTGTATCATTTCTTAATGCATGCATTACAAAATGACAATAAAAGAGTACTGCGTGTCCTCATAATCTAATCTAATCTGATCTAATATACTGCCTTCTGCTGACAGAGTGTCCTGATATCCTTCCATTCCCTGTAGATTCATCTGCCTATCTAAGAACTTTTTATATGCTTCTTTTGTATTTGCCTCAGAATCAGATTCAGGTTTAATATCACTAGCATACTTTGTGAAATTTGATGTTTTTGCAGCAACAATACATTACAATACAGAATAATAAAAACTGTGAATTGCAGTAAGTATATACAGTATATAAAATAGTTAATTGAATTAGTAGTGGAAAAAAGTAATGAGGTAGTCTTCATGGGTTCAATCTCCATTCAGAAATCAGATGGCAGAGGGGAAGAAGCCATTGCTAAATCGTTGAGTGTGTGCCTTCAGGTTCCTGTACCTCCTTCCTGATGGTAGCAATGAGAAGAGGGCATGTTCTGGGTGATGGGGGCCCTTAATGATGGATGCTGCATTTTTGAGGCATGGCTCCTAGAAGATGTCCTGGATGCTGGGGAGGCTAGTGTCCATGATGGAGCTGACTGAATTAACAACTTTCTGCAGCTTCTTTCGATCCTGTGCAGTAACGCCCCCCCCCCCCCCCATACCAGACTGTGATGCAGTCTGTCAGAATGCTCTCCACGGTACATCTGTAGAAGTTTTTCAGTGTTTTAGGTGACAAACCACATCTCCTCAAACTCCTGATGAAATATAGCTGCTGTAGTGCCTTCTTTATAACTGCATCGAAATGTTGGCCCCAGGTTCGATCCTCAGAGATGTTGACACCTAGGACTTGAAATTGCTCACCCTTTCCACTTCTGATCCCACTATGAAGACTGGTGTGTGCTTTCTTGTTTTAGCTTTTCTGAAGTCCACAATCAGCTCTTTGGCCTTCCTGATGTTGAGTACAAGGTTGTTGCTGCAATACCTCTCAGCAAGCTGATATGGATATACACTACCACACCAGCCCATTGTAGGCATCGGTCTCCGTGTAAAAAGAACTTGCCTTGCACATCTCCTTTGAACTTAGCTCATCTCACCTAATATACATGCCTTCTAACATTAAACATTTCACTCTCGGAGAAAGAAACCAGCTATCTATTCTACCTATGCCTCTCATAACTTTAAAAACTTCTGTTAGGTGTCCACTTAGCCTCCGTCACTCCAGAGCTAACAATCTAAGCAAGTTCATCCTTTCCCAATGTAGTGAATGTTAGCAGCCTAAAGACTGCTTAAGGCTTCCTGATATCAAAAGAGAAAGCATTTATATAAAAATACTTCCGTCCCTTTCAGTGTAATGGAGAACTTAATAATTGTTCCTCCACGTCTGATGTACATGAAGATAAAGAAAATAATAATAAAAAATAAATACAATAAATATAATTACATATGAAAGATTGATCATATCCACCCATCTACATAGATTGATTCTATTATCATCATTATGTGCTGTGTCATATGACATGGGCAATCATGGTCTCATTACCATGATTGTTCTTGTAAAATTTTTTGACAGAAGTGGTTTGCCATTGTCTTCTTCTGGGCAGTGTCTTTACAAGACAGATGGCCCCAGCCATTATCAGTACTCTTCAAAGATTGTCTGCCTGGCATCAGCGGTTGCATAACCAGGACTTTGTGATATGCACCAACTGCTCATATGACCATACACCACCTGCTCCACATAACCCTGATCATGGGGTTAAGCAGGTGCTACACCTTGCCCAACGGTGATCTGCAGGTTAGCAGAGAGGAGCACCTTACACCTCCTTTGGTAGAGACATATCTAACCCCGCCACCCATCTACAACTGTTATTATCTTAACTGTTCTTTAGTGCCCTCCTAACAGAAAAATGGTAATGATTGGAGACTAAGGTCTTTAATGATTGATTGGGCTTCTCACTCTATAAACATATTGGGTCATCTCCAACAAAGTAACTGCGCCACCCCATAGATTGATTGAATGTACATAAAGTGGCAATAGGCACAGGAGTGTCTGTACATAAGGTGACTCAGGAAATGATAAAGTAATGGTATTAGATGATGTAGAGGGGTGGGTTTGTGGTTGGAGGTGTTGATCAGCCTTACTGCTTGGGGAAAGTAACTGTTTTTGAGTCCAGTGGTTCAGACATCATGCATTGTACAAGAAGACATTGTTTTGTACAAATTAAGCAGCCACAAGCAATATTGTGATGTTGCATGAGAAATTGGGCAGTACACTGCAGTGATGTCCCCTGTTTCTTTTGTAAATATCACAAGAAAATCTGAAGATGGACAGAGCCTTGAAATGCATAAACATCTCCAACTGTGCTGCATTCCTCAGCATGTCACCAGGGCATCAGCCAAGACAGGTGTGAATTGAATCCAGCAACACACAACCAAGAAGTAACCTTCAACTCACTCAGCCGGCTTTCGTACACTCAGTGGTCACTTTATTAGGTACACCTGTGCACGTGCTCGTTAATGCAAAAATCTCATCAACCAATCATGTGGCTGCAACCCAATGCATGACAGCATGCAAGCACAGTCAAATGTTCAGTTGTTGTTCAGACCAAACATTACAATGGGGAAGAAATGTGATCTTAATTATTTTGACTGTGGAATGATTGCTGGTGCCTGATGGCTGGTTTGCAAACCCCAGAAACTGCTGATCTCCTGGGATACAACAATTTCTCCTGGGATACAAAATGGTGCTACAACATCAAAAAAAAATCCAGTGAGCATCAGTTCTGTGGGTGAAAATGCCTTGTTAGTGAGGTCAAAGGAGAAGGGGCTGACCAGTTCAAGCTAACAAGAAGATGAGAGCAACTCAAGTAACCATGTGTTAAAACAATGTTATGCAGAAGAGCATCTCTAAACATGCAACATGTCGAACCTTGAGGTAGATGGGCCTCAAAAGACACGGACATGCAGTCAGTGGCCACTTTATTAGGTACAGTAGGTACCTAATGGGAAGGGTACTGGATAGGATGCTATTGGGAATTTTACAGATTGCACTATCAGAGTAGTGATCACATTGCTAGATACGCATCCTGGATTTATATTTCATTGGACACAAGTTCAAATCATGCTATAATAGTTGGAGGAATTAAATCCAATTTGAATAAAAATCTGGCAACAGTAAAGGCAACCATAAGTTTGACATCAAAAGCTAATCAATGTGAGAATCTACTATAGCTTAGGTTAGATAATTTATCTCTCCTTCTAGTGACCCCAGTCCCACATGACACACCGTGGTTGCCATGGTAGTGTTGCGGCTAGAATGACATAATTACAGCTTGGGGCATTGTAGTTCTGAGTTCCTTTCCAGCATGGTCTGCAAGGAGATTGTACATCCTTGCCGTGAAGGCATGGGTTTCCTCCGGGTCTTCCGGTTTCCTCACACACTCCAAAGATGTACCAGTCAGTAAGTTAAACAAGAGAAAATCTGAAGGTGCTGGAAATCCAAGCAGCATGCACACAATGTTGGAGGAACTCAGTAGAATGGGCAGTACCTATGGAAAACAGTCAATGTTTCAGTCTTGGCCCGAAACGTCAACTGTTTACTCTTTTCCTTAGATGCTGCCTGGCCTGCTGAGTTCCTCTGGCATTTTGTATGTGTTGCCAGTTAATAGGTTAATTGGTCATTGCACATTGTCCTGTTATTAGTCTAGGGTTAAAAAGGTGGGCTTCTGGGCATTGCAGCTTATTGATCTGGAAAGGCCTGTTCAGTGCTGTATTGCAAAATTAATAAATTCAATCACTCAATCAATCAATATTTGTCTGCTCTGTGGCCTAGCGAACCATATAGTAGTTTGAAAGGGCAGCTTACCAAGCAATTCTTTAGACAAGAAGAGTTAGATAATTATTGCTTACTGGAGTTTTCCTGAAAAAAGAAAAATTGCAACAGAGACCCCATGATTGTATTTCTAGATGAAAATTTTGGTTGTTTTTAGGGAATTCATTCAAATAAACATCATTTATATAAAAGCAAATTATATTCAACAGAATTCAGGATTCAGTGTTATTTAGTACTGGTATGCAAACTATTTTATTGGAAACTGGCCTCATCCAAAAAACTAGCCAGAGCCCAAGGAAAAATTAATCACCATTGGGAGTTTACATTAATTGCATTCATTTACAGACCTTCATTAATTGCACTCATTTACAGACCTTCAAGGCTCTAATGATTAAGTTGGCTCATTTGGGCACTAAAATAATTAAAAGATTTAGAATATCTTGAAAGAAATTATTGCACCTTCATCTAGCAAATTCACTGAACCCAGCTGTAACTGCAAAGCTTTTGGTATCAACTCTTTCAAATTGATCAACATAAATTATTTGTCAATATTTTTGTCAAGTTCTACCGGGTGCACTGTCATGAAAATGACCAAAGACCAATTGCTGAATAAAGTGACATGAATTCCTCGCCAGAAAATATAGTAATTTTTTTTTAATGAAGATATAGAAAATATACACATGTGAAAGAAAACGTGGAATTCCATGCTGCACTCTACAGAAAAAAGAATGGTTCCGTTCAGGTTCCATTTAACATACACATTTCAACTTTAGCAGATACCCAATGGCCACTTTATCGTGTACCTCCTGTTATACTTCCATAATAACCTCCATACAGCCCTTTATTCCACTGGTGTTTAGGACAGCAATGAAGATCCTTCAACTCTGGTGGTGTTCGGGGCTTTCTTCATCATATCAGTAGCTTCCTCTTGGCTTTCACTACTATCAGTTACACAAGTCCTGGGCGGAGACTCAGGAATAATATCACACTCAGATGTAGAAGGATTCCGCATTGCTGTTTCCGTAATGATTTTGTTTGACCAGACAGAATTGTTAGCCCTGAGCTGAACCTCCAAACCGAGAGGACCGACCGGTAGACCCCGCTCAGTCTGGCCTCTACGCTTTGACCTATTCAGCATAGGTGACCCCTGCAACTACCAAAGCATAAAGCCCTGACTCCAGCCAACATAGCTCTCCGGTCATTGTGGCACGCAAGCCACCAAACCCTGCGGTAAGATTGTGGTCCTCTTGGAGGCTACCTAATAAAGTGGCCATTAAATGTGAATTTGGTTTAGTTGGTAGCATCCCAGAATCTGTACGTTCAGACTTCAAGTCCTGGTTCAGCTACCAAAGTCTAAGTTGAAGCACTGGTACATTACTGAAAGGTGGATTGCAGCATCAGAGAGTGACAAGTGGCAGAGCAGTATGCCTTCCATGTCTGCTGGCACATGCTTCCCGTTCTTCAGCCAGAGAGTGGGGCACCTGGGGAATTCAGGTTCAAGTTATGGCTGTGGAGGCCTGATCATGAGGGTGTTTAAGGAGGAGATTGACAGGTATCTAATTAGTCAGCGTATCAAGGGATATGGGGAAAAAGCCAGAAATTGGAACTAGATGGGTGAATAGTTTAGCTCATGGGGGAGCTGCGGAGCAGACTCGATGGGCCGAATGGCCTACTTCCGCTCCTTTGTCTTGTGATCTTGTGAAGTTCAAGTTAAAATTCAACTGTATATATGTATACGACCAAACGAAACAATGTTCCTCTGGAACAAGGTTCACAACACAGTATGTATCATTCACACACTCTGCACATAAAGTAATATTACCATAAATAAATTAACAAATAGCAAGGTGCATTTACAACACAAATTAAGAAGTAAACAGTATAAGGCTACTGGTACTTCATTGTTGATGAGACCTGGGTGGTGGCAGTGAGTTCAGTAGCTTTATGGCCCGGGGATGAAGCTGGTTCCCATCCTAATAGTCCTTGTTTGAATGCTATGGTACCTCCTACCTGATGGTAGGATCTCAGGGAGATTGCTGGAAGGGTGGGAGGGATCATTGACCATGTTAAAGGCCCTGCGTATGCAGTGCTGCTGATATATACCTCAGATGGGTGAAAGAGGCATCACAATAATTCTCTCAACAGTCCTCGCAATTCCCTGGAGGGTCTTGGGTGATGCAGCTGGTCAGTATACAGCCACAGAAGGCTGTGGATGCCAAGGCATTAGATATACTTAAAGTAAAGGTTGTCTGTTTCTTCATTAGTAAGGGTGTCAAAGTTAACTGTTGAGAGAATAGGGTTCAGAGGGAAAATACATCAGCCATGACTGGATAGCAAAGCAGACTTGATGGGTCAAATAGTCTAATTCTGCTCCTATGTCTTATGGTCTTACAGTAGATATTTCAGAGCTGCAGTGACCTGTGTATAGTTCTAACCTCTGCTGTTGTCCGTGTGGAGTTTTCATGTTTTCCCTTTGACCACACGGGTTTCCTCTGGCTTTTCTCACATTCCAAAGATGCATGTGTTGGTAGGTGAAATGGACACTTGGAAATCACACCAAGTGTGTAAGTGAGTGTTGAAATTTGTGCATATGTCACCAGACCATCAGGTCATACAGAAGTGCCTCGCTTAAAGTAAAAATGAAGTTAAATGCGTTTTTCCTGACTCCATGTTTTTATTTCAATTAGGTTTATATTTTGCAGTTGTAAAACACAACAACCATCAGATGTTAAAATGATAACTTCTTTAGATTTGATTATGAAGACACTCAGTCCTCGTTTATTGTCATTTAGAAATATATGCATTAAGAAATGATACAATGTTCCTCCAGTATGATATCACAGAAACACAGGACAGACCAAGACTAAAACTGACAAAAACCACATAATTATAACACATAGTTACAACAGTGCAAAGCAATACCATAATTTGATAAAGAGCAGACCATGGGCCTTGTAAAATAAAGTCTTAAAGTCCCAATAGCCCATCATCTCACGCAGACGGTAGAAGGGAGAAACTCTCCCTGCCATGAGCTTCCAGCACTGTAAACTTGCCGATGCAGCACCCTGGAAGCACCCAAACACAGTCGACTTTGAGTCTGTCCGAAAACTTCGAGCCTCCGACCAGACCTCCGACACTGAGCACTGAGCACCATCTCTGCCGAGCGCTTCGACCCCGCCCTGGCTGAAAGCAACAGGCAAAGCTGAGGACTCGGGACCTTCCCCTCCAGAGATTCTGGATCGCACAGTAGCAGCGGCAGCGAAACAGGCATTTCAGAAGTTTCACCAGATGTTCCTCCGAGCTCTCAAGTCTGCCTCCATCAAATCTGGATTGTGCACAGCACCCTTGAATGTGATTCGGGAACTGTTGGAGCCTGTGATTTGCCATCTGGAGATCGTCTGAGTGTTCCAGTGCTCGCCAGTCTCTGAGAAGATTCCGGGAGGCAGAGGCAGCGTGCATGAACTTCATGGCAAGAAGGCTGTGAGCTGATGTTTGACTCTATTTCACCAAATGAAGCCTCCATGTTCACTGAACAATGTGACGAAGGAGATTGAAACATTGAGGCGAATGTGAAAGTTGAGCATTGGCTATCTGCCTTTTGATCACTGGCTGGATTGCTCTGCTATGGAGAGGAGAGACTGCCTTTTGATCACTGCTATGGAATGGGGAGAAAGCCTTTTGATTGCTGGGGAATCGCTTTGCTACGGAGAAGGGAGACTGCCTTTTGATCACTAGTGGGATCACTTTGCTACAAAAAGGGAAAGACTTGCTACTTGCTTGGAGAACGTTACCCAGGTTTTCTGCATTTTGGATATGGACTTGGACTCAGACTTATATTTTTTTTAATATCCTGTTCCTTTCACCCAATCTTTCCCGCTTTTTTTGTGTGTGGGAAAGGATTTGAGAGGAGGTCGATGTGCCTGTTCCATTTTTGTTCACTTTTTGTGTGTGGAGGAGGGATTTGGGGTTGATGATTGTGATGCTATTCTTTTCTTTCTTGGTTTCATGGTTATCTGGAGCAGAAAAATTTCAGAGTTGCATACTTTGATAATGAATTAAACTTTGAACCTTCGAACTTTTGAAATTTTAAAGGAAACTATGCACAAACATTCCCATTCTAAGGTTATAAATTCCATACCTCAATTGTTAAGATCCACATGGATAATAGTGGCCACCCTGGATTCTGCACTGCAGTTCCCGCATCGGCCCAGTACAGAGTCCACAAATCAGGAGTGGAAGCAATCTCGTGGGATTGTTTTACTGGAAATGGTCATTGTCCCTTCAATGAATACAAGATCAGAGCAACTTGCTGCTGGTAAAAGAAATCATATTTACCTCCCCAGCATCAAGGGCACCTTCAAATGGAGATGTCAAAAAGGCTGCATCAATCATAAAGGACCCCCAACACCCAGAACCTGCCCTCTTCTCATTACTACCACCAAGGCGGAGATACAGGAGCCGGAAGGCACACACGCAGTTCTTTTAGGAATAGCTTCTTCCCTCTGCCATCAGATTTCTGAATGGACAATGGACCCATGAACACTACCTCAATATTTTTCTCTCTTTTTGCACTACTTATTTAATTTTTTTTAGATTATGAGAACACTCAGTCCTCGTTTATTGTCATTTAGAAATGCATACATGCATTAAGAAATGATACAATGTTTCTCCGGAGTGATATCACAGAAAACAGGACAAACCAAAGACTAACATTGACAGAACCACGTACAAACGTTTGTAATTATAACATATAGTTACAGCAGTGCAAAACAATACCATAATTTGATGAAGAACAAACCATGGGCACGGTAAATGAAGTCTCAAAGTCCCCAAGCCAATTGACTACCAAGTTCCCGATAGCAGGTGGCAAAAGGGAGAAACTCCCTGTCATAAACCTCCAGGCACCGTCAACTTGTCGATGCCTTGGAAGCAGCCAAACACAGCCGACACTGAGTCCGTCCATCCGAAAACTTCGAGCCTCTGTCCAGCCCCTCTGATACAGCCTCCCGAGCGCCATCCTCTGCCGAGCGCCTTCAACCTAGCCCCGGCCGCGGAAACACGCAAAGCCGAAGATTTCGGGGCCTACTGCTCCAGAGATTCTGGTTACCACACAGTAGCAGCGGCAGCGAAGCGGGCATTTCAGAAGTTTTCCAGATGTTCCTCCGTACTTTCACGTCCGTCTCCATCAAATCAGAACTGTGCACGAATTTAATTTGTTATATATATTTCTCATTGTAATTGGGAAATTTTATTACTATGTATTGCAATGTACTGTAGCCATAAAATAGTAAATTACATGTATACGCCTATGATATTAAACCTGATTAAAGATGAATGATTTTTTAAGCAATTACTTGAATCTTAAACAATTTTGAAATTTGTGTATTCTAGTGTTTTCCCCCTGACACTGGAAACAGTTCTTCCCTGTTTACTCCATCAACACCTATCATGGCTTAGATCAAAGTTTAATTTTCTTAAAATATGCAAACTATGCAATTAAAAAACAATCTCATTATATTTGGCAGAATGAAGTAAACACGTATCAGTCAAGTGCAAAAACTAGAAACCGGATGCAGCATTAGCTTATGCAAACATTTTTTTTCTACTTTGTAACAGCCAACATAAAAAGAGTTATACAGGTGAGAAATACGCAGCATCAAAGACTGTTGGAAATAAAATGACATTGAAGGTTGAAAATCAAAAAGACAAATGTAAATGCCGAAAATCTGAAATAAAATAATAAAATTTCTAGAAAAAACACAGCATGTCTGTGAAAAGAGAAACATTAGGAAATACAGAGGAGGCCAAAACCAGAGCAGTAGAGACGATGCAGCAGCAAATGATACCTTTAATAATAGACCACAAAATAACAAGCCAGGAGGGGCCACAAAACACAAGAGAACAGAGGCTAAGCACAACATGCAACAAGGCAGGGAGAGGGAAAACCAGGAGCAACTGGTTTGAGGCCGGTTGGTATGATAAATAAGCAAGAACCGTGGATGAGAACTGGGGTTAAATAGGTTGCAGATGACGAGTCTAGAAAGAGCAGTAGAGAGAGGAATGGCTGATAGGCAGGATGCAGCGAGTGGGAATAAAAGGGGGCCTTTTCTGGTTGGCTGCCAGTGACTAGTGGTGTTCCTCAAGGGTCAGTATTGGGACCACTATTTTTCACATCAGTTGTCAGTGATTTAGATAGCGGAATTGATGGCTTTGTGGCAAAGTTTGCAGATGATATGAAGCTAGATGGAGGGGTATTTAGCACTGAGGAAGCAATGTGATTGCAGCAGCACTTAGACAAATTGAAAGAATGGGCAAAAAAGTGGCAGATGGAATACAGTGATGGGAAATATATGATAATGCATTTTGGTAAAAGGAACAATAGCGCAGACTATTATTTATACGGGGAGAAAATTCAAATATCAGAGGTGCAAAGAGATTTAGGAGTCCTCGTGCAAGACTTCCAGAAGGTTAATTTACAGGTTGAGTCTGTGGTAAAGATGGCAAATGCAATGTTGGCATTTATTTCAAAGGGTATAAAATATAAAAACAAGTAGATAATGCTGAGCAACACAGATAAAAGTTGCTGGTGAATGCAGCAGGCCAGGCAGCATCTCTAGGAAGAGGTGCAGTCGACGTTTCAGGCCGAGACCCTTCGTCAGGACTAACTGAAGGAAGAGTGAGTAAGGGATTTGAAAGTTGGAGGGGGAGGGGGAGATCCAAAATGATAGGAGAAGACAGGAGGGGGAGGGATGGAGCCAAGAGCTGGACAGGTGATAGGCAAAAGGGATACGAGCGGATCATGGGACAGGAGGTCCGGGAAGAAAGACGGGGGGGGGTGGGACCCAGAGGATGGGCAAGGGGTATATTCAGAGTGACAGAGGGATCTTGCCATCAGGTTGGAGGCTACCCAGACGGAATATAAGGTGTTGTTCCTCCAACCTGAGTGTGGCTTCATCTTTACAGTAGAGGAGGCTGTGGATGGACATGTCAGAATGGGAATGGGATGTGGAATTAAAATGTGTGGCCACTGGGAGATCCTGCTTTCTCTGGCGGACAGAGCGTAGATGTTCAGCAAAGCGGTCTCCCAGTCTGCGTCGGGTCTCGCCAATATATAAAAGGCCACATCGGGAGCACCGGACGCAGTATATCACCCCAGCCGACTCACAGGTGAAGTGTTGCCTCACCTGGAAGGACTGTTTGGGGCCCTGAATGGTGGTAAAGGAGGAAGTGTAAGGGCATGTGTAGCACTTGTTCCACGGCCTCCTCTACTGTAAAGATGAAGCCACACTCAGGTTGGAGGAACAACACCTTATATTCCGTCAGGGTAGCCTCCAACCTGATGGCATGAACATTGACTTCTCTAACTTCCGCTAATGCCCCACCTCCCCCTCATACCCCATCTGTTACTTATTTTTATACACACATTCTTTCTCTCACTCTCCTTTTTCTCCCTCTGTTCCTCTGAATATACCCCTTGCCCATCCTTTGGGTCCCCCCCGCCCCCCCTTGTCTTTCTTCCCGGACCTCCTGTCCCATGATCCTCTCGTATCCCTTTTGCCTATCACCTGTCCAGCTCTTGGCTCCATCCCTCCCCCTCCTGTCTTCTCCTATCATTTTGGATCTCCCCCTCCCCCTCCAACTTTCAAATCCCTTACTCACTCTTCCTTCAGTTAGTCCTGACGAAGGGTCTCGGCCTGAAACGTTGACTGCACCACTTCCTAGAGATGCGGCCTGGCCTGCTGCGATCACCAGCAACTTTTATGTGTGCTGCTTGAATTTCCAGCCTCTGCAGAATTCCTGTTGTTTTAGATAATGCTGAGGCTTTACAAGACACTGGTCAGGCTGCACTTGGAGTATTGTCAATAGTTTTGGGCCCTTTATCTCAGAAAAGATGTACTGACATTGGAGAGAGTCCAGGGGACGATTCCGAGAATGAAGGGGTTAAAATATGAGGAGCGTTTGCAGCTTTTGGGCCTGTACTCACTGGAATTTAGAAGAATGTTTGGAGATCACATTGAAACCCACCGAATGTTGGAGGGACTAGATAAGGTGACCGTGGACAGGATGTTTCCTCTGGTGGGGGTATCATGGGGGTTCTGTTATAGAACAGAATTAAGGAAGAATTTTTTTAGCCAAAGAGTGCTCAATCTGCAGAATAGTCTGCCATAAACTGTAGTGGAGGCCAAGTCTGTGGAGGTCAGAGCCGTCTCTATTTCCTGAGGAGACTGAGGTCCTTCAACATCTACCGGACGATGCTGAGGATGTTCTACGAGTCTGTGGTGGCCAGTGCGATCATGTTTGCTGTTGTGTGCTGGGGCAGCAGGCTGAGGGTGGCAGACACCAACAGAATCAACAAACTCATTCGTAAGGCCAGTGATGTTGTGGGGATGGAACTGGACTCTCTGACAATGGTGTCTGAAAAGAGGATGTTGTCCAAGTTGCATGCCATCCTGGACAATGTCTCCCATCCACTACATAATGGATTGGTTGGGCACAGGAGTACATTCAGCCAGAGACTCATTCCACCAAGATGCAACACAGAGCGTCATAGGAAGTCATTCCCGCCTGTGACCATCAAACTTTACCACTCCTCCCTTGGAGGGTCAGACACCCTGAGCCAATAGGCTGGTCTTGAACTTATTTCCTGGCATAATTTACATATTACTATTTAATTATTTATGGTTTTATCACTATTTAATTATTTAAGGTGCAACTGTAATGAAAACCAATTTCCCTCGGGATCAATAAAGTATGACTATGACTATGACTATATTTAAAGCAGAAATTGATAGATTCCTGATTGGTTGGGGCATCAAGGGATATGGTGAGAGAGTAGGTGTATGGGGTTGAATGGGATCTGGCATCAGCCATGATGAAATGGCGAGTGGCCTCAATGGGCTGAATGGCCTAATTCTGCTCCTAAGTCTTATGGTCTTATAGCCTTATCTGAAAGACCTTTTGTCAAAACTTGGTAAGAGAGAAAACAAGTTAGCTTTCAATAGAGAACATGGTGCGGGAGAGAGGAGAAGACTGAAGTCTGAAGGGTCAATTTTAACTTTCAGAACTACTTACACTCTATTGCTAATGCTAATGCTTCTAAAGAGTTAACAATGGAAGTCAAAAATTGAAACAAAGTACGTATCAAAGTACTTATATGTCACCATCTACTGCCCTGTGATTCACTTTCTTGCAGGCATTCACAGTAGAACATAAAAATACAATAAAATCAATAGAAAAACTACACAAAGACTGACGAGAAACATTAATATGAAAATGAAGACAAGCTGTGCAAATAAATAAAAATAAATAAATAAACAAACAAACAATACTTATAAGTAATAAATAAAGTCCTCTCCAGCATCCACACCATTAAGAAAGATGATTCTTTTATTTAAAGTTATGACCAAGCTATTATTTTCTGGCATTCTCAGTATATGTCCAGTATTTTATGGTTTTATTGGTGCTTCAAAACCGTATTTTGCACATTTTTTGCTGCACGCTAATTGTTGTAGCCACAGTAAATCTCATGTTGAAAAATGTGCTAATTCGAGGTCATGTTTTTGGTCTGTATCTTGACATTGATCACACGTCCATGGTTTATCCTTGTAGAAATGTTTTCCCCTTCAGCCCAAGGCCTAAATGAATATTTGCACTGATGCACGGCATTCTTTTAGCATTGTGCATATTTACAAACAACTGTTCTGCTAAAGGAGGTTGGTTGGCTGAATAATCGAGGAAGAGATTCACTGTTTTCATTGTAAAGTTATTGCAGTGAATGAGTTAAGAGAAATGGATGAATTTTTCTTCTTTTCCAACCTCTCCCTCCCCCTCCCCTTCGCTTCCTTTCTCCCTCTGTACTTGCAGAGCAGATGTATGTTTTGATCGGACTCACCACTACTGTCAGACGAATGATTAGGTCCTACTTCAGATGGAAGAGTCGAGTTCACTTTCCTTGTAAGTGAGTAATTACTGTTCCTCTGATTCACAAGGCATGAGAAAATCAAGGACAGAAGTTGAAAATCTGACGAGAACCTAAGCTTAATTAATATTAAGTTCCCATGTCACATTCCTTTCAGCCTTTGTAAGAGTTCCGTCTTAATTAGAAATACAATCAGCCAGTGAGCATGTCTGCAAGAGATAAAATGTCAGAAAGTTTATGAGAGTCAGTACCTGAGCTTTTTCCCTCTAATTTCCTCCTCATCTCCAATGGCAGCAATGGCTGTTACAGAGAAAACCTGACGGGCAGCTCTTTGCTGAAGTGTGGGGTTCTTTGCGAGATTTAGACTATGCTCTCTTCATGCTGCTGCCATCAGAAAAGAAGTAGAGGAGCCTTAGATTCCACACCTCCAGGTTTAGAAACAATTGCCCTTCAACGATCAGACTCCAGAACCAATGGAGGTAACTTCATTCATCTCAACAGTGAACTGATTCCAGAACCTAAAGGGCCCAAAGGATCATTGGAGACCTGAGTCACTCAAATACAAACTGTTCCAGCTGCTACTGTCCTGGAAACAGTACCGCAGCATAAAAGCCAGGACCAACAGGCTCCGGGACAGCTGCTTCCACTAGGCCATCAGACTGCTTAATTCATGCTGATGCAACTGTATTTCTATGTTATACTGACTATCCTGTTGTACATAATATTTATTATAAATTATTATAAATTGCACATTGCACATTTTGATGGAAACGTAATGTAAAGATTTTTACTCATGTACAGTGTGTGAAGGATGTAAGTAATAAAGTCAATTCAATTCAAGTCAAATAGATAGATAGATAAATAAACAAACAAACAAATAAATAAATAAATCCTCCTGGAAAATTCTATCCTAAACCTGGAGACTGCAGATGCTGGAATTCTGGATCAACACACACAAATGCTGAAGGAACTCAGCAGATCAAGCAGCATCTATGGAAGGAAATGATCAATCAATGTACCAGACTGAGAGCTTTTTCAGTCCTGATGGAGGATTGGTAGATTTTCTTCCAGCATTTTGTCTGCATCTAACCTCAGTATTGTTTCTTTGCACACTCATAGAGTCATGTTTGGTCTACCATGTCCATGCCTGTTATCAGGTACTCATCCCCACTGGCCCCATTTCCAACCATTATATATAGAGACTACTATGTTGCATGATATAGAGGGTCAACTCAATATTGCATCCAACACTTGAGTTACAAAGTCCTGAACAACATTAACTTTGTTATCTCCCTCTGCAGTCACTTTATGTTTTTCTCTGGTACAGCCCAATCTGCCTGGGTCAGATCAAACCATAACTACTGGAGTTCATTCTGGTGTAAAGAAAGGAAAATACAATTAGTAGGTTAATTGATCATTAGGTATGTTGCTGGTGGTGCATCTTGTGGGGCTAGAAGGGTCTGTCCCATATTGTATTTCAAAATAAAAGATAAAATAGAGTTGAGGTACAGATCAGCAACATTATGATGGCTGGGTGGAGAAGCTGTCCTTATTTATGTCAATTTTCACTGACTCTATATCCTCTGGGACTCTCCCAAAAACTTTCTATGAAGCTTCAATATCTTTAATTCTGAAAAAAGATAAAGATTTATCTGAATGCGCCTCTTATAGACCAATTTCTCTATTGAATGTGGATTTTAAAATTCTCTCTAAGATTTTGGCTAATAGACTTGAGAATATTTTACCTACTGTTATTTCCAATGATTAAACTGGATTTATTAAAAACAGATATTCACATTTTAATATTCAAAGATTATTAAATATTATTCACTCTTCACCATCTAAAGAATCTGAATGTGTTGTTTCTCTTGACACAGAGAAGGCTTTTGATAGGGTGGAGTGGTCTTACTTATTGGAGGTTTTGGAAAGATTTAATCTTGGCCCGGGATTTATTTCCTGGATCAAACTGATCTATCATGCTCCCATGGCTGCTGTTATAACTAACAATCAAAAATCTCCCTATTTTAGATTACATAGGGGTGCTTGACTGGGATGCCCTCTTAGCCCTTTATTACTTAATTTGGCCTTAGAACCCTTGCTATTGCTCTTAGAGATTCTAACACTGTTCAGGGTATTAAGAGAGGGGACAAAGTACACAAGGTTTCGTTATATGCAGATGACCTGTTAGTTTATATTTCAGATCCTAAGAAATCTATTCCTTCTATGTTATCTATACTTTCTGAATTTAGTAGTTTTTCTGGATATAAATTAAATTTACATAAAAGTGAGTCTTTCCTATTAATAATTACTCGGATCCAAATCAGCAAGTACCTTTTACTATTGCAAAAAATTACTTTACCTATCTTGGTATTAAAATTACTAAAACTTTTAAGGATCTATATACATATAATTTTTTTTCATTAGATGGCTATATCTAACAAATGCTCTCTAAATGGTCTCCTACGACATTATCATTAGTAGGTCAAATTAATGCTATTAAAATGATAATTGTACCAAAATTTTTATATATATTTCAGGCAGTTCCCTCTTTCGTTCCTATGAAGTTCTTTGATAGTATATATTTTATAATTTCGTCTTATATTTGCAACAATAAAAATCCTAGATTGAGTAAACCCTTATTGCAGAAATTAAAAAAGGATGGTGGTATGGCTTTGCCTAATTTTGAATGTACTATCGTGCAATCACTATTCGATACATTACTTTTTGGATTCACTATTCAGATACACATGAATGTCCTTCATGGTTTAATCTAGAGGTAAACTCGGTGAAAGGTTTCTCTTTGGCCTCTTTACTGAGAGTTCCTCTTCCCTTTTTGTTTTCCAAGATTAGCAGACAAGAATTTAATCCCATTATTAAACATACATTAAGAATTTGGTTCCAGTTTTGTAGATTTTTTGAGTTTAATAATTTTATTCTTTCTAGTAATATCTATCTTAATTATTTTTTTAAACCATCAATTTTGGACAACATATTTTAATTTGGAAAACCAAGTGAATAATAACTTTTTCAGATTTGTTTTTAGGGGACTGTTTAATGTCTTTTTCTCAGTTAGCGGGTAAATATGATTTATCTAATGTACATTTCTTTAGATATTTGCAAATTAGGAACTTTTTACGTGGTTTGTTACCAAATTACCCTTCTGCTTTTCCACCTAATATGATAGATGTTCTCTTTCAGTTTAAACCATTTCAAAAAGGGTTGATAGCTATAATCTATAAACGGTTATTGAGTTTACGAATGATATCTAACGATAAAATTAAACGCGCTTGAGAATTGGAACTTCAAGAGTCATTTTCAGATAATCAATGGAGTAAAATTTTTTATTTGGTTAACAACTCATATATTTCTGCCCGTCATTCCTTGATACAGCTCAAGGTAGTGCATCCGGCCCATATGTCAAAGGATAAACTAGCGCGTATTTTCTCCAATATTAATCTTATTCGTGACATGTAATACTGAGTCGGCCACTTTAACTCATATGTATTGGTCTTGTATAAAGCTAGGTAACTTTGGGAGAGATGTTTTTAAAACACTGTCAAGAGTTTTGGATCTGAATCTACAACCTCGCTTGCTTACGGCAATTTTTGGGATTATCCCATTGGAAGCAGGAAATATTCCTGTTCCCGCTCAATTTATGATAGCCTTTTCAACCTTACTGGCTAGGAGAGCCATTTTATTGAAGTGGAAGGATTCTAATCCACCTATGGTCTTTTTTTTTGCTCTCCTCCATTATGTTCTGTTTAAGTTTAGAGAAAATAAGAAGTCGGACATTCGATACATCCTTTAAATTTGAACAAATATAGCGACCTTTTATCCAATATTTTCATTTAATTTGATTGATTACTCTTTCAAGTTTTTTTTTTGAGGTTTTAGATTTGATCAGAAAGTTTTTCTCTCCTCTTTTTTTGGTTGTATCCTCAAAATGGACTGCCCAGTCCCTTTTTTTTTGTTTTGTTTGTTCTGTTTTTTTATATAGTGTAGTGGTTTTTTCTCTCTCTATTTAAAACTTAATGTTTTTTTTCCTTTCTCTTTTTAACTGGTAAGAGGAGAATTGTTATTTTCTTTTTTTAATTATATTTTAATTAAAATAGACAGTGTCTATTTTAATCTTGATTACTGATATATATATTTGAACAAATTCTCCTCTTGATTGTATTTGATTGTATCTATATTTTTTTTTAAATCAATAAAAAGATTAATAAAGAAAGAAGCGATGCTGTCCGATTTTGGCAATTTACTTGCAAACATTTCGTCACCCCGCGAGGAGACATCATCAATTAACAGCACACAGGTGATGTCCCCTCGCATGGTGATGAAATGTTTGTCAGTAAATTGTCAACATTGGAGAACAACTCAACCCAACCATCAACCACCCAAGCTACACGTCTTCTGAATTATGTGATCGCTTGGTGGAGCAGGACTAACGGGCAGAATGGCCTACTCCAGTATTGATATTTCACACAACCATGTGTGTACACCTTGAAAATGAGTCAGTGGATAATGATTCAGAGTAGGATCCAGGATAACTTCCAGACCCTCCTTGAAAACCTAAACAAAGTGTACTTTGTTGAGCACCTTCACACTGTCCACAACAAGGAGGAATTCCCAGTGACCAACCACTTTAATTTCAATCCCCATTCCCATTCTGACATGCCAGTCCATATCCTCCTCTACTGCCACAATGAGGCCACTCTTAGGACCTCATATTCCATTTGATAGCCTCCAACCTGATGGCATAAATATCAATTTCACGAACTTCTGATCATTTATCCCCCCCACCTTCAATTCTCTTTTCCATCTTACCTCTTACCCCTTCTCTTCTCCCCAGTGCCTATCATTTCCTTCTGGTGCCTCTCTTCCTTTCCTCACTGTACACTCTCTACTCCCATCAGATTCCTTCTTTACCTTTTCCACCTCCTAGCTTCTTACTACATCCACCCCTCTCCCATCCACCTATCATCCCCCTCACCTGGCTTAACCTAGCACCTTCCAGCTTGTACTTCTTTGCCCCCCCCCCCGCCCCCCCCGCCCAACCTTTTTGGTCTGGCTTCTTTCCCTTTCTTTTCCAGTCCTGAAAAAGGGTCTTGGCCCAAAATGTTGACTCTTTAATCCTCTCTATAGATGCTGCCTACCTGCTGAGCTCCTCCAGCATTTTATGTTTTTCACTCTGGATTCCAGCATCAGCAAAACCTCTTGTACTTATGCAATGCTCCAGGCTGTCTTTATGAAATCTAGGACCCATTTGCTCCACATGACATTGCCTTGGAGGAACACCAAGCAGTGCCGTTAATCATTAGGCCACCAGAGGGAACCATGAACCAGTGTGGGTGAAGCTACCATCCACCTAGTTCCTGCTGTCGTGTCAAGAACATTAACAACATATTAGAAATGGCAGTACAACCGAAGTCGTAGTGAGGGAAAAATAGCTGTTTATGATGTTACCGAAGTCGTCTGTTCATCAGAATGGTTCAGTTATAACCATGTAGTAAATAGAAACCACAATTAATTGCTAACTTTGGCTGAAAGGGAAATAAGACCATAAGACACAGGAGCAGAATTAGGCCAGTGGCTCATCGAGTCTGCTCCACAATTTCATCATGGCTGATCCTCACGGTCCCAATTCCTGCCCTTTCCCCCTATCCCTTCATGCCCTGACCAATCAAGAATCTATCAACCTCTGCCTTAAATATACATAAAAACTTGGCCTCCACAGCTGCCTGTGGCAAAGAATTCCACAGATTCACCATTCTCTGGCCAAAGAAATTCCTCCTCATCTCAGTTCTAGAAGGATGCCCCTCTATTCTGAGGCTGTGTCCTCTGGTCTTAAACTCTCCTCTCATCTCAACTCTCCTCTGTGCTACCAGAATTTGGAACAGCCTTCCAGATGCTGTGGTTGGAAACATCTATGACGATGGGGTCCAAGCCTTCAAGAGTCCAGTGCACAAACACCTATCATCTCTGGGAGGGAAGTCATATGCTTCTTCATAAGAAGAATGAGATGTGACCTAATTGAAACCTATCGAATAGAGAAAGGCCTTGATAGAGAGGACGTGGAGAAGGTGTCTTCTTCACCTGACTTTCAAGAGCACTTGTGAGTTATGTTCCGGCTGGACTTAGTCCTTAAACTGCTGGAGAACAGTGTGGAAAGAACAGGTGCTGTTTTCTCCTGGTAGGGATTAGTTCTTTAGTTTCAACTGCTCCTGCCACGTTTTGTCACCCTGCAACCTTATCCTTCAATCTCTTTGAATTATGGAGGACAGCATGCATATAAATGTCTCTCTCCAGCAGACCTCATTATGATCATCATGACTCCAGTATTTCTACTATTCCTTAATAATTGTAGACATGATTTTTTTTTATGTTCTATCACTGAGCAGCAGTGGACCATCTGATTGGCCTATCAGAGTTCTTTTTGAGAACTAGTTGACTTGATCAGCATTTCTGATCTGGCTATTGTTCACAATTGCACTTAATAAAAAAACAGTAGGAAACATCTTCTCCACGTCTTCTCTATCAAGGCCTTTCACTATTCGATAGGTTTCAATTAGGTCACATCTCATTCTTCTGAACACTAGTAAATACAGGCCCAGAGCCATCAAATGCTCTTCATACAAAAAGCCATTCAATCCTGGATCACTTTCATGAACCTCCTTTGAACCCTCCCCAGTATCAGTACATCCTTTCTAAGATAAAGTGCCTAAACCTGCTCACAATATTCCAAAGGAGGCCTTACCGGTGCTTTATTTAAACATTATATCCTTGCTTTTATATTCTGGTCCTCTTGAAATGAGTGCAAACATTGCATTTGACTTCCTCACCACAGACTCAACCTGAAAATTAACCTTTAGCAAATCCTGCACAAGGACTTTGCGTCCCTTTGCGTCTCCGCTTTTTATATTTTCTCTCCATTTAGAAAATAAGTGCATGATGATACACTTCCCAAACACTTCCCATCTGCCATTTGTTTGCTTATTCTCCTAATCTGTGTAGGTCCTCATGTAGCCTCTCTGCTTCCTCAAAACTACCTTCACCTATCTTCATATCATCTGCAAACTTTGCAACAAAGCCATCAATTCTATCTTTCAAATCATGGACGTATATAATGTAAAAAGAATCGGTCCCTATACAAACCCCCATGGAATACTACTAGTCACCAGCAGCCAATCAGAAAAGGCTCCCTTTATTCCCAATCTTTGCCTCCTGCCAATCAACCACTGCGTTATCCATGTTAGATTCTTTCCTGTAATTCCATGGGCGCATAGCTTGTTAAGCAGCTTCATGTGTGGCATTTTGTCAAAGGCCTTCTGAAAACCCAAATGCACAACATCAACTGATTCTCCTTAGTCAATCCTTCTTGTTATTCTTCAAAGAATTCCAACATATTTTTCAGGCAAAATCTTCCCTTGAGGAAACCATGCTGACTACGACCTATTTTATCATGTGCCTCCAAGTTCCCTGAGACCTCATCCTTAATAATCGACTCCAAATCTTCCCAAACACTGAGGTCAGACTAGCTGGCCTATAGTTTCCTTTCTTCTGCCTCTCTCCCTTCTTGAAGAGTGGCGTGACATCAGCAATTTTCCAGTCTTCCGAAACTATTGCAGAATCTAGTGATTCTTGAAAGATCATTGCTAATGCACCACAATCTCTTCAGCCACCTCTTTCAGAACTTTGGACTGTACACCACCTGGTCCATGTAACTTATCCACCTTCAGACCTTTCATTTTCCCCAAGAACCTTCTCTCTAGTTATGGTAACTTCACTCACTTCATGTCCCCTGACACATGGAATTTCCACCATACTGCTAGTGTCTTCCACAGTGAAGACTGATGCAAAATACTTATTCAGTTTATCCGCTATTTCATTTTCCCCCAATACTACCTCTGCAGTATCATTTTCCAGTGGTCCAATAAACGCTTCTGCCTCTCTTTTACACTTTATGTGTCTGAAGAGACTTTTGCTATCCTCTTTAATATTATTGGCTAACTTACCTTTATACTCTATCTTTACCTTCTTAATGAATTTATTGGTTGCCTTTTTATTAAGCTTCCCAATCCTCTAACTTTCCACTATTTTTTTCTCTATTTTATGCACTCTTTTTGGCTTTTATATTGGCTTTGACTTTTCTTGTTAGCCATGGTTGTGTCATCTTTCCTTTAGAATCCTTCTTCAACTTTAGAATGTATATATCCTATGCCTTCCAAATTACTTCCTAAAGTTCCAGTCATTGCTACTCTGGCATCATCCCTACAAGTGTTCTTTTCCAATCAATTATGTCCAACTCCTCTTTCATGTTTCTCTAATCCCTTTACTCCATTGTAAAGTAAATACCTTTACTCCACATCTGACTTTAGCTTTTCATTCTTAAATTTCAAGGTGAATTTGATTGTATTCTGATCCCTTGTCCCTAAGTGTTATTCTATCTTATGGTCTCTAATCATTGCACCATACCCAATCCAGTTTAGCTGTCTTCTAAAGGGCTCAATGTTGAGCTGCTCTAAAAAGCCATCTGACAAGCATTCTAGAAATTTCCCCTCCTGTGATCCAGCGCCAACCTGAATTCCCAATCCACCTGTATATCGAATCCTCCATGACTATTGTGACATTGCCCTCTTGGCATGCATTTTCTATCTTCTGTTGTAATTTGTAGGACACATCCTTATGACAGTTTGGGGAACTGTATTCAATGCCCATCAGGATCTTCTGACCCTTGTAGTTCCTTCACTCTATCCACACTGATTCAACACCTTTCAACCCTATGCCACCTCTTTCTAATAATTTGATTTCAGCTTTTACCAACAGAGCAATGCCACCCCCTCTGCCTTCCTGCCTGTCCTTTTGATACAATGTGGATCCTTGGACATTAGGCCCCCAGCTATGATCTCTTTTAACCATCATTCAATAATGCCTATAACATTATATCTGCCAATCTGCAAATGAAGCGATATCCCCTAGTTCTAGTCTCACCTACCAGTGGAAACCTCTTTTCTGCCTCTATCTTATCCTGCCTCTATCTTATCTGTCCCTTTCATAATTTTATATGTTTCTATAAGATCTCCTCTCATTCTTCTGAATTCCAGCAAGTACAGTCCCAGGCGATTCAATCTCTTCTCATAGCTTAACCCCTCATCTCTGGAACCAACCTGGTGAACCTCCTCTGCACCACCTCCAAAGCCAGTATATCCTTCTTCAAGTAAGGAGACCAGATCTGCACGCAGCACTCCAGGTGCTGCCTCGCCATTACTCTATACAGTTGCAGCATAACCTCCCTGCTCTTAAATTCAATCTCCAATGAAGGCCAGCATTCCATTTGCCTTCTTGATAGCCTGCTTCACCTGCAAACCAACCTTTTGTGATTCATGCACAAGCACTCCCAAGTCCCTCTGCACAGCTGCATGCTGCAATTTTATACCATTTAAATAATAATAATAATAATAATAATAATGATAATGTCCCACCTTCCCTGGAAGAGAGCCCAATGATCCAAAAATCTTATGCCCTCCCTCCTGCACCAACTCCTTAGCCATGTGTTAAACTGTATAATCTTCCTGGTACGAACAAGAGAAAATCTGCAGATGCTGAAATCCGAGCAACACACCCAAAATGCTGCAGGAGCTTAACAGGCCAGGCAGCATCTAGGAAAAGAGTACAGTCTGGGTTTCCGGTTGAAACCCTTCAGCAGGACTAGTCTTCCTAGTTCTGGCCTCTCCAGCACACGGCATGAATGGCAATTATGAGATCACAACCTTGGAGGTCAATAGACAATTGGTGCAGGAGTAGGCCATTCGGCACTTCGAGCCAGCACCACCATTCACTGTGATCATGGCTGATCATCCACAATCTGTACCCTGTTCCTGTCTTATCCCCATATTCCTTCACTATCTTCAAATGCTCTATCTAACTCTTTCTTGAAAGAATCCAGGGAATTGGCCGCCACTGCCTTCTGAGGCAGAGCATTCCATAGATCCACAACTTTCTGTGTGAAAAAGTTTTTCCTCAGCTCCATTCTAAATGGTCTACTCCTTATTCTTAAACTGTGGCCTCTGGTTCTGGACTCCCCCAACGTCGGGAACATGTTTCCTGCCTCTAGCGTGTCTAATCCCTCAATAAATTAAGGTCCTGCCCTTTAATTTAGCACCTTATTCCCTGAACTCCCTATGTAGCTTTCAATGTCCTTTCCATGTTATTGGTACCTACATGAACCATGAGTTCTGGTTTTTCACTCTCCCACTTAAGAATGCAGAGGACATGATCCGAGATACCCTGGCATCCGGCAAGCAACATACCATCGGGAATCTTGTTCTCGCACACAGAACTTCCTGTCCATTCCCTTAACAACTAACGAATGCCCTAACACCACAGCTTGCCTCTTCTTTCCCTTCCTGTCTGAGTCACAGATGCAGACTCAGGGCCAGAGACCTGACCACTGTGGAGTTCCTCTGTTAAGTCATCCCCTCGACTTTATCCAAAGTTATATACATGTTGTTGAGGGGATAGCCACAGGGATACTCTGCACTGGCTCCTTAACTCCTTTCCACTTCCTGACGGTCACCCAGTTTCCTGTGACCTGCACCTTGGGTGTAACTACCTCTCTGTATGTCCTCTCTATCACCCCCTCAGCCTCCCGAATGATCCGGAGTTCATCCAGTTCCAGCTCCTTAACACAGTTTGTTAGAAGCTGTAGCTGGACGCACCTCTCGCTGTTGTAGTCATCAAGGATACTGGAGGTCTCCCTGCCTTCCCATATCCACGAGAGAAGCATTTCACTATCCTGCTTGTCATCGCTACTGTCCTAGCTGAGCAGATATAAAGACAAGAAGGAAAAAAACTTGAGCTTTTCTGTCTTTTGCTTTCTCTGAATGAAGTCTCTCTTGATTGAATCCTCGAAGAGCTAAAACCTTAAGATCACTACTCTGACTGTCCACTCAGATGACAGCTGCTGCACCTTCCACTACCTCCGTTTAACTTGCTCTTACTCATCAATCCCAAACAGCGATTGGTCACTAATCAAAGCTCGATTACGCTGTTGCAACACACTCATGTGATTTATAATCGAGCAGTGGACCTGCTCCAAGTCCTCTCCTCTCCAAACTTCCGATGTCTGGATTGGCCGCTGGTTAAAGCTCTAGCTGGAGGAAATGATGAGAATATGGAAACTTCTAAGTTCAAAGTAAACGTATTATCAAAGTACTTATGAGTGAGGCCCCTTTTGCTCAGTCGACCAAAGATGTTTCGTTCTAGCTGTCTAGATACACAGGCCAGGGCAGTACAACATGGAGAGCAAGCTGTTGCCCACGTAGCAAGCTCACCCTCTCCATGCATCTGATGAACCCAAAACAATGGTAGAAATGCCGGAGGAACCCAAAAAGCAGGAGGAACAATTTGGCGCTAACAGCATCAATCACTATTGAACTCAATGTAGGACTGTCTTAGACGTTCCGACTCTGGATTTTTCCTTGGGGCTTAGTCTCGAAGCCTTCCCCGTGAGTGGGTATATCCACAAGGCAGTGGTCTCTGAGATCAGAGTTTTCCTTCTCCTAGATAAGCTGCCAACCATGGCTGACATCTGCCTGAAGTGACTCATTTTAAGGCACCAGTAAGCCATCTTTGCCAACTTCATCTGTCAGTAAAAGCGGTTCTGCCAGGCTTGGTAGCTAAGCCATACATGAAGCCAGGAGCTGGACTTGATTGTGAGAGGCTATTCGAGATACACACCATCGGGAGCATTTAATAGATAGTGGGAGCTGATCCCCATTACCACCCCGGCTATCACAATCTTAAGGAATCAACGTCATATATGACACCATATACAACCCTGAGATTCCTTTTGTTGCAGGCATTCACAGTAAATTTAAGAAATATAATAGGAAGTGAATAAACAAGAGGGTTAATATTTTCTTAGATGGTTGCTCACTGGTATGGATTTGATAAGCTGAAGAGCCATTTTCTGTGCTCTAATTTCTCTGGCATTCTATGATATTATTAGGATGTCTATCTCTCAAAAACTGCTACTGGATATTTCCCATCCACCTGAATAAACAAATGCGACATCATTTTAATAGCTTATGTGAAGGACAGCAGTACACTCCCTCTGTACTGCACTGAAGTGCAATTCTTAATCAACGCACAATGAGATATGGACTCCATTCTTTATCAAAGGCAAGAATGATATAAAGTGAAGAAGAGCGTTGGCCCAAAACATCAGTTGTTTATTCATTTCCAAAGATGCTGCTCAACCTGCTGAGTTCCTTCAGCATTTTGTGTGTGTTGCTTTGGATTTTCAGCATCTGCAGATCTCTTGTGTCATGCTGTATGATATGGGCGATCATAGTCTTTCCATGACCATGATTATTCTTGGCAAGTATTTCTACAGAAAGGATTTGCTTCTGGGCAGTGTCGTTACAAGACGGGAGACACCAGTCGTTATCAATACTCTTCAGAGATTGCCTGCCTGGCTTCAGTGGTCACATAACCAGGGCTTGTGACATGTACCAGCTGCTCAAACGATCATCCACTACTTGCTCTCATAGCTTCAGGTGACCCTGGTCAGGGGTGTGGTGGGGGGCTAAGCAAGTGTTACCTCTTGCCCAAGGGTGACCTGCAGGATAACAGAGCAAGGAACACCTTATACTTTCTTTGGTAGAGGCACAGCTCCACCCTGCCACCACCTCATAAGTGAGTAAAAGACGCAAAGCTAATATTACATTATAAACAGTGATCTAAGTGGAAGTCTTTAGCCTTTCTAGGAGGCAAATCCCATTACAAAAGTAATGATGAGCAGCGAAAGTGATCTGAAATACAGTTTGATTCAGAAGGTGCTGAATTCAGGAAAAAAATATCAGAAGGTCAGAAACTTTCTGGGGAGATTTTAATGGACAATTCATGGAAAGCTGTGTTCGTTGTAATGAGGGGAAAAAAATTCAAAACATTTGGAGTGTCACAGTACCATAGCGGCTAGCGCAGAGTGGTTGCAGCTTTGGGCGGTGAAGTTCAGAGTTCAATTCCAGTGTCCTCTGTAAGAAAATTTGTATATTCTTCCCATATGTACATGGGTTTCCTCCTACAGTCCAAAGATGTACCAGTTAGTGGGTTAATTGGTCATTGTAAATATTCCTGTGATTAGGTTGGGGTTACCAGTGGGTTGCTGGGCAGTGAGGCTTGTTGGACTGGAAAGGGCCATCCCGCAATGAATCTCTAAATAAAATAAGAAGCAATCATTAGTTGAACATTGATGGGGACACGTTTTAAAAATTATACTGATATGTCTACAATAGAGATCCAAAAGTGATGATTAGAGATGGAGAATCAGGAAATGGGGTTGGAGATGTCTGGAGATTGTTCCATGTTTAGTTTTTTTAGATTATGAGGACACGCAGTCCTCTTTTATTGTCATTTAGTAATGCATGCATTAAGAAATGATACAATGTTCCTCCAGTGTGATATCACAGAAACACAAGACAGACCAAGACTGAAAAACTGACAAAAACCACATAATTATAACATATAGTTACAACAGTGCAAAGCAATACCATAATTTGATAAAGAACAGACCATGGGCACGGTAAAAAAAAGTCTCAAAGTCTCTCGAAAGTCCCATCATCTCACGCAGACGGTAGCAGGAAGAAAACTCCCCCTGCCATGAACCTCCAGCGCCGCATGCTTGCCAATGCAGCACCCGACCACAGCCGATTCTTGAGTCCGTCTGAAAACTTCGAGCCTGCGACCAGCCCTCCGACACCAAGCACCATCTCTGCCAAGCGCTTCGACCCCGGCCCTGGCCGCCAAGCAACAGGCAAAGCCGAGGATTTGGGGCCTTCCCTCTGGAGATTCTCGATCGCACAGTAGCAGCGGCAGCGAAGCAGGCATTTCAGAAGTTTCTCCAGATGTTCCTCCATGATCCTCACGTCTGTCTCCATCAAATCAGAATTATGCATAGCACTGTACTTAACAAATACAGATATCATTCACTGGAGAGGCCACGCGAGCTGCGGCGCGCCGCCATTTTCTCCTCCCCCCAATTTGCAAACACATTGAAGAAAAATATCGCATTGTATGAGACACTTGGACAGGTACATGAACAGAAAAGGTTTAATGGGATATATGTCAAATGTAGGCAAGTAGAACTAGCTTATATGGTTGGCATGGATCATTAGGCCTAAAAGACAGGGTTCTGTAGCGTATGACTCTCATTCATTTGTTAAGTGCCACATCATATGGCATGAGCAATCATGGTCTTTCCATGACCATAAACACAAGAAAGTCAGCAGATGCCAGAAATCCAAAGCCACACCTTGCTTTCCATGACCATGATTGTTCTTGGCAATTTTTCTATGGAAAATTTTTGACAGAATTGGTTTGCCCTTGTCTTCTTCTGGTCAGTACCTTTACAAGACAGGTGACCCCAGCCATTATCAATACTCTTCAGAGACTGGCTGCCTGGCGTCAGTGGTTTCATAACCAGGATTTGTGCCATGCATCAGCTGCTCATACAACCATCCACCACCTGCCCCCATGGCTTCCGTGACCTTGATCATGGGGCTAAGCAGGTGCTACACCTTGCCCAAGAGTCACCTGCAGGGAGCAGAGGGAAGGAGCACCTTACACCTCCTTTGGTAGAGACATATCTCCACCCCGCCAACCTTATGACTCTCTGACAACAAATATGGTCATTCAGCCCATTGTGCCTTGCCTGTTCAGGTGAAACAGTGGTGCATGTGAGCTTGATTTCAATGTTGAAGAGAAGTTTGGATAGGTACATGGATGGTAGGGGTATGGAGGACTGTGGTTCAGTGCAGGTCAATGGGATTAGGTTGTTTAAATCCTTCAACATGGAACCGATGGGCCAAAGCGACTGTTTCTGTGCTGTACTTTGATATTCAGATGAAACATTGTGCGTGATTTCAACATTTAAGAGAAGTTTTCATAGGTACATGGCTAGTTGGGGTATGGGTGGCTATGGTCCACGTGCAGGACTAGGCTGTTGAAGCGTTTCAGCATGGACTAGATAGGTGAAGGGCCTGTTTCTGTGCTATACTTTCCTGTGATTCAATGACTCTCTGAAGATCTATCTAATTAGTTGAGCTTCCCTGAGCTCTTCTTTTAGCTCTTCATTCCTTTTCAAGCTGCAGGTGCATGTCAGACCCTCTTTTGAAACTTATTATTGTGTCTGCTCCCAACGCCTTATCAGAGGTTGTGTTCCAGATCATACTTTACTGGTTGGGGAAAAAAAATCTCTTCATACCGTCCTGTTTTCCTATTGTGCTTACCAACTCTCCTAACAGTAGAAGCAGTTTCACATAATGAATCCCCCCAGTCTTAAAGGTCCTGTTAAATCTCCCCTTCCCAAGCTGATCAGTCTCGAGTCCCTGTTAAGCATACACAGAAGAGTTTGTAGGGAGAATTCTTGTTTCCTCGTGCCACGGGCACTATCATGACAGCTAATGAACAGTCAATTTTTATGGTCTACTGTTTGGAGGCATGAAATATCAACTGGCAATTGTAACCACTGCAAGTTTGAAGAGGTTTATCACTGAAAAGAAATACAGTTCACACAAACAATGTACTCATAATCTGACAGATGGTATTAAAGTTGACTGCATCTTTGCTGTATCACAACCATTGCAGCTTTCCCTCACTGTTTAAGAGTAGCACAACGGAGCAGTTAGTACTGCCTTCTCACAATTCTGCTGACCCAGGGTTAGGTCATGACCTCTGGTGCTGTCTGTGACTTTATAGATATTCCCTGGGTGCTCTGATTCCCTCTCAAAAGTGTGCTGGCAGATTAATTAGCAACTGTAAATTGATCCCAATATAGATGAGCACAAAGTACATTTATTATTAAAGTATGTATTGTGACGCCAAACAAAGCTATTGGACGATTGATGCTAATGAGAGAGATAAGAGAGACAATAGAGAAACATTCAAAATGCTAATAAGAGAGAAGAGAGGGATTAACGGAAAAGAAACACAATTCAGAATATTGACAGACCGGTTACTTTGAACCTGAACTGTTTGAAGTTTGATGGACAGGTGATACCCCAGTAGGGGGGTAAAAAGAGCAGGTTCGCTAAGGCACGACACACCACGACACCACGAGACAACAAGTCCCTGGAAAGAGCGGTGTGCCCCCACAAGTGGTGGTAGTTTAGAGGTCCAGTTCGCGGGAATCAACCAGAGGCTCATAGGGTGTAAAGGTACGATCAGTGGGAACCTGGGGTGTGTGTCCGCCCTTGCCTGGATGCCAGGTTCACTGTGGAAGAACGATCGTATCCGGAACGGAGGGGTCACAGTCAGTGACCACAGCGGGATAGAAGACATAAAAGGGTCGACCCAAAACCAACTGCGAAGACATCAAAGGTCTGCCTGATCCAAATTGCATCCCTCTCTCTCTCTCTCTCTCTCTCTCTCTCTCCAATGGTACCACAACAGTGATTACTGCGAACTGCACTAAACTGAACTGAACTCTGCGTCACTTAAGACTGATCATTTTACCCCTAGACTGCGATAGAGCTTGGTTGATTCCTATTACCCTAGTTCTGTGTATATGTGTGCATTATCATTGCTAACCTGTCACATTTATATCCTTATGATTAGAGTACTGTATTACTTAGTTCTTTAATAAAACTTTATTAGTTCCTAGTAATCCAGTCTTCAATGAGTATTCCGTTTCTGCTAGATTGGCAACCCAGTTACGGGGTACGTAACAGTATACATTACACAACCGTGAGGTTCATCTCCTTGCAGATAGCCACAAAACAAAGAAACCCACAATCACGCAATGTGCAGAGAAAAAAATATACAAGCAATAAAAGTAAGCAAATAGCATTTAGAACACAAGTGAGCGACAGAAGAATTAAGGAGTCCTGATGGGGGAAAGAAGGTGTAATGATTAATACGACACAATTACAACTCTGGTTGTTCCGGAATTTGGAGTTCAAGTCCACCACCTTTCTATAAAGAGTCTTTATATCTCCTCCCCGTGGAATGCTTGGGTTCTCCCCAGGTGCTCCAGTTTCTTCCCACAGTCCAACGATGCACCGTGTAGATTAACAGTCATTGTAAATTGTCATATGATTAGGTTAGCATTAATCACGGTTGTCGGGGGTTACTGGGCATCGAGTCTCCAACTTTAAAAGCGTCACATTACCACTGCTAAATGTCTGCTACCTTAGTTCTCCACTATAGGCACCAGACGTGGGTCAGTGGGGAGGTTTCACGTTTTCAATACACACAAGATGCTGGAAGAACTCAGCAGGTCAGGCAGCATCTATGATGGGAAATAAACAGTCAACATTTTGGGCTGAGGAAAGGAAAGGGGCAGAAACCAGAATAAAAAGGTTGGGGGGGGGGCTTTCCATTTCATTTTTTTTTAAGGAGATATTAGGGACTCAGTCATAGAGTCATAGAACACTACAGCACAGAAATAGGCTCTTCAGCCCATCTAGTTCTTGCCGAACTATTAATCTGCCTACTCCACCATGACTCCTTGCATCCTTTTCCTTGTCACTTTGTAATTTCTTCCCAAGACAGAATGAATAGTTTGGGAGTTAGGCTTGCGACTGGAGTGCTCTGCTGCTCTGTCCAATGGAGTGAACAGTATAATTAAGGCCTCAGTACTGGGGATATCAGTCTGATGGAGGATGCTGACTTTAGTTTGCTTATCCTGCTGGAGAACTTGGAGAACTCTGTGAGTACAGTGTTGGTGCAACTGTACCTGCAGTCCAGGCCTCAAAAGCATATGGGAAAGTAATGGGTCCTGCGGCATGATGTACTGTTGTTTTTGTGCCAGATTTGAAGAATTTATTTTTAATTACTTCTATTTATTTATCTGTCTATTTATTTATATGTATTTATTGATTGATTGATTGATTGACTGATTAATAGATACCACATAGGAAAGGCCCTTCTGGCCGAATGGGCTATGTTGCCCAAAAACCCACCTATTTATCCGTTGTCTTCTTCTGGGCAGTGTCTTTACAAGACAGGTGACCCCAGCCATTATCAATACTCTTCAGTGACTGGCTGCCTGGTGGCAGTAGTCTCATAGCCTGGATTCGTGCTATGCATTGGTTGCTCATACGACCACCCACCACCTGCTGCCACGGCTCTGTGACCTTGATCGTGGAGCAAATCCACTGCTCTACCTTGCTCAATGTGTTTTGTTACATCCTCAAAGAATTCAATCAGTCTCATAAGACACAACCTACCCTTGACAAAGCCATGCTGACTATCCCTAATAAGATTATGTCTCTCCAAATGCATATAAATCCTGCCTCTCAGGATCTTCTCCAACAACTTGCCCACCACTGAAATAAGACTCACAGGTCTATAATTTCTTGGATTATCTCAACTTCCTTTTTTGAACAAGCGAACAACATTTGCAAACTTCCAATCCTCTGGTACTTCTCCCGTCTCTATTGATGATGCAAAGATCATTGCCAGTGCCTCAGCAATCTCCTCCCTCACCTCCCTCAGTAGTCTGGGATATATCTCACCCAGCCTCAGCGACCTAACTAACTTAATACCTTTCAAAAGCTCCAGTACATCCTCTTTCTTAATGACTATACACTCAAGCGTTTCAGTCCGCTGTGAGTCATCCCCATAATGAAAGACCTTTTCATTGGTGAATACTGAAGCAAAGTATTCATTAAGTAACTCCACTACCTCCTCCGGTTCCATGCACATGTTTCCTCTATCGCTCCTGATTGGTTTTATTCTCACATGGCTCATCCTATTGCTCTTCACATACTTGTAGAATGCCTTTAGGTTTTTCTTAATCCTGCTTGAGAAGGCCTTCTCATGGTCCCTTCTAGCTTTCCTAATTTCATTTTTGATCTCCTTCCTGGCACCCTTGTAATTTTCTAGAGTTCTAAAGTACCTATTTTCTTGAACCTTTCATAAGCTTTCTTTTCTTCTTAACAAGATTTTCTACAACCGTTGTACACCATGGTTCTTTTATCTTACCATCCTTTTCCTGCCTCAATGGAACATACCCTTGCAGAACGCCATACAGGTGTTCCCTGAACATTTGCCGTGTTTCTACCATGCATTTCCCTGAGAACATCTCCCAAGTTCCTGCCTAACAGTGTCATATCTCCCCCACCTCAATTAAATGTTTTCCCAAATTGTCTGCTCCTATCCCTCTCCTTTACTGCAGCCATGATACTATCCCTGATTAACAGTGCCACTCCCCCACCTCTTTTGCCCTGTCCTTTTTGAAACATCTAAAGCCCGGCACACTCAGCAGCCACTCCTGCCCCTGAGCCATCCAAGTCTCTGTAATGGCCACAACATCATAGTCCCAAGTATTGATTCACACTCTAAGTTCATCCACCTTGTTTATGATACACCTTGCATTAAAATAGACACATCTCAAACCATCTGGCTGAGTGTATCTTTGCTCTAACATCTGCCTATCCTTCCTCACAAACTCCCTACGACCTGTCTCTACTTGTGCACCAACCGCTCCATCCTCTGCCCCTTTACTTCGGTTCGCACCCCTGCAAACCTAGTTTAAACCATCCCCAATAGCATTAGCAGACCTCCCACCCAGGATATCGGTTCCCTTCCAATTCAAGTGCAACACATCCCACTTGTATTGGTCACCCCTTCCCCAGAAAAGGTTCCAATGATCCAAGAACTTGAAACCCTGCCCCCTACACCATCTCCTCAGCCACTCATTCATCTGTGCTATCTTCCTGTTTTAATCTTTCCTAGCTCGTGGCACCAGGAGTAATCCAGAGATTACCACCTTGGAGGTCCTGCTCTTCAGCCTCCTTCCTAACTCCCCAAACTTACAGCGCAGGACCCCTACCCCTCTCCAGCCTATTTATTGGTACCAACATGTACCATGACCTCTGGCTGCTCACACTCCCCATCAAGAATATTCTGTAACCGTTTACAGACATCTTGGACCCTAGCACCCGGGAGGCAACACACTATCCTGGCGTCTCTTTTTGCTGTTGCAGAATCTCCTATTGGTCCCCCTAACTATCGAGTCCCCTATGACTATTGCTCCACTTGACTTCACCCTACCCTTCCGAGGCTCAGAGCTGACCACAGTGCTATTGGCCTGGCTGCTGCTGCCTTGCCCAGATAGGTCATCCCCCACAGCAGTATCCAAAGGGGTATAGGTGTTGCTGAGGGGGATAGCTATAGGGGAACCCTGCACTGACTTCCTTCTCCCTTTATCTTTCTTGGTGTTCACTCATCTACTCCCCAAATTCTGAACTCTGGGTGTAACCATCTGCTCAAAGGTCATATTTAGCGATTGCTCTGCCTCCCTGGTGATCCTAAGTTCATCCAGCTCCAGCTCCAGCTCCCTAATGTGGTCTTTCATGAGCTGGAGCTGGCTGCACTTCCTGCAGGTGTGGTCATCAGGGAGACTATCAGGTTCCAGGAATTCCCACATGAGGAGCATTCCACTGCCATATCTGCCGTCTTGCCTGCATTGTACAATGGGTAACCAAAGCCAAATCTTCTAACCTGTTTCTTTGGCCTCAGCTTCTTCTCACCGAAGCCTCTTGAGGCAAAGCCTGACGCTCCTACTCCCACCGCTGGCCTACTCCCAACCATGACCACCCCGCTTGTCCATCCTGTATTCCTATTTAATTTGCAGTGTTCTGCTCCCGCTGCTGATTGGTCCTCTGGAACATTTGAATGCCCGCTAAACTCTCCTTTTATACAAGTTTTGCCAACCTGCGAGTAACCACCCCAAAGTGCTCTCCTCCCGCTGGTGATTGGGCCTTCGGAGTCTTGGCCTGTTTATTTCCTGATTTGCTGAGTTCCTCTTGTTATGAAAGACCATCAGATCTATGTCTTATGGTCCTTATGATCTTTTGATCCAGCATTTTGTGTGTGCCTTGCATCAAGAACTTTTGTTCCCCAGATGTTAAATCTCATCCTCTCATAAGTTTTGGTGAAGGAGCCAATGAATAATTGGCATTCAGTCTTTGTGCAGAAGAAGTTCATTGCTACCATTGCAAATATGCACTTTTATAAAATTACTTCTTTTCCAAATGTTAAAATTAAATAGGAGACTATAGCAAACAAAAATAGCTAATCATTTATTTTTATCTTTGTGTTGAAGTATAAAACATTGTGACTAGGTTGTGTGATTTTCTTGGACTCTTGCTCACCTGAAAGTTTGCTGAAAATAAAAAACTTTTACATTTCCCATTTAATGCTTCCATGAGGTTCAGTTTTCCTCAGTTCCAACAGTCATCGTTGAAGCAGCTGTAAGTTGAAGACACATAATAAACATAATAAATTAAGCACTAAATGTTTAACATGGAAAGAAAATATGCTAAAGGATAAAACATGTGAGGTGTTGGGAAAAGTTATTTTATTTATTGGGTGTACTTTAAGATCTAGTAGTTGGTAATTGGTGTATTATTATCACATGAACTGACATAAAGTGAAAAGATATGTTTATGCGAACAATCCAATCAGATCATTCCAAGCATAAGTGCATCGACATAGTACAAAATGAAAAGCAGTACCAGAATTCGAAATATAACTCTAAAGTTAAAAGTTCAAAGTACGTTTAATATCAAAGTACATCTATATCACCATATACAACCTTGAGATTCATTTACTTGTGGGCATTCACAGTAACTACAAAGAAACACAGTGGAGTCAATGAAAAATCACACAAATCAAACAGACAAACAACTAATACGCAAAAGACACCAAAACTGTGCAAATACAAAAAGAGAAACAGGCAGCGGTGGGAAATGAACTCCGAATTCAGACACTATGAGCTGTAACAGCATCACCCCAGCTGCCTTGGTGCCGAATAGTACTTTATGGATTGTGGATTTCTCCAGTATTTTCCCCTAAAACTGAAGTTTCTCACTCTGAAATCATTCTAATAACTCTCTACAGCACCCGCTCTAAAACATTCATTTATTTCTAAACTTTGGTTCTTAGTACTGGATACAGTACTCCAAGGGTGATAGAAAAAAATGCATAATAAAGGCTCACCATGAGTTCTTTGCTCCTGCACTCTAGGGGAATAGTACACCATTTTGTTTTCATCTATACATCTTGTTGTCAGCTATACAGACCCTTTGCCTCTCTATGTCAATGCTGACCGACCATTAAGTTTCTATCCTTATAAAGTTATTCACCAAGACTTGATCTATGTCTGTAAATTATCGAGGCCGATGCAGGGGCAAGCGAGTGTTCAGCACCATCTACCGGCCTCTCCTTTGTTGCTGACGGAGACAGTGTTTGGGTGTGATGGCCTTGCGCTCGGTGCTCCCTACAGAAGGTCCTTGATTTTGAGTGATGTCTCTCACCCTCAATGCCGTCGACAGATGGGGCCAGAACACAATGTAACTGACACAGATGTAGATTTGGACTCTCAGGTTTATAATGTGTTCTAGTTTTGGTCACTCTTTTTTGTTATTATTTGAGGGTGATTTTTGAATGGGGGTGGCCTTCAAATAATGGACTCTGAGCTGAATGGAATATGCCATTCTGTGTTTTCAATCTTTTTTTGTTGCTGTTTGCACATTTATTTTGTGCTGGGAGGGGGTTTTAATGTTTGTTGTTTGTCTTTGGGTGGGTTGGTTCCATGATTCTGCTTTATTGTGATTGTCTGCGGGGAAGACAAATTTCAGCGTTGTGTACTGCATACGTACTTCAATAAATAAATGCACTTTGAACTTTGAAGAGATCACCTAGACCCTTTTTCAATGTTGTGATGCTATCTGTCTCCACCACTCACTCAGACAGATGTTGCAGATTCCAACCACTTGCTGGGTAACAGGGTCTTCCTCAAATCTTCTCTAAACCTCCGAGTCCTTATCTTAACCAATTTTTTTTAGATTATGAGAACACTCAGTCCTCTTTTATTGTCATTTAGAAACGTATACATGCATTAAGAAATGATACAGTGTTTCTCCGGAGTGATATCACAGAAGACAGAACAAACCAAAGACTAACACTGACAGAACCACATAATTATAACATATAGTTACAGCAGTGCAAAGCAATACCATAATTTGATGAAGAACAAACCATGGGCACGGTAAAAAAAAGTCTCAAAGTCCCCGAGTCGATCGACTCCCGAGTCCCCGATAGCAGGCGGCAAAAGAGAGAAACTCCCTGCCATAAACCTCTGGCACCGTCAACTTGCCGATGCCTTGGAAGCAGCCGACCACAGCCGATACTGAGTCTGTCCATCCGAAAACTTCGAGCCTCCGACCAGCCCCTCCGATACAGCCTCCTGAGTGCCATCGACCTCGCCTCGGCCGCTGAAACAAGCAAAGCCAAGGATTCGGGGCCTTCTGCTCCAGAGATTCCGTTTACCACACAGTAGCAGCGGCAGCGAAGCGGGCATTTCAGAAGTTTCTCCAGGTGTTCCTCCATACTCTCACGTCTGTCTCCATCAAATCAGAATTGTGCACAGTCCCCTATTTGACAGATTACAGATATCATTCACCGGAGAGTCCGCACGCGCTGCTGTCACGCTGCCATCTTCTCCTCCTCTAGTTTTCTCTAATTCATCCCTAATATCTAATCTCCCTCTAACTCATCTAGTTTTAGACCACCTCTGCAAAAACGTTCTACTATCTGCTAAGCCCATGGCCTTCATTATTTTTGGAAACCTCCGTCAGCCTCCTCCGCTTCAAGGAAATAAAGAAAGCCGATCTATTCTCCCCTTGTAACTAAACCAGTCCATTCAGGCAACATCCTGATGAATCTCTTCTGCACCTCTCCAGTGTCAATATGTTCCTTCCACGTGCGTTTCCTTCTGGTGGGATGGAGCCAGAGATGGCAGGAAAATAGTTAAAAGTAATTTAATGCAGAGAGTTAATAGGAAAAGAAAATCCTTTTACAGGGAGTTAATTGCAAAAATCATTTTACAGATACTTAATTCAGACATCATTTTACAGAGAGTAAAATGATTTTTGTAGGAAGTCAATACAAGTGATAAAGTTATAAAGGGGCTTCAATAACAGTGATCTTAGGGCTCGCGTACATGAAACTTTGTAGGTGAAAGGATAAATTCAGAAACTCTTATTGGAAAACCGTAACATTCTTAACACGGTTGTCTGTCTGTTGCTCTTGTCATTGGAAAATTTTGCATGAAGCTGCTTGGAATTTGATTGATAGCATGTAACTTTAATTAATACATGATTTAAGCTAAGAGAATGGAAGTAATGCAGGCATTAAAAAAAAAAAGTCATCTAGTAGCTTGCAAGTTGCAGAACTTATTGTTGATGCCAGGTCTGAAGAACTTAGTACAACTGGTGCTGAAAGCTGAAAGCTATGGCAGCAGTAATGGGAACCAGATTCAGGAGGTGAGATGGATGTCGGCACTGAGACGCCCAGACATGGAACCAATTAACAGTGCAAATAAACTAAAGCAAGACGAGGAGGTCTGTGAAATCAGTTCAGTCACTGAACAGTCAGCACTTTATAGCTTGAAAGGTTTGTTATTTGGAAGACAAAAATGATGAGGAGCATAGACGGGGTGGATGGTCATACTTCTTCCCAGAATGGAAGTGTCAATTATTAGAAGGCATAGGTTTAAAGCAGGGATTCCCAAAATGGGGTCCATGGACCCCTCGGTGAACAGTAATGGTCCATGGCATAAAAAAGGTTGGGAACTCTTCACTGAAAGTGAGAGGGGTAAAGTGTAAAGAAAATGTTTAAGGCAATTGGTGCAGCATAGTAGCATAGTGGACAGCACAACGATTTACAGTACCAGCGGCTCAGGTTCAAATCCCGCAACTCAGGAGTTTGTACATTTTCCCTGAAATCGTGTGGGTTTTCTCTGGGTGCTCTGGTTTCCTCCCACAATACTCAGACATAATGGATAGTTGATTAATTGGTCATTGTAAATTGTCCGATGTTTAGGGGAGGGATAAATCAGGGGTTGCTGGGTGATGTGGCCGGAAGGGCCTATTCTGTGCTGTAGCTCGATAAATAAATAAATAAATAAATCCTTACACAGAGAGTCGTGGGTGAATGGACGACACTGCCAGGGCATGTGCATGAGGCAGTCACAATAGTAATGAGCCTTTTTAGAGAGTGGTTGCTTACTTGTCTTGTCATGTGTGTTTTTTCATTGATTCTATTGTGTTTCATAGAACCTAGAACAGTATAGCACAGGAATAGGGCCTGATGAAGGGTCTCGGCTTGAAACGTCGACTGTGCTTCTTCCTATGGATGCTGTCTGGCCTGCTGCGTTCCACCAGTATTTTGTGTGTGTTGCTTCGTCCCACAGTGTTGTGCCAAGCCACAATAGAAATGTGGTTTTTTAGTGAATGGTTGTTCCTCATCTTCCTCATATTCATGTGCCTATCTAATCATCACTTAAAAGTCTGTAATGTATTTTCCACCATCCCAGGCAGCGCATTCTCAGCATCCATTGTTGTCTCTGAGTAAAAAACTTACTCCTCACATCCCCTATGAACCTACTCATCTCACCTTCAATGCATGTCAGTGCGCAGCGGCCACTCCGGTGATGAATATCTGTTATCTGTCAAGTAGGGTACCGTGCACAATCCTGATTTGATGGAGACAGACGTGACAGCTCAGAGGAACATCTGGTGAAACTTCTGAAATGCCTGTTTCGCTGCCGGGCTCGGTGGCCGGTGGGGTCGAAGCGCTCGGCAGAGATGATGCTCAGTGCTTGGTGTCAGAGGGCTGGTCGGAGGCTCGAAGTTTTCGGATGGTCTCAGAGTCGGCTGTGGTTGGGTGCTTCCAGGGTGCTGCATCGGCAAGTTTGTGGTGCTGGAGGTTCATGGCAGAGAGGGTTTCTCCCTTCTACCGTCTGCATGAGATGATGGGGTTATCGGGACTTTGAGACTTTTTTTTACTGTGCCCATGGTCTGCTCATTATCAAATTATGGTATTGCTTTACACTGTTGTAACTATATGTTATAATTATGTGTTTTTTGTCAGTTTTAGTCTTGGTCTGTCCTGTGTTTCTGTGATATCACACTGGAGGAATATTGTATCATTTCTTAATGCATGCATTTCTAAATGACAATAAAAGAGGACTGCGTGTCCTCATAATCTAGTCTAATGTCCTCTGGTATTAGACATTTCTACCCTGGGGAAAAGATACTGCATATCTACTCTCTCTATGCCTCATAATCCTATACACCTCTATCAGATCTCCTCTCAGCCTCCGTCACTCCAGAGAAAACAGCCCAGGTTTTTCCAGTCTCTCGTGATTGCACATGCCTTTAGCATCCTGGTAAATCTGTTCTGTACCCTCGCCAAAGCCTCTAGTGGGACAACCAGTTTCTTTGTACTTACTGTGAATGCCTGCAAGAAAGTGAATCTCAGGGTAGTATATGGTGGCATATATGTACTTTTATAATAAATTTAGTTTGAACTTTGAACATTGACAGAGAATGGAGGGATATGGATCACGTGCAAGCAGATAAAAATGCCATTATGGTTGGCGCGGTCCTGCTGGGCCAAAGGGCATGTTTCTGTGCTGTATTAAGTTCTATGTTCCCTGCTCTATGGTTAGTGAACTTGGCAGTGATTTTGCAAAAGTATTTTTTCCATCTTCTCAGCAACAAATGCTGATGCACTCCAGGCTAAAAAACAAATTAAGGAAACAAGTACAACATGAAGACTGTTATGAACATTTGTCATAAACAGGACAAAATGAGGAACAGAGGAAAAGAAATGAGCACACATTTAGGGAGAAAATTACTTTACATGGATATTGGAGTGGTGAGAACATAGCACAATCTTAGTTTTACTCTCAAGCCATTTTGAAGTTTGTTGTGATTTAGTAATACCTCCATAGCTGAGTAGTTTCAAATTTGATATGATGGAGTATTAATGAAACAGTATTCAAATTAGCTCTTTATTAAACATGCCCAGCCCTCAAGTTATAGGAGCTTTAACATATTAATCTCGATCAAGACCTTTTATCTTATTCTTGAACTGCTTGGATCTCTTCCAGGTCTTGGTTCAGTCCCATCTCTTGGTGATGTCATGCCAGTGCCGTGGAGATAATTCTAACTGGTTACACCGCGCTCTGGTGTAGAGGGGCCACTGCATGGAATCGCAAAAAGCTGCAGAAAGTTGCAAACTCGGCCGGATCTATCATGGGCATGAGCTTCCCCAGCATTGAGGTCATCTTCAAAAGCCGATGTCTCAAAAAGTTGGTATCTGTTATTAAGGACCCCATCACCCAGGACATGCACTGTTCTCATTGCTACCATCAAGGAGGAGGTGAAAGGGCCAAAGGACATACACTTAATGTTTTAGTACAGCATCTTCCTCTCCACCTTCAATTTTCTGAATGGACAATGCTTCCTTGTGTATTACCTCTCTAATTTTTTTTCTTTTTTTTTTGCTCTCTTTTTTCACCAATTTATCTTATACCCCTGGAGGTTAGGAACATGCCTGTCCTCACATGTGAAGTCAACTCCAGCAAACTGTGCAGATGAGATCTACAGAGAGATCCACTGTCTAGGAAGGCGACACTGCAACGCTTCGAGGAGAACGAAGGGTGTGACGAGGCACAGAGGATGTTATGGTCATCTACTGCAACCAAGGAAGACCCCAGTGTGTGATGCTTGTTCATACCAACTGGACCCAGACCTCTGAGATCGAGAAAGTGGGACTACCCCAGTGCAACAGCTTTTCTACTTTAAAAACTCTCCTGTTTCCTGTCATTGCCGGACATGATGGTCAACCACCATATATATATATATATATATCTCATTCTAATTCATAGTTTTAAAATTATTTTTATTGCAATGTATTGCTGCCGCAAAACAACAAATTCCACAACATATTGTTTCTGGTTCTGATTCACGCTTTAGGAACTTGGAAAACAAAGTCAGCATTTCTGTGCAGTTATTGAGGTATTCTACACACTTGCAGTGGCGGGGTGGCGGGATATCGTCTCTTGGATGCAGTATTATACAGCATTGCTCCTTGAACTCTGGGCTAACATTTATCTCTTAAAACATGTCTCTGACTCTTCTTAATCTTAATTGTAATCTTAATGCTTTTTATCTATTTATTTTGCCAAATTTTGGTTGATTGTATTCACTAAACTGACTTGATACTTTACTGCATTCATTGTCCTATTGAAATTTAAACTCTTCTGCTCATTCAACTGACATCATGCCAGGCAAATTACATGGCCATTACTGCCTCGTTGTTATCAGGAGCTTGCAGAGGGCAGATAGGCATCCACATTGCCCATAGTAACAGGGACAGTTCTTCAAAAGTACTTCTTTGGTTGTAAAGTAAAACAACCTATACTACAAGTTTTTATTGTCTTGCTATATGAACTGTAGTTCGTTTGGCAGCGAGCCCCAGTTCAGAGGAATGCGGAGGGGATCTTTCTACAGATGGTGATGCACTAAATCTAACATGCAGTCTTGTATACAGGTTATGGGTATCACAAGTGACTATACTACTGAGAATGGTGAGTCATCTCACAGAAATTTCTGTTGAACTATCCAAGCATTTTCTTCAGGGCGTATAACAAGAATCCTATGTTGAACGTTATGGGACCCCATCTGTGTGAAATGCTCAGTTACTTCAGCGTTAAAAGCATGTTGCAAAAACTATAACAGATATATGTTAAGCAGTCAAAATATAAGTTACTAACATTTCACAGACTTCCACTACAAGTGGAAGGAAATTGCTATCAAAAATGTATACAGAAATTAGCACATTCAATCTTAAACTTCACTATCTTAGACAAATTAAAAGCAAATAAACTGTAATGACCACCCGAATTCAAATCCAGTTTTGGAATAAATATAAAAGAGAAGAATCTTCAGGATTATTTATCTATTTATTTATTTATTTATTTATTTATTTATTTATTTGGAGATACAGCACGGTAACAGGTCCCTCTGGGCTGACCAGCCTGGGCTGCGCAATTACACCCATGTGACCGATTAACCTTCTAGCCCAAACTCCTGATGAAAGGTCTTGGCTGGAAACACCAACTGTTTATTCCTATCCGTAGATGCTGCCTCGGCTGCTGAGCACCTCTAGCACATTATGTGTATTGCTCTAGATTTCCAGCATCCAGTACCTCTTGCGTCTATAACCTACTAACCCATACATCTTTGGAATGTGGGAAGAAACCGGAGAACCTGAAGGAAAGCCATGCGGGCACAGGGAGAACGTGCAGACCCTTTATGGACAGCGGCAGGAATTGAACCAGTGTTACTGGCATTATGACGGTGTTACACTAAATGCTGCACCTCTGTGCCACCTTGTACTTGAGCTGAAATTGCCACTTACTTTTTTATAACATACGTTGCTTACTTGCAAATCTGTTGATGTGAAAATGACTTGGCTGCATGGCCTGTCAAAGTTTGTAAATCAATAAAATTAATGCAGCGCCTCCCCCGAGAATAGCTTGACATGTATCAACATCCAGTAAATCCAGCAGATATTTCCCTCCTGTCGACATCTGCACTGGAGAACAGCCAAATCTAGATACACTTGATCTCAGAACAGAGCCAAACCACTTCCTGTGTTACATAAAATTCCTGATTCAATTATAACACTTAAAGACAAAGCCCTGGTTCAAGTAGAAAATCTTTCCCAGTTATCTGCTTTGGAACTTTGAACGCAAGAGATTCTACAGATGTTAGAAATCAAAGTAATAGACATAAAATGCTGGAGGAACTCAGCAGGCCAGGCAGCAGCTATGGAAAAGAGTAAACAGTCAACGTTTCGGTCTGAGACCCTTCATCAGGACTGGAAGAAAAGGGGAGAGGTCAGAGTAAGAAGGTGGGGGGAGTGGAGCAAGAAGTACAAGGAGGCAGGTGATTGGTGAAACTGGGAGAAGGGGGTTTATCTCCTTATCTGCCCTTTATCTCCCTCTGATATTCCTCCCCTTTCCCTTTCTTCACTGGTCTTTTGTCCTCTCTTATAAGATTTCCCCTTCTCCAGCCCGTATATCTCTTTCACCAATCAACCTCCCAGCTCTTTACTTCACCCACTTCCCCCTCTCCCGGTTCACCTTGTACTTCTTCCTCACCTCCTCCTACCTTCTTACTCTGACTTCTCGGCTTCCTGTCCTGTCCTGATGAAGGGTCTCATCCTGAAATGTCGTCTGCTTCCTCTTTTCCATAGATATTGCCTGGCCTGTTGAGTTCCTCCAACGTTTTGTGTGCTGTTTTAGAACCTGCATTCTAAGTAATGCTTGAAGATAGCCTCATGAATAGGGAATGTGACTTCCTTTTGCCAGGGTTGCATAGGTCTGGAGGACGCCAGCCTCTAGTGGGTCGGATCCATTTGTGAGTGTGACCAGTTCTATATTAACGAGTTTACATTCAGATAATCTACTCCAGACTTTTGTCGGCGTGGAGAAGACTTTGCAAATTCAAGCATAATCCTCAGGAATCCCAACTCCCAAAAGACTGTTTCACTTACCCAAAGCAGTAATATCAGTGTAGGGCCACAGAAATGCTGACAAATACAATATGGAATGTAGATTTTATGAAACATTTAAATTGCCATATGCAAAGCTATTGTCTAATCCGCTTCATGTGGGCAGACATCTGACAATCCTGTAACCCTCTATGGACTTTAGTGGACTGCCATACACAGCAGTTTATAATGATGTGACAGAAAAACTGACCTACACTAATACCCTCAGGACATACCAAGTTTTTTTTACAGCCAATAAAGAACTTAGACCTTAAAATATAGGAGGAGTTTTTTTTTGGTCATTTGGCCCATCAAGTGTCCTCCACCATTTCATCATTGCTGATCCATTTTCTCTCTCAGCCCCAGTCTCCTGCCTTCTCCCTGTATCCCTTCATGCCCTGACCAATCAAGAATCTATCAACCTCTGCCTTAAATATACATAAAGACTTGGCCTCCACTGCTGCCTGTGGCAAAGAATTCCACAGATTCACCACTCTCTTGTTAAAGAAATTCCTCCTCACCCATTCTAAAAGGATGCCCCTCTATCCTGAGGCTGTGCCCTCTGGTCTTAGACTCCCCCACCATAGGAAACATCGTCTCCACATCCACTCTATCGAGCCCTTTCAACATTCGGTAGGTATCAATGAGGTCACCCCTCGTTCTTCTGAATTCCAGTGATTAGAGGCCCAGAGCCATCAAACGCTCCTCAAATGATAAGCCTTTCAATCTCGGAATCGGCTTTGTGAACCTACTTTGAACCGTCACCAATGTTAGCATATGCTTTCTTAGATAACGGGCACAAAACTGCTCACAGTACTCCAAGTGAGGCCTTATAAAGCCTTAACATTATATCCTTGCCTTTATATTAACCTATGAATTGAGTTGAAAATACACATGGACTAAGATGTTAACTGTCCTGTGCTATCACCAGTGGGATCATCAGTTGATCTGCCACCTGTCGTCAGGAGTTTCGGCCCGCTTGTGAGCAAGACTCCCTCGAGATTTTTATATTTTTAACTTCTGAAAAGGTGACCATTATTTTATTTTGATCTACAGCATTATCATAAGGAAGCATTGTTTCCAGAGTTATTTTTGGATAGATCACTCGATTGGATTTTATGAATTTACAGGTACAATTGTTGGTTGCACTCTTAACTACAGCTCAAAAGTGTTTAAATTTCTATCCAATATAGTGGACAGTCTCCCAGCTCAAGTAGCCTTCCTCTTCTTTCATCTTACATCCTTTGTCAGAGTGTGATAGATTCTTGATTGGTTTGGGCATGAAGGGATATGTGGAGAAGGCAGGAGACTGAGGCTGACAAAGAAATGGATCAGCCATGATGAAATGGCAGAGCAGACTCGATGGGCCAAATGGCCTAATTCTGCTCCTATATCGTACAGCCTTTTCCTAAAGTTGTAGGAATGGTTGGTTAATTGATCAGTGCAAATTGCCCTTATATGTGGGTGTGTCTGATGGAAGTTGAAGGGAATTGGAAAGCATAAAATGGGATAAGTATAGCATTAGTGGAAATCGCTGTTTGACAGTCAGCATGGATGTCTAGGTTTTCCTGCCTTAATGCTCTGGTTTATGGAAAAATCTTAGCATAGTGATCTGTACTGCTTCTTCAGTACAGGACAGAGCAAGAGTCTCACTGCCAAAGGAGCCTTTTTTAAAAAAAACTGAATTATTTAACTCATAGCAGCCCACACAAAATGCTGGAGGAACTCAGCAGGCCAGGCAGCATCTATGGAAATGAGTAAACAGTTGACGCTTCAGTCCAAGACCCTTCTTCAGAACTGGAAAGGAAGGGAAGTCGGAGTAGGAAAGTGAGGGCAAGGGAAGGAAGAAGTACAAGGTGGTAGGCGAGGAGACGGGGAGGGGTGAAGTATAGAACTGGGAAGTTGATTGGAAAAAGAGATAAAGGGCTGGAGAAGGAGGGATCTGATAGGAGAGGACTGGAGACCAAGGAAGAAAGAAAAAGGAGAGGAACACCAGAGGATGGTGATGGGCAAGTAAGGAGATAAGGTTATTAAACTCATGACTACTTTGCAACTTTCTGTCACTTTGAAACATAGGCCTAATTTATAGCCCTCAGCCAGTGTTCTGAAAATAAATTATTTGGTCTTTACCACACTATTGCTTGTGGAAGCCAGCTGTGTTTAAACTGACTGCCTTATTTCCTACATTACAAGAGTGACCACAGTTCAAGAAGCATTTCATTGGTTGTAAAGTGCTTTGGGCTTTTCTGAAATTGTTATATAAATGTTAATCTTTTTTGAGAGTGTTTACACCTTTAATGCGGAGTAGTGGAATTTTATCCCCATTTTAAGAGAACCATTTTAGATATGATTAAAGTCATGGACAGATGCAGCCACAAGTATTTTATATTTTAATGGCTTGTCATGCAGCAGTTTTAAATTTCAAGCTCCATGACTCAGTGCTGTTCTATATATATTAGCAGAAATACATTTTAACAGTACACCAGCAAACAGCCATACCGCCAAGTAAATGCAATGTTTCCTGCCTTAGTCACCAACTCAACATGCCAACTTTCAATAAGTATTTATATTCTTGCAATAGCTGCAGTGCCAATGTGTAAGGGAGAAAATGCAAATTACATAAATTACCACAATGTACTTCTGCAGCAAACTTAGAAATATTTCTGCAGACATCAAGAGAATAGGAAAGTAGTTCAGATTCTTAATACTAAAACAGCAAATATGAAGTCGCCGTCATAGGAAAGCAGCACCCATCATCAGGGATCCCCGCCACCCAGGTCATGATCTCTTCTCCCTGCTGCCATCAGGTAGAAGGTACAAGAGCCTCAGGACTTGCACCACCAGGTTCAAGAACAGTTACTACGCCTAATACATCGGGCTCCTGAACAAAAGGGGATAACTACACTCACTTGCCCATCCTTTGAGGTGTTCCCACAACCAATGATCTCACTTTAAGGAGTTCTTCATTATTTCATGTTCTCATCATTTATTGCTATTTATTTATATTTGCACTTGCACAGTTTGATGTCTTCTGCACGCTGGTTGATGTTTCATTGATCCTGTTATAATTGCTATTCAAAGATGAGAAAATCTGCAGATGCTGGAAATCCAAGCAACACAAACAAAATGCTGGGGGAACTCAGCAGGCCAGGCGAAATCTATGGAAAAGAGTAAACAGTCGACATTTTGGGCCGAGATTCTTCATCAGGACTAGTTACTATTTTATAGATTTGCTGAGTTTACCTGCAGGAAAATGAATCTCAGAGTTGAATGTGGTGATATATGTGCTATGGTAATAAAATTTACTTTGAACATTGTATATTGAATTTTGAATACAGAGCTAGTCCCCATCAAGTGATGTAACCAAGGTTACAATTATTCTACATACAGCTTTGCCTGGTAATGAATATGGTCTGAATGGAAACACCAACGCCCAGGAACTGAAAAGTTTACAAAATGCGGTGGATAGCCCTCCATACCCCTACCATCCATGTAATGGTGCTATCGAAACTTCTCTTAAATATTAAAATCAAGCTTGCATGCACCGCCTGTGCTGGCAGCTCCTTCCACACTCTCATGACCCTCTGAGTGAAGAAGTTTCCCCTCATGTTCCCCTTAAAATTAGAACATAGAACATAGAACATAGAATAGGACAGCATATTACAGGCCCTTCGGCCCACAATGTTGTGCCGACCTTCAAACCCTGCCTCCCATATAACCCCCCACCTTAAATTTCTCCATATACCTGTCTAGTAGTCTCTTAAACTTCACTAGTGTATCTGCCTCCACCACTGACTCAGGCAGTGCATTCCATGCACCAACCACCTTCTGAATAAAAAACCTTCCTCTGATATCCCCCTTGAACTTCCCACCCCTTACCTTAAAGCCATGTCCTCTTGTATTGAGCAATGGTGCCTGGGGAAGAGGCACTGGCTATCCACTCTATCTATTCCTCTTAATATCTTGTACACCTCTATCATGTCTCCTCTCAACCTCCTTCTCTCCAAAGAGTAAAGCCCTAGCTCCCTTAATCTCTGATCATAATCCATACTGTCTAAACCAGGCAGCATCCTGGTAAATCTCCTCTGTACGCTTTCCAATGCTTCCACATCCTTCCTATAGTGAGGTGACCAGAACTGGTCACAGTACTCCAAGTGTGGCCTAACCAGAGTTTTATAGAACTGCATCATTACATCGCGACTCTTAAACTCTATCCCTCGACTTATGAAAGCTAACACCCCATAAACTTTCAGGGATCTGTGGACATGTACCCCCAGATCCCTCTGCTCCTCCACACTACCAAGTATCCTGCCATTTACTTTGTACTCTGTCTTGGAGTTTGTCCTTCCAAAGTGTACCATCTCACACTTCTCCGGGTTGAACTCTATCTGCCTCTTCTCACCCTACTTCTGCATCCTATCAATGTCTCTCTGCAATCTTCAACAATCCTCTACACTATCTACAACACCACCAACCTTTGTGTCGTCTGCAAACTTGCTAACCCACCCTTCTATCCCCACATCCAGGTCGTTAATAAAAATCACGAAAAGTAGAGGTCCCAGAACAGATCCTTGTGGGACACCACTAGTCACAACCCTCCAATATGAATGTACTCCCTCCACCACGACACTCTACCTTCTGCAGGCAAGCCAATTCTGAATCCACCTGGCCAAACTTCCCTGGATCCCATGCCTTCTGACTTTCTGAATAAGCCTACCATGTGGAACCTTGTCAAATGCCTGACTAAAATCCATCCACTGCACTGCCCTCATCTATATGCCTGGTCACCTCCTCAAAGAACTCTATCAGGCTTGTTAGACATGATCTGCCCTTCACAAAGGGTAAATTTTTCACTCTTCAGCCTTAGGAAAACTTAATGGAGAAGAGAGAAGTAGAATGGTTGATAGATTTAATGTAATTTTAGAGAGTAAAATAGTGAATCTCAAGGCATAGACCAGGAGTCCCAACCTTTTTTATGCCATGGATCAATACCGTTATGTTAGGGGGTCTGTCGACCCCAGGTTGGAAACCACTGGCACAGGTACAAGAGATTCTGCAGACACTAGAAATCTTGAGCAACACACTCAAAATGCTGGAAGAACTCTGTCTAAGTGTCAACTGTTTAGTCTCCTCTATAGATGTTGCTTGATTTTTTTGAATTCCTTCATCAGGACTGGAAATGAAGTGGGCAAAAGCAAGGATAAGAAGGTGGGATAGAGGAAGGAGTACAAGCTGGCAGGTGATATGTACAGATAGGTGAGAGGGAAGGTGGGCGGAGGGGGGGATAAGAAGCTGGGAAGTGATAGGTGGAAGAGTTAGGGGGCTCAAGAAAAAGGAGTCTAATAGGAGAGGACAATGGACCATGGAATAAAGGGAAGAAGTGGACAGGTGAGGAGAAGAGAAGGGGTTAGAGGGTAACCAGAATGAGGAATGTAAAAAGAGAGAAGGGGTGAGATTGGAGAAATTACTGTAAGTTAGGGAAATCAATGTTCATGTTATCAGTCCTGACGAAGGCTACCCAGATGGAATATGAGATATTGCTTCTCCAACTGAGTCGGAACTAACGTTCTTTTGCCCCCTTCCTTTCCAATCCTGATGTGATAAACATCGACTGCTTATTCCCCTCCATAGATGCTGCCTGAACCTGCTGAGTTCCTCCAGCTGTTTGTGTGTGAAACTCAAAATATTTCAGGATCAGGGGAGAATGTGGCCCAGTGTTCATAGAGGAAGATGCGTGAATAGGATGAGATAGGAAATGAAGTGCAGACAAGTTCAAGTTCAGAGAAGGTGCAAAACAAAAGGTTGGCCAGAAAGGCATTAAGCACCCCCTTCCATTTTCAGCTATCCACCTTTGCTCTGTTGCACTGCCTCACCCAAGTGGCTAGCAAGTGTAATTCATAACAAACAGCTGAATAATCTTAGAACCGAAATGACATGAGGTGACTCTATTAATCACTCCTTAATACTTAATGCCTGCAGTTTTAAACTTGGACAATATAGGGGTTAGGAGGAAAAAATCCACAGATTCAGAATCAGAGACCTTATTGGGCTGGTCTTGTAAATTTATAGCTACAAGACTACGTTAGATGTGGGTGTTCTGTAGAGAGTCACTTAACTCCTTACATACCCTTTCTATGATCTACAAGAAACATCAGAGGTGTAAGGGAATACTTGCTAGTTAGGCTGTAAAGACAAGATCGTTAGGAGTCTTTAAAGGTGAATTAAACACATTTTCAAAAAATTCAAGGAATTGAAGTCTGTTGGGAACCAGTACAGAAGAGGAAATGAGGCCTGGGGTAGCTCATATTGAAAGGTGGGCCAGGCTTGGAGGGTTGAGTAGCCTAATCCTGCTCCTAAGCTCATTTGTTTTTCACATACCTGGAGAAATGCAGCCCTGGAAATCATCTAGAGCAAAAGGAACTGCTTGATTGTCATCCTACCCACCAGACATTCATTCATTCAGCTCACATCGGAGGCAATACACCAATTTCCCAAGGATTCTTCAGTTGCAGCTCCAAAGCTCACAAACAAAGAACATACATAAACCAGTACACCCCAGGAACAAGCCTTCATCCCAGTACGTCTGCCCCAACCATGATGGCAAATTAACGAAACTAAACTGCCTATACATGGTCTGTATTCCTCTGCTCCCTGCCTGTTCAGGAATCTGTCTAAATGTCTAAAAACTGTTAATATTGTATCTGCTTCTAACACTTCCTGATAGTGTAACCAATGCAGTTAGAAACCTGTGTAAAAAAAAATGTTTCATACATCTCCATATATCATTGGATTTCACCACCACTTCTTTCAACATCTTCAACTTAAATTAAAGACCAGGAAATTATAGACCAGTGAGTCTTGCTTCAGTGGTTGGTAAGCTGATGGAGAAGTTCCTGAGGGGCAGGATTTATGAACATTTGGAGAGGCATAATATGAATAGGAATAGTCAGCATATGTGTGGGCATGTGGTCAAGTGGTTAAGGCATTCGACTAGCGATCTGAAGGTCGTGAGTTCGAGCCCCAGCCGAGGCAGCATGTTGTGTCCTTGAACAAGGCACTTAATCACACCTTGCTCTGCGACGACACTGGTGCCAAACTGTATGGGTCCTAATGCCCTTCCCTTGGACAACATCAGCGTCGTGGAGATGGGAGACTTGTAGCATGGGCAACTGCCAGTCTTCCATACAACCTTGCCCAGGCCTGCGCCCTGGAGAGTGAAGACTTTCCAGGCGCAGATCCATGGTCTTGTAAGACTAACGGATGCTTTCAGTCAGCATGGCTTTGTCAAAGGTAGGTCGTGCCTTACGAGCCTGTTGAATTTTTTGAGGGTGTGACTAAACACATTGATGAAGGTAGAGCAGTAGATGTAGTGTATATGGACTTCAGCAAGGCATTTGACAAAGTACCCCATACCAGGCTTATTGAGAAAGTAAGGAGGCACGGGATCCAAGGGGACATTGCTTTGTGGATCCAGAACTGGCTTGCCCACAGAAGGCAAAGAGTGGCTGTAGACAGGTCATATTCTGCATGGAGGTCGGTGATCAGTGGTGTGCTTCAGGGATCTGTTCTGGGACCCCTACTCTTTGTGATTTTTATAAATGACCTGGATGAAGAAGTGGAGGGATAGGTTCATAAATTTGCTGATGACACAGAGGTTAGAGGTGCTGTGGATGGTGTGGAGGGCTGTCAGAGGTTAGAGCAGGACATTGATAGGATGCAAAACTGGGCTAAGAAGTGGCAGGTGGAGTTCAACCCAGATAAGCGTGAGTTGGTTAATTTTGGTAGGTCAAAAATGAGGACAGAATATAATATTAATGGTAAGACTCTTGGCAGTGTGGAGGATCAGAGGGATCTTGGGGTCGAGTCCATAGGACACTCAAAGCTGCTGTGCAGGTTGACTCTACGGGTCAGAAAGCATATGGTGCGTTGGTCTTAATCAACTGTGGGACTGAGTTTAGGATCCGAGGGGTAATGTTGCAGCTATATAGGACCCTGGTCAGACCCCACTTGGAGTACTGTGCTCAGTTCTGGTCGCCTCACTATAGGAAGGATGTGAAAACCATAGGAAGGGTGCAGAGGAAATTTACAAGGATGTTGCCTGGATTGGGGAGCATGCCTTATGAGAAGAGATTGAGTGAACTTTGCCTTTTTTCCTTGGAGCGACAGAGGATGAGAGGTGACCTGATAGAGGTGTATAAGATGATGAGAGGCATTGATCATGTGGATAGTCAGAGGCTTTTTCCCAGGGCTGAAATGGCTAGCACAAGAGGGCACAGTTTTAACGTGCTTGGGAGTAGGTTCAGAGGGGATGTCTGGGGTAATTTTTTTATGCAGAGAACGGTGAGTGCGTGGAATGGGCTGCCGGCGACAATGGTGGAGGTGGATACGATAGGGTCTTTTAAAGACTCCTGGACAGGTACATGGAGTTCAGAAAAATAGAGGGCTGTAGGTAATCCTAGGTAATTTCTAAGGTAAGGACATGTTCAGCACAGCTTTGTGGGCCAAAGGGCCTGTATTGTGCTGTAGGTTTTCAGTGTTTTTCTATGTTTCTGAGTCTGTACCCTCAGATATTTAACATTTCTTCCTCTGGAAAAAGACTGTCTATCTAGCCTCCACCACTCAGCTTCACACAATCCTTAACACTAACGCACACCAATTGAAGAATAAACTGATGAACCTCTTCTGCACCCTTTTCAAAACCTCTATATCTCTGTTCTAATGTGGATACCAGAACTGTACAAAAACTTTAATTTAGCCTAACCAAAGATTTCTACAGTAGCAACATGATTTGTCAAATTTTATACCCACCCATTGAGAGGCGGGGTGGAGTTACGTCTCTACCAGACGAAGTGTAAGGTGCTCCTTCCCCCTGCTAGACTGCAGGTCACCCTTGGGCAAGGTGTAGCACCTGCTTAGCCCCCTAGTCAGGGTCACGTGAAGCCATGGGAGCAGCTGGTGGATGGTTGTATGAGCAACTAGTGCATATCACAAGTCCTGATTATATGACCACTAATGCCAGGCAAACAAACTCTGAAGAGTGTTGATAATGGCTGGGATCATTCATTTTGTAAAGACACTGTGCAGAAGAAGGCAATGGCAAACCACTTCTGCAGGAACATTTGTGAAGACCAATCATGATCATAAGAGCATGATCGCCCGCATCATATGACACAGCTCATAATGATGATAATTATGATGATGGCTTCCCTATCCGTTTACAGGAAATAATGGAGTTGCAGCCTAAGATCCTTTGGTACATTTGTACTCCTAAAGATCCTGCCTTATATTGAATACTTTACTCTCACTATTGACTTCCCAAAAAGCAACACCTCATATTTGTCTAGATTAAATCCCATTTCTACAACCAAATTTCCAACTGATCTATATCTATAAGGCCATAACTAAAAGATGTAAAAGCAGAAGTGGGCCATTCGGCCCATCAAGTCTGCTCCTCCATTCAATCATGGGCTGATCCAATTCTTCCAGTCATCCCTACTCCCCTGCCTTCTCTCCATACCCTTTGATACGCTGGCTAATCAAGAACATATCTATCTCTGCCTTAAATGCACCCAATGACTTGGCCACAGCTGATCATGGCCACAAATTCCACAGATTTACCACCCTCTGACTAAAGTAATTTCTCCACATCTCTGTTCTAAATGGACATCCTTCAATTCTGAAGTCGTGCCCTCTTGTCCTAGACTCCCTTACCATGGGAAATAACTTTGCCATATCTAATCTGTTCAGGCCTTTTAACATTTGGAATGTTTCTATGAGATCCCCCCTCATTTTCCTGAACTCCAGGGAATACAGCCCAAGAGCTGCCAGATGTCCCTCATATGGTAACCCTTTCATTCCTGGAATCATTCTTGTGAAATGTTGCTGTAATCTTTGACAATCTTCTTCACTATCCAAAATGCCATCATACTTTCATCATCTGCAAACTTAATAATCAGACCACCTGTATTTTCCTCCAACTTATTCATGTATATTACAAATGGAAGTCTCATATCTGATCATTGTGGAACACCACAGGTCACAGACTTCCGATCAGAAGTACACCATCTTCATCACTATCATTTGCCTTCTTTGACCAAACCAATTTGGTATCCAGCTTGTCAACTCACCATGAATCCTATGGTGACTTAAATCTTCTGGACCAAGGTAAAATGAGGGAAACTGTTGAAGTCATTACTAACACCCATGTAAACAACTTCCACTGTTCCTACTTTTATCAATTAACTTTGTCACCTTCTCAGGAAATTGAATCACGTTTGAATACACAAGGACTAGATGGGCTGAAGACCCTGTCTCTGTGCTCTACTTCTCTGTAACAATGACTTTATGTTTACAGCGAGGGCCTCGAGATACACTACAGAACCTTATTTGTATATTACAAAGCTTGAGGTATGTGGGATCTTCTGTTGGCCAGTAGGAAGCTCTTGTGAATATAGTGTCAGCTGTATTCTCCACTACCTTTGGGGCTCAGGCAGAGGAGAAGGTCCCAGATCTCTGCCATCACCCTCTGCACTTACCAGCTAAGGGTCTCTCCCCTGCCCTGGTCAATAGTTCATTCTGAACTAGCACCACCACTGGAAATAATACTGGCATAGTATAGAAAATAGTACAGACATGGAAAACAATACTGACAGAATAAATAGTATGGAGAGCAAAGAGTACCGACAGAGCAAATTGTACCGACAGCAACCTTTAAATGTGCACAATTTACTGATTTGAAATTCCATCAAGATAAAATGATTTTAAAATGACTGTGGTAATTTGTTACTGTAACACACTATTACTCATGGGTAATTTGACTTCAGATCTGATGGCTGGTGTCGGCTTCATGCACACAAGGCAAACATCAATGTATAAATTATATCATTAAACAGGCTCCATCTAACCCCGTCCATTAAGACAATTATTAATGTATTGGCCTACATTAGCTCTTTTTTTCATACAAGGCAATTCAGCTAACATAAGCCAAATGCACAGTGAAAACAAAAAAACAGCATGGGTCAGCCATAAATACCAAACATCTTCATTAACATTTGTAAATGTGTTTCAAAATAAGTCAGGAACTCTACTGATATACTGCATGGAGCTGATGTAGAAAGAGTTCAAACAGATGAAATATGTTAATACACAGACTTTGACAAATGCATGCAATAGCAGTCCAGGACAATGCTCTGGCCAGACAGAAGAACTCAGAAAACTCATTCAACATTACAGCAAGGACTGGTGATTTATTGTTTCTTATACTTGGACAGCAGAGAGAAAAGGAAACTGAAATCAAAACCTGCAGATGCTGGAAACCTGAAATAAAAAGAGAAAGTGCTGAAAAGACCTAGCGATCCAGGAAGCGTCTGTGGAAAGTGAAAGGATTCTAATGAAGGGACTTTGCCCTAAAATATTAACTGCTTTTCTCTCCATAGATGCCACATAAACTTTTGAGTGTTTCCTTCAATTCATGGCTGATCTACACTTGTTTCAACTTCTTTGCTGTGCCAGCTTCATATAACCCTTCAAATATTTATCTATCTCCACCTGAAATATTTTAAATTTCTATAGAAGTACCATGGAGAGCATTCTAACTGAGTGCTTCACAGCTGGTATGGGGGGACCAATGCTCAGGATTGGATAAAGCTGCAGAGGTTTGCAAACTCAGCCAACTGCATCATGGGCACTAGTCTCCCCATCTTCAAAAGGCAATGCCTCATGAAGATGCCATTCATCACTAAGGACGTGTAACATCCAGGACATACCCTATTCTCATTACAACCATCAGAGAGGGGTTTAGGAGCCAAAGGTGCATTAAGAACCGCTTCTTCTCTTCAGCCATCTGATTTCTGAACAGTCTCTGAACCCATGAATACTACCTTACCATCTTGCTCTCTTTGAGCACGACTTACTCATGTTTTTAATATTTCTTATTGTGAGTTATAGTAATTCTTCTATGTTTTGTATTGCACTGCTGTCACAAAACAACACATTTCATGACATATGCCAGTGATAATAAACCTGATTCCCATTTTGATTCTGTCAGGACAGTTCCTTATTTATAGCTCTTTGTTCTCAATCAGCAAAGAGCTCGAGTCATTCCAGGTAGGCACCAACCCCAATATTCACAAACCTGCACATTATAGCCAGCCAAAGGACGTCTCACAAATAACTTCTTATTTGGAAATGATCTCCAGTGTGGCAGATTACCTGAAGTATCATTGTGTCTTCCTTAAAACATTGATCAAGCCCAGCACGTCAAGCTCACAAAATGGAGAATAGAGTATCTTCACAAAATGGCAGCCTCCATCCCCAAGCATGTGGCAAGGACAAAGACAATTAGTCTGTCTGCTTCCACTGTCCTTGATTCATCTGAATTCTCTGATTTGTAGATTGTCATTCTTTCTGGCGAACAGTTTCCTTACAGGCAGCCGCAAAACAAAGAATAGATCCCATTTTTAAAAAAGACCGTCAAACACCCAATGTACAGAAAAAAAAGAAATCATACAAACAATAAAAGTAAGTAAATGACATTCAGAACTAAAGTTCATGAAAGTGAGTCCACAGCCACAAAACCAGTCACAGCCGATCCAGAAGCCCGTTAGGTGCAGGCCACCGTGTCAGTTCAGTGCAGAGACAGGCAAACCTCGTGAGCAGTGAGATGAATACCTGTCCCCCTCCTCCGGCCACGACTCCCAGACCTTTTCAATCTGGCCCCATGCCTAACTCAGTCAAACAGCAGGTTGTTCCTTGCTCTTCAATCCAGGCCTTGCCGCTTCGATACACTCTTGTGCCCAGGACTCGCCATCTCAATTCAGCTCATATCCAACCTTTACAGCCTGGCCCAGCGCTTAAATTGGTCAAACATCAGCAACATCTTCATAGCATTTATTCTGTTAGTATTATATGCAAAGTAGTGGTTATTTATAGACAACTTAATCAAAGCAGAGGAGAACCTCTTTGGTGATCATCTCCTTGACCTTTCCATGAACTGGGTCAGTAGGTTTGTATTTGTCATATGATGTGGATCTTAGCTTCAGATTCTTCACAGCTGGAAATGTGTTAGGATCCTTCATGCAATTGTCTGGAAGATTACTGGCTTGTCAGTTATTCTTGCCATAAACCTCCAACACACTGAGCATCCCCATCCCCTTCTCCGACTTTATAAACAAAGTAATTCAAGTGAAATTATTACTCACACACAAGTATGTAAGCAATACATTAATACCTCATAGTGTTAAACTAATTATTACTCTCGCAATAAAATTCTTATTTTATAGACAGACTAAAATTAAATTGTTATTTTCACTTTTTCCTCATTCATGATTTTCTTTTAGCTTTATGTTCCCCATTTTTAACTGCACAAGTTCATGTTTCCAGATATACAGTAGCTTCCTCTTCAGTCTTTTCCATCAATAGTGACAATGAACATACAATGACAATGAGCATTCTTTCTCTCTCTCTCCTTTTTCTCCCTCTGTCCCTCTGACTATACCCCTTGCCCATCCTCTGGGTTTCCCCCCCTCCCCCTTTTCCTTTCTCCCTGGGCCTGCTGTCCCATGATCCTCTCATATCCCTTTTGCCAATCACCTGTCCAGCTCTTGGCTCCATCCCTCCCCCTCCTGTCTTCTCCTGTCATTCTGGATCTCCCCCTCCCCCTCCCACTTTCAAATCTCTTACTAGCTCTTCCTTCAGTTAGTCCTGACGAAGGATCACGGCCCGAAACGTCGACTGTACCTCTTCCTAGAGATGCTACCTGGCCTGCTGCTTTCACCAGCAACTTTGATGCGTGTTGGTTGAATGAACAAACCTGTCTCTATTTCCGACTTTCAGTCCCTCTTCCTCCAATCTTAACCATCTCCTTGTGTGTGCCAATGAAGTATGCAGATTGGTTTAAAGTTCATTAATGCCTATGGATTTGGGTGGCAGACAAGATACCTCTCTACCAAAGGAGGTGGAAGGTTTTCCTTCCCTTTACTAACCTACAGGTCATCCTTAGGCAGGGTGTAACACCTGCTTAGTGGCCACATCATAGATAAAACCGTAAGGTCAAGAAATACTCAACAGGTCAGACAGCACCTGTGGAGAGAGGAACAGACTTTATTTTTCAAGTCAATATCCTGCCATTACAACTCGAAAATGTCAGTGATAAAACAAACTTTAATGTGCACTGAAAAGATGGTAGAGGTGGACTACAGCACAAAGTAGAAGGACTATAATAGCATGGTAAGCAGAGAGAAATTTATTTATTCATTTTTATTTACTTAGAGATATAACACGGAACAAACCCTTCCAGCCCTTCAAACTGTGCTGCCCAGCAAGCCACTGATTTAACCCTAGCCTAATCACAGGACAATTTACAATGACCAATTAACCTACTAAGCGATATGTCTTTGGACAGTGGGAGAAAACTGGAGCACCCAGAAGAAACCTACGCGCACATGCTAACCTTTTTATACAGGACGCCAGAATTGAACTCCAAACTCCAAAGCCCCAAGCTGTAATAGCGTTGTGCTAACCACTACAGTACTGTGACGATATTCTCTCCCCAGCTCATTTCCAAAGAGTTCAGAATATACCAGATTAAAACCCGAGATGTTCACACTTGTGCTTGCTGTGTCAGTAGTTAACCAAAAGGTGACTGTTGAGTAGAAGTGTAGCCTCGTATCTGAAAAGTGTTGGCCATGCTCCAATACACTCTGTGAGATTTTAGCCACATTTCAGGGAATATCATGAACAATTACAGTCAGCAAATTGATGACATGGCTCAACTAGTGAATTTTGGACTTTCCATCTTCATGCAGGAATGCCGAGCCTGGTGGAATTTATCAAAATCAGGTTTAATATCACCAGCATATGTTGTGAAATTTGTTGTCTTTGCAGCTGCAGTGCAATGCAATACATAACACCGAAAAACTGTGAATTACAGTAAGTATAAATATATAAAATAGTTGAAGTAAATATGTAGTGAAAAAATTAAAATACTGTAAAAAGGTAGTGAGGTAGTGTCCATGGGTTCAATGTCCATTCTGAAATTGTATGGCAGAGGGGAATAAGCTGTTCCTGAATCATTGAGTGTGTGAAGTCAGGCTTCTGTACTTCCTTCCTGATGGTAACAGTGAGAACAAGGCATGTCCTAGGTGATGGAGGACCGAAATGATGGATGCGGCCTTTTTGAGGCATCACTCCTTGAAGGTATCCTAAATACTATGGAGTCTAGTTTCCATGACGGAGCTAAGTTTGCAACTCTCTGCAGCTTATTTCAAACTTGTGCAGTAGCTGCCACACCTCATACTGTTTATCAGAGATATCTGGATCAATAATAAAGCACAAAATGCTGCAGGACCTTAAGCAGGTCAGGCAGCATCTATGGAAAGAAATAATCATATTGGGCTGAGACCCTTCATCATGACAGGATCTGGATTAATATCTCCTTATCTAGTTCAGCATCAGTTTTTGCTCCTGAAGGTCCACACTGCTGTTCTAGGTACTACCAAGCTGGAGAAATCCCAGAAGTGTCGCATATATGAAGATAGTCAAATTGGAGACAAAACTGACCTCATAATGTGACAGGGAGTTGGCATAGAAGGGCTATACTTGGAGGGAAGGGATCAGAAACTTTTAAAGGCACATTTGTTTCTTTATTCATGTATAGAATATAGGTGGCAGAGTGGGGATATATCTCTACCGAAGGAGTTGTAAGGCTCTCCTTCCCTCCACTAGCCTGCTGGTCACCCTTGGGCAAGGTGTAGCACCTGCTTGCCCTCCGATCTGGATCACGTGAAGCCATGTGAGCAGCTGGTGGAGATCACAAGTCCTGGTTATGCGACCAGTGATGTCAGGTAGACAATCCCTGAAAAGTATTGTTAATGGCTGGGGTCACCCATCTTGTAATGACACCACCCAGAAGAAGGCAATGCAATTCATCCCTCCCCCTCCTGTCTTCTCCTATCATTTTGGATCTCCCCCTCCCCCTCCAACTTTCAAATCCCTTACTCACTCTTCCTTCAGTTAGTCCTGACGAAGGGTCTCGGCCTGAAACGTCGACTGCACCTCTTCCTAGAGATGCTGCCTGGCCTGCTGCGTTCACCAGCAACTTTTATGTGTGTTGCTTGAATTTCCAGCATCTGCAGATTTCCTGTTGTTTGCAAACCACTTCTGTAGAAAAATTTGCCAAGAACAATCAATGGTCATGAGACCATGATTGTCGACGTCATACGACAAGGCACATAATGATGGTGATGGTAGGATAGCCTCTGATTGTACCTGGACTAGGGATCTATCACTGAGCCAATTGCATTTGGTGGGTTTGAAATCACCAGGGCAGACCAAGCTCAGAATGGCTAATTATCTTTCCTGAGCTACAGCTGTGAATTGGATAGGTCTGTGCTATAGTTTGGTTGTGACATGGCCACCATTAACAAGAGATGCCTTTTAAAAAAAAACAACCTTGATTTACTTAATCACTCAAATCTAAAATTCCCCTCTGCTGTAAGGGAATTTGAGATCACATCTCAGGACCAATAGTCCAAGCCTCGAGACACTAGTCCACTGATGTAAGCATTCTGATACCGTTTCCATGGAAACAGAGGCTAGAAATACTTCAAATGAGATGGTGGGGGGAATGGATTTGCGGGGTCAGGGCCAGCTCAAAGACCAGACAGGATAATGGAAGTGATTAGAACTGGGCCAGAAATACAGCAACCCGAAGTGTATCATGTTACCTAGATATCAAGACTAGGCAATTAAACAGGAAGGTTAAGGGGACAACAACTAAAATTAGATGCGTAACTGCAGGATTGTCAGGAGCCTTTGGAATAAAGTGGTTGAACTTGAGGCATTGTTTGCAACTGATAATTATCTTGTCGGAGGAATCACAGAGACATGGCTAACCCAGGGTGACGAAAATGAATGCAACTTACAAAGATAAAGAGAGTCTGCAAGGATGGGAGGGGACAGGATATGTGGAGAGTTTAGTTTATTGTAAGGAACACTGGGAGGTTAAGAGCCAATTGTAAGGAACTCGATTCTACATGGTTCAAGCTCGAGTATGTTGTCCAAAAGCACATTTGTTACATAGCCATCAAATGTACAATAACTATTGCAGTGATACAATATACAACCTGGCTTCCTGCAGAACCAAGATGATTAAACTTGATTTCTGGAGGTATTAGTTTTCCAAATATCCAGTGATTCTTTCCCCTGAAAAGCTGACAATCAGAGAATCCCAAACTTATTCCTCTCATTAAAGTCTAAAACCTTCCTCTTGTCAAGTCATCTTGTCACTTGATACTCAGAATGTGTTCTGAAATGAGATTCCTCCAACCAAGCATCCAGATTTTGCTGCAATGACTATTTTGGTTTATTATGAAAGAAAATTATGCATCCTGTCCCTTGTTTTCAACTTATCAAATCCCCCTTCTCATCAGTTTCACAGCTGATCTTTGATAATTTAACCCATGTTTATTTTCAAATGATTCAAGATATACATAACTTTACTGGGAAATTTGACAAAGGTTGTATGAATTCACAAAACACCACAAGAAAGATGTCTTAATTCTTTGGCTCAATGCTATAAGGAAAAGGACTTACTGTCAATATTCCAATTTCACACTTTCCCTGACAAGTCTCACCAATGACAATGGAAATTAGGTATCTCAGCTCCGTGTAAGATCACGTGCCCATTAACTGAAAGGAAAAATCATTGATTGAGGTGGCCAGGATGTCACTTATTCCTTCATAATAAATCTAGGTGGACATTACATCAAAATACTTGGTCAGGAGGAATCGCATTCTGAGCATCAAGAAACATGCTGATGTTAAAGTGCAAGGTTTGGATGAAAGGAATGTTAGAGAACCATGAGAAAGAGCAACAGCCTCCTTTTTATTGACTTCACAGATAATCTTATCTAACCTTTGTGCTTTTCTAGAAGACTGGTGAATGCGATATGAACTCATCAGACTCTTCTAAGCTAAGTGGAACTCACGAAGGTGATTGTATTCTCACGTGTACGATGTCTGCACATAGTCTCAATGTACAGCCTTCTGAGACCAAATTGCTTGGTGAATACTTTAAAAGTTCCTCTATCAGATGACACAGTCATGGACCAGTGTTCCCAGTGTTCCTCTCTTCTCACTACTACCATCAGGAAGAAGGTACAGGAGCCTCAGCTCCCTACTACCAGGTTCGGGAACAGTAATTACCCCTCAAACATCAGGCTCTTGAACCAGAAGGGATAATTTTACTCACCACAACATTGAACTGATTCCACAACCTATTAACTCATTTTCAAGGACTCTACAATTTATGTCTTCAATATAGATAAATATTTATTTATTTATGTTTATTTTTAATTTTTGTATTTGCACAATTTGTTGTGTTTTGCACATTGGCTGTTTTTCATTGATTCTATTGTGTCTTTGTATTTACTGCAAATGCCTACAAGAAAATGAATCTCAGGGGTTGTACACAGTCACATTTATGTACGCTAATAATAAATTTTCTTTGTCCTTTGAACTTTGAGTTGGTGAGGCCAAAGGTTTTCATTTGTTTTGAAGTAGGCGTTGAAAATGTCCTTAAGTGTTTTTTTTTCTTGTCCTCCTGGTAAACTCTTGCTGCAGTGGGGTTTGCAGCAGAGTGGTAGATCTGGGAATCTGATGTGCAGATTGTGGGCAATGTGGCCAACCTGTAGGTTCAAGTTCTAGTCCATGGGCATACATGGAAATTAGCTTTTTATACCATCAATACTGTATGTTACAAATGTTACAGGCTACACAAAACCTAAATTAGCATGAAGTATACATAACTTATGACAAAATGAACAAAAATAAACATGAAGACATTAGCAACACATACAGAATTCTGGAAGATCTCTTTAAGTTTGGCAGCATCAATGGAAATGAATAAACAGACAACATTTCAGACCACGACCCTATATCAGAACTATGGATGAATTGTTCTGTACCTTACAATAATATTAATGCACATTATTTTGTTATTTATGTAATTCATCTGTAGATTTCATCCTTACCTTCATAAATTATCATGTGCTGTGTGTGTAAGGCAGAGTATAAAGTAAATGGCAGGATACTCGGTAGTGTGGAGGAGCAGAGGGATCTCGGGGTACATGTCCACGGATCCCTGAAAGTTGCCTCACAGGTAGATAAGGTAGTTAAGAAAGCTTATGGGGTATTAGCTTTCATAAGTCGAGGGATAGAGTTTAAGAATCGCGATGTAATGATGCAGCTCTATAAAAGTCTGGTTAGGCCACACTTGGAGTACCGTGTCCAGTTCTGGTCACCTCACTATAGGAAGGATGTGGAAGCATTGGAAAGGGTACAGAGGAGATTTACCAGGATGCTGCCTGGTTTAGAGAGTATGCATTATGATCAGAGATTAAGGGAGCTAGGGTTTTACTCTTTGGAGAGAAGGAGGATGAGAGGAGACATGATAGAGGTGTACAAGATAATAAGAGGAATAGATAGAGTGGATAGCCAGTGCCTCTTCCCCAGGGCACCACTGCTCAATACAAGAGGTCATGGCTTTAAGGTAAGGGGTGGGAAGTTCAAGGGGGATATTAGAGGAAGGTTTTTTACTCAGAGAGTGGTTGGTGCGTGGAATGCACTGCCTGACTCAGTGGTGGAGGCAGATACACTAGTGAAGTTTAAGAGACTACTAGACAGGTATATGGAGGAATCTAAGGTGGGGGCTTATATGGGAGGCAGGGTTTGAGGGTCGGCACAACATTGTGGGCTGAAGGGCCTGTACTGTGCTGTACTATTCTATGTTCTATGTTCTATGTTCTATGTGTATGACTGTGCTTTACACCCTGGTTCAAGGAAATATCTCATTTCAATATATATTATATAGTTATATACGTTATATACATGTATATCGTTAAATGACAATAAACCTGATTTGACTTAGCTTCACTTAATCTTGAACTTGAACTTGTGCTTTCAAATATATTAGTGTAAGTTCAGGGGAATATAGTCTGAGGTTGAATTATGGTTTTTCAGGTCAGAGGATCTGACTGGACATGATTAAAATCTCAATTTGTGCCCTAGAAATGAATGCTCACATTGGTTCACTTATTCTGCCAATGGAACTTGAGGATAAAGGATGGAGAAGCATTTATAATTGTACTTAGTCAAAACTGCCCAATCTGTCACCTGTACCAGCCTGCCCACCACCAGATACACAGTATTGTACAAAAGTCCGAAGCACATATATATGGCTAGGGTGCTTAAGACATTTGTACATTACTGTAGTAAGTTTATATATTGCACTGTACTGCTACCACAAAAAAAGACAGATTTCATGTCATACAGTATATGAGTGATGATAAACCTGATTCTGATATGGGTCTCTATTGTGAACTGAGATTGGGAAGGGGGCAGGGAGAGGGGTCATGGTTGTGGAAAGGGGAAGGGAGATGAGATTGAGTAAGAAGCATCATTCTGTAATGATCAATGAAGCAATTGTTTGGAATCAAATGATCCTGCTTGGTGTCTCAGGGCTAAGTGTGTCTGCACCTGAGCAATCCCTTGCCCCTGGCACTCCTCTGCTACTTGTCCCATAACCCTCCCACAGCACTCCACCCTTGCCATTCCCAATATCCTGTTCTAATGCCAGATTTACCCACTTGCTACTGTGCAAAAGTCTTGGGCATACTAGATAAATAAATATGTGTATATATGCTTCAGACTTTTGCACAGTGTTGTAGGTACAGAAAGGTGCTGGAAAAGAGCCAGTAACATCATCAGGGATTCAACCCACCCTGAACATGGGCTGTTTGTCCCACTCCCAACAGGGAGGAGGCTACATAGCTTCCACACCAGGACCACCAGGCCCCAAAACAGTTACTTTCTCCAAGCAGTAAGGCTGATCAACAATTCCACACCCTCACCACCAGTACTTAATCATTTCCTGTCAGAGTCACCTTATCTACAAACGCTCCTGTGCCTAGCATCACTTTATGGACATACAATCAATCTATGTCCTGTAAATAAGCTTTCTTATGTATTTATGCTTATGGTATTTTTTATGATTGTGTTCCTTATTTTATTGTGTTCTTTTTGCGCTGCATCAGATCCGGACTAACAACTTTCTCACTCTCCTTTACATTTGTGAAATGGAAATTACATTGAACAATCTCGACATTGTCTTGACTTGAGCTGACCGCGAGTTGCCATGCAGGAAGGCAGGGGTTACAGCTGCTGAATAGTTCATGAGGTCAGTGATAGATTTTGAGGTCTTGTTCGCTCTTTTCTTCAGGCTGGCACACAAGAGAACGTGGCAACTTTTGGCACTGATATCGACCCTGCAGGAAATGATCCATATTGCACATGGATTATATGCAATGATGTAATGATTCTGACTCTGATTCTGAATATGGTGATTAACTGAAGCAGAAAATCCAACACAACACATGGCAAAATTTCAGTGGGTATCGTTGCGGGGTGGATTCTCCTAGCTAACACAATGTCAGGAAGTTTCCCTGGTGACCACAAAGGATTGCGAGGACTTCTGAGAGGATCCTTGGGGTTTCTCTTCCACTCATCAGAGGTATTTATCAAGAGTGTTGTGTATGCACGGGCCTTTAGCATTGTTAATGATCCCTCCTATCTGTCCCACATCTCTTTGACCCCCCGACCATCAGGTAGGAGGTATTGAGGCATTAGGACAAGAACCATTAGGATGAGAAACAGTTTCTTCTGCAAGACCGTAAGACTACTGGACTTCTTGCCACCACCCAAGTCTCATCGCTTATGAAGTGCTAGAAGCATTTATTTTCATGGAGGATTTGCTATTTTTCTTTCGAAGTTCAAAGTTCAAAGTACATTTTATTATCACAGTATGTATGCATTATACAACCTTGAGATTCGTCTCCTAACAGGCAGCCACAAAACAAAGAAACTCAAAAACAAACCCCCTATGTAAGAAAAAGAGACTGTAGCTCTCAATGTGCAGAGATAAAAAAACCACATCATGTCCAAAAGGAAATAAAGGAATAAAATAATCCATAAAAAAGACGATGAACACCCAATATGCAATAAAAAAAGTCATGCAAACCGTAACCACAAGCAAATAGTTCATAGTTCAGTACACAGCCGAGTAAATGTCGTGGAGCAGTGATCTTAATTGGCCCATACCTCACCTTGAGCCCCGATACCCTGACCTTTCTGACACCTTGACCTTTTCAACCTGTCCCGACTCCTTCCGAACATCGGGTGCTGCCGATTGGAGTCGCACTCTGAACCAGCCCCTACTTCACCTTGGGCCTCAACACCCTGAACTTTTTAATCTGGACCGGTGCTTAACTCTCAGTCCAAACACTAGGTTCTGCTGCTTGTGTATGCCGTAGTTCACCACTTCAATTCAGCCTGTAAATTGTCGTCTGCGCATCATGCTCAGTCACGTCGATACGCTCTGGGGCCTGGACCCTGCGGCTTCGATTTGGCCTGTGCCTGATCTTCCATGCTCTTTCATGGTCTTGGCGATGGGCCCACAGCCTCGCCTTGTCTTGGTTTTGCCTCATTAAATTGCCTCCAAGTCCAAAGAGAAGTCACAGACTATTACTTGTGATGATCGCTTGCCAGAAAATGTGTTGTTAACAAAGTTTTTAGTTGCTATCCTTGTCTCGTTAGCCACCAACCAGAAGTTGCAGTGGTTCATCAGTGCCATCTTAACTGGAAGGGATGACTTTCCATGGTTTTCTTTGTTTCGTGGCTATCGAGAGAAGACAAATCTCAGAGTTGTATACTACATATGAACCTTTGAACATTTTGAACCTTTGAAATGTATCTTATTACTTGATAATTTTTTTGTGATATTACTTTGTTATGTTTGTGTATTGTGCACCTTGGTACAGAGGAATACTATTTTGTTTGGTGGTATACGTGTGTACAGTTGAATGACAATAAATTGAACTTGAACTTGAGATTTAAAATACAACCGGATGAATAGAAAAGTGTTTTCACTTTCCAATAAGATTTTAAGAGAAAACTTGAAAGAAACTAAAAGCAACAAACCAACTTTAGTATAAAATTTAGTTTTTGCCAGCCGTCAGTCATTTGAGAAATACGTCAAAATATGGCAAGGACATTGGTCAACAATAGCTGTACTGTTCCCTGAGTCATTGTACATGTAGCAACCTCATGCAAGAGCAAAATTAATAAAACATTTCAATGAAAAACATCTTATTGCAGCCAGTGTGATGTTCTTTTTTCCTGCAACTACCCACAATAAGAGACTATTGACGTACTACTGAATAAAGGTACTATTGAATTTGGTGTCATCAGTCCCACAAGAAGCCATCAGTCTTGAATTCAAACTATGCAAATTAATTTCATACAGGAAACTTGCAGCCAGAGAACATTTCAATTGTTAGAGGTTTATCGGTATTCTTTTTTCCTATTACTTAATGGGTTCTATTGGTTTCTTTTTTTTTGTGGCTGCCTGTAAGGAGACAAATCTCGAAGTTGTATAGTGTATACTGTATATACTTCAATAATAAATGTACTTTGAACTTTGAAAAGATAAGGCCAAATCTTTGAGGACAAATTTGTTGACCACGGGACATTGAGAGCAGACTATTCCTACAGCATGCACCTGGGTACAGTCTTGTGAGGGAGAGCCAGTCCCTCACTGACTACCAAGGCCCTATGTATTTCATGTCATCTTCGAAGCTTCTTTCCTGTGGCTATCCAGCTTCTCAACAAAACTCACCCAGGTGTAATACCCTCATTGTCTCTGCACAACATCCATTAAATGGTCTTTCCTGCTCTCGTTGTTCTGTTAATAATCATTGAATCTGTTCATATGATCATATTTATTTAAGTTTGATTATTGGCATTTGCGCATGTGAATGTTTTGCTAATTGTTGATTGTTCATGGCTGTTTGCACTATTGTCTTGTAAATTGTTGGTTGCTGTTGTGTTGTCAGGTATGGTATTGTCCTGCATTTTATATTTAGCAACAAACCACGATCAATTCTGGTATGTTTCACATACTGGCGATAAAGTGACTTTGATTCTAATAGAAACACTCAAAACCTGTTGAGATACTGGTTCCAACTTACATCAGAATGGCAGTGTGTCTACTGAGTTTACTGGTACCAGGACTCCTTTCCTGGGTATATCCCCAAGAAACTCAGAAACAATGAGATGAACAAATTAGTTCCATGACCCCCCCCCCACCTCAGGCTCTGTGGCTGAAGAATGAGTAATTCTGTCAAGCAAATAAATTGGTAGTTGGTTTATTATTGCTACCAATCAGAATCAGGTTTAATATCATTGATATATGTCATGCAATTTAATGTTTAATAGTAGCACAATACATAAAAGCTATAAACCACAGTAACTAATATATATATTTAAAAATAAATGAATTAAGTAGTGGTGGTGGGGTGGAGATATGTCTCTACTACAGGAGGTGTAAGCCATTCCCTCCCTCCGTTAGCTTGTAGGTCACCCTTGGGTGAGGTGTAGCACCTTCTTAGCTACACCCCCTCCCCCGATCAGAGTCATGTGAAGCCATGGGAGCAGATGGTGGATGGCTGTATGAGCAACTGGTGCATACCACAATTCCTGGTTATGTGGCCACTGATGCCAGGCAGACAATCCTTGAATTGCAATGATAATGGCTGGGGTACCCATTATAGAAACATAGAAACATAGAAAATAGGTGCAGGAGTAGGCCATTCAGCCCTTTGAGCCTGCACCGCCATTTATTATGATCATGGCTGATCATCCAACTCAGAACCCTGCACCAGCCTTCCCTCCATACCCCCGATCCCCGTAGCCACAAGGGCCATATCTAACTCCCTCTTAAATATAGCCAATGAACTGGCCTCAACTGTTTCCTGTGGCAGAGAATTCCACAGATTCACCACTCTCTGTGTGAAGAAGTTTTTCCTAATCTCGGTCCTAAAAGGCTTCCCCTTTATCCTGAAACTGTGACCCCTTGTTCTGGACTTCCCCAACATCGGGAACAATCTTCCTGCATCTAGCCTGTCCAATCCTTTTAGGATTTTATACGTTTCAATCAGATCCCCCCTCAATTTTCTAAATTCCAACGAGTACAAGCCTAGTTCATCCAGTCTTTCTTCATATGAAAGTCCTGCCATCCCAGGAATCAATCTGGTAAACCTTCTTTGTACTCCCTCTATGGCAAGGATGTCTTTTCTCAGATTAGGGGACCAAAACTGCACACAATACTCCAGGTGTGGTCTCACCAAGGCCTTGTACAACTGTAGTAGTACCTCCCTGCTCCTGTACTCGAATCCTCTCGCTATAAATGCCAGCATACCATTCGCCTTTTTCACCGCCTGCTGTACCTGCATGCCCACTTTCAATGACTGGTGTATAATGACACCCAGGTCTCGTTGCACCTCCCCTTTTCCTAATCGGCCACCATTCAGATAATAATCTGTTTTCCTATTTTTGCCACCAAAGTGGATAACTTCACATTTATCCACATTAAATTGCATCTGCCATGAATTTGCCCACTCACCCAACCTATCCAAGTCACTCTGCATCCTCTTAGCATCCTCCTCACAGCTAACACTGCCACCCAGCTTCGTGTCATCCGCAAACTTGGAGTTGCTGCATTTAATTCCCTCATCCAAGTCATTAATATATATTGTAAACAACTGGGGTCCCAGCACTGAGCCTTGCGGTACCCCACTAGTCACCGCCTGCCATTCTGAAAAGGTCCCGTTTATTCCCACTCTTTGCTTCCTGTCTGCTAACCAATTCTCTATCCACATCAATACCTTACCCCCAATACCGTGTGCTTTAAGTTTGCACACTAATCTCCTGTGTGGGACCTTGTCAAAAGCCTTTTGAAAATCCAAATATACCACATCCACTGGTTCTCCCCTATCCACCCTACTAGTTACATCTTCAAAAAATTCTATGAGATTCGTCAGACATGATTTTCCTTTCACAAATCCATGCTGACTTTGTCCGATGACTTCACCGCTTTCCAAATGTGCTGTTATCACATCTTTGATAACTGACTCCAGCAGGTTCCCCACCACCGACGTTAGGCTAACCGGTTTATAATTCCCCGGTTTCTCTCTCACTCCTTTTTTAAAAAGTGGGGTTACATTGGCCACCCTCCCATCCTCAGGAACTAGTCCAGAATCTAACGAGTTTTGAAAAATTATCACTAATGCATCCACTATTTCTTGGGCTACTTCCTTAAGCACTCTGGGATGCAGACCACCTGGCCGTGGGGATTTATCTGCCTTCAATCCCTTCAATTTACCCAACACCACTTCCCTACTAACATGTATTTCGCTCAGTTCCTCCATCTCACTGGACCCTCTGTCCCCTACTATTTCTGGAAGATTATTTATGTCCTCCTTAGTGAAGACAGAACCAAAGTAATTATTCAATTGGTCTGCCATGTCCTTGCTCCCCATAATTAATTCACCTGTTTCTGTCTGTAGGGGACCTACATTTGTCTTTACCAGTCTTTTCCTTTTTACTATCTATAAAAGCTTTTACAGTCAGTTTTTATGTTCCCTGCCAGTTTTCTCTCATAATCTTTTTTCCCCTTCCTAATTAAGCCCTTTGTCCTCCTCTGCTGAACTCTGAATTTCTCCCAGTCCTCAGGTGAGCCACTTTTTCTGGCTAATTTGTATGCTTCTTCTTTGGAATTGATACTATCCCTAATTTCTCTTGTCAGCCACGGGTGCACTACCTTCCTTGATTTATTCTTTTGCCAAACTGGGATGAACAATTGTTGTAGTTCATCCATGCAACCTTTAAGTGTCATTATGTCAAGACACTGCCCAGAAGAAGGCAATGGAAAACCACCTGTGTAGAAAAATTAACCAAGGACAATCATGGTCAAGACCATGGTCGACCATGTCATACAACACAGCGCATAACGAATGCATGAAGTGCAAAAAGAAAGTTTTAAAAAAGTGAGGGAGTGTTCATGGGTTCATTGTTCCTTCAGAAATCTGATGCAGGTGGGGAAGAAGCTGTTCATAAAATGCTGAGTTGCTTCTTCAGGCTCCTGCATCTCCTCCTTGATGGTAGCAATAAGAAGAGGGCATGCCCTGAACGATGGTTATCTTTAATGATAGATGCTCCTGTTTTAGAGGTACTGCCTTTTGTCGACGTACTCAATGCTGGGGAGGCTGGTCCCAGGACAGAGTTGGCTGATTGAGACCATTGCTTGATAATACAAAAATAAAAGCTGCAAGGTGTATTAAATGTAAAGAAAGTTCCAAAGCTGAAAGCACTGTGGGATATAATATTATGGTCAGACATCAATAGCTTTGGACATCAGCTGTTAGGGACTACAGGGGCAGAGGTGAGTTATGTTATTTATTTAGAGGCACAGCATAGAACAGGCCCTTCCCCATAGCCCTGCAACCCACCTGTTTAACCCTAGCCTAATCATAGGACATTTATAAAGACCAATTAGCTTACTAACCTGTAGGTCTTTGGTCTGTGGGAGGAAACTCACACAGTCATGGGAGAGCATACAAACTCCTTACAGGTAGTGCTGAACTTGAAATCTGAACTCTGATGCCCCTATCTATAAAAGCACTGCACTAACCACTACACTACCATGGTGATTGGTATCATTAACCAAGAGGAAAATTGTATACCATTCCATGGCCAATAATCTTCATTTTCAAGGGCAATGAAGAGTTCACCATGTTGATGTTCCTGCAGGTTCATGGTCACAATGAGATACACCGGCTTTGTTCATTTATTCTGCACTTTAATTAAATCTTCTTCTTAAGCCCATCATCTCTCCTGGAGCATAGGCCATCGATAGTAGCTCATCAGAGTCCTCTATCCTGAACCAGTTTTTCAAGCCGTCCCCAGTTGCATCCAAAGATCCTTCCTGTCCCAGGAATGGTGTCCTTGGAGCTTCTGTTGGTGTTCCTGTAACTCTGGGTTTTTGCAGGTTGGGCCAGACTTGGGACTGTCCCAGGCAGAGTCATTTTAATTAATCCCTGGAATTAAGTTTCCTGAGCTATTGTAGAACCATGGCGATGATGTTGGTGCATGAATTAATTGCACCTGGAGGCAACCATCCTACATCAACAGTTCAGAAGGGAACCTAGACAGGGTTAACATGTTCCTGACTTACACAGAGGTTAAGGAGGTACCACAATAGCATAATGGTTAGTGCAATCTGATTACAACTGGAGCTCAGAGTTTAATTTTGGTGCCTTCTGGAAGAGGTTTGTATGTTCTCCCTCCCCATGACCGTGTTGCTTTCGCTCGATACTCCGGTTTCCTCCCAAAGACCAAAGAAGTACTGGTTAGCAAGTTAATTGTTAATTGTCATGTGATTATGCCAGCTTTAAATAGGTGGGTTGCTGAGTGTTGTGTCCCTTGGATCAGAAATGCCCGTTCTGCACTGTATCTCTAAGTAAGTAAATAAACAAACAAACAGACAACAAGTGAATAAATAACACCACTGCAGGTCAGATGCCTGTGAATCTGACTTCACATTCTGCCACTGTTCTCAGCACTGAGTCCAAGAGGGAGCTGGGTTAAGTTCAAAGTTCAAAGCAAATTTATTATCAAAGTACATATATGCCACCATAAACTACCTTGAGACTTATTGTCTTATGGGCATAACCAATAAATCTATGGAATAATAATCATAACAGAATCAATGAAATCAATCACATCAACTTGGGCTTTCAATCAGAGTGCAAAAGACAACAAACTGTGCAAATACAAAAAGAAAGAAATGGTAATAATAAATAAATAAGCAATAAATATTGAGTACATGAGATGAAGAGTCCTTGAAAGTGATTCCATAGGTTGTGGGAACAGTTCAAAGATGGCGCAAGTGAAGTTGAGTGAAGTAATATCCTTTGGTTCAAGAGCCTGATAGCTGAGGAGTAATAACTGATGGTGTGAGGTCTGAGGTGCCTCTACCTTTTTCCTGATGGCAGCAGTGAGAAGAGAGTGTGTCCTGGGTGGAGGGGGTCCCTGCTGATGGATGCTGCTTTCCTACGACAGTGTTTCATATAATTGTGCTCAATACAGGGGAGGGCTTTACCTGCGATGGAATGGGCTGTATCCACTACTTTTTGTAGGAATTCCTGCTCAAGGGCATTGGTGATTCCATACCAGGCTGTGATGCAGGCAGTCAATATACTCTTCACTACACATCTATAGAAGTTTGTCAAAGTTTTAGATGCCATGCCGAATTTTCACCAACTCCTAAGGAAGTAAAGGCATTGTCCTGCTTTCTTTGTAATTGCACATACGTCCTGGGCCCAGGAAAGTTTCTCCGAAATAATAACACTGAGTTATTTAAAGTTGCTGACCCTTTCCACCGCTGATCCTCCAGTAAGGACTGGCTAATGGGCCTCTGGTTACTTCTCCTGAAGGCAATAATCAGCTCCTTGGTCTTGCTGGCATTGAGTAAGAGGTTGTTGTTGTGGCACCACTCAGCCAGGTTTTGAACCTCCCTCCTATGTGCTGACTCATCACCACCTTTCAATCGGCCTACGGCAGTCGTGTTGTCAGCAAACGCAAATACAGCATTGAAGTCGTGCTTAGCCATACAGTCATAAGTGTAAAGTGAGTATGTAGAGGGACAGCAAACAACTTGTATATGACATCTCAGCTTAGCTCCACATGTAGGGGTACTGTATTCACTTCAATGGGATTGTTCACCTTACAGGAATCATAGGGTGGACAGCACAAAAGCAGGCCCATTGGCCCATCTAGTCTATGCAGGTCATCAAATACCTCGCCCCCTTTTACTTGTGGCACATCTTCTCAACTTACCCATAGATTTTTCCACTCACGTACACAAAAGGAATGATTTAGGAGTTTACAGTAAACTTAATCAATGCTCACACAGCATCTGAAGGAAACCCTTGCAATCGCAGGGAGAGCACAGAAACCCCACCCAGACACCACCAATGGTCAAGAATGAAAGATTGAAACCGGCTTCCCGGAACTATGAAGCAGTAGTCCTTCCTCCTCTAACCTGGATGAAAAATGATGAATTTATTCTTTTCTTTTGATGAATAATGTTTAACATTATCAGCAACACACACAAAATTCTGGAGGAACTCAACAGGTCAGGCAGCATTTATGGAAATTAATAAACAGTCAACGTTTCAGGCCAAGATCCTTCTTCAAGACAGAATCAGGCTTATATTACCACTGTCATGAAATTTGTTGTTTTGTGGGGGCTGTACAGTGCAATATATAAAAAATTATTGGGTTTTAATAAAAATTACTATAAATTACAATAAGAAATATTTAAAAAATTAACTATATAGTGCAAAAAGAGAGCAAAACAGCGAGGTAGTGTTCATGGGTTCATGGTGGAGAAGAAAAATCTGTTCCAAACCATTGCGTGTGCGTTTTCAGGCAAAATGTGCTTTTCCCAGCAAAAAGTGCTTTTATTATTTACCATATTTGAAAAAAAAATTTAAACCTATTTCAACTGCAACCAGGCTGAGCTTTCAGTTTTGTTCTGCAGGGCATCTGAAGGATGGTGACGGTACAGTGTTTACATAGCCAAGTGGGTCAGAGGGGCGAATGTGGTGCTTAAGCAAATGATCTGGCCCTTGGACCCTAATCAATGGTTCTGACCTTTGGATGCTTATCCAGTAATTTTCACCTCAGGGAATTTATAAATTCAAATTCAGAGCCTTCATTCCAGATCAGGAATGAGCAATCCCTCAGTATGAAATCAAAGGAGAAAGCAAATTTAATCTTTATATCAATAGCTCATTTTTCAATACTAGTCAACTAAACACTTCTTCTTCAAAGTAACGTCATTATTGGGTTGTCACTTTGCTATTAACGTTTTTGGCTTGTAAACTAGTATTTATGGACTATGCAGCTTCCTTAATAATAAACAAAGATGCACAGTATCACTTGTCAGTTCAAATAGACCACTTCAAAGACCTCCTTCCCTTAAAGGGGCAAGTCATATCAGCACAAGTCTCCCTACTTAGAAATGACAATGTATCACTTTAATCTCTCCCGATACATCTTGAGTTCAGTCTCCCGAAACCACCCTAAAGATTTGAAACAAATATCGCAGTTTATCTAAGCAACTGAAAATAATTTCCAGAGACTATTATTTTCTAATTGGCTCACCTTTTCAGAGTGAAGCCATTGCGTAATGCTCTTTAGTTTAACAGGTCATATTGTATAGCTCGATAATTACTTCATCAGCTGCTGAGGCAATCTGTGTTAGTCCATCACTCATTCCACAGGGACAGATAAGATGGAATTTCCATCTCCCAGTACAAGTGTTCAGGCCAGGATCTTTTGGACTTGAATCCAGAGACACAACTGCCCACAGGTATCTTGTGGTAATATAATAAACTCTCAAGAGGACAGCCAGAAGAATGGAATGGCACTGTATTGTGGTGGAAGTGGTGCAGAATTATGGTTTAGAAGTACAGGAACGGCAGGATAACCACTTTGCATCCAAGATTTCTGATTCCCACCAGGCTATCCGAGTGGGTGCTGAGCAAACAACCAACTTTGACTCACAGAAAGGCGAGAAAATTGGATCATGATGATACGGTGGAGCAGACTCAATGGGTCAAATGGCCTAATTCTGCTCCTGTATCTTATGGTCTTATGGTTTCAAAGTATCACAGCACTATAGGGACAATTTTGCTCCACCATGGATGTCACAAGCCTGGCTGTGAAAGGAGGAGTGTTGGACATAGGGCTAGCAACCTCATCCCATAAAAACCTAGAGCTGCAGAAACAACAACAGAAGCTCCGGAGATCACATCCATCGCTGAGAGTGGAGGGATCTTCAAGGATGGGGACAATTAGAAAGACTGGCCCAGGGCAGAGGACTCTGGCAAGCTGCTGTTGGAGGCCTGTGTCGCAGTATAAGCGAAGAAGAAGAAGAAGACGGACAGTTTACCGTGGCCAGTTAACATGATAATCTGTATGTTTTAGGAATGTATGAAGTAACTGGAGCACAAGGAGTAACCCCACACAGTCACAGGAAGAACATACAAGATCCACACAGAGAACACCAGAAGTCAGAATTGGACCCATATCGTTGGAACCGTGAGGCAACATTTCGACTGACTGTGACACTGTTCATCGAGCCAGTGATTTGTTTCTCTGGCCCTGGTGACTCACATCACAAATCTCCCCAGAAACAGAAAACTCACCCACCGTTCAACACACACGAAATACTGGAGAAACTCAGAAGGTCAGACAGCATCTATGGCATGGGTTCCCAACATGGGGTCTAAGGACCCCTTGCTTAATGTTATTGGTCTATGGCATAAAAATGGTTGGGAACCCCTGATCTATGGATATGAATAAACTTTTGATGTTTTGGGCTGAGACACTTCATCAGGACTCTTTATTCAAAGGTCTCCACTTGAAAAGTCAACTGTTTATTCATTTCCATAGATGCTGCATGACCTACTGAGTTTCCCCAGCACTTAAGACTATAAAGTCATAAGACGTACAGTACTGTGCCGAACTCTTATGCACATTATATATTTATATAGATATAGATAGATAGATATATAACTAGGGTGACTAGGACTTTTGCACCATACAATAGTAATTTTATGTATTCCACTGTACTGTTGCAGCAAAAAAAAACAAATAACACATGTGAGTGATGATAAACTTGATTCTGATATGGGTCTCTATTGTGGACTGAGAGTGGGAAGGGGGCATGAAGAGGGAGATCATGGTTGGGAAAAGGGGAAAGGAGAGGGAACAGAGCGGGAGGCACCAGAGAAACATTCTATAAAGATCAATGAACCAAATGTTTGCAAATAAGTGACCTTACCTGGAGTCTCAGGGCTCGGTGTGTCTACATCTGTGCTTCCCCCTGCTCCTGGCACTCTTTCTCTGCCAGCTGTCCCACACCCCTTTGCAGCACTCCACTCTCACCATTCCGAACATCCTTTGCTCATACCAGAATTGCAAACCCATTCGCTACTCCATGTTGACAAATATGATACTGTGCACAAATACAGGTACCCTCACCATATAGATGTGCTTAAAACTTTTGCACTGTACTGTAGGAGCAGAATTAGGTCACTCAGTCCCCAGAGTCTACTCCATCATTCCATCAAGTCTGATAGGCAGGATGTCAGAGGTAGGTCTTTTTGTACAGAGAGTGGTGGGTGCATGAAATGCCGTCAGGGACGATGGTAGATACACAAAGGGCATTTAAGACACTCTTAGATAGGTACGTGGATGAAAGAAAAATGGAGATCTACATAGGAGGGAAGGAAGAGGTAGATTAATCTTGGAGTAGGTTAAAATGTTGGTGAAACATCATGGACTGAAGGGCCTGTACTGGACTGCAATTTTCCATACTCTGTGCTGTATGTAACCAAATCATGAACATGGAGTCAAATTGGACCCCTTTTTGTAAGGTTGTCAAAAATCACACTGCACCTGATTCCAGCTAAACAACTGTATTGAAAATGTTGAATTTTCTCTAATAAGATTTTGGCCAATATGTTCACTAATATTCCCTTTATACCTTATTTTACCCTAATTTGGCCGAATACTGCATCCAAATAAAGTACGAAGGAACCTTAGACCAAGGCATAAAGCAATATGCTATCAAGGAAAATAAAACATCAAAAGGCCTAGCCTTTTATTATTCTTGAAATGAAAAGGATGATTGTAGTGGGGTGAACATTAGGATTCAATTAATTCTCCATGTCCTCATTATTTGTCCAATCAAAAGATGCTTTATAGTGGAAGCTGAAGTGGACGTTAGCATATGAAATACCATCACCCCTAAAGGAAATTAAAGAAGGAGTTAACTGGGAATTGTACTATTATAGACATCCACATTCAAATGCCTGGGAAGTTTTTGAACTGAACAGATCCTTCTTAATTAACTTATTTATTGAGATACAGTGCAGAAGAAGCCCTTTCAGCCCTCTGAGCCACGTGAACCAGCAATCCCCCGACTATTCATAAGAGAATTTACAATGACCAGCTTACTAACTGGTACATCTTTGGACAGTGGGGTAAAACCGGAGCACCTGGAGGAAACCCACGTGGCAGAAGGAGACGTATGAACTCCTTACTGGCAGCGACAGCAATTGAACCCGGGTCACTGGTACTGTAAAGTGTGGTGGTAACCACTACGCTAACCTCAAAGTTACTCCAGAAACTCATCTTTGTAACTCACAAATGCAATACTTATTCAGCATCTTTTGTTTTTTTTGGGGGGGAGAAGACTTTGTGTTCTCCAATCAGATTCCTTCTTCTTCAGCCATTTACGTCTTCTACATATCCCCTCTAACCTCCTTATTCCTCCATCCCCACCCCCATCTCTCCATGACTATGATATAAACCCATTTCAATGTTTGAGAACAACTATAGGTCTTGATAATGAGAATTTTTGACATGTAAACAAGGAATGTAGAATCTGCAGTCAGTATCTGGAAGGAAGAAAAATGCAGATGGAAGCATCATTGGCAAGAAAAATAAATTAATCTACAAGATTAACAAGATACTAATTAGAAGTCATTGTTAGGGAGTATTCTGGAGTTAATTATGTGAATATTGCAGATATTAATTTAAACAGGAACCATCTTCAGTTCTTAATGCAAATTGTAAATTGCAAGCAGCAGGTTAAAGTTAAAAGTACAGACTGGCTCATGGACTAAGAGATATGGCTTGCAAAATAGTGACCACAAGATGTTTGCATATGCATGAGCCAAAAGTCAAGATAAAAGGGTTCTGTTAATTGGTCTGCATCAATATTGGCAACAATACTGGTTTAGGAAATTTGTACTATTTTAAACAGTTCCAGGAATTTTGCAGACCAAATTGATGCTATCACTTAGCACATCAAATAGCTGATTTTTTGTGTATTCAAAGAGACATCTCAAACTAATACTAATTTTGGGCACCTGGCTCTTTGTCTTCAGAAGTTTTTAGGTTATTGATATCAATTTATTTGTCCCAGTTGACATGTAATTCAAAAGAAGCATTGTCAACACATTACAATTAAACAATTGTATATTGAAAAGTGTGTTGAATCACCTACTGTTACCTTTGATCTTAAGCATATAAAAACATGATGTACTGTTGAGTTTGTGGGACTTTATCAAGAGAAACTCCAGAAGAATGCCTGCTTATCGTGATGACCAAAGACTTTTTTTTTGTAATTTATTTTTTACTGAGTTTCATCATCAAACAAATATTTCCATAAGATGTATTTCAGATACTGTACATATATATCATATCATCATATTTGTCACAAATCTCCACATAATATTTATCTGAGGTATACACTTATAGAAAGAAGAGGAAAGAAAGAACAATTGAAAGAAGAAAACTATGTACAGAGTAGGGAGTGATTTTTTTACAACATATTCATTGATTGTGAGAATAAAATCAGGCCTATGAGGTGTTATGTAGTTATGACCAAAGACTTCTATGTTTCTATTCTTTAGCTTAGTGTCTTTCCGGTGACTTTGATCACAGTCACAACAGTCATGACCATTTTTATATTGAGATGGTGAGTTCCTAAACAAATACCATTTTTAAGATCCTTTTATAAAATAACTTTTTTGGTTTCCTACCTTAAAGATTGTAATGATAACAGAGTACAAGATTTTTATTTGATTGAAATATGTAAAGCCAAAGTACCTGTCTACTATGAATTTGTTGAAGTTCCTTCAATGTGCTATAAAGTTTCAATTCACAAAATAAGAAATAAGAAAGAGTATTCAATTCACAAAATAAGAAAGAGTATCTTTTATCTTAACAGTGAGCCCAATTAGAAGAAAGGAAATACTGAATAAGAATAATTTGGGATCTTTTTGCAAATTTTTTTGCTATTCTTAGAAGGTGGTGTTGCCATGGCAAAGTTTCTTTATGTTCATATATAGGAGTGCACGTTGTTATGCAGCAGAGATCCTAATGACATTTGTGCTTCACTAATCGCTCTGAGCATGACAAATTTGTTAGAATTCTCCCAGTCTTAATCAAAACCGAAGATTTAAAAAATCTGAAAATTAATTCTTCAACTGTATAAATTTTGAGACAACTTTTAAAACTAGCTTATCTTTCAGGAATGACTTACTGTCACTTAAACAAAAAAAGTTCAGTTAATACAAACATTTACAATGTTGACACCGCCTTATCATGTACTGTATTTGAGATGCGAGAATAGATTTTCCTAGATCCATTTTTTCGCTTTAACTTGGTGGCCACCTGTTCACATTAGCCCATTCCACTCAGAGAGAAACTGACAATTTAATCCGCCATACCCAAGAGCCATTTACACAACAGAACTGGCCGCCAGCTACAACCAGGCCTCAGGCGATCTATTGTTGAATCCATGTCACCAGAAAATCCGTACAGCCTGAAGGTGTACAGTCTGCTTTTTAAGTGTTATTCAGAATCAGACATTTAAAAGCTGTTCAAGTAAATTTAGTTTATTTTAAAAAATAAATGCAAAAAAAACTAACTACTTAGGTTTGAAATAGTCAAATAAACGGTGACAAGCTTCTTTATGTGAAACCATAAGACCTTAAACAACAGGAGCAGATCTAGGCCATTCGGCTTATCGATTCTGCTCCATCATTCGAATGTGGCTGATTTATTTTCCCTCCCATTCTCCTGCCTTCTCCCTGTAATCTCTGACACCATTTCTAATAAAAAACTGTCAACCTCCACTTTAAGTATACCAAATGACTTGGCCTCCACAGCCGTCTGTGGCAACGAATTGCCTTGCATTCTGAGACTAATCCCTCTGGCCCTGGACTCTCCCACCATTGGCAACATCTTCTACATGTCCACTGTGTCGGGGTCTTTCAATATTTGATCTGCCACCCTTGCTGTAAAGCAGGGGTTCCCAACCTGGGGTTCACAGACCCTCAGTTAATGGTAGGGGTCCATGGCATAAAAATGTTTGGGAAACTCTGCTGTAAAGCTAAGAGGCTGATACACTTCACAAGATCCACTCTTCAGTATATTTGACTCATCAGTGAGTCTGGCAGTAGAGCGGAAGGCCTCACCTTCAGTTCAATTTCAAACAAGTTGAACAGGGAACCGTGGACAAGTGGCACCCCTGTGGAGAAGTGTTGGCTTGAACCAAGTAATATCAAACCCAACTTTATTGGTCAGTATTACCAAGCCAAGGTCCAATAAAAACAGTTTAAACACTGAGTGACATGCTTACTAAAGAATTCATAAATATGAAAACAAAATAGCGGCTCTTTTATTCATGTTCCCCGTGTGGATAGTTGAATCAGAATAGGGTTTATTATCACTGACATGTGTCTTGAAACTTGTTAACAACAGCAATTCAGTGCAACACATAATACAGAAAATGAAGAAAAAAAATAAAAATAAGTAGATCAATTACAGTATACATATATTGAATAGATTAAAATCATGCAAAAACAGAAATAATACATGTTTAAAAAGTGAGGTAGTGCCCAAGAGTTCAATGTCAATTTAGGAATTGGATGGCAGAGGGGAAGAAACTGTTCCTGAATCGCTGAGTGTGTGCCTTCAGGCTTCTGTACCTCCTACCTGATGGTAACAGTGAGAAAAGGGCATGCCCTGGGTGCTGGGGGTCCTTAACGATGGACACTGCCTTTCTGAGACACCACTCCTTGAAGATGTTCTGGGTACCTTGTAGGTTAGTACCCAAGATGGAGCCGACTAAATTTACAACCCTCTGCAGCTTCTTTCGGTCCTGTGCAGTAGCCAAACCCCCCCACACTAGTCTGTGACGCAGCCTGTCAGAATGCTCTCCACAGTACATCTATAGAAGAGTTGATGGAGATGCGTGGAGAATAAAAGAGGTTTAGTGTAGAACTGGTGTAAATGGGTGGTTGATGGTGACCTGCAGGACCTGTTTCCACGCTGTACCTCTCCGGGACTCTATACAGCCCCAATGTCACCCAATGTGGCACTTCTGTAGCTGGGGAGGGAACACTGTCCAAAAGCAGCCTGACGACAGTCAAGCTCCTCAGGCTGATGGACACTCAGGAAAAAGGATTTCTCAAGTTTGAAACTCAGCATCCCTTCCTGACAAAATTGTTTTTGGCAAAAACAAATTGCTGCTTGTTTTACTTCAAATGTTATTCTGCCCCCAGCTGGCAAATTAACAAGTGTGTTTGAATGTGATTTACTCCAGTAGGTAAGCATAATTAGGATATGTTTTTGTTGTCTTTTTCAATTTTTTTTAAATCTTTCAGGCATTTTGGGTGGGTAATAAACTGCAAGTGAGCAAATGTACTGACCAGCCTTGCTCACCATTTTAGGCAACATTGGTGGAAACAGAAACTGAGTCAACATTTCAGCTCAATGACCTTGCTTGAATGGCATCAACATGATTTACACTTGTGACCATTTTATTGGGTACACCTATACACCTGCTCATTAATGCAGATATCTAATCAGCCAATCAGGTGGCAGCAGCCCCACACATGTAGTATGCAGTCATGGCCAAGAGGTTCAGTTGTTATGCAGACCAAACATCAGAATGGGGGAGAAATGTGATCTGAGTGACTTTGACCATAGAATGATTGTTGGTGCCAGATGGGGAAGTTTGAGTATCTCAGAAACTACTAATCTCCTGGGATTTTCCACACAAAACAGTCTGTAGATTTTACAGAAAATGGTGCAAAAAACAAACAAAAAAACACACATTGAGCTCCAGATTTGCGGATGAAAATGCCTGTTAATGAGAGCAGTCAGAGGAGAATGGCCAGGTAGGATTATCCTGACAAGAAGGCGACAGTAACTCAAATAACTATGCATTACAACAGTGGAGTGCAGGAGAACACCTCTCAACTACAGCAGCAGAAGACTTCCAATATACACCCAGAGTCTATTAGGCGCAAGAGGTAGCTAATAAAGTGACCACTGAGTGTAATTTCTGCCCAGCAGACTTGTTTCTCCCCTTCTGTTTTCTTATCCTTTTTACCTGGACTTTATTAAAATAATTTCCTTTCTTTAAAACATCTGACTGAGCATTTGAGAATGGATGAAATTAATCACTTATCTTTCTTTATTCTATTATGTTTTATTTCTTTTTCGCACACATGAAAGCTCTGCTACATGACCTGTTCAGTGTGTTTCCAGCTTTATCTGCCTTTATCTCAGATTTTCAGTGATTGTCATACCTTGCTTTTCTAACACTGTACGTTGGGGATGGGCAGCAGACTATGCTGGCTGCACTGTTCAGAGCTGATCTTTAAAAAAAGAAAAAAATATATCGTTCCTTCCAGGACCTCAGTCCAAAAATCTTTGCAGCCAAGGAACAATCTCTCTCGTGCAGTTATTGTAGCAATGCTGAAAATACAACAGTCACTTGGCATGCACCATGGCCCTACAAGCAATAACGCATTAATGACTTGATAAGGGAAAGAAACTTGTCTTCAAGCCCTGAGAGTGCACAAGAGAGTTGGATTTCTGTTGTATTCACTAGTGCATATTCACTTCCAATATCATGCAATGGTACTTTCAGATATGTTTCTTACCACGGTAATGACACTGGAAGAGGGATAAGAATTGGCCAGGATAGTAGGGAGATTTTCCCCACTGCTTTCATCTCCACCCAAGTGTATACTTTTTTATAGCTTTGGCAGAAAAAGCCAGTTCGGATTCAGATTCTGATTATTTATCACACATATATTGAAACATACAGCGGATTGTGTCATTTGTGTTAACAACCAAATCACCAAGGATGTGCTGAGGCAGCCTGCAAGTGTTGCCACACATTTCACACCCACCATGCTCAGAATCAGAGTTAGGTTTAACATCACCAATTTAGGTCATGAAATTTGTTGTCCTTGAGGCAGCAGTACAATGCAATGCATAATAATGCAGTAAAAAAAAACCATGAATTACAATAAGCAACACTCACAAAATTCGGGTGGAACTCAACAGGCCAGACAGCATCTATGGAAAAGAGTAAACTGTTGACTGTTCAGTCTGAGACCCTTCATCAGGACAGGAAGGAAAAATGAGGAATCAGAGTTAGAAAGCATAGTAAGTAAGTATGTGCATTAAATAGTTAAATTATAAAAATAGTGCACTGAAACAGAAACAAAAATAAGTGGCAAGGTAGTGCTCATGAATTCAATGTCCTGTCAGAAATTTGATGGCAAAGGGGAAGAAGCTGTTCCAGTGTGTGTGCCTTCAGGCTCCTGTACCTCCATCCTGATGGTGGCAATGAGAAGAGGGCATGACCTGGATGGTGAAGGTCCTTAATGAACAGATGCTGCCTTCTTGAAGCTGTCCTGGACACTGTGGAGGTTAGTGCCCAAGATGGAGCTGAGTCACCAACATAGCATGCACACAATGCTCAGCAGAACAACACAGAATACAACAAGCCTGAACGTAATAAACAACAGGGAAACAAGCCCCACTCCCCCCTCCCTTCCATTCTTCCACCCACCAATGCACAAGGAGTACACACTCCTCTAACCCCAGGACAGGCAGTCTTCTTCAGCCTCCAGAGGACTCGTGGCTTCATGGTGCCAACATTCCCAGCAGGCTCACAGAGACTTGTGGACACTGGGCCCTGATTTCCCGAGCAGTCTCACAGCGATTTGAGAACATTGGCCCTGATTACCCTAGAGGGCTCACAGAGATCCAAAAGCTCAGCTTCCAGCCATCGGGCTCCAATCCAGACCTCTGATCACCCTTCAAGCTTCAATCCGGATTCTCTCTCGTCCATCTCTCCAATCCACGATGCAAATTTAAACGGCACGTGGTCTCTATCCCTCCAAATCATCATCAATTCACTTCATTGGTACAGAGAGCAATCAATGAGGGCCCATAAGTAGATCAACAGAACGAAGACCATCATCCTCGACCTCGAGGGATAGCCACGACGACAGAGAGCAATGCATTCTCCACCCTGAGGTAACAGAGGGCTGGGTGGCAACCTCTCAAAAGGAGTTTCTTTTCATTAGCAAATGTTTTTCATTCAAACCTAATGTCATTGAGAAGACGATGGCATGCCATGGTCTAGAAGCATTGCAGATCTTCTAAAAGAGATGTTTCCAGAATATGTCATTCCAGGGTTCAAGCTTCTGCAGAGTTACAGCAGGCATCCACCCTGCAAAGCAAAATCGGGCCTTGTTATCCATTTCAGAATGGAGTGCTGGGAAAGAGGAGTTTGTTGTGTATTTAATATTTCAAGTGCATTTGAGTAATCTTGTATAGACATACATTGTTTGATTAAGCATTCTTATTCATTTAAATAATTAATTACGGGTTATATGTAAAAATAGGTTAATTACATATGTCATCATACCACCACTTGATATGCACGAGCCTTGCTTAAAGCAAACTTGGATTACATTCCATATTTCGGGACTCCCATGAGTTTCTTTGAACTAGTTTAATGTCTTGAAGATATAAAATATAACAGACTTAGACGCTGCATAGCATAAACTCAAGAGATTCTGAGGGTGCTGGAAATCCAGAGCAACACACACAAAATGCTGGAGTAACTCGGCAGGGCAGACAGCATCTACAGCGGAGACACTCGACATCCCAGGCCAAGACCCTTCTTCAGGTTGGGGAAAGAAGGAGGAGGAAGCAAGAAGTATTCGATTGGGGGGAGGGGAAGGAGTACAAGCTGGCAGGTGACCAGAGACTCAGAGGGCAGCAGAGGTCACAAAGGGGGAGCAGCGAGAGAGGATCTCACTGAACTCCTGTTGAAGAGAAGATTTAAATTTCTTTAGGATAAAGACTTTAGCACATGCAGCCAATGTGGCTAGTTATCACACTGTGAACATGGTGAAAAATGCCTTTAATTTCATCTCCCTGCATTCCCTGTGATTTTATTAAAAATGAATTATCATGTACCAGATAAGCGCCATCACTGACTTTCCCAGCAGACGATTCCACAGCTGTAATAATTGAAGTCAAAAAGGTCAGCCAGATTGTACAAATGACTTGGGATCTCGGGATATTCACTACCAAGGCCTCCAACCTCCAGATCAGAGGTCACACTTGGGGATTTAGATTAATAAAGTGTTTTCAGAAGCCTGGCACATGTATTTATATTAGAATGAATGTGGATCAAAATTCCAAAAATCAAAGTGCTCTTGATCAGACTAATTTGGGCTAATTCAGTAAATGCCTGAACTTGGACGTCTTCAAACCATTGCATTTTACATCCTTTTAATTTGAGAAGTTTTCAATGAGCGGCAGCAGAGCAAAAAAAAAAATTCCCTGTGTGATTCTCTTGTACATGATGATCTCTAAGTAACGCCAACATACTGTGTTACCGCAGTACACGTAACAGAGCAAATCCAGAGCAACAGGGACAAAATGCTGGAGGAACCCTGCAGGTCAGGCAGCATCCATGGAGGGCAATATACAGTCAATGCTTCAGATCAAGACACTCGTCAGGAGTGGAGAGGAATGGGGAAAAAGCCAGAAGCAAATATCCTCGGTAACATAGCAAATGTATCAGGTCGGTTCTCAGTAATTTGGGTGGCGTGGTAGCATAGCTGTTAGCATAAATAATATTATTTATTGAGATACAGAGTGGAGTAGGACATTCCAGCCCTTCAAGCCTCGCCAGCCAGCAATCCCCTGAATTATACCTCGCCTACCTATGGGACAGTGTTCAATGATCAGTGGGAGGAAACCGGATCACCCGGAGGAAAACCATCCTGTCACGGGGAGAACATACAAACCCGTTGCAGACAAGTTTGTTGCCCCAGAAGGGCCTGTTACTGTGCTGTATTTCTAAATAAATAATTCACAGTTGTGACACTGAAACGTTTGACGATAACAGGACAAATCACCGAAGTGTTGCCAAAGACGCATGCATGAATATGAATCTTAAAGGAGGGAGAGGGGCAGAGAGGAAAAGCAAGCCAATTCCGCAGCTCCAGATAATTATGCAGAAAAATGTAGAGTAGCTCAGAGTAAATTTATTGTTAAAGTACATATGTACACGTCTCCATATACTACCCTGAGATTAATTTTTTATGGGCATTCATAGTAAAACAAAGAAATACAATAGAATCAGAGAAGCAAAGAAAATCTACAACACAATACAGGCCCTCTGGCCCACAATGCTGTGCTGAACATGTACTTACATTGAAATTACCTAGGGTTACCCATAGCCCTCTATTTTTCTAAGCTCCATGTACCTATCTTAAAAGACCCTGTCGTATCCACCTCCACCATGATCGCTGGCAGCCTATTCCACACACTCACCACTCTCTGCATAAAAAAACTTACCCCTGACATCCCCTCTGTACATACTCCCCAGCACTTTAAAACTATGCCCTCTCGTGTTAACCATTTCAGCCCTGGGAAAAAGCATCTGACTATCCACACGATCAATGCCTCACATCATTTTATACACCTCTATCAGGTCACCTCTCATCCTCGGTTGCTCCAAGGAGAAAAGGCTGAGTTCGCTCAACCTATTCTCAAAAGGCATTCTCCTCAATCCAGGCAACATCCTTGTAAGTTTCCTCTGCACTCTTTCTATACTTTCCACATCCTTCCTGTAGTGAAGTGACCAGAACTGAGCACAGTACTCCAAGTGGGGTCTGATCAGGGTCCTATATAGCTGTAATAATACTTCTCAGCTCTTGACCTCAATCCCAGGGTGGATGAAGGCCAATAATCTGTATAGCTTCTTAACCACACACTTGACCTGCGCAGCAGCTTTGAGTGTCCTATGGACTCGGACCCCAAGATCCCTCTGATCCTCCACACTGCCAAGAGTCTTACCATTAATACTATATTCTGCCATCATATTTGACCTACCAAAATGAACCACCTCACACTTATCTGGGTTGAACTCCATCTGCCACTTCTCAGCCCAGTTTTGCACACTATCAATGTCCTGCTGTAACCTATGACAGCCCTCCACACTATCCACAACACCCCAAACCTTTGTATCATCAGCAAATTTACTAATCCATCCCTTCACTTTCTCATCCAGATCATTTCTAAAAATCACGAAGAGAAGGGGTCCCAGAACAGATCCTTGAGGCACACCACTGGTCACCGACCGCCATGCAGAATATGACACGTCTACAAACACTCTTTGCCTTCTGTGGCAAGCCAGTTCTGGATCCAGAAAGTAAAGTCCCCATGGCTCCTTACTTTCTCAATAAGCTTTGCATGGGTACCTTGTCAAATGCCTTGCTGAAATCCATATACACTACATCTACTGCTCTACCTTCATTAATATGTTTAGTCACATCCACAAAAAACTCAATCAGGCTCATAAGGCATGACCTGCTTTGACAAATCCATGCTGATTATTCCTAATCATATTATGCCTCTGCAAATGTTCATAAATCCTACCCCTCAAGATCTTTTCCATCAACTTACCAACCACTGAAGTAGGACTCACTGGTGTATAATTTCCTGGGCTATCTCTACTCCTTTTGTTGAATAAGGGAACAATATCTGCAACCCTCTAATCCTCTGAAACCTCTCCTGTCCCCATTGCCAGAGGCTCAGCAATCTCCTCCCTTGCCTCCCACAATAGCCTGGGGCACATCTCGTCGGGACCCGGAGACTTATCCAACTTGATGCTTTCCAGAAGCTCCAGCACATCCTCTTTCTTAATGTCCATATATTCAAGCTTTTCAATCCGCTGTATGTCATCCCTACAATCTCCAAGATCCTTTTCCGTAGTGAATACTGAGTGCTTCTTCTCCATCCCGGCCACTGAGCAACAAGCAAAGCCCAGGACTCAGGGCCTTCCCCTTCGGAGATTCTGGACCACACAGTAGCAACAGCAGCGAAGTAGGCATTTCAGAAGTTTCACCAGATGTTCCTCCGTGCTCTCACGTCCGTCTCCATCAAATCAGGATTGTGCACGGCACCCTATTTGACAGATAACAGACATCACCACCGGAGTGGCCGCTGTGAGCTGCATCACACCGCCACCTTCTCCTACCACTTGGGGAAGGAGGAGGAAGACCAGAGAGAGATGATGGGCAGGTAAGGAGAAGAGATTAGCAAGGAGTCAGAATGGGGAATAGAAGAAAAGAGAAGGGGGAGGGAGGAGAAATTAACAGGAGTTAGAGAAATTGATGTTCATGCCATCAAGTTGGAGGCTACCAAAATAGGATATGAAGTGTTGCTCCTCCAGTTTGAGAGAGGTCTCACCTTGGCAGTAATTGAGACGATGCACTGACATATTGGAATGAGATGGACTTAAAATAGTGGCCACTGGGAGATTCTGCTTGATGGAGCAAAAGTGCTCAACAAGATGATCCCAATATTTGTCAGGTCTCACTGATGTGCAGGAGGCTGCCCAATGAGATGGATGAGCAACAGTAGTTAAGTGGTGTTGCAGCAACAACTTTGATTCAACATCAGCAAGATCAAGAAATTGATTGTGGTCTTCAGGAAGGTGAAGTCGCGAGAACACATACCAGTCCTCATTGAGGAGTCAGTGGAAAAAAGAGTGAACAGCTTCAAATTCCTGTGTGTCAACATCTCAGAGGGTCTAACCTGGGTCCAACACATTAATGAAGGCACACCAGCTGTACCTCCTTCCCAAGTTTATCAGGTTTTATCTCGAGCAGTAAACTTTCATGTGGTTCCCTCATGAACATCTCTGGAATTCCAAATACATTGCACCATCCGCTGTATGTATTTCACATCTTCTAAAACTTTAGGAAATTTGTCAAATGCCATAGCAGCATAGTGGTTAGTGCGATATTATTATAGTTCAGGCGTTGGAGTTGGATTTCGATTATGATTATGAAAACACATTGTCATTTAGTAATGCATGCATTAAGAAATGATACATTATTTCCTCCAGTGTGATATCACAAAACACAGGACAAACCAAGACTGAAAAAACTGACAAAACCACATAATTATAACATATAGTTACAAACAGTGTAACAATACCATAACTTGACGAAGAAGTCCATGAGCACAGTAAAGTTCAAAGTTTCTCAAATGTCCCACATCTCTCGCAGATGGAAGAAGGAAGAAAAACTCTCCCTGCCATGCCAACCACAATCCGACTCTGAGTCATCCGAAAACTTCGAGCTCTGATCAGCTCTCCGACACTGAGTACTGAGCGCCATCTCTGTCCGAATGATTTGACCCCCTTCTCGGTCGCCGAAAGCAAACAAGGCCAGGGATTTTGAGGCCTACCCTCCGAAAGATTCATGACCACACAGTAACAACAGCAGCGAACTGGCATTTCAGAAATTTCTCCAGATGTTCCTCTGTGCTTTCACGTCCATTCCCCATCAAATCAGAATTGTCCACGGCCCCTATCTAACAGATACAATATCATTTTTCATCGGAGGGCTGTGCCCGCCATCTACTCCTCCCGCCCAATTCCAACATTGTAAGGAGTTCGTACATCCTTGCAATGAAGGCATAAATTTCCTTTGGCTGTTCCAGTTTTCTTCCACATTACAAAAGCATACCAATTAGTAGGTTAATTGGTCTTTGTAAATTTTCATCTGATTAGACTGTTGTTAAATAGATTGCTGGTTGGTAAGGCTCATTGTTCCAGAAGGGCCTGTTCTGCACCATAAATTTAAATAAAATAAAAACATACTTTCTCTTTCATAAAATAGCTGAAGGATGGTTGTATTTGGGAGCTGAATGTCCAAGGTTACACATTGTATCAGAGGGATAGGAAGATAGGCTGTGGGGGTGGCATAGCTCTTTTGGTAAAGAATAGCATCAAATCAGTAGAAAGATGTGACATAGGGTCGCAAGATGTTGAATCCTTGTGGGTTGAGTTAAGAAACTGCAAGGCTAAAAGGACCCTGAAGACAGTTATATACAGGCCTCCCAACAGTCACTGGGATGTGGACTGGGAAATTGGAAAAGCATATCAAAAGGGTAATGTTATGATAGTCATGGGAGTTTCAACATGCAGGTCAATTGGGAAAATCAGATTGACAATGGATCTCAAGAGAGTTAATTTGATGAATGAATGCCTATAAGATGGCTTTTTAAAGAAGTTTGTCATTGCGCCTGCTCAGGGATCAGCTATACTGGATTGGGTGTTATGTAATGAACCAGAGGTGATTGGGGAGCTTAAGGTAAAAGAACCCTGAGGAGGCAGTGATCACAATATGTTTGAGTTCAACTTCAAACTTGATAAGGAGGAAGCAAAGTCTGACATAGCAGTATTTCAGTGGAGTAAAGAAAATTACAATAGTATGAGAGAGGAGTTGGCCAAAGTAAATTGGAAGGAGATGGTGTCAGAGATGACAGCAGAGAAGCACTGGTGTGGGTTTCTGGGAAAAATGAGGATGGTGCAGGATAGATATATTCTAAAAACAAAGAACTAATCAAATAACAGAATGGTACAACTATGGCTGACAAGGGAAGTCAAAGCTAATGTAAAAGCAAAGGAGAGGGCACATGACAACACAAAAATTAGTGGTAAAACAAAGGATTGGAAAGCTTACAGAGGGCAACTAAAAGAATCATTGGGAGGTAAAACATGAAATATGAAAGCAAGCAATATCAAAGTAGATAGTAAAAGCTTTTTCAAGTACCTAAAAAATAAAAGAGTGATGAGAGTGGATGTATGACCACAAGAATACGATGCCGGAGAAATAATAACAGGGAACAAGGAGATGGCAGCTGAACTAAATGAGTATTCATGTGGAAGACACTAGCAGTGTGCCAGTTGTTGAAGGTTGTGAGGGAAGAGAAGTGAGTGCAGTTATTAGATTAGATTAGATTATGAGGACACTCAGTCCTCTTTTATTGTCATTTAGTAATGCATGCATTAAAAAATGATACAATATTCCTCCAGTGTGATATCACAGAAACACAAGACTGAAAAACTGACAAAACCACATAATTATAACATATAGTTACAAATGTACAACAGTGTAACAATATCATAAATTGATGAAGAACAGGCCATGGCACAGCAAAAAAAGTTCATACAAGGGAGAAGGTGTTCTAAAAGTTGAAAGACCTGAGGGTGAATAAGTAACTTGGACCAGACGAACTGCACGCTAGGGTTCTGAAAGAGGTAGCAGTAGAGATTATGGAGGCATTAATAATGATCTTTCAAAAGTCACTGGACTCTGGCATTGTGTCAGGGGACTGGAAAATTGCAAGTGTCACTCCACTCCCTAAGAAAGGAGGAAGGCAGCAGACAGGAAATTATAGACCAATTAGCTTGACCTCAGTGGTGAGGAAGATGTTGGAGTCAGTTGTTAAGGACGGGGTTATGGAGTACTTGGTGACATGGGACAAGATAGGACTAAGTCAGCATGGTATCCTTCAGGGAAAATCTTATCTGACAAACCTGCTGGAATTCTTTGAGGAGATTATAAGTGGGATAGATAAAAGGGATGCAGAAGATGTTGTACATTTGAACTTTCAGAAATCCCTTGACAAGATGCCACAGATGAGGCTGCTTACCAGATCAAGAGCCCATGGTATTACAGAAAAGTTACCGGCATGGTTCGAGTATTGGCTGATTGGTAGTGAAGGCAGTGAGTGGGAATAAAAGGATCCTTTTCTGGTTGGCTGCCAGTGACTAGTGGTGTTCCGCAGGTTTGGTGTTGGGACCACTTCTTTTTATGCTGTATATCAATGACTTAGATGATGGAATAGATGGATTTGTTGCCGAGTTTGCAGATGATATGAAGATTGGTGGAGGGGCAGGTAGTGTTGAGGAAACAGGTAGGCTGCAGAAGGACGTAGACAGATTAGGAAAATGGGCAAGAAAGCGGCAAATGAAATACAATGTTGGAAAATGCTTGGTCATGCATTTTGGTAGAAGGAATAAATGTGCAGACTATTTTCTGAATGGGGAGAAAATCCAAAAACCTGAGATGCAAAAGGACTTGGGAGAACACCCTAAGGGTTAACTTTCAGGTAGAGTCGGTGATGAGGAAAACAAATATAATTTTAGCATTCATTTCAAAAGGTCTCGAAAACAAGAGCAGGGATGTGATACTGAGGCTTTTTAGGCACTGGTGAGTCCTCCCCTTGAGTATTGTGAACAGTATTGGGAAGCCCTACAGAGAGCAACTAAAAGATCATTTGAAGGTAAAACATGAAATATGAAAGCAAGCAATAATCAAAGTGGATAGTAAAAGCTTTTAAGTATGTAAAAAAATAAGTGATGAGAGTAGATGTAGGACAAGAATATGAGGCCAGAAAAATAATAATGGGGGATGGATGTGCTGGCATTGGAGAGGGTTCAGGGGAGGTTCACAAGGATGATTCTTTGGAATGAAAGGTTTATCATACAAGAAACGTTTGATAGCTCTGGGTCTGTACTTGCTGGAATTTAGAAGGATGAGGGGAGATTTCATTGAAACCTTTAAAATGTTGGAAGGCCTAGACAGAAATGACATGAAAAGGATGTCCCCCATGGTGGGGGAGTCTAGTACAAGAGGGCATAGACTCAGGATAGAAGGGAATTCATTTAAATCAGAGATGCAGAGAAATTTCTTTAGCCATAGAGTGGTGAACTTGTGGAATTTATTACCACCGGCAGCTATGGAGGCGAGGTCATTGAGTGCATTTAAAGCAGAGCTTGGTAGGCTCTTGATTGGACATGGCAATCAAAGATAGGGAGTGGGACTAAGTGGGAAATAAAAAAGGGTCATCCATGATTAAATGGTGGAGCAAACTCAATGGGTCAAATGGCCTAATTCTACTCCTATGTCTTATGGTCTTGAAATCATGCTGTGTTTGCTTGGTTGTTTTGTGATTTTCTAAACAGATTGCTATTATCACATTAATATTAAATGATAACATTTTCTAAAGATAAACTTTAGGCTAAGTGACCCTGGTTCTGATCCCCACCCCCCTTCCTTGAGTATTGGTGCTACATTCTCAGGTTTTAGATTATCTGGGACTTTTCTACTGTAGAAGTAGGAGACATTTGATAGATTATAACCAATGCATTAATTGTCCTCTGTAGCCACTTTAGTTAAGACCATAGCATGGAGGTCAGCAGGAACAGGGCATTAGACAGTTATATAACCAACTATATCCAGCATCTGCAGAAAAAAATCTGTAGGTGTTGGAAATCCAAGCAACAGACTCAAAATCCTGGAGGAACTCTTGAGTTGGGAAGGAAGGTCACAATCGCTGAGTAGGTTAGAATGTTGGCCCAACACCGTGGTCTGAAGGACCTGTACTGTACGGTTGGGTTCTACGTCCTATGCATTTGACAAATTAGTGAGAGTGGACAGGCAAGTGTGACGGTGTTGAGTTAGACCTGGATGCCGTTGGATAAGCTAAAGGATATTGCTGAGGGGAAGATGGAAAACAGAAAGTAGCCAAAGGACATAAAAAAGTTAACACATGAGGTGCCCAGTGATAAACATGACAATCAGTTAAATACAAATCCAAATCTAGCTGCAACAGTCAAAGTCTTACAACATTTAAAAACACTCAATCTTTTAAAAACATAAAATTAACCAAAAACTAAACTAAAGAAAGAAATAAAAATAAAAATATTAATGACACACAGTGCCTATAAAAAGTATTCACCCCCCTTGTAAGTTTTTATGTTTTATTGTTTAACAACATTGAATCACAGTGGATTTAATTCGCCTTTTTCGACACTTATCAATATGCCAAAGTGAAAACAAATTTCTACAAATTGGTTTAAATTTATTACCATTATTAAACACAAAATGATTGATTACATAATTACTCACACCCTTCAATCAGTATTTCATGAATGCACCTTTGGCAGCAATTACATCCTTGAGCTTGTATGGATTGGTCTCAGTCAGCCTTGCACATTTGGACACGGCAATTTTCCCCCCATTCTTCTTTACAAAACTGCTCAAGCCCTGTCAGATTGCATGGGGATCATGAGTGAACAACCCTCTTCAGGTCCAGCCACAAATTCTCAACTGGATTGAGGTCTGAACTCTATCTTGGCCATTTCAGGACATTAGCTTTGTTGGTTTTGGGTTTTATTTTTCAACAGTGGCTTTCCCTTTGCTGCTGTCCCATAAAACTACCAATGGACTCACCAGATTTTAGACATTCCAGATACAGGTGTATTTTTACTACAATCAATTGAAACACCTTAACTGCATACAGATGATCTCAATTTAACTAATTATGTGACTTCCAAAACCAATTGGCTGCACCAGTGAAGATTTGGTGTCAAAAAGCCAAATTAAATCCACTTTGATTCAATGTTATAAAACATGAAAACTTCTGGGGGGTGATAAACGTCTAATACTTCTTATAGACACTGTAAGTATTTTTAAATGATTAAAAGTGCTATAAATTATAAACAATTAAGTAATAAGCCATTCTTAAGTTTTCTTTCTTTTCACTTCTTCCTATACTTTCCCTCTTCCTTTTTCTTTTTCTTTCTTTCTTTACCCCTTCCTTCATTTCCTTTTTATTCATTTCCAGTTCATTTTTTCTTTCTTTTCACTCTAATTCAATGGAATAATTAAATCATATTTTCTTAAGGAATGTGATAGTCACTTGTGAGGCTGGCATTCACTGTCCATCCTAATTACCTTTCACCCCATTGTCACCCTAATCAACTGAGGGCTTATTCCTTCATTCAATTTTTTTTTCAGTTAATTAGTTTTCAGTTAATTTTTCAGTGACGGTGAACGGCTGCAGACCTTCTGGTGAAGGAACACGGAACATAAGTAGTTTAGTACAGGAATAGGCCTTCGGCCCACAATGTTGAACTGAACCAATTAAATCAGTAATCAAATGGCTAATTAAATATATCCCCTCTGCCAAAGCGATGTTTATATTCTTCTATTTTCCTCACATTCATGTGCCTATACTCCCACTGTGTTGCATGGTTGGAATTATAGACAAGTAATAATAAATATTCATTTTATAAAATGCGTCTTTCATAATGGGGCAATGCAAGTTTGGCCTATTCTTTCACAATGCAACTTTGGCCTACTCTCAGAGGACTTGGGAGTCCTCGTACATGATTCCCTAAAGATTAACCTGCAGAGTGAGTCGGTGGTGAGGAAGGCAAATGTAATGTTAGTAAGGAATATAAAAGCAAAGATGTAATATTGAGGCTTTATAAAGCTCTGGTGAGGCCTCACGGAGTATTGTGAGCAGTTTTGAGCCCCTTATCTTAGAAAAAATGTGCTGACATCGGAAAGGGTTCAAAGGAGGTTGACAAAAATGATTCCGGGATTGAAAGGCTAATCATATGAGTAGTGTTTGATTACTTTTGGCATGTACTCACTGGAATCCAGAGGACTGAAGGGAGATCTCATTGAAACCTAGTGAATATTGAAAGGCTTCAATAGAGTGGATGTGGAGGGGATATTTCCTATGGCAGGGGAAGTCTAAGATTGGAGGACACAGCCTCAGAATAGAGGGACGTCCCTTTAGAATGTAGAAGAGGGGGAATTTCTTTAGCCAGAGAGCAGTGAATCTGTGGAATTTGTTGCCACAGGTGGCTCTGGAGGCCAAGTCATTCGGTACATTTTCTTGATAGATTCTTGATTAGCCAGGGCATGAAGGATTATGGGGAGAAGGCTGCGAGGGAAAGTAGATCAGCCATGATGAAATGGTGGAGCAGAATCAATGGGCCAAATGGCTTCACTCTGCTCCTATATCTTTTGGTCTCCAGGTGTTATATTGATAAGGAAGGTTTTTCCAGAATAACGTGTAAGCCATTTGAGAAAGTTGTCTTCCCCCAAAATAAAACCTTCAGAGAGTATTAGCAGCAATGGAAATTTCCCTCTGGAATTCTATATTTTAGACTGGAAACAGAACAAACAAGAATCATTGCCATTTATCTGCAACATTTTAATCTATACAATGAGACAATGGGTCAGATAGTTAACTTCAGTAAATTACTATTTGTAACAGCACTATTAGCGACAGAGTGCTGCCCCATAGATGCTCCTATTGTTTGTCATTAATTTGAAAATTATTATCACGTCTGGTAATGGCTACATAATAATGATGCCTAATTTCTGATAGCATGCATTATGCAGTTCTTCTCCTGGTATGTGTTGTACTGCAACAAGCATTGTGAGTCCCTCACTGTTTCTATCTCAGAAATATCCTAGGGATAAGTTGCACACAAGCTCAATTCAGGCTGAGCTACTTGTCTGACTCAGAGGCTGTGAGTACACGCCAGATGTTGTCTGTGTAGTTTTACAACATATCTGCAAGCGTAATTCCCACTGAATGCAATAACATTTTAAGCAAGCAGAGCGAAGCTAAACCTTCTAATTATCTGGTGCGGCGTGATTCACATACACACTGGTAATAAGGAACTTCTCAGTGAGTTGTAGGAAGACCAGTTGAGATTCCCTCTTCTGTTTTTACACAGTGACAGAGCAATCAAAGCAGGCGGGGACAATGGTGAAAAGTCCCAAAAGCTTTATTAAGGCCAATGTTATCAGAAACTAAAGATGCCAGATCTTCAAAACTGAAAAAAAAAATTGAATGAAGGAATAAGCCCTCAGTTAATTAGGGTGAAGATGAGACGACAGATCAGCTGCAATACACACAATGTGTGGAGAAGATCAGCAGGTCAGCCAGCTTCTAAAAATGGGAATAAACAGTCCATGTTTCAGGCCGAGACCCTTCAGCAAGATTTCCTCTAGATTTCCAGCATCTGCAGTACCTTTTTTGTACCGATAGATCAGCTGGTTGAGCGGTGTCACAACAGCAATCTTGTACTCAACGTCAGTAAGACAAAGGAATTGATTTTGGACTTCAGGAAGGGGAAGTTGAGGGAATGCATGCCATTCATCTTCAAGGGATGACTAGTGGAAAGTGTGAGCAGTTTCAAGGTCCTAGGTGTCATCTTCAGAGATGATGAAGGACTCTAGCAAATTTCTACAGGTGTATTGTGGAGAACGTTCTAACCAGTTGTATCACCATCAGGTATGGGGGGGGGTGCTACTGCACAGAATCAAAAAAAAACTGCAGAAAAGTTGCCATCTCAGCCAGTTCCATTATGGGCACAAACTCCCCAGCATCAAGGATATCTTCAAAAGGCGATGCATCAAAAAGACGGCATCCATCATTAAGGACCTCCATCACCCAGGACATGCTCTTTTCTCATTGATACCATTAGGGGGGAGGTACAGAAGCCTGAAGACACACAGTCAATGTTTTAGGAACAGTTTTACCCCAGCATTATTAGATTTCTGAATGGACGATGAACCCATGTACACCTCCTCACTAACGTATGAGGAGCGTTTGATGGCTCCGGGCCTGTGCTCTCTGGAATTTAGAAGAATGAGAGTGGATCCTATTGGAGCTTACTGAATATTGAAAGGCCTAGACAGAATGGATGTAGAGAGAATGTTTCCTATAGGGGGGGGTGTCAAGGACCAGAGGGCACACATTCAGAATACAAAGACATCTCTTTAGAACAGAGATGAGGAGGAATTTCTTTAGCCAGAGGCTGGTGGATCTGTGGAATTTATTGCCACAGATAGCTGTGGAAGCCAAGTCATTGGGTATATTTAAAGCGGAGATTGATAGGTTCTTGATGAGTAAGAACATCAAAGATTACAAGGAAAAGCTAGGAGAATGGATTTGAAATGGGGTAATAAATTGAACCATGATCAAATGGCAGAGCAGAATTGACAATTCAAATGGCCTAATTCTGCTCCTATGTCTCGTGGCCTTATGGTCACTTGGGAGTTAGGATAACGTCAAGATTAGGAGTTGCCTTTTTGGTGTAAGAGAAGAAGAAATTTCTTTACTTAGGTGATTATAAACTTTTGGAATTCCCTTGAAGACAGATTAATGATTATCTTTATTTGCCACACACACATTGCAACATCAAAGTGTGCAGAGCAATGCGTCGTTTCACATCAATGAATAACACTGTCCAAGGGTATGCTGGAGGCAGCCTGCAAGTGTCGCCATGCTTCCAGCATCAACAATTACACCAATAACTTACTAACACTAACCCTAATTTGTACACTTTTGGAATGTAGTATGTTGTGTATTTAATATTTCAGTAATATTTGAGTAATCTTGTATATATATATATATATATTGATTTATTAAGCTTTTCTGTTCCTTTAAATAATTCATTTTGTGTTTTATAGGCATCCGTTAGTCTCGTGAGACCATGGATTTGCACCTTGGAAGGTTTCCAGGGCATAGGCCTGGGCAAGATTGTATGGAAGACCAGCAATTGCCCATGCTGCAAGTCTCCCCTCTCCATGCCACCGATGTTGTCCAAGGGAAGGGCATTAGGATCCATACAGCTTGGCACCAGTGTCGTCGCAGAGCAATGTGTGGTTAAGTGCCTTGCTCAAGAACACATCACGCTGCATCAGCCAAGGCTCGAACTAGCAATCTTCAGATCACTAGACGAACGCCTTAACCATTTGGCCACACGTGTATATGTGTTATATGTATAAATACCCGAATTGCATACGTTATCACGCTACCATGTGACACGTGCGTGTCTTGCTTAAAGTAAAGATGAAGTTATATCCATACTTTGGACTTCCCGTGTCTTCCTTTGAATTAAGTTAGTGTTTTGAAATTACAAAACATAACATGGTAGGTAACCGGAGCGCTCTAAAGAAACCCATGGTCACAGGGAAAAAGTACAAACGCCTTACAGACAGCAGTGGGAATGGAAACTTGATCGCATATTGCTGGTGCTGTAAAGTGTTGTCCTAACTGCTTCACTGCTGTCACCTTTAGGTGCTCAATTGTTAAGTATATCTCAGGTTTATAGTACAGTAATAGATTTTTTTGATATGAAATGAAGGGTTATATGTATCAGATGAGTAAAACGGTTAAAGTACAAGATTAGTCTTGGTCTTAGTGAACAGCAAGATATGTCCAATGACCATTATTATGATTTGTAACTTCAAAACATTCAACTAATTCAAAGGAAGACACAGGATTCCGAAAATGTGAGTCTAACTTCAAATTTCCTTCTAGCAAGGCACGCACGTATCACATGGTAACGTGATGACGTATGCAATTCATGTATTTATACATGTAATAAATAATAAATAGGCATCCGTTAGTCTCATGAGTCCATGGATTTGCACCTTGTAAGGTTTCCAGGGCGCAGGCCTGGTCAAGGTTATATGGAATACCGGCAGGTGCCCATGCTGCAAGTCTCCCCTCTCCACGCTACTGATGTTGTACAAGGGAAGGGCACTAGGGCCGATACAGCTTGGCACCGGTGTCATCGCAGAGCAACATGTGGTTAAGAGCCTCGCTCAAGGACACAACACGCTGCCTCAGCTGAGGCTCGAACTAGCGACCTTCAGATCACTAGACCGACGCCTTAACCACTTGGCCATGCGCCAACACTTTATACATGTAACCTGTAATGAATTATTTAAACAAACAAGAACACTTAATCAACAACTGGTGCTTAGGGCAGCAATGAAGGTGTTCTGGTTTTCCTTCATTGTATCAATTTATTCTTCTCAGTTTTCACTACTCTCAGTCTTGCAAGTCTCGGGAGGAGACTCAGGAATACCATTGCACTCAAATGTAGAAGGACACTTTATTGCTGTTTCCATAATGGGTTTGTTTTACCAGTCGGAGTTGTTAGCCCTGAGTTGAACCCCAGAATCTGGAGGACCAACGGACCACTCTTATTCTGGCTTCTACCCTTTGTCCTGCTTGGCATGGGTGAACCTACCAAGAGCCAAAGCATAAAGCCCTGAGTCCAGCCAGTACAGCTCTTCAAGTCATTGAGGCGCACAAGCCTCCAAACCCAATGACATGATAGTGGTTCTCTAGGAGGTTTATCAACAACATATTTACAATATTACTCAAACACTACTGAAATATTAAATACACACCTAACATACAGTACGCTGTTTTCCTAATTCCATTTGTTATGTTAAATAGAAAAGGAGTTTGGATAGTTTACGTCAATACATGGTTTCAAAATAGCTGAAGACAGGATTCTAGTTTTCAGATTTTGATAAAAATGGGAATGGAAGGTCATTCTTTATTACCTTATAGCAGGGTTCCCAACCTTTTTTTTAATGCCATGAACCCCTACCAGTAATGGAGGGGTCAGTGGAGCCCAGGTTGGAAACCCCTGCCCTACTGTAAGGATTTGTGTAACAAGAAAAGCATATTGTGGGTTAAGGCAGATAAATAACACAACGGATAAAACAGAACGAGAAAAGTTGCAGCAGCTGTGAAATTTGAAGTTGATTGTATTGTAGGGCAGCTGGATAGGATAGTGGTTAGTTCAACATTATTACAGTTCAGGGCGTCAGAGTTCGGAGTTCAATTCTGGTATCATCTGTAAGGAGTTTGTATGATTTCCCCACAACTGTATGTCTTTCCTTCAGATGCTCCTATTTCTTCCCACGTTCCCAAGACTTCCTGGTTCGTAGGTGAATTGGTCATTGTAAGTTGTCCAGTGATTAAGCTAAGGTTAGATAGGTGGGTTGCTGGGTGGTGTGGTTTGTTGGGCTGGAGGGGCATGTTTTACTCTGTTTTTTCTAAATAAAGTAAATATACATAATAATTAAAAGCAAATAAGTAAGACTCATGTATTAAGAAGTGCAAAAAAATAATGAAATAAACTGCATAATAAGATGTTCAACTGAATTTGCATACTAAATTGAATAGGGAAAAATATTTTAAGGTAACGAGGAAACTACAAAATACCCTCTCCAGCTAGCCACGCTAATACTTCCGACTCTGCAGTGGATAGCACAGGAAATTTGCTTAATAAATTGGTGATTACATGTAACTGCAAGAGACTGCAGAGATTTGTGGACACAGCTCAGCACATCACATAAACAAGCTTCCCCTTGTGGACTCTGTCTATACTTCTCACTGCCTCAGTAAAGTAGCCAGGATAATCAAAGACTTCACCCACCCTGGACATTTTCTTTTCTTGCCTCCCCATCAGGCAGAAGATTTAGAAGCCTGAAAGCATGTACCACCAGGCTCAGGGGCAGCTTCCATCACACTGTGATAAGACTCTAGATTAGATTTGATTGGGGTGGCCTGCAGATAACAAACAACACAACATAAGATTGAACTGAGCTGAACTGAATATGCCTAGGCTCTTTTGAGGACTTTGCGGGTTGGTGTCTTATATTCTGTGTCTTCAGTCGGTTTTTGTTGCCATTTGTGCAATTTAATTTTTAGTAGGTGTGGGGAGGGGTTTGATGTTTTTCTTTGAATGAGTTCCATGGTTTTCTTTGTTTCGTGGTTGTCTGTGGGAAGACAAATCTCAGGACTGTGTAGCGCATATGTATTTTGATAATAAATGTACTTTGAACTTTGAATCACTTGTATGTCTTATAATCTATCTTGTTATGATTGTTTACTTGCACTGCTCTCTTCAGTAGTTTTTACATTTCATTCTGCTTTTTTATTGTTTTTCCTTATTCTATATTGTTTTAGCTTATTCAATGTACTGAATAGATCTGTATGAACAGTATACAAAACAAGCTCTTCATTGTATCCTGGTACAATTATAAATCAATAGTAATACCATCACCCAGGAACAATGAGTTTTTATTTCCATAATTTGCAATTAGCAGGACAATACCCTTACAGTGCCAGAGCAGCCTTCAATAAGTGAGCAGAAATATACCAGCTAGTTGAGTGGTGTCACAGAAACAACCTTGCACTCAGTGTCAGTAAGGCAAAAGAACTGATTGTTGACTTCAGAAAGATAAGACAAAGGAACACACACCATCCTCATAGAGGGATCAGAAGTGGAGAGAGCAAGCAATTTCAAGTTCCTGGGTGTCAATATCCCTGAAGATCTAACTTGGACCCAACATATCGATGCAGCTACAAAGAAGACAGAACAGCGGCTATATTTCATTAGGAGATTGAGGAGATTTGGTATGTCATCAAAAACATTTGAAGTTCCTACAGATGTACCTTAGAGAGCATTCTAAATGGCTGCCTCACTCTCTGGTATGGGAGGAGGCTACTGCACAGAATCAAAGTAAGCTGCAGAGAGTTGTAAAATTAGTCAGCTCCATCATGGGCACTAGCCTCTGTAGTGTCCGGGACATCTTCAAGGAATGGTGCCTCAGAATGGAGGCATCCATCATTAAGGAGTCTCCATCACCCAGGACATGCTCTGTTCTCATTGGTACCATCAGGAAGGAGGGACAGATGTCTGAAGGCACGTACTGAATGATTCAGGAACAGCTTCTTCCTCTCTGCCATGCAATATGCAATTTCTGAATGGACAATGAGCCCATGAACACTACCTCACTAATTTTTGTTTCCTATTTTTGCACTACTTAGTTTACTTAGTTAATTCAACTACCTTATGTGTATATATATATATATATATATAGTAATTCAGTTTTCTTTTATTTCTCTATTATCCTGTATTGCATAGTACCATTACCACAAATTTAATAAATTTCACAACATATGCTGGTGATACTAAACCTAATTCTTATTCTGATAATGTGTAGTCACAGAGTCCTGAAATAATCTCTTTCTCTCTTCGGCTGTCCATCGATTCTGGATGATAACTGAGGTCTGGGCAAGGTTGTATGGAACCGGCAGTTGGCATGCTGCAAGTCTCCCCTCTCCACGCCACCAAGGTTGTCCAAGGGAGGGGCACTAGAACCCATACAGCTTGGCACTGGTGTCGTCGCAGAGCAACGTGTGATTAAGTGCCTTGCTCAAGGACACAACACGTTGCCTCAGCTGAGGCTCGAACTAGTGACCTTCAGATCACTAGACCAATGCCTTAACCACTTGGCCACATGCCATATGAAATAGTACAATTCATAAATAGGTCGATTGGTCCAACTCTTCCATGCCAACCAAGACCCAACTAATCTAGTCTTATTTGCCCATGTTTTCTCCAGAAAAATGGGAAGAAACTGAAACTACACAACACAATCAAATGTAAAAATAGATTTTATTATAAACTCGAAGGAATTGGTTTACCTCTGGGTGTAATACTATCTATAGTTACATCTCCAAAAGATCTGCATACTGGCCAATTGGATATTTGTTTGATTTTATTCTGCAATTTGAATGCCATGTTTTTATGAATACCAAGAGTTCAGACTACAATCCTAGCATTGTCTGTAAGGTGTTGGTATGTTCTCCCAGTGATACCTGTGTGGATTTAGTTCCGGGCGCACCAGTTTCATCCCATAGTACAAAAACCCACCAGTTAGTAAGTTAATTGTTAGTAAGTTAATTGGTCATTGTAAGTTGTTCTGTGACTAGACCCAGTGTTAAATAGGTGGGTTGCTGGGTGCTTGCTGCCAGTTAGTAAGTTAATTGGTCATTGTAAATTGTTCTGTGACTGGACCTGGTGTTAAATAGGTAGGTTGCTGGGTGGCGCAACTTGTTGGGCCGGAAGGGTCTGTTCTGCAATGTATCCCTAAATAAAATAAAATATTGTTAATTGGGGTGTCTAAATAGTTAACCCCAGAAATGGCTGCTCTAACTAAGAAACAAAGCCATTTGGAAAGAATAGAATTTAGAATTTATCTAAATCTTACATCCAACCAAGTGAGGGAGTAAAAATCTTTATGTTATAACTCCACTGCAATGCACAGACATATAAATTTAAAAGTCTAAGGGCTTGTAGAGAGAAGCTGTCCTGTGGCCAGTTGGTCCTGGCTTGAATGCTGTGGTAGCGTTTGCCAGACAGAAGAAGCTGAAACAGTTTATGGTCGGGGTGACTGGTGTCCCTGATGATCTTCCAGGCCTTCTTTCTGCACCTGCTGTAATAAGTGTCCTCAATGGAGGGAAGTTCACATCCACAGATGCGCTGGGCTGTCCATACCACTCTCTGAAGAGCCCAGAGCCCAGTGATCAAGGTTGGTGCAGTTCCCGTACCAGGTGGTGATACAGCCAGTCAGGATGCTCTCAATGGTGCCCCTGTAGAAGGTCTTGAGGATATGGGGGCTCATGCCGAACTTCTTCAGTCGCCTGAAATGGAAGAGATGCTGTTGTGCTTTTTTTTGTCAGAAAGCTGGTGTGAACAGTCCAGGTGAGATAACCAGTGACGTGTATGTATACTGAGGATCTTGAAACTATTCACCCTCTCAACTGCAGACCCATTGATGTTGATCAGGCCCAAGCCTGTCTCCATTCCTCCTGTAATCCACAAAGAGCTCTTTTTTTCAGACATTGAGAGTGAGGGTGTTATCCTGGCACCACTGTGTCAGGGTGTCAACTGTCTGTCGGCTGTCTCATTACCGTTAGAAATAAGGCCGATCAAAATTGTGTCATCTGCGAATTTGAGCTGTGTGTGGCAGTAGCGTCGTGAATAATCAGGATATTCAACAGTTTTCTACAGGTGTACTGTAAAGAGCATTCTAACTGGCTGCATCACATCCGGTAATGGGAGAGGGGGGGTTGCACAGGATCAAAATAAGCTGCAGAAAGTTGTAAACTTAGACAGTTCCATCATGGGTACTAACCTCAATAGTATCCAGGATATCTTCAAGGAGCAATGCCTCAAAAAGGCGGCATCCATCATTAAGGAAACCAGTCACCCAGGACTTAAACAACAGAAATTCTGCAGATGCTGGAAATTCAAGCAACACACATCAAAGTTGCTGGTGAACGCAGCAGGCCAGGCAGCATCTCTAGGAAGAGGTACAGTTGACGTTTCAGGCCAAGACCCTTCGTCAGGACTAACTGAAGGAAGAGTTAGTAAGAGATTTTCTCTTCCTTCAGTTAGTCCTGACAAAGGGTCTCGGCCTGAAACGTCGACTGTGCCTCTTCCTAGAGATGCTGACTGGCCTGCTGCGTTCACCAGCAACTTTGATGCACCGAGGACTTACACTGTTCTCATCAGGAAGGAGGTACAGGAGCCTGAAGCCACACACTCAACAGCTTCTTTCTCTCTGCCTTCAGATATTAAACCCATGAACGCTACCTCACGACATTTTTATTTTTATTTTTGCACTACTTATTTAACTATTTAAGATATTTATACTTTCTGTAAGTCGGTCATTTTTTTTATTTTTATGTATTGCATTGTACCACTGCCGCAAAGACAACACATTTCACAAGGTGTGCCAACGATATTGAACCTGAATCTGATTTTGCTTCTGAACCTGGTTCTGATTCTGATATCAGATGAGGTGCCTTTCCACCTATTCAATAAAATGGCTTCGAGAGCAGCGTTGGCAGCAAATAAGAAATAACTTACCGTTATTTTGTCAGTACAAAGTGGAATATATTTCAATGGAATTACTACAAATTGAGCTCGAGATTAACTCAGATCTCAATTCCATTAAAAGCAATTTCAAAACCAATATCTAATTGTGGAATACGAGGATTTATATTTAGATACAGAAATGAATCAGCAGCATTATAGCTTCTTACAAACTGTGAAATATTTGTGGCATGTATTCAGTATTGCTGATTTGTTTTATCTTACATTATTTTATTAAGTAATTATATTTGCTTTCTTACCACACACATTGATGGGTACAGTTCTGCTTCTAATTAATAACTTATTCAAATACTTAAGAGACAGCCCAGTTGCTTACAAATTTATTTACATTTATTAAACAATTTAGTCCACTGGAATTGAAAAATTTAGTACTACTTACCTTCACAGTTTTACCAGCACTGTGGATTTACAGTATTGTACAAAAGTCTTAGATATGTATGTACATATTGCTATGGTGCCTAAGACATTTGCACAGTACTGTAATAATTTTATGTATTGCACTGTTTTTCTGCCACAAAAACAAAACCAAATATCATGACATATGCGAGTAATGATAAAGTTGATTCTGATATGGGGCTCTATTGCGGACTGGGAATGGGAAGGGGTCAGGGAGAGGGGAATCTTGGTTGAGAAAAGCAGAAGATAGAGGGGAGCAAGCACAAAGCACCCAGAGAGATATTCTACAATGATCAATAAACAAATTATTAGAATCAAATGACCTTGCCTGGTGTCTCAGGGCCGGGTGTGTCTGCACTTGCGTTACCCCCTGTCCCAGTCACTCCTTCTTTGCCACCTGTCCCATGCCCCTACCCTTAACACTTCACCCTCACTATTCCCAACATCCTTTGCTTCCACCAGATTTACAAATTCGCTCTCCACTCCACATTGACTAATACAGTACTGTGCAAAGTCTTAGGCACCCTAGCTATATATATCGAATGTTCCTGTAGTCTCGGTGAATCAGTCTGGCTACAAATGTCACAGATTGCTGATTTCAGTTCTGATGAAGGGTTTTGGCCCGAAACTCTGAGTTCAAAGTAGAATTATTACCTAAGTATATATATGTAATCAACGGGCAACAGCTTCGACAAGCCAGCTAAACCAGGTGAGGGTAGCCGACGGGTTTCAAATCCTCAGTGAGATAGGGAGTTGTCTATCCCAGCATGTGAAGACAGACTCCGGCGGATTGAGCGGACGAGACCAATGGAAGGTCCAATGGTCAAGAAGGCGGTCTCTGCAAGCGTCGTGGAACGTGTAGAGCAGGACAAGACACAGAAGACATCCTGGTCATCCACTGCACCTAGTCCCATCTCCAGCCATCTAGACTCTGTCTTGCCACTGGACCCAGATGGGAATTGGGAAGAGAGAGTGAGGCTGACGCTGCGCAACTCTCCCTCACTTAAATCCAAATGACGCGCTAGTCTCGACACCATCATTATGGTGTCGAGGTCCTCATCGACGTCAACAATGGACGAACAACAATATGTAATCATAAGCCACCCTGAGATTCATTTTCTTGCCGGTATTCACAGTAAGTGCAACGAATCACATTATCAATGAAAGACTGCACACAAGATGGTGCAACATATTAATGTGCGAAATATACCAAACTGTGCAAATACACAAAAAAAACAAAATAACAATAGATAAGTAAACAATAAATATTGGAAACATGAGACGAGGGCTCTTCGAAAGTGAGTCCATAGATTATGGAATCAGTTCAGTGATGGGGTGAGTGAAGTTACCCCTCTGGTTCAAGTGCTTGATGGTTGAAGGGTAATAACTATTCCTGAACCCGGTGGTATGCGTCCTGAGGCTCCTGTACTTCCATCCTGATGGCAGCAATGAGAAGTGAGCCTGGCCTGTGTGGTGGGTCCTTAATGATTGATGCTGCTTTCCTGCGACAGCGCTCCTTGTAGATGTACTCAATGGTGGGGAGGGCTTTACCTGTGATGGACTGGGCTCTATCCATTAGTTTTGATAGACTCTCCCATTCAAGGGTTTTGGTGTTTCCATACTAAGCCGTAATGTAACCAGTCAGTATACTTTCCACTGCGCATCTATGAAAACTTTATTCATTTCCATAGATGCTGCCTGACCTGCTGAGTTCCTCCAGCATTTTGTGTGTGTTGCTTTGGATTTCCAGCACCTGCAGAATCTCCTTTGTCACTGACTCCTGCCAGTTTCACCATTTTTTTATTTATTCAAAACTGGGACATCCATGTCACTGTCAAAGCAAGAATTTATTTCTCTTCCCAAACCACCCCAGAGTTAGAGGATATTTGTGCTATATCAGATGCAGTAAAGAACCCATTACATTATCATTGTTTATGAGTCACATACTGGGTAGCGATGGTTGAATTACATCACCAAAGAGCATCAGTGAATCAAAAGGGTGTTCTATGACAATCTGACATTTTTCCACTCACCATATTTCTCTTAGCCTTTTGAGAACTAAGTGTAGACAATGAAGTGAATCAGGAATAAAAGTGTAGGGACAGGATGAGCATTAAATGATGGTATCGATGCTCGAAATCCAAATTAATAAACTCTGTTGAACTAGCCGATTCACATGGACTACAGGAATATTTTGTACCTAGTTCCTAGTTCCCATGCTGGGAGTTGAACTCATTCCTCCAATTCTTAGACAAAGACCAGTATTGCGCATCCGTTTATTCTTTAATTTATTGTGATATGGAGCAGAGTAGGCCCGTCCGGTCCATTGAACCATACTGCCCAGAAACATCCAAATTTAATCCTAGCCTAATCATAGGACAACTTACAATGACCAATTAACCTACCAATCGATGTGTAGGTTGTAGGAGGAAACTAGAATAACTGGAAGAAACCCATGTTTTCAAGGGGAGAACATACAAACTCCTGACAGGCAGTGGTGTGAATTGAACCCAGGTCACTGGTACTGGTACAGTAAACCATTGTGCTAACCACTATACTACCGTGCCAACCATTCATTGACCCTTGTGGAAATGTCAGAAGATGGTGAAGTGCAGAGGACAGAATCTCATGTAACCAATTATACAAGAATTCAAGTTGAAACAAGCTTTCAGAGAAGCTCGATCTTTAGATAAGAAAGTTTAAAATTCAGAACTGTAAATTTGAAATTCAGTTTTTATGATATGTTTGACAGAGTGGAGAAGACTCTCTCTGTGTGTTAGAGAAGCTCAGACATATGTCATGACTAAACCTGCAGAAGCGGAGGTACATAATCCACTATACATCCAAGTACTGGGACTAAGGGTTGCTGCTAGATTGGCAGTGATGGTGCCATGCATCACCAGTGCGCTGCCAAAGACTCTCATATATTGCACTCTCGTAGTAATGAGTGATTGAATTTCATCAGTATAACATAAAGACTTGGATACATATCATTGTTGCAATGCCAGGGGACATATATTCCCAGTGTAGCACCCAGGAAAGCTAAAGCAAGAGTATGATTAGAATGTCAAAAATGAGCTATCACTTACTCTTTCTCTCTACACATAGTACCCAGGGTAGGTCACTGAGTAAACTAATCTCCTTTCTGTATCTGAATATAAAAGACATTGGGCTCTTTCTTCCAAGCCAGAATGATAGATTGAAGCAGAAAAATCAGCAATAAAATAAGAACTCCCACAGTCACACACTTGGCGATTCAGGAACAGCTTCTTCCCCTCCGCCATCCAATTTCTGAATGGGCATTGAACCCATGCACACTACCTCACTACTATTTTTTTAAATTTCTGTTTTTGCACGACTTATCTTAATTTGACTTTTTAAGATACATAATCTATACTTACAGTAATTCAGTTTTTTTCTACACTATCATGCATTGCAGTGATAATGCAAAGTTAACACATTTCACAACATTTGCCAGTCATATTAAACCCGAGTCTGATTTGGAGTTATTTCCACTTACTAATGTCCTATTTGAAATGATCAAAAAATAACAACCAGCAATTTTATTTTGGTTATCAATGTTGGAGGATGAACTGCTGTTTAAAAAAAGGCTCTAAAATTGGAAGGTTTAAAAAACAGTTTTGATTTGCTTATGTTCTTTTTTTTAAGTATCCTATTCTCACAATGTTGAAAACAGGCTCCTACATCGCAGTAGCTTTATAATTCCATTGACTTTAGTGACCAAAGGTAGCCTTCTAAGCAGATCAATGTTCTGTACTTTGTTGTATTATATATTGAAAAGAGGTAGCTGTTAGCTTTACAGAAGAGCAATTCACATCAATGTACCAGCTTTAAACCAATTACTAACAGTGGGATGATGAATTGTTAATAAGTTTCTCAAGATTCAGTCGATAAAAAGTTCACGTTTTGGTTTTAGCAAAGTTATTTTCTGTCGACTGAAGTATATTCATCCTAAAATTTTGTTATTCAGGAGTTCATTTTGAAAGCTAAACAACCTTCAAGGAAAATACAAGCTTAATTATCAATCAAAACATTTGAGCTTTTATTTCACACCACAGCAGTCACAGGTTCGAGTCCCATCTGTGGCTGACACTCCAGTCTGCCAGCCATACGTGTCAGGAGTTTCAGCAGTTCTCAGCTGCTAACTGGGACACCTCGCAGAAATGGAGGAAGTGAATTATCGCACTTCAGGGCAGAGTACCGTGATTTTCAGCCCAGTTACACTGCTGCTGGGGACACTCCGTTTCCTTCGGTTTCAAATGGCTTTAGCCCACTGAATTTGAATCACTGTGCCATCATCTGGTATCACCACCAATATCTATGGTTTGAATCAGAAATCTGGCTCATCTCCACAGTCTTCTGTCTTGTTTCGGAGCCCAGCTTGAAACCAAACCAGGTCCTATTAATGCAACCATTTTTGTTCGCACTGGACTTTTTCAACACTGCACTATTCAGAACTCAATCCATGCAGAAATTTAAATCCTGCCTCAATTTTGATGTCCTCAAAACATTTCAGTAAGAGTCTGAGGAGACGTTATTTGTGACTGAAGGCTCTTACAAATTCCTACATATGTACTGTGCAGAGCATTCTAACCGGTCACATCCCCATCTGGTATGGAGGGGCACTGCACAGGATTGGAAAAGGCTGCAGAAAGTTGTAAACTCAGCCAGCTCCATTGTGGGTACTAGCCTTCCCAGCGTCGAGGACACCCTCAAGAAGGTGGCACCCATCATTAAAGACCCCCTTCGCCCAAGATATGCCCTTTTCTCATTGCTGCCATCAAGGAGGAGATACAGGAGCCTTAAGACACACATCCAACGTTTCAGGAACAGCTTCTTCCCCTCCACCATCAGACTTCAGAATGGACAATGAACCTGTGAACAATACCTCACTATTTCTTTTTCTCTTTTTGGACTTCTTATTTAATTTTTAATACATATTTCTTATTGTAATTTAAACAAATTTAACAATATAGGCCAAGTGATATTAAACCTGATTCTGATTCAGTTGAACGTGCCAATCGTGGTGTGACATGGCTTGCAGGTTTAAAGAGTTTAATTGCTGAGGGCAGGCTAGCTTTGTTTATACTTAATTTTATTTATTTGCATATTTATTTATTTTAAGATACGTCGCAAAATGGGCGCTTCTGTCCCAATGAGCCGCAGCACCCAGCAATCCATCTATTTAACACTAGTCTAACCACATCGATTTGCAATGATCAATTAACCTACTAACTAGTACATGTTTGGACTGTGGGAGGAAACCCACACATTCCGCAGGGAGGACAAACAAACTCCTTAAAGAGTATGCTGGGATTGAACTGAAAACTCTGAAAAAAGAGGGAAGATATCAAAGTAAAAAGGTGAGGGGAAGGGGAAAGAGGATAGCTATAAGGTGATAGGTGAAGACAAGTGGGTGGGAAAATACAAGGGCAGGAGAAGGAAGAATCTGATTGGAAAGGAGAATGGACATTGGGTGAAAGGGAAGAAGAAGGGAACTCAGAGCTCTCACATCACAATTTGGTGAGGACTTACTCTGAGGTGATTTTTGGTCTTGCTTCCAGTGATAATGCTTCAAATCTCTTTCATTGACTGTAAAGCTTTTTGGAGTGCTCTGAAAGACATGTGAAAGGGATTATATAACTACAAATTGTTCTTTTGGTTCTGTAAATGCTGGAATAAAGTCTGTGTCTGGATATAGACCTGTATGCGACGGCTATGTTAGACCAATCATTTGTTTTCAAACAAATCTAAAATATTAATTATATTTTACCCTGCTAAATCCTCTTGTCCTTCTCTGACTTCTAAATTGCTCCTTCTAAGGATGATGTGTCATTTAAAATGTAAAAATCCGAGAATATTAGACTTCTCTCAGGAGGAGTATCAGGACACGAGGTAAATCTGTAGATACAAGGAAATCAGGAACTGGCCAGAGAGTTCACCTGGCTGAACAGTTTCATGGGCCTGTGTGATTGACTGCTATTTTTATAGCTGAGCTAGATCACCTGGTTGAGTGGTGTTGCAACAATCTTGCACTCAACATCAATAAGACCAAGGAATTTATTGAGGGCTTCAAAGGGGGAAGTTAAGGAAATACACACCAGTCCTCATTGAGGGGTCAGCAGTGGAAATGGTGAGCAGTTTCAAGTTCCTGGGTGTCAATATCTTTGAAGATATACGGTGGGCCCAACATATTGATGTAATTACTTCATTGATCCCGGGGGAAATTGATTTTCGTTACAGTTGCACCATAAATAATTAAATAGTAATAAAACCATAGGTAGTTAAAAAGTAATATGTAAATTATGCCAGGAGCATAATATGTAAGTAATAAAAAGTAATATGTAAATTATGCCAGGAAATAAGTCCAGGAGCAGTCTGTTAGTTCAGGGTGTCTGACCCTCCAAGGGAGGAGTTGTAAAGTTTGATGGCCACAGGCAGGAATGACTTCCTATGACACTCTGTGTTGCATCTTGGTGGAATGAGTCTCTGGCTGAATGTACTCCTGTGCCCAACCAGCACCTTATGTAGTGGATGGGAGACATTGTCCACGTTGGCCAAACGTTGGCCAAAAGGGCTTTAGTGAAGCTGTATAGGCCAATTTTCCGTACAGTGGATGCAATGGATTGCAGAAGCATACCAACCATTCCAACCATACCATCAAATTCAGAGGACGATGGAGAAGTGGAGTCATCGATGGCTTATGCTCCACTGGGAGCTGAGGGTCCAACGACATCAACATCAAGATTATTGACAATGTCCCCATATGTGGACTGTGCAATAAAATAAAAAAAACTTTCTGCTATCTGAAGTAATGCACTAAGTTGAATCCAAATTTGACCCAGTAAGAAGAAACGAAGATTATTGTTTACTGCCAGTATGGACTCACTTTCAAGAATCCTACAGCTCATGTTCTCAATATTTATTGCTTATTTATTTATTATTATTTTGTTTTTCTTTCTCTTTTTGTATTTGCAGAATTTTTTGTTCTTTGCATACTGGCTGTTTGCCTGTCTTTGCTGTATGCAGCTTTTCATTCATTCTGTTGGGTTTCTTTGTACTTAGTATGAATGCCTGCAAGAAAATGAGTCTCAGAGTAGTATGTGATGGCATATATGTACTTTGATAATAAACTTACGTTGAACTTTGAATCCATGGAGATCAGGCATCAGAACCTCAGTTTTTGAAAAGCGTATCAAGTGATCAGTTTTAATTGAGGGAGCATGATTATTAAGTATTCATATGATCTTAAAATTAACCATGTGTAAAAAATCTGTAGGCCACAAGACCCTGAACGGTTGAGGAATGAGGAATGGGAAATGGAATGCAACCACTGGTGAGGCACAGAGATGGCTGAATAGACAGGGGAACAGAGGAACTTTGAAGTGCTTGTCTACACTTTCTTGAAAATATAGCTATGTTAAATAATAGATTGAGGGCAAGTAATTTCTTAACTACATAATATTTAAGGCTAGGGAGAATTATTTAGAATGGTGTTAAATAGGCCATAGCTTGAGCATGTTGTACATTTCTGGCCCTCAGATTACAGGATGCATGTGAATGGATTCGAGAACATACACAGTAAATGTCACAGAGACTAAGAGTTTTTATTCTGTAGGAAGATTAGTTAGATTTACATTCTTTCCTCCAGAACAGGGGAGGCCAAGGGAATATTTAACCATGGTTTATAAAATTCAGAGAGGCCAAGATAGTGTGATAGGAAGGAATTGTTTCCCTTTGTGGAACAGTCAAGGAGCTAGACATAAAGTAATTGATAGAAGGATGAAAGGGTTAAGAATAGCAGAGAGTGGGATTGTCCGTTATGGGACACAATAGATCAAAAATCCTCTGAGTGAAAGTAAATTTATTATCAAAGTACACATATGCTACTTTGAGATTCATTTTCTTGTGGGCATTTCCAGGAAAATTTAAAAAATACAACAGAATTTATGAAAAACTATAAATAACAATGACTGACAAAGCACAAATGTGCAAAAGCAGACAAATGGGGCTCCACGGTAGTGTAATGGTTAGGCGATGTTATTGCAGCTTGGGGTTTTGGAATTCAGAGTTTAATCCCAGCATCCTCTGTAAGGTACATTCTCCCCGTAGAATGCATGCATATTTGTGTTTTCTCTGGGTCTTCCAGCTTCCTCCAGTGACAAACCAGACAGGTTAATTGCCCCGTGGTTAGGTTATGATTAAACAAGTGTCGTTGGGCAGTGCGGCTCGAAAGGTCAGAAAGGTCTATTCCAGTCTGTGTCTCTAAATAAACAAATCATGCAAATAATAAAAAAATAAGATAAATAACACTGAGAACACGAGTCTTGAAAGTGAGCCCGTAGGTAATGGAGGTTCTCCATACTGGAACAGGAGTCTGATGTTTGTAAGGAAATAACTGTTGCTGAACCTGATGGTGAACCTAAGGCCCCTGTACCTCCTGCCCAAAGGTGGTAAGGAAAAGACAGCATGGCCTTGATGATGGTGATACTTGATGGATGCTGCTTTCCTGTGGTAGCGCTCCTTGTAAATGTCCTTAATGATGGGCAAGTAATTCTCCCTAACCTGTGATGGATCAGGCTGTATCTCTTCCTCTTCCTTCATCAAAAACTTTCACTATTTTTGGATAAGATGTGTATTTAAAATAGCATTATCCTATGTATGAGGTCCATTCAGGGCCTATTTAGATGTGTAAAATAATATCAAATGAAGATTTTCATATCATATTCCACTGTCACTACTACCTGCAAAGAGAAGTGCCAAGTATTATCATTATAAATATCCTGGAGGTAAGTTTCCACTTCAAGTGCAGTTGGGTAACTAAGTTTTAAGTCATTGGAATTGATGTTAAAACATCACAGTAAACGATTCACAAATTAATTTCTGAATGTACTTGTTGTGAATGTACTTGTTGCCGGGTTACACAACAAAGCTATAAATAAAAATGCTGGAGACGGGAGCTAAGTTAACAGGGTTCTTTACTGCCTGAAACCAAACTGAACACACACACACAGATCAATACACGCCTAATAGCGCATGCAACGACATGTTACTACAACATAAAGTAGTCCCATAATGTAGAGTAGGCTATATGGTACAGTACTTGTATCCACAATACCCCTAAAACTGATATGGAAGCAAAGTTCAAAGTTCAGAGTAAATGTATTATCAAATTGCATATATGTCACCATATACAACCTACTAAGACTATGCAAATACAAAAACAAAAACAAATAATAATAATAATAAATAAATAATATTGAGAACATGAGTTGGAGTGATCTCGAAAATGAGTCTGTAGGCTATGGAATCAGGTCAGAGTTGAGGTGAGTGAATTTACCCATGTTGGTTCAGAAGCCTGGTGGTTGAAGGATAACAACTGTTTCTGAACCTGATGTTGTGGTAACTGAGGCTCCTGTACCTCCTTCCCAATGGTAGTAGTAAGAAGAAGGCATGACCTGGATGCTGGGAGTGCCCGATGATGGATGCAGCCTCCTTGTAGATGTGCTTAATAGAGGACACCCTCTATCCCAAATGGCTGCTAAGCAAAAGAATATTTGGCTCAATGGTTCCATTTAATATCAGAGAATGTATACAATGTACAACCTGAAATTCTTACTCTCCACAGACATCCGTGAAACAGAAGAAAAACCCAAAGAATAATTGTACTTTCTAATATGTATAAACTTTCTAAGCATGTCATCTGGTATGCGTACACCTAAATAGACAGCTAAAATTTCAGAGCTTCTGCAAGAGTTGTAATCAGTGGATTCTAATTCTATTCATCATTATCATCATTATGTACCATGTTTGTATGACATAGACAATTATGGTGTTTCCACGACCATGATTGTTCTTGGCAAGTTTTTCTACAGAACTGGTTTCCAATTGATTTCTTCTGGGCAGGGCATTTACACGACGGGTGACTCCAGCCATTGTCAATACTCTTCAGAGATTGTCTGTTTGGCGTCAGTGATCGCATAACCAAGACCTGTGATATGCACCAGCTGCTCATACAACCATCCACCGCCTGCTCCTATGGCTTCATACGACCCTGGGCGGGGGGTGGGAGAGAGGGAGCTTAGCAAGTGCTACACCTTGTCCAAGGGTGTTACCCTGCAGGCTAGTGGAGAGAAGGAGTACCTCACACCTCCTTTGGTAGAGACGTATCTTCACCCCGCCATCCACTAATTCTAATAATGGATGAAACTTATGTATTTCTAATAAAAAAATGTCTTAGCCTCCTCAGCTATCTGTGGCATTGAATTCCACATCTTACCCTCTGGTTAAAGGAACTTCTCCTCATCTCTGTACTAAAGGGGCATCCTTGTACTTTCAGGCTGTGCCCTTTGGTCCTAGATTCCTCCTCTATTTGAGAGGTGGTCAGGAGTAAACCATATTCTTGTAGATCTGGAGTCACTCATAGTCCAGACAATAGGAAGATTTCTTTCCTTAAAACCAATGGGGAAACTTGATGAACTTTTAATTAACTGGGGAGTTCTTTAATTGCTGAAAGCCATTTTCAATATTGGAAACAGATATCAGAAAGTTGTAATTTCCATTCCCAATGGATGAACATTGTATTTCAAATATTATGGAAGTTTTTGGTTTTATATCATTACCAGAAGTAATTTTAACCTTCAATATAGGGTACATGAGGAGTAAACATAGTTATGTTGTGAATGAGTGAAACATGCCTTTTGAATGAGGCATATCTAGCAAGTTAGTCTCTAAGCATTTGTTTTTATTATCTATCTTAGGCAGGGTCTTAGAATTCTACACCAATGATTCAGGCCCTTCTGCCCACTGTCTTTGTGCTAACCTTCAGTAACCATCACTTCCCTGCATTAATTCCATATCTCTCTTCACACTGCCCATTTCAGGTACCTTTCAAGGTGTCCCTTAAATTAGAATCAGAATCAGAACCAGGTTTAATATTGCTAGGATATGCTGTGAAATGTGATAGCAGTACAGTACAATACATAATAAAAATAACTATATATTATAATAAGAAATATAGACAGTACATAAAGTAATTAAGTCATGTAAAAAGAGACCATAAAAATATTGAGGTAGTGTACACCGTTTCTTGTCCATTAAGAAATCTAGTTGTGAAGGGAAAGAAGCTGTTCCTAAAACACTGAGTCTGTGCCTTCAGCTCCTGTACCTCCTCCGTGTTGGTAGCAATGAACAGAGGGCATGTCCTGGGTGATGCTTACTTACTTACTTGGGCCCTTATCTCCCAGTGGAGCATAGGCCATGGAGAACATCCCATCTCCATCATCCTCTGAAGTTGGTGGTATAGTATGGTTGGAGTTCATCAATGTTTCTGTAATCCAGTATATCCACTAAATGGGGGATTGGCCTATACTGCTTCATGACAGCCCTGTTAGCTGGCCTTACCCTTTTCCACCTCTCATGAAGGTGTCGTAGGGTTAGGCTTTCAGAGGCATCCTGGGTAATGGGGGTCCTTAATGATGGATACTTGCCTTTTTAAGGCATTGCCTTTTGAAGATGGCCTCCAGCTCCCATTACCTCCTCTAGCTGCTCATTCCAGATACCAACTGACCTTGAAAAATTCCTTTTTTAATCCTTCTCCCGCTCACCTTAAACCTATGCCTGCTAACGCTTTATGAACCCTTTCCTTGGCCACCATTACAGAACCTAACAGTTCCGCTCGTCATTTTACCAGCCAGGCAAGCCCATTGCAATCCACTGCACTTAAATTGCATAGGTCAGGCTGCCAATTCATTAGACCACTGCGCCACAAACCCAGGGAGATCTGAATTTGGATTCCTGCCTCAGATGACATTCATGTTTGGGCATTAAACAGGCAGCAAGCCATTGATCCCTGCCAGCTTATTAAATAAAGCAATGGGCAGAAATGAGCACTGGGCAACCAAGGGAGGGGAAAATCACCGGGAGTCCCAAATCAAGCTGCACTTTGGCACTCGTTCTGGCAAACCACTGCAAATTTCTGGAAAGCTAGGACAAAGCCCATTATCATTGAGTCTCATTCTCATGTAAAGATGAGTGAAGAAACTGAGGACTGAAACCGCGGTGATTAAAGCAGTCTACTTTGTACTTTAATGGACAAACGTTAGCAGAACACAGATGAAGCACCAGTGTATCCAGTTAAGCGTGCCGTATGTTCAGTCAGGAAAATGAGAAAGGTGGAAAATGGGAATAAGAAGTTGTTCTGCTGTGAGCTGGCAGAGGCAGTGGGCTGAATAGCCTCTTTCTTTGTCATAATGGTAAATACGTGGGTAAAATTAAATATCAATTGCAATGATGTTTTCTTTTTTGTTTCAATGATGGAACTTAGAAGAGTACTATACAGGAGTAGGCTCTTCATCTTGAGTTGTCTGCGCTGACCCATGATGCCATATTAAATCTAATCCCATCTCCCTGCACATGGTCTATATCTCTCCATTCCCCTGCCTGTCAAAATGACTCTTAAGTGGAACCATGTTCCAAACACCTGTGATTCTCTGTTAAAAACATCTCCTTTTTCCTTAGACTTGCGCGCTTTAGCATTTGACATTTCCACTCTGGGAAAAACCCGATTTAACCCGCTCATAATTTTATATCCCTCCGCATGCATTGCTTTCTGCTGGGTGAGTTTTCTTTTTAAGAGATCACCAGCTCTTAACCCAGCATGGATGGAGACCGTGCAAGGGTGCCGGCTGGAATCGAACTCGGGACCTCTCGCACCGAAGTCCAGTGCTGATGTCACTACACCAAGAAGGCAATGGAAAACCACTGCTGTAGCTTGCCTCATACACGGTTTCCCAATATGTCAGAGCAGCATGGAAGGAAGTCGCCTGTTAACTGGAAAATTCCAGATGCGACATACCTTAACCACATGCATTATCACAATTTAATCAAATAGCCTTTTGTAAACATGTCCAGAGCTAACCATGTCTACTTTCCAATAAAAGTTCAATGTAAAAACAAGCTTTGACCAGTGGTCAATCTAGGCATCGGAAGTTTGGAAAGGAGAGAACTTTAATCAGGTCCACAGCCTGAGGCTAAAAGGCAGCAGCAGCCACAGAAGGGGAAAAGAGCTTTGACCAGTAGCCAATCCAGTTTTCAGTAGTTTTGAGAGGAGGGGACTTCAATCAGTTCCACTGTCCAAATTTAAAGGCAGTAGGGGGTCGAGGTGGTGCAGACGAGCTTTGACCAGTGACCAATCGGCGTTTGAGATTGATCAGTAAAATCAAATCCAAGGAAGGAAGAGGCAAGCACAGTGGTCGCATGGATATTGTCAGAGTGGTGATCTTGAGGCTTTAGTTCTTTGAGGCTTCAGTGAAGAGAGGCTCTTGTCAGAGAAAGCAAATGAAAGGAAAGCTAAGGGTCTTTTTTCTTCTCTTCTTTATATCTGCTCAGCTGGGATAGTAGAGATGCCAGGCAAGCTAGTGAAAAGCTCCTTATCCAGGATGTGAGAAGGCAGGGAGACCTCCAGTGATCCCGACAACCACGACTATGAAAAGTGCATCCAGATGCAGCTTCTAACAAATCACATTAAGGAGTTGGAGGTGGAACTGGATGAGCATGCGAGAGGCTGAGGGGGTGTGGAGGTGATAGGACATATAGAAAGATAAAGGTTAGAAGTCGTGGTCCATGTACCAATGACATTGTTAGGATGAGTGATGAGGTTCTGCATAAGCAGTTCGGGAAGTTAGGTGTTAAGTTTTAGGGTAGGAGTTGGTGCAGGAGAAAGAACGCAAGATTTTTGGATCATTGGGATTTCTTCCAGGGAAGGTGGACTCGTACAGAGGGATCTTTGCACCTGAACTAGAGGGGTTCAAATATCCTAGCGGGAAGGTTTGTTAATGATGTATGGTGGAGTTTAAACTAGAGTTGCTGGGGAATGGTAACCAGAGTGCAAGAACAGTTAGTGGAGAAGTTGTGGAGGCAAATGTTGGTAAGACCTCAGATAAAGTTAGATATCAAAAGGTTGATCCTGATGCAAACAATGTCCTGAGCTGCCTATATTTAAATGCTTGAAGTATCGTAGGAAAGGCAGATAATAGTGCTGAAGATGAGGTAGCTAATTTACAAACAGAGGCAATATATAGTTTGGAGAGGCTGTTGACAGGGCAAAATTTCAGTCAAAAGGATGAATTGCAATGTAGAAGGCGGACACAATAGTAAAGGGTGAATACAGGTCTGAAGGTGCTATATTTGAATATATACAGAATGAGGTAGATGAACTTGTAGCAGCACAGTTGCAGATTGGCCGGTATGATGCTGTGGGCATCACTGAATCCTGGCTGAAAGAAGATTATTGCTGGGAGCTTAATGTCCAACCATACACATTATATTGAAAAGACAGATAGGAAGGCAGAGGGGGTGGTGTTGCTCTATTGGTAAAAAATGAAATCAAATCTTTAGAAAGAGGTGACATAGGGTAAGAAGGTGTTGAAACACGTGGATAGAGCTAAGGAACTGCAAGGGTTAAAGACCCTGATGGGAGTTGTATACAGACTCCAAACAGTAGTAAGGATTTGGCCTAAAAAATTACAAAAGGAGATGGAAAATGCAGCCAAATGGGCAATATTGCATTAGTCATGGGAGATTTCAATATGCAGGTAGATTGGGAAAATCAAGTTGGTGCTAGATTACAGGAGGTGGAATTTCCAGAATACCTACAAGATGGTTTTTTAGATTAGCTCATTGCTGAGCCCACTAGAGGATCAGCTACTCTGGACTGGCTGCTGTGCAATGAACCAGAAATGGTTAAGGAGCTGAGGGTAAAAGAACCCTTAGGGAGAAGTGATAATAATATGATGTAAGTCACCCTGAAATTTGAGCAAGAGAAGCTAAAGTCAGATGTATCAGTATTACATTGGACTAATGGGAATTACAGAGGCATGAGAGAGGAGTTAGCCAAAATTAATTGGAAAAGAACACTGGCAGGGATGATGGTAAAGCAGCAATGGCTGCAATTTCTGAAGCAATTTGGAAAGCACAGGATATAAGCATCCCAAAGAGGAAGAAGTATTCTAAAGGCATGATGACAAAACCATGGCTAACAAGAGAAGTCAAAGCCAACATAAAAGCCAAAGAGAGAACATATAATAGACCAAAAAATTAGTGGGAAGTTATAGAATTAGGAAGCTTTTAAAAAGCCAACAGAAGGCTACTAAAAAAATTAAGAAGATAAAGATAGAATACGAAAGTAAGCTAGACAAAAATATTAAAGAGGATACCAAAAGTTTCTTCAGATACAAAAAGTGTAAAAGAGAGGCGAGAGTGGATATTGGACCACTGGGAATGATGCTGGAGAAGTAGTAATGGGGGACAATGAAATAGCAGTTGAACTGAATAAGTATTTTGCTCAGTCTTCACTGAGGAAGACGCTAGCTGTATTGTGTAAGTTCCATGTCAGGGGGCATAAATAGAGAGAAGGTTCTTGGAAAACTGAAAGGTCTGAAAGTGAACAAGCCACCTGGACCAGATGGTGTACACTACAGGTTTCTGAAAGAGGTAGATGAAGAGATCGTGGAGACATTAGTAATGATCTTTCAAAGATGACTAGATTCTGGAAAATTGCAAATGTCACTCCAGTGTTCAAGAAGGGAGAGAGATGGAAGAAAGGAAACTGTTGGATAGTTAGTCTGACCTCAAAAGTTGGTAAGATTTTGGAGTCAATTATTAAGGATGAAGTCTCTAGGTACTTCGAGGCACACGATAAAATAGATCGTAGCCAACATGGTTCCCTCAAGGGAAGGTCTTGCCTGACAAATCTGTTGGAATATATTTGAAGAAATAATAAGCAGGATTGACAAAGGAGATTCGGTTGACATTGCGTACTTGAAATTTCAGAAGGCCTTTGAAAAGGTACCACACATGAAACTGCTTAACTAGCTACAAGCCCAGGGTATTACAGGAAAGATTCTAGTATGGATAAAACAGTGGTTGATTGGCAGGAGACAATGAGCGTGAGTAAAGAGAGGCTTTTCTGGGTGGTATTTGATGACCCTTGGTGTTCCACAGTGGTCTGTGTTGGGACCGATTCTTTTTATGTCAATGATTTGGATGATGGAATTGCTGGCTTTGTTGCAAAGTTTTCAGACAATATGTAGACAGGAGGAGGGGCAGGTAGTTTTGAGGAAGTAGGGAGGATGCAGAAGGACTGAGATTAGGAGAATGGGCAAAGAAAAGGCAGATGGAATATAGTGTCAGGAAGTGTATAGTCATGCACTTTGGTAGAAGAAATGAAAGGGTTGACTATATTCTGAATGGAGAGAAAATAGAAAAAAACTGAGGTGCAAAGGGTTAGGAGTCCTTGTTCAAGGTTTTCAAGTTGAGTCTGAGGTGAGGAATGTTAGCATTCATTTCAAGAGGACGAGAATATAAAAGCAAGCATGTAATGTTGAAACTTTATAAAGCAACAGTGACATCTCATTTGTAGTATTGTGAGCAGGTTTGGGCCCCTTATCTTAGAAAGGATGTTCTGAAACCAGAGAAAGTTCAAAGGAGATTTATGAAAATTATTCCAAGATTGAATGGCTTGTCATATGAAAAGGGTTGGATGGCTCTAGGCTTGTATTCACTAGAATTCAGAAGAATGAGGGGTGACCTCATTGAAACCTATCAAATTGTGAAAGGCCTTGATAGAGTGGATGTGGAGAGGATGGTTTGAGAGTCTAAGACCTGAGGACACAGCCAGAATAATAGGGCGTCTTTTTAGAATGAAGATGAGGAGGAATTTCTTTAGCCAGAGAGTGGTGAACCGGTGAAATTCTTTTCCAAGTCTTTATGTATATTTAAGGCAGAGGTTGATAGATTCTTGACTGGTCAGGGCATGAAGGGATACAGGAAGGAGATTGGGGCTGAGAGGAAAATTGGATCAGCCATGATGAAATGGTGGAGCAGAGTTGATAGGTCAAATGGCCTAATTCTGCTTCTATAGCTTACGGTCTTATGGTCTAAACTTATTATCATATACAACCGTAAGATTCATTTTCTTACAGACATACTCAATAAATCAAATAACCATAGTAGAATCAATGAAAGATCACACCGCAGTGTGGACAACCAGTGTGTAAATACAATGAATTGTACAAATACAAAATGAAGTTAAAAAAAAAAAGAAATAACAATATTAATAAGAAGAAGACCTCTTCACAGAAACAGAAGAGTTCCTTGTGGCAATGCAGGACCAGGTGGTTAGCACAAAAAATGATCAAAAATACATAATAAAAGACCAACAAATTCAAAATGATAAATGTGGAAAATGCCAAGGGAAACCAAAATCAATCCAACAGTTTACAGGATCCTGCAGAAGTTTAACTGAATCCGATTACTTACACAGGCAAACTCAAGTGGCAACCATCATTCACCAAAATCTTGTTTTAAAATACAAACTCAAAAAGTACACCATACTATACTATAAATACAAGCCTGATTCAATTTTACACTCAGAATACCACAAATTATATTGCAACCGATACATTATTACAGACAGGACAATTCATAACAACCCATTCCAGATATAGCATTACAAGATAAAAAGTAAGAACAACTTACATTATAGATATAGCCATTCCAAACACGCATAACGTACAGAAATTAGTAAGTGAAAAACACCAGAAATATGCTGAATTAAAAGAGGAAAATGAAAGACTTTGCAAAATGAGCGGGGTATACACTGGCCAGATAGTAATATCTGCAACTGATGTAATCTTAAAGTCATTACACAATAGCATAAACACAGCAATATCTATGTAAACCTTCAGAAAGCCACAATACTAAACACTAGAATAGTTCGAAAGTTCCTAACAATTGACAAATGAACGTGTTTGGCTATGCCTGTAACTCAGGTTTTACCAGCTTGAGCAGAGAAAAAATGAACAACGAGTAAATAAGTAAAATTGGAAGTAAGAGTTGTTGAGACTTTGAAAGTGAGTCCTTAGGTTGTAAAATAAGTTCGGTGTTGACGTGAGTGAAGTTATCCACACAGGTTCAAGAGCCTGATATTCATAGGGTAATAACTGTTCCTGAACCTGGTGGTGTGGAACCTGAGGCTCCTGTACCTCCTTCCTGATGGCAGTAGCAAGAAGAGAGCAAGGCTTGGCTGGTGGGGGCCCTTGACGATGATGAAACTAAATCAGCAATAAATATCGAGAACATGAGATGAAGAGCCAAGGGGATATCTAGGATGTTGCCAGTGAACTATGGCGACATTCTGCAGGCTAAGTGCAATGAAAGTAAATGATCGACTAACATTTTACTCTGGCAGCTGATTAGTTGGTGTGGTGTCACTCTTTTGGGTGAAAAATAGTAGTTCATTGACAAGAAAATCTGCAGATGTTTGAAATCCTAGCAACACACAGAAAATGCTGGAGGAACTCAGCAGGTCAGGTAGCATCTATGGAAAAGAGTAAACAGTTGATATTTCAGTCTGAGACCCTTCATCAGGACTGGAAAGGAAGGGGAAAAATCAGAGTAAGTAGGTCGGGGGAGGGGAGGAAGAAGTACAAGATGGCAAGTGATAGTTAAAACCGGGAGAGGTGGAGGGGATGAAGTAAAGAGCTGGTGAAAGAATGGCTGGAGAAGGGGAAATCTGAAAGGAGAGGACAGAAGATGAGCGTCCAGCAGAAGCGGTTGAGGCAGGTTCGATGTTGTCATTTAAAGTTAAATTGGATAGATATATGGACAGGAAAGGAATGGAGGGTTATGGGGCGAGTGTAGGTCGGTGGGACTAGGTGAGAATAAGAGTTCAGCATGGACAAGAAGGGCCGAGATGGCCTGTTTCCGTGCTGTAATTGTTATATGGTTATAAGACCACGGAAGAAAGGGAAGGGGGAGGAGCACCAGAGAGAGGAGGTGGGCAGGAAGGAGATAAGGTAAGAGAACAAATCAGGAATGGGGAATGGTGAAAGAGAGCGGGGTTGTGGCAATTACCAGAAGTTCGAGAAAGTGATGTTCATACCATCAGGTTGGAGGCTACTCAGAGGAATTATAAGGTGTTGCTCCTCTAACGTGAGTGTGGCCTCATCCTAGCAGTAGAGGAGGCAGTGCACTGATATGCCAAAATGTGAATTGGATGTAGAATTGAAATGGGTGGTCATCAGGAATTCCCACTCTTTGAGGCAGACGGAGCAAAGGTGCTTGACGAAGTGATCTCCCAATCTACGTCAGGTCTCACCGATATACAGGAAGCTACACCGGGACTGCTGGAACCACCTTGTACTTCTTCCTCCCCTCCCCTCAACCTTCTTGTTCTGGATTTTTCCCTCTTCCTTTCCAGTACTGATGAAGGATCTCGGATCAAAACGTCGACTCTTTACTCTTTTCCATAGCTGCTGCCTGACCTGCTGAGTTCCTCCAGCACCTTGTGTGTGTTGCACTGGATTTCCAACATCTGCAGACTTTCTTGTGTTTGTGATTCTGATGAAGGGACTTTGCCTTAAAATATTAACTGTTTGTCTCTCCATATGCGCTACATAATCTATTGAATGTTTCCAGCAATTCATGGCTGATCTACACGCATTTCAACTCCTCTTCTGTGTCAGTTCCATATAACCCCACAAATAGTTATCTATCTCCAGTTGAAATATTTCTAATAATGTACCATGGAGAGCATTCTGATCAGTGACATCATCGCCTGGTATGGAGGCACACGATTAATTGATGTGGTGTCACACTTTTGGGTGAAGAATGCAATGTGTTGTCAGGCCATGCATATGGCCTTGGCCATTCTGATCTTGCACAGTGATCCATGTTGTCGCTAGATGCACAAACATAGGGAGATTGCTTCTATTCTTTTGAACTGACATCTCTTACTTTGATAAGCTGACAAAGGAAGAGAGAGAGAGAGGAATCAAATCAGCCATATATTGCCTTTTTTAATATATGCAAGATAGCCTGTATATCGTGTAAAACACATCAGCGATTTCATTATTACTGTTTATTAAAAGATACCTAAATGTGTCGTTTCTATTATGAGGGAATCAACTAGATTAATGATTAATTTTCATTTGCAGATGTGTGATAGGGTGGCAGATGAGTCATACTACAGTGCTAGAACTGGTAAATGATAGCATCTCCCTTGCACTGATCAAATTTAATTTGACCTCCAATTATATTACACCGTTGCAACTGAACTGTCAATTTTTGTCAGGCAATTAGAGTCTATAAGCGGTGAAGTTAAGTTTGATAGGCATTGTAATTGGACTGTCACTGTAAGCAGCTCTGTCTGCTTTCAGTCATATTTCATAAAATGCATTCTGAAGATCCTTTTTTCTTTGTGTACTCATAGGGGTTGGTGTGACAGTGCGGAAAGAAATAAAAACCCTAACTTTTTCGCCTATCCTGATTAAATTAATATGACTATAAAAGGTAAAGGGAGCTCACCACTCATTGCATGCACATAATGATGACACAATCAAATGAAAACCCAGTCCACTCTGATGTATCCTACTTTTAAACTCTTGTGGTAATCTGAATCAGATTTAATATCACCGCCATACCGTGCCAATGAAAAGTATTCACCCCCTTGGAAGTTTTCATGTTTTATTGTTTTATAACATTGAGTCATGGGGAATTAATTTGGCTTTTTGACACTGATCAATACAAAAAGACTCTTTCGTGTCAAAGTGAAAACAGATCTCTACAAATTGGTCTAAATTAATTACAAATATAAAACACAAAATCATTGATTGCATAAGCATTCACTCCCTTCAAGTCAGTATTTAGTAGATGCACTTTTGGCAGCACTTACAGCCTAGAGTCTGTGCGGATAGGTTTCTGTCAGTGTTGCACACTTGGACACTGTAATGTTTCCCCATTCTTCTTTAGAAAACTGCTCAAACTCTGTCAGGTTGCATGGGGATCATGGGTGAACAGCCCTTTTCAAATCCAGCTACAAATTTTCAATTGGATTGAGGTCTGGATTCTGATCTGGCCACTCCAGGATATTAACTTAGTTGTTTTTAAGCCATTCCTGAGTAGCTTTGGCCTTATGCTTGGAGTCATTGTCTTGCTGGAAAACAGATCTTCTCCTAAGTCACAGTTCTCTTGCAGACTGCATCATTTTCCTCCAGGACTTCTCTGTATTTTGTTGCATTCAATTTACCTTCTACCTTCACAAGCCTTCCAGGGCCTACTGCAGTGAAGCATCCCCACAGCATGATGCAGCCATGCTTCATGGTAGGGATGGTGTGTTTTTGATGATGTGCGGTGTTTGGCTTATGCCAAACACAGCATTTAGTCTGATGGGCAAAAAGCTCAATTTTGGTTTCATCAGACCATACAACCTTCTTCCAGCTGACTTCAGAGTCTCCCACATACCTCCCGGCAAATTCTAGCCAAAATTTCATGTGAGTTTTATTCAATAGTGTTTTTCTCTTAGCCACACTCCCATGAAGCTGTGACTGGTGAAGCACCAGGGATAACAGTTGTTGTACGTTCAGTCTCTCTCATCTCAGCTTGCAACTCCTCCAGAGTTGTCATAGGTCTCTTGGTGGCCTCGCTCGCTCGTCCACTTTTTGTATAGTGACTCAGTTTTTGAGGACAGCCTACTCCAGGCAGACTTACAGCTGTGCCATATTCTTTCCATTTCTTGGTGATTGACTTAACTGTACTCCAAGGGATATTCCGCGATTTGGAAATGTTCTTGTATTCATCTCCTGACTTAGTGTTTTTCAATAAACTTCTTGTGGAATTGCTTGGAGTGTTCTTTTATCTTCATGGTGTAGTTTTTGCCAGGTTACTGACTCACCAGCAGTAGGACCTTCCAGATACAGGTGTATTTTTACTACCATCAGTTGAAACACCTTGACTGCACATAGGTCTCCAAAAACAGATCGTCATTGAACTAATTATGTGACTTCTAAAACCAATTGGCTGCACCAGTGATGATTTGGTGTGTCGTATTAAAGGGGGTGAATACTTACGCAATCAATTATTTTGAGTTTTATGTTTGTAATTAATTTAGGTCACTTTGTAGAGATCTGTTTTCACTTTGACACTTAGGAGTCTTTTTTCTGTTGATCAGTGTCAAAAAAGCCAAATCAAATCCACTGTTATGTTCTGAAACAATAAAACATGAAAACTTCCAAGGGGGGATAAAAACTTTTCATAGGCAGTGTAGTCATAAAATTTGTTAACTTTGCAGCAACAATGAAACACATGATAATGAAGAGAAAAAAAGCTGAATTACAGTAAATATTTATGTAGTTACATTAAATTAGTAGTGCAAAAGAAAGGTTATAAAAAAGTAGTGAGGTAGTGCTCATGTATTCAATGTTCATTCAGAAATCGGATGGCAGAGTGGAAGAAGCTGTTCCTGAGTCGTTCAGAGTCTACCTTCAGGCTCTTTTACCTCCATCCTGATGGTAGCAATGAGAAAAGGGCATGTCCTGGGTGATTGGGGTCCTTAATGATGGATGCCGCATTTTTGAGGATATCCTGGGTGTTGTGGAGTCTGTGCCCATGATGGAGCTGACTGAGTTTACAATTTTCTGCAACTTATGTTGATCCTGCTTAGTAGCCTCCACCAGACCACTCCCCCCTCCCCCCATTACCAGACAGTGATGCAGCCAGTACGAAATTTGTGAATGTTTTTAGTCATATTCCAAATCTCCTCAAACTCCTAATGAAATATAGCCACTGTCGTGCCTTCTTTATGGCTGCATCGATATGTTGGGTCCGCATATGCTGTGCTGTGTTGCAGCTTTGGAAATTTAAAAAAAAGGTGCTAAGGTGTGCTGTTTCAGAATAAAATGAAGCAATAGATTGCATTAAATGTCTACCACTTCCAACATATCGAGTCACTAATCTCAGCTGGGCTATCAGGGGGATGCAATGTGTTGATGCAAGCCAGCATTACACAGCCCATATTGGCTAGTTACGAGCTTACATTGGCAGTGACCTGGACATCTGCTTACTGCTTGTTCCCCCAGCCAAGAAAGGAGCACTCAAAAAAAAAAGAAATAATATAAAATATCTTCTGATGCTTTAGGTGGGAAATCATCTGTCTCTGTGTTGAAACCTGCAGGTGAAACTTTAAATGCATGCATATGTTTTTAATTAAGCAATGATAGACACTTATGTAGTGTGCTGCCAAACTGAGGGGTGTATGAATGACTGGGGTTAATTCAACATGATTCAGCACACAAGATTGCATTGCAATTCAATCACACTTTCCAAAAACATTCGTGTTCCTGTTCCAAGTATTCAACTTATTTTTGATCAAAGTTGATGCCATGTACAGCAGAAAAACTTGATGTTTGCACAGTTTCCCTTCTCCTGTGTCTTCAGTACGGCATCTGCAGACTAATGTAACGAAGAAGTACACTTTTCTCACTGCTACTGTCAAGGGTGAGGTACAGGAGCCTGAAGACACACACTCAGCATTTCAGGAACAGCATTTTCCCCACTGGCATTAGATTTCCGAATGGACAACGAAAATATTATCACTATCCCACTACCTTCCACCTCTCTTTTTTGATGGCTTATTTAATTTATTTTTTAGTATGCACTTACTGGAATTTATAGTTTTTCTGATTATGCTGTATATTGCAACATACTGCAGAAAGTTGCAAACTCATCCAGCTCCACCATGGGCACGAGCCTCCACAGCATTGACATCTTCAAAAGGCAATGCCTCAAAAAGCGGGCACCCATCCTTGAGGACCCCCATCACAGAGGACATGCCCTCTTCTCATTGCCATCATCGCTACTCAGTACCTCACTACAGCTTTTCTTTTTTTTTGGCTTTTTTTTGCACTATTTATTTAATTTGATTTTATATATAATTCAATTTTCTTATTGCAGTGCATAGATTTTGTGATTCTGAAATGTAATGGGAGATAGTGACGTTTGCAGAGAGGAATCTATCATGACTAGTGTTTAGACATTGTCAATTAATGCCTTCAGCTAAATATTAAATACTTTGAGTAGAGTCACGAACATAAATGATTTTTAAAATATACATTTATCGAACATCAGCAGTGAATGGGGGGTGTATGGAATGTGCTGACAGGCTGGTGGTAAAGGCAGATACATTAGGGGTATTTAAGAGACTCGTAGATAGGTACATGAATGACAGAAAAATAATCATAAGATAAGATCATAAGATATAGGAGCAGAATTAGGCCATTTGGCCCATCGAGTCTGCTTTACCATTTCATCATGGCTGATCCATTTTCCCTCTCAGCCCCAATCTTCTGCCTTCCCTCCATGTCCTTTCATGCCCTGACTATAAAGAATCTATTTTAAATATTCTAAATGACTTGTTCTTTACAACTGCCTGTGACAATGAATTCCACAGACTCACCACTCCGTGGCTAAAGAAATTCTTCCTCAAATCTGTTCTAAATGGACAGCCCTCTGTTCTGAGGCTGTGTCCTCCGGTCTTAGTTTCCCCCGCAAAGGAAGCATCCTCTCTACATCCACTTTATAGAGGCCTTTCAGCATTCGATAAGTTTCAGTGAGGTCCCATATCATTCTTCTGAATTCCAGTGAGTACAGGCTCAGAGCCATCAAACTCTCCTCATATGATAAGCCTTTCAATCCCAGAATAATTTTTGTGAACCTCCTATGGAGGCTTACATGGGAAGGAAGGGTTGGATTGATTTTAGAGTAGGTTTAAAGATCGGCACATCGTCATGGGCTGAATGTCCTGTACTGCACTGGAACATTCTATGTTCTATGAACTATTAAGCATAAAGTGCTTCTCACTCATTTCACTGCTGCATGCAGTTGAGTCAACATAACAGTTTGAAATCTTAATTATGTTTTCCAAAAGAAATTGCACAAATCTTTAACCAAGGCTTAAAAACTATTTTGATCAAAACTAGCCCTTCCCTCAAAGCTGACCCATCTCTCACCACAATCTTTTATCCTAAGTCAAGGTAACGTGATTATTTATTTAGTTAGTTATTTAGAGATACAGAATGGAACAGGCCCTTCTAATCCTACGACCAACACCCTGACAACCCACTTACTTAACCCTAGCCTAATCACAGGACAAGTTACAAAGACCAATTAACCTACTAACTGGCATGTCTTTGGACTGTGGGAGGAAACCAGAGCACCTGGAGGATACCCACACAGTTCATGAGGAGAATGTACAAATTCCATACGGACCACGCCAGAATTTAACTCCAGAACACCCTGAGCTGTAATAGCGTAACGGTAACCACCACAGTTCCATGACACCCATTAGTACGTTTAAAGCGGAGGTTGATTGGTTCTAGTTTAGTAAGGGTGTCAAAGGTTATGGAGAGAAGGCAGGAGAATGGGGTTGAGGGGGATAACAAATCAGCCATGATGGAATAGTAGAGCAGACTTGATGGCTCGAGTGGCCTAACTCTGCTCCTATATATAATGGTTTTAAATGACTGAACAATTCAAGGCAATTAAGGAGAATTTTGGCATTCATTAATCAACATATTGAGTACAAGAGATGGGTCACCTACCTACAGGAAAGGTAGATGTAAATAAGTTTGAAAGAGTACAGAGAAAATTTGCAAGGATGTTGCTGGACCTGGAGGACCTGAGTTATAAGGAAAGATTGACTAGGTTAAGACTTTATTCCTTGGAACATTGAAGATTGAGGGGAGATTTCATAGAAGTATATAAAATTATGAGGGGTATAGATCGGGAAAATGCAAGCAGGTATTTCCATTGAGGTTGGTTGGGACTACAACTAGAGGTCATGGGTTAAGGGTGAAAGGTGAAAAGTTTAAGGGGAACATGAGAGGAAACTTCTTCACTCAGAGGGTGGTGAGAGTGTGGAAAGAGCTACCAGTGTAAGTGGTGCATACAAGCTTTATTTCAAAGTTTAAGAGAAGTTTGGATAGGTACATAGATGGTAGGTGTATAGAGAGGGCTAGGTCCTGGTGCCGGTCAATAGTTCAGGATGGAGTACATGGGTTGAGGGGCTGTATCTGTGCTGTGCTTTTCTATGACTCTGACTCTATGATCAATAAATATCAGTCCTGTCAGTGATGGGAATGTTCACTGAGTAAATCAAAAACAATTAACATGAAGCTATCAACTGTTCATATTTTAATGCTGTATCTAGCACTGATGGGGCATGTCTTGACAGGGTCAAATAAAATTCCTAATTAGTAATTCACAGATCTGATCAAAATCATCAATGGAAGCAAAACAATTGCACTTTGATGGCAATAATTAGATGGCAAGGCCAATGTATCTGGTACATCCACAGTAATTTTAAGGTCTAAATGAAAGCTAGTGTTAATGTTAGCCAGGCTTACATCAACGCAACTCACCCCCTCACTGAATAAAGAATATGTTGGAGGATGTCAAAACATTTGAAGTTAGGAATACCATCTCTTCAATTATCCATCAGGGCTCTTGGATAAAGCTTAGAGAAAGGAACTTCAGATTAAATTGTCTCTCTTAGTCTTCTGGGTATTTTTGATGAATAGGCGATGGAGGTTATGTAAACTTGGACTCAATGACATTTGCCAGGACCTGAAATTGAACTTAAGGACTATTCTAACTAGAAATCCTTGCTGATGAATGATAATATATGATGACAATATGTTTCTTTTATATTTTGCTATCTTATTTTTACTTTTGAAGTGAACAGACTTCTTACCAAGTAGAGTTTTATTATTTTGGCCCAGAATGGAATGGCTGAGAACATTTGACGTGGACGAAAAGATTTGAGTTCAAAGGTCAAAGTAATCTTACTATCAAAGTACGTATATGTCACCCTGAGATTCATTTTCTTGTGGGCATACACAGTAAATACAACAAACACAATAGAATCATTGAAAGATCTCACCCAACAGGACAAACAATGACCAATGTGCAAAAAAAAACTGTGCAGCTACAAATAGAATGAGAAAAATATAATAATAAGAAGAATTTTTATTATTGTTATCATCAACATTATTTATAAATAAATAAATACATAAATATAAAGAACATGTGATGAAGAGTCCTTGAAAGTGAATCCATAGGTTGTGGGAACAATTCAGTGATGGTTCAAGTGAAGTTGAATGAAATTATCCACTTTGGTTCAAGAGCCTCAAGATACTTGAGGGTTAATAACGGTTTCTGAACCTTGTGGTCTGAGTCCTGAGGCTCATGTACCTCTTTCCTGATGGCAGCAATGAAAAGAGAGCATGACTTGGATGTGGGGGTTCCTGATAATTGATACTGCTTACCTGCAATAGTGCTCTGTGTAGATGTGCTCAGTGGTGGACAATGCTTTACCTGTGATGGACAAAACCATATCCATTACTTTTTGAAGGCTTTTCCATTCAAGGGCATTGATGTTTCCACACCAAACTGTGATGCAACCAATCAATATACTCTGTACCACACATCAATAGAAACTTGTCAAAGTTTTAGAGGACATACCAAATCTTCACAAAGAGGCACTGCTGTGCTGTCTTTGTAATGGCACTTACATGCTGGGCCCAGGACAGATCATCTGAAGTGATAACACTGAGGAATTAAAGTTGCTGATCCTCTCAGCTCTTGATACCCCAATGAGGATTAGCTTATGGACCTCCTATTTCCTCCTCCTGAAGTCAATAATCATCTCCTTGGTTTTAAAGAAAAAATTGTCACAATGTTTACAGTTATATCTTCAACAAAAAAGTCTGGAGTTTTGCTGCAAATAGTGAGCATGAGTACCATTCTCTGACTTGAATTTCTAAGAGGTGAGGATCACAAAGCATCGAAGAAATGTCCTATCGTAACATGATTGTGAATTGGTTGAGGGTGTTACAAGAAACACTTATTTTCTGTCATTTCTGTTATTTTAGATCTTCTTCAGAGCAATAATGGCTGCTTTCAGAATTTGATTCCAACTGAAGTTAAACTCCAAGTATTCCCAGTAATGAACAAAAATGTTATTTATTTAGTGATAGAGCGCGGAGTAGGCCCTTCCTCCACATTAAGTTACAGCACCCCAGGAACCACCGCCCCCCACAAACTTGATTAACCCTAATCTAATTACACAACAATCTACAATCAACAAATAACCTATGCATCACACATCAAAGTTGCTGGTGAACGCAGCAGGCCAGGCAGCATCTCTAGGAAGAGGTACAGTCAACGTTTCAGGCCGAGACCCTTCGTAAGGTCTAACTGAAGGAAGAGTTAGTAAGAGATTTGAAAGTGGGAGGGGGAGGGGGGAGATCGTCCTCTTCCTAGAGATGCTGCCTGGCCTGCTGGTTTCACCAGCAACTTTGATGGGTGTTGCTTGAGTTTCCAGCATCTGCAGAATTCCTCTTGTTTGCATTTTTAAAATAACCTATGCATTATGTCTTTGGACTCTGGGTAGAAACCAGAGCACTCAGAGAAAACCCATACTTTCGACGGGGAGAACATACAAAGACTCCTTACAGAACAGCATCGGAATTGAAATCTGAACTCTGGAACGCCCTGAGCTGTGATAGTATCACACCAACCGCTATGCTACTGTGGCGCCAATCAATCATGTTGCACACACTGATCCACTAATTGTGTGACTGAACAGACCTATGACATGCTAAATAGGTTTAAGTGCCTAAAAGTTGCTATTTACCTACTAATAATACATCTGTCCCTTTGGTTGTTTCTGAGAGACCTGATGGGGTGCTCTATAATAAAGTGATATTAGAATATTATGATAGAATATGCTCCACTACTTATTGTGGGGTGTTCATACATTAAACAGAAACAGTTAACAGATTTCACAAAGCATTTACAGATGTAATTTGTAGCTTGGAATGCCAAAGCTGCTTAAGGACAATGAGACAGCTGACAGTAAAATTGTGTATAATTTATATTTAATTTACGTGAGAACATGCTCTCTTCTCGCTGATGCCATCAGGAAGAAGGTACAGGAGTCTCAGGACTCACCACCAGGTTCAGAAACAGTCATTACCCCTCAACCATCAGGCTCTTGAATCAAAGGGGATAACTTCACTCAACTTCACTCGCCACAACCTATGGACTCACTTTCAAGGACTCTTCATCTCATGTTCTCGACATTTATTGCTTACTTATTTATTATTTTACCGGTGGTGATTGTTGCTGCACTTCCTGGAGCTGCCCTGCTGGACAACCACAGCTTCAACGACAATATAGAGTATTGCCCCTGGCACATCCACGTGGGTCCCCCTGCGGGACAGTAAGTCCAGGCCAGTGATGTAGGACTTGCGGATGTTGGCCAACCACACCTCGTGGCCCACTGCAATGCTCAGCCACTTCTTCCCTCTCATCGCTGCACAGTCGCCAGTGACAGTAGCCAGCTGGACCTCAATCGTTGTTCACCCAGGCAAGGATGGTGGTCCATGCTGGGGAGGACACATAGATGGGTGGTGGTGATGGCTGATACTGCGTCCACCAATGGATGGCATCTAAAGGCCTCCACCAACAGTCCACATATAAGCCTTGCTCTTCACCCAAACGGCCCACCCGGAGAGGAAACAATGGAGGGATTCTGCTGGAAGTCTCGGGTAGCATCGCCCACTCCCGTTTCCCGGAGGCAGAGGTGGGCTGGTCCGGGGAAATCCCAGGCCAAATGGCCTGCCTTGTCACACCGGTGGCAGAGAAAACTCCATCGCACATGGTGGGGCTGGCGCGATGCTGGTCGAACCTGTGTCAGGGACTCCTTCTCATCAGTTTCACCCTCTGCCTCGGTGACACAAACCTGGGCTCGTGGCATGCCTGGAAATGCTGGAACGCTTTGGGGGGGGGAATGCTGGAACGCTTTGGGGGAGGGGGTTAAAATTACTTGAGCCCTCTCTGCCCCTGCCACCGCCTCGGCCAGCGATGATGGTGATGTCAGGCGTACACACTGCCAAAGACGCTCCAGAATCAGTGCATTCACAAAGCCGTGGAGAGCAAGCTCTTCCTGGGCCGCGGGAGGGAAGTGGTGTAGCCATGCCAAGCACAGCGGCAGAATTCTACTGCAAACATCCTCAGACTTTTGTCCGTATGGCGGCATCTGCTGCCCAGTTCTTTCCTCATTGCTTCCTCCAATAACCTCTGCTCGAAATGCCACTCCAGTGCCATTACTAGGGCCCTGTAGATGCTCTTCAAACTCGGTGGGGCTCCACCCTTTGTGCCATACTGAAAGTTTGACATGCACTGGGTAAGGCTCCAGGCGGCTGGTACCGTTGTATCTGGGGAGCTTCAGTGTGGACCTTGTGGTAAATTATTAAGGCTTGTTGGTCTTCCTTTTGCCCCAGTGGTGCGGTGGTGCCTGCTATGTTGCTCGTACTCCCATGGTTGCGGTGTCTTGAGTTCCCCGTTGCGGGTCGCGAGGGAGGTGGGTGATGCGCTCCACCATGTCACCTGGGCTGGGTACACTTGCTCCACCAGAGTTCACTGGGGGAGGCACGATGCTCGGTCCCCAGGTCCTCCCTCCAGGTCCTTCCTTCATGAACCCGGCCTGGGGGTGCTGGGGAGGCATACTGCTCGGTCCCTCCACTTAATTCCCAGGTCTTAAGGCATTCAGTCCGACTTTGTAGCTGGTTGTCAGTTTCGAATCCTACTCCTGTTACCAATGTGGTGAGCATTTGCTCCATGATGGCAGACGAGGAAGCTCATTAAACTCAATATCCATTTTTATTGCGATAAACACAAAAACAGACCAGGCGCTATGACCCAGGGAGAGAACCTACTCAGTTATATATACTGTAGATGGGGGAGGTAATTATTACAAACACTGGTTACAGTCAGGGTGAGCCACAAACACACATGTGAATAACTATATTTTTAGGCATCCGTTAGTCTCGTGAGACTATGGATTTGTACCCTGGAAGGTTTCCAGGGCGCAGGCCTGGGCAAGGTTGTATGGAAGACTGGCAGCTGCCCATGCTGCAAGTCTCCCCTCTCCATGCCACCAATGTTGTCCAAGGGAAGGGCACTAGGGCCGATACAGCTTGGCACCAGTGTCGTTGCAGAGCTATGTGTGATTAAGTGCCTTGCTCAAGGACACAACACGCTGCCTCAGCTGAGGCTCGAACTAGCAACCTTCAGATCACTAGACCGACTCCTTAATCACTTGACCACGCGCCACAAGAATAACTATATATCCTAAGCTAAAATATAGCAATAAATGAACTTCAACATCCCATCATAACCCCACAAAAGTATTTTAACACAAGAACAATAAATAGAGCTGGCCATTAGGAACGCTATGGTGGGCTTTCAACCACTCCCCCCTGGAGTGCTACATTATTATTATTATTATTATTATTATTATTATTATTATTATTTTAATTTTTTTATATATTTGCACACCTTGTTATCTTTTGCTCATTGGCTGTTAGTCTGTCTTGTTGTGTGTGGTTTCTCATTGATTCCAATGCGTTTCTTTCTATTTACTGTGAATGGCTGCAAGAAAATGAATCTCAGGATTGAACATAGTGGCATATATGTACTGAGGTTATAAATTTATTTTGAACTGTTGAACTTTGAACTTTACTTTTCATATGAATGCTGTGTTCCTGTGATGCCGCTGCAGGCAGGTTTTACATTGAACTTGTGCACACCCATGCTTGTGCATATGACAACAAACTCGACTTTGATTTTGATCATCAGATTCAGGTTTGGATAACCAGTCTCTTATGTTAAAGCTTAACTTTGGGGAATAAGCACACTTCTCACACTTGCCTTCTCTTGATTCTTTGTGGGCAATGAGTTCTGTCTCACATGCCAGCAACCTGATAGATGATAAGAGGCATAGATCCATTGGATAGACAGAGATGTTTTCCCAGGGCTAAAATGGCTAATACCAGGGAGCATAATTTTAAGGTGATTAGAGGAAATTATGGAGGGGGAGCGGTCAGTGATGATTTCTTTTACACAGGGAAATGGTGGGTGAATGGAACACACCACCAGGGATGGAAGTAGAGGCAGATACACTACAGCCATTTAAGAAACTCTTAGGCAGGCACATGAATGACAGAAAAATGGAGGGCTATGTAAAAGGGAAGAGTAAGATTGATCTTAAAGTAGGTGAGAATTTTAGCATAACATTGTAGACCAAAAGGCCTGTACTGTGCTGTAGAGTTGCATGTGCTGTGTGCTAACTGTACCTTAATAATGGAGACCCTGCCCAATCACACCCTGCCTTTGGTGAGGAGACAGCATTTACTACTATGGTGTCATCTCTGATTAAAATATCATGTTCAACTGCACATCAGAGTATTGAGCACAAAAGTGAGACAAGGTACCACTGAGGGGTAATGAGGGCATGCAGCATTGTTGGAGATGCTGGCTTTCAACTGGGAAGTTAAAACCCAGGGCTCCATCTGCTCTCTCAATGAGATGGATGAGATCCAATGGCACATTTTCAGAGCAGAGCAGTTATCACTTCTGTCTTCAATATTAATTCTTTAATCAACATCACTAAAACAGATTATCTGCTCATTATTACATTGGTGTTTGTAGGAGCTTGCGGTGTGCAAATTGGCAGCTCTTGTTTTCTGCGACACTCCAAAAATACTTCATTGTCTCTAACGTGCCTTAGTTGTCCCAGGTTGGGAAATGCAGGTGCTTTTTTTCAGTATCACGTGTATCAGAAGTAGTTTTCTGCTTTCAAGTTGTGTGAGGGCTGAAATCTGATAAAGTGACCAGTTTTACACCAAGGATAATAGTATGGAAATTACTTTATATCACTGTTAGGTGGACTTAGATGCACCTGGCTACATTAATTGGCAACAACTATTATTGCATTGTTTGATTTGTAAGATGCCATACATAATTCAATGCAAATAATTACACAGTATTATAAGATAATGGCTTGTTAAAATTAATTGATAGCAGCTAATTAAGCAGTGTTTCAGGTGCTGAAGGAATATGGTCTGCCAACAAAACAAAGCCTTACAGAAAGGCTATAGGTAAGAGAATGAAGAGAATAAAGGCAACTGACTGGACACAAATCTCAATTGTATTAATTCATGTTTGAATACATTCTGCTCAAGTCCCCTTACACTCAAATAGGATCTCCCAGCCAATTACCAGAGTAACCTGGGCTGAATAGCATATGGATTTATTGATCAGGATCAGTAAAGCTATTTGGCCCACCTTTGCTGTCCCATATTCAGACAACCCTAGGTCTGAAAATACTTATGCCAAGGTTACTCCATGTTTTAGACCACTCTCGTTTGTTGATCTGCATAGGTTAATTGTTGATTCAGTAGAGGTTAACTTCCAGGCTAAGTCATTTCAAGACAACTAAAATATCAATGCAACGATGCACTGCTGAGGCTTTGAAAGGCTTTGGTCAGATGGCACATGCAGTATTATGAGCATTTTTGGGCCCCTTGTTTAAAAAAAAAGAGATGTGCTGGTATAGGAGCGGGTCCAGAGGAGGTTCATGCGAATGATCCCAGGAATGAAAGGGTTAATGGATGAGGACTGCTTGATGGCTCTGGGCCTGTACTCACTGGAGTTTAGAAGCATGAGGAGGGATCTCATTGAAACCTATTGAATGCTGAAAGGCATGGATAGAGTGGATGTGGAGAGGATTGTTCCTATAATAGGGGGAGTCTAGGACCAGAGGGCACAGCCTCAGGACAGGGGGACATCCATTTAGAACAGAGATGAGGAGAAATTTCCTTAATCAGAGGGAGGTAAATCCATGGAAATTATTGCCATAACAGCTATGGAGGCCAACTCATTGGCTATATTTAAAGTGGTGGTATATGGGTTCTTGATTAGTCAGGCATTAAACATTACAGGGAGAAGGCAGGAGAATGGAGTTGAGATGGGTAATAAATCAGCCTTGATAGAATGGTGGAGCAGACTCCATGGGTTGAAACTTCCAAATTCTGCTCTTACGTCTTATTGTCCAACCACTCCATGTTTCTTACCATATTCGTTAATTTGTAACAAAGAACTGGCAAAATATAATTGTATTTATAAAGCACTTTCTTGTGTCAAACAGCCATCATTTTGGTAGGGTGCTTCAATTCTGATCCCAATACATTGTCTTTCATATAGTCATAGAGCACCATAGCACAGAAACAAGTCTTTCAGCCCATTATTGTATGCCAAACTGTTATTCTGCATAGCCCCATCGACCTGCACCTGGATCAGCCTTCCATCGCCCTGTTGTCCATGTATCGGGCTTTTGAATTTGCCGTGTATTAATAGTATTCCAAGGCAAAGGCAGAAGTTGAAGAAGACAGAGGGAGCTATTAGGGATATTTTCAGTATATATAACAGAAATCTGTTCTTCAGATTTGCTCCTCTCTTAGAAAGCAAGCAAAAAAGATCATTACCGGGGGGGGGGGCATGATCAAAATAGAGAAAGGACAGGAAATATTCGCTGGGATGTTGCTTCAGTTGGAGGCCTTGAGCTACTAGGAATGATCAGATAGGCTACGTCTATCATCCGTGAAGGGAAAGAGGCTGATAAGTGACATGATAGAGGTAAATAAAATCATAAAAGGCAGAGATATGGTTTTAGCCTATCTCCGTTTCCCATGGGTGGGATGTCTCAAACTATATGGCAGAGTTTGAAGATAAGATTTTATGTGTTTATTGAGATACAGTGTAGAATAGGCCCTTCCAGCACTTCGAGCCACACCACCCAGCATTCTCCCAATCCATGCAGTCATGGAAAAAGCGAGAAGTCCTTACAGGCAGTGGTGGGAATTGAACCCTGGTCACCAGTACTGTAAAGTGTTGTGCTAACCACTACACTACCGTGCTGCCCTTTATGGAGGAGGTTTAAAGGAGACTGGATGGATGCATTTTTCATAAAAGACTAGCTGGTATCTAGAATGAGTTGCCAGATATGGTCGTGGCAGGAACAGTAACAATAACAAAATTTAATAGGCATCTTCGCAGATACTTAAAGAGCAGGATATAGAGCTGTATGGAATTAATGAAGACAAGAGAGGGCTCTTAGCATTGTCAATGATCCCTCCCATCTATCCAACAATCGATTTGACCTCCCCACCATCGGGCCAGAGGTAGTGTAGCATTAGGAAATGGACTGTTTGGATGGAAAACAGCTTCTTCCGCCAGGCTGTGAGACTACTGAATGCTCTGCCACCACCCAGGCCTCATCACATATGAAGCACCAATAGTATATACTTTTTAAGTTGTGTTGTAAATGCACCTTATTGTTAATTTATTTGTGGCAATATTACCTTGTGTGTTGTGTGTGTGAGTTATATGCACTGTGTTGTGCATCTTGGTCCAGAATACTATTGTTTCGCTTAACAATATACATGTTGAATGGCAATAAACTGGAACTTGAATTTGAAATTATGCAGATAAGTATGATGGTTGGCATATTAATGATGGGTTAGAAACATACAAGCATGTTGAAGGGCCTATTTCTATGCTGTGCAATACTATGGCTCTAACTGGAAGATATAATAAGATCAAGCATTTGAGACCAAACTTGGCATATGTACCCAAAATGCCCATTCAGAACAGATGTCAAATTTATTTGCAAAGTAGCCATGCTTAGATAAGTGGATGAATGTCTGGGAAGGGATATGAAGAGCTCAGATAGTAGAGAATAACCCCTATGGCCAACTCCCTCAGTAATCATTATCTTGTTTTGGCTGCTGTTGAGGGGGGTGACCTGACAGAGGACGGCCACCGTGATTGGGTCTCCGGCACAGCGCCTGGTTCCGTGATGCAGAAGGGAGAGAAGAAGATGAGGAATGCAGTAGTCATGGTAGTCATGTTCCATAGTGAGGGGAACAGAGAGGAGGTTCTGTCAGCCTGATAGAGATACGCGCATGGTTTGTTGCCTCCCAGGTGCCAGGGTACGGGATGTCTCGGATCAGGTGCAGAGTATTCTGAAGGGAGAGAGTGAACAGCCAGAAGTCTTGGTACATGTTGATACCAATGACATAGGTAGAAAAAGGGAGGAGATCCTGACGAGAGAATTCAGGGAGTTGGGTAGGAAGCTGAAAAGCAGGACCTCCAGGGTAGTAATCTCGGGATTGCTGCCTGTGCCACGTGGTAATGATCAGGCACATTAATGCGTGGCTGAGAGACCGGTATAGAGGGCAGGGCTTCGGGTTCCTGGATCACTAGGAGAGGTACGACATGTACAAAAAGGATGGGTTACACCTGAGCCCAAAGGGGTACAATAATCTAGAAGGCGGGTTTAAAAGAGCTGTTAGGGATGGTTTAAACTAAGTTGGCAGGGGGATGGGAACTGGAGTGATAGGGCTGAGGAAGGGGAAAACAAAAATAAATCAAAGATAGCATGCAACAGAGATGATAGAAAGGACAAGCAGGAAATGAGGCATAATCACAGCCAGTGATGAGTTACAGGGCAATAGAGGCATGGTGCAGTTAAAACAGAAAGCAACAAATACTGGATTGAAAGTGTAGGTGAATGCACGTAACATAAGAAATAAAATGGATGATTGTGAAATTCAGCTACAGATTGGCAAGTATGATGTTGTGGCCATCTCTGAAACTTGGCTAAAGGATGGCTGCCATTGGGAGTTGAATGTCCAAGGACATACGGTGTATCAGAAAGGTAGGTTTATAGGCAGAGGAGGTGGTGTGGCCCTGTGTATAAGTCTTTCAAATTGTCCCCAGGTGTAGCCTGTCTTCACGTGTATCCTTCCTTTCCCAGGGATGAGGTCTTTGGAGTTTCTATAGTTCTGGGTTTTTACAGGAAAGGGTTGCTAGCCCAACCCTCTTCTTTTTGTAGCTGGGCTTGGGACCATCCATGGTGAAGTTTCATTCTGAAACATTGATTCTTTATTTCTTTTCATAGATGTTGTCTGACCTGCTGCCTTCCTCCTGCAGTTTGTGGGTGTTACTTCCAATATTGAAAATTGCTTTCAGAAATCAAAGAACTCAGACTGACAACTCGGCTACAAAAACACTTTAGCATTGAATGTTAAGTGCTTTGGGGCATTTCTGAAAGATATGATAAGGCATTACATAAATGCAAGTCTTCCAAGACTTTCTTTCCTGCACACATCAGAAGTACTGCACATGTGTCAGTAAGTTACAATTACAAGCAGCAAAAAATCATTGCTGACTATTATCCCTTGTAACAATGTCGGCAACCATTTCCCTTCTGTAAAATTATAGTTGTCATTTGCCTAAACAGAAATACAAACAAAATAGTACACAAATAATAGGGATTAGAAATTAATTGATTATGCCCTTTGAAATCTGTGCATTATAACACACGCACAGAGTTACAAAGTGTACATTCAGACAGGTGAAAGCCATTTACTTAATGTATTTGCAAAGATGTTCTTCAGATTACTACAGTTAGCTTCTGGTTCTGTTTTACAATCAAAAATCACCCAAATGTTAGTGTTCATTTCAAGAGGACTAGAATATAAAAGCAATTATGTGATGCTGAGGCTTTATAAAGCATTGGTCAGACCACATGTGGAGGATAGTGAGCATTTTTGGGTCCCTTATCTAATAAAAGATGAGCTGGCCATAGAAAGGATCCAGAGGGGCTCTCGATAATGAACCCAGGTGTTACGGTACGTGGGTTTTGACTGAAGAAGAAAAGATGGCTTGAGTCGCTTTGCATTTTAGTGCAAGGGTGTGTATTTGATGCGTCAAATAATTAAACTTACAAAAAATAGTGAAAACAGTGAAAGAAAACTGCCAATATTTCCAAAAAGATATCTACCAGAAAACAAAATAAAAGCTGCTTATTATGACCAGTATGAACACCTGACAGCCCAATCTCTCTCTTCTACTAGGAGCAAACCGCCCCACACCAGGACATACCATCTTTCATTATCCAAATGAAACTTAAGACTACACATTAATTAGAATATGATGCGCCCCACAGTGTAGTTACACTCATATTGTAAAATAAACAGAAGTATCTATCTTAAATACAGTATACAACCAATATGTACAAATCTACACATCCCTGTTACTGAAGAAATGGAATATACTGAAGTGTATTGTGGGAAAGGCACCATAAAGCCAACCCTTTAAGACCTTCTAATAGAATATACCAGGGAAAGACATTAAAGTGCGCACATTCAGCATAGTAACAGCAGGATGGCAAGGCAATGTGTGTGTGTGTGTGTGTGTGTGTGTGTGTGTGTTTACCAAGTGCTCTCTGGCACACCTGGAATAAAAGGGTTAATGTACAAAGAGTGTTTGACGTACTTACTGAAGTTTGGAAGAATGAAGGGATCTCATTGAAACATACCAAATATTGAAATATTCGGCTTCTGAAGGAAGTAGCTGGAGAGATTGTGGAGGCATTAACAATGATCTTTCAAGAATCAATAGATTTCTGGCTTTGTACCGGATGACTAGAAAATTGCAAATGTTACTCTGTTATTTAAGAAAGGTGGGAGGCAGCAGAAAGGAAACTGTAGGACTGTTAGCCTGACATCAGTGGTTGGGAAGTTGTTAGAATCGATCGTTGGGGATGAGATTACAGAATACCTGGAGTTACATGACAAGATAGGCCAAAGCCAGTATGGTTTCCTGAAAGGAAAATCCTGCCTGACAAATCTACTACAATTTTGTGGGGAAATTACAAGCAGGGTAGACAAAAGAGTTGCAGTGGATGTGGTGTACTTGGATTTTCAGAAGGCCTTTGACAAGATGCCACACATGAGGCTGCTTAGCAAGATAAGAGCCCATGGAATTGCAGGGGAGTTACTAGCATGGGTAGAGCATTGGCTGGTTGGCAGAAAACAGAGTGTGAATAAAGGAATCCTATTCTGAGTGGCTGCCGGTTACCAGTGGAGATCCACAGGGGTTGGTGTTGGGACCACTGCTTTTTACAACATATGTCAATGATTTGGACTATGGGATTAATGGATTTGTGGCTAAATTTGCCGATGATACAAAGATAGGTGGAAGAGCGGGTAGTGTTGAGGAAACAGAGAGCCTGCAGAGACTTAGATAGTTTAGGGGAATGGGCAAAGAAGTGGCAAATGAAATGCAATGTTGGAAAGTGTATGTTCATGCACTTTAGTGGAAGAAATAAATGGGCAGACTATTATTTAGATGGGGAGAGAATTCAAAATGCAGAGATGCAAAGGGACTTAGGAGTCTTTATGTTACCCTAAATGTTAACCTCCAGGTTGAGTCAGTGGTGAAGAAGGCAAATGCAATGTTGGCATTCATTTCTAGAGGTATAAAGTATAAGAGCAGGGATGTGATGTTAAGGTTCTAGAAAGCACTCGTGAGACCACACTTGGAGTATTGTGTGCAATTTTGGGCTCCTTATTTTAGAAAGGATATACTGATGTTGGAGAAGGGTCAGAGAAAATTCACAAGAATGATTCCAGGAATGAAAGGGTTACTGTATGAGGAACATCTGGCAGTCTTGGGCTGTTTTCCTTGGAGTTCAGGAGAATGAAGGGAAATCTCTTAGAAACATTTTGAATGTTAAAAGGCTTGAACAGATTAGATATAGCAAAGTTATTTCCCATGGTAGGGGAGTCTAAGACAAGAGGGCATGACTTCAGGATTGAAGGACGTCCATTTAGAACAGAGATGTGGCGAAATTACTTTAGTCAAAGGGTGGTAAATTTGTGGAATTTTTTGCCATGAGTAGCTGTGGAGGCCAAGTTTTTGGGTGGATTTAAGGCAGAGATAGATAGGTTCTTGATTAGCCAGGACATCAATGAGTATGGGGAGAAGGCAGGGGAGTGGGGATGACTGGAAGAATTGGATCAGTACATGATTAAATAGAGGAGCAGACTTGATGGACCAAATGGCCTACTATATCTTATGGTCTAGTTAGAGTGGATGTGGAGAAGACAGTGGGAGAGTCTTGGATCTGAGAGCATAGCCCCAGAATAGAAGGATGTCCCTTTACAGCAGAGATGAGGAGGAATTTCTTTAGCCAGATGTTGGTGAACCTGTGGAATTCATTGCCATAGATGGCCGTGGAGGACAAGTTTTTGTGTATATTTAAAGCGGAGATTGATAGGTTCTTGATTAGTAAGGGTGTTAAAGGTTAAGGAGAGAAGCCAGGACAATAGGGTTGAGGGGATGATAAACTAATCATGATTGAATGTGAAGAAGACTCAATGGGCTGAATGGCCTAATTCTCCTCCTATACCTTATGATCTAACCCCCCTTTGACACAGAAATACCCTAAATGCTAGATAACTAACATAAAAACAGATAATACTGAAATTACTTAGTAGTTCAGTCAGGTCTTGTAGTGAGAGTAGAATTGGGAACTGTACTGGCTTCACAAATAAACTGAGATATAATAATTATTTTTATTTTATCTCAGCTCAAGCTAGTAAATCTTGAGGTACAGGCATAGTCAAGCACACTCAACTCTCAATTGCTCGGAACTTTCCGACGATTCCAGTGGTGTTTAATATTGTGGCTTTCTGAAGATTTATATAAATATTGCTGTGTAGGCCTGATTATTTAATGCTATTGTGTAATGACTTTGGGATGATGCTAGTTGTACATATTACTATTGACACAAATGTATATCTTGTTCATGTTCCATAGTCCTTCCATTTCATCTTTTAATTCAGCATATTTATACGGTTTTCTATTTATCAATTTTTGTATGTTATGTGGCTAGGAATGGCGATGTCTATTAAGTAAGTTCTCTTACTTGTTTATCCTGTATTGTTATATCTGAGCAGTTATCATGGATTGTCCTAGCTGTAATAACAGATCAGTCATAATATAATTTGTGGGACTCAGCCTTGTATTTATAGTAAGGTATGGCTTCTGTTATGAGTTTGTATTTAAGCAAAATTTTGGTGAATAATATTTTTCACTCGGTTGCGCCTGTGTAAGTAATCAGATTGAGTTAAACTGCTGCAGGATCCTGTAATGTGTTGGATTGTTTCTGGTTTTTCTTAGCATTTTCTGTATTTATTGTCTTGAATTTGTTGGTCTTTTATTATGTATTTTTGATATTTTTTGTGTGAACCACCCTGGATTGCCACAAGGAACCCTTCTGTTTCTGGGAAGAGGTCTCCAACTCTGAGCAAGGTGTTCAATGCTTCCTTGTCGACATCTAGCCTGCTCAGATCGTGGGGATGTTTTTCATGGAGGATCATACTCTTCCATTGGTTCACTTTTTCTTCAATAGTGATAATTTGTTCATTTTTCTGGGTTGTGCTCTCATTTAAGTTCAGTAGTGTGTACTTTTTATCAGATTTGCATATGCTCATGTGGAGTGCTGAATCCTTTTCTCATTGATGAAAATATATCCTTCGAAGCTTTATCTGACTGTTGTGTAAATGTTTAATGTCTGTTATTCCTCTTCCTCTTTCTGTCCTAGTTGTGTTAATCTAAGCATGTTTGACTGTACAGCGTGTTTTCTGAAAATTGTCATTCAATTTATCACTTTACTTTGTAATTTTTCCAGATCAGCTTCAGACCAAGGTATTATGTCAAAAGAATATGTTAATATGGGCACAGCAAAAGTACTTATTGCATATATTATATTTTTAATGTTGAGATCTATTTGGCAGGTTTTCTTAAGCCTTGAAGTAAATTCTGTCAATAATTTTCCCTTCATAGCACTATGATCTATTTCTTTGCTTGTTGATATCCCAGATAGGTCCTTGTTTCATATTCATCTATTGGTTGTTATTATTATTGGTTGCAGCTGTGACCACTTTGATCACTTCGCACTAACATGGATACTTTTTCTTCTAATGATTCTCTTTTCAGTAAAATTTGTGTATATTTATGTGTAAGTTATGTTTTTATTGAGAATGCTCCTTCCATGATTCTAGGTGCCTGAGGTGCTGCGGCAAGTAAGGTTTTCATTACACCTGTGCATACACGTACTTGGGCAGATGAAAATAAACTTGACTTTGTCTTTGATATACCAAAATTTATTTATAAGACAGAATATTTATCTGAGCTCCTGCTTCAGATTTCTTGTTCCACTCTATATCACTGTAACACTATTTCAATATAGGCACACTCTTTTGCCCAAAAGAATCACAGTATGTCTCTTCACATAGATCTATTACTATAGCGTTTCAACAACGACCTGCATGCATATTGTGATTTCAAAACATCCCAGGGTACTTAGAGGTATATCAACAAATAAAAGATGATACCAAGCCACGGAAGATATTAGAAATGTTGATCAAAAGGGCATCACGGTGGATAAGTACACAATTATTAATTAGATCTAAAAACAATTAGATTTGGAGGCGATCATAATGGTGAAATTGGAGGAAAACTGGTATCATAGAGGATGATGGGGCTGGAAGAGATTAGAGTGATACAGGAAGCCTCATTTACAATAAAATCAACCTTCAAATGTTCAATGGTTCATTTATTATCAAAGTGTACAACTCTGAAATTCTCCGGATAGCCTCGAAACCAATAAAAAGAACAGCACCACCATCATCAACCCTCAATTCCCCACTTCCTAGCAAAAAAATGCGAACTAGAACAGAACAGGCACACAGACCCCCAAATCCTCCAGGTGCAATAACAGTATTTAAAGGACATTTGGATAAGTATGTGGTAGGAGGGATTTAGAGGGATGTGGAGCAAATATGGAGAAGTGGGACTGGCTTGTTGCCCACCACAGTAGGCATGGATGAGATGGGCCAAAGGAACTGGCACCATGTTGTAATAGTCTATGATTTTATGAATCTAAGGCAAATTAATTATTAAAAGTGGAGAGAGAGAGAGAGAGAGAGAGAGAGAGAGAGAGAGAGGAGAGTGGGAAACTAGTTCTGTCAAGCATAAGAACAAATGTACATCAGACTTTTGAATTTAATAATATGAGATCTTGTTCTCATCTAGACATGCGTGCAATAAAGGAACAGCAGTTATAATGGGTGACTTCAATCTACATGTAGATTGGGTGAACCAAATTGGTAAAGGTGCTGAGGAAGAGGATTTCTTGGAATGTATGCGGGATGGTTTTTTGAACCAACATGTTGAGGAGCCAACTAGAGAGCAGGCTATTCTGGACTGGGTTTTGAGCAATGAGGAAGGGTTAATTAGCAATCTTGTCGTGAGAGGCCCCTTGGGTAACAGTGACCATAATATGGTGGAATTCTTCATTAAGATGGAGAGTGACGTAGTTAATTCAGAAACAAAGGTTCTGAACTTAAAGAGGGGTAACTTTGAAGGTATGAGACGTGAATTTGCTAAGATAGACTGGCAAATGATACTTAAAGGATTGATGGTGGATATGCAATGGCAAGCATTTAAAGATTGCATGGATGAACTACAACAATTGTTCATCCCAGTTTGACAAAAGAATAAATCAAGGAAGGTAGTGCACCCGTGGCTGACAAGAGAAATTAGGGATAGTATCAATTCCAACGAAGAAGCATACAAATTAGCCAGAAAAAGTGGCTCACCTGAGGACTGGGAGAAATTCAGAGTTCAGCAGAGGAGGACAAAGGGCTTAATTAGGAAGGGGAAAAAAGATTATGAGAGAAAACTGGCAGGGAACATAAAAACTGACCGTAAAAGCTTTTATAGATATGTAAAAAGGAAAAGACTGGTAAAGACAAATGTAGGTCCCCTACAGACAGAAACAGGTGAATTGATTATGGGGAGCAAGGACATGGCAGACCAATTGAATAATTACTTTGGTTCTGTCTTCACTAAGGAGGACATAAATAATCTTCCAGAAATAATAGGGGATAGAGGGTCCAGTGAGATGGAGGAACTGAGCGAAATACATGTTAGTAGGGAAGTGGTGTTAGGTAAATTGAAGGGATTAAAGGCAGATAAATCCCCAGGGCCAGATGGTCTGCATCCCAGAGTGCTTAAGGAAGTAGCCCAAGAAATAGTGGATGCATTAGTGATAATTTTTCAAAACTCGTTAGATTCTGGACTAGTTCCTGAGGATTGGAGGGTGGCTAATGTAACCCTGCTTTTTAAAAAAGGAGGGAGAGAGAAACCGGGGGATTATAAACCGGTTAGCCTAACGTCGGTGGTGGGGAAACTGCTGGAGTCAGTTATCAAAGATGTGATAACAGCACATTTGGAAAGCGGTGAAATCATCGGACAAAGTCAGCATGGATTTGTGAAAGGAAAATCATGTCTGACGAATCTCATAGAATTTTTTGAGGATGTAACTAGTAGAGTGGATAGGGGAGAACCAGTGGATGTGGTATATTTGGATTTTCAAAAGGCTTTTGACAAGGTCCCACACAGGAGATTAGTGTGCAAACTTAAAGCACATGGTATTGGGGGTAAGGTATTGATGTGGATAGAGAATTGGTTGGCAGACAGGAAGCAAAGAGTGGGAATAAACGGGACCTTTTCAGAATGGCAGGCAGTGACTAGTGGGGTACCGCAAGGCTCAGTGCTGTGGCCCCAGTTGTTTACAATATATATTAATGACTTGGATGAGGGAATTAAATGCAGCATCTCCAAGTTTGCGGATGACACGAAGCTGGGCGGCAATGTTAGCTGTGAGGAGGATGCTAAGAGGATGCAGAGTGACTTGGAGATTCTGAGTCCTGACTTATAGAAACATAGAAAGTAGGTGCAGGAGGTTGGGTGAGTGGGCAAATTCATGGCAGATGCAATTTAATGTGGATAAATGTGAAGTTATCCACTTTGGTGGCAAAAATAGGAAAACAGATTATTATCTGAATGGTGGCCGATTAGGAAAAGGGGAGGTGCAATGAGACCTGGGTGTCATTATACACCAGTCATTGAAAGTGGGCATGCAGGTACAGCAGGTGGTGAAAAAGGCGAATGGTATGCTGGCATTTATAGCGAGAGGATTCGAGTACAGGAGCAGGGAGGTACTATTGCAGTTGCACAAGGCCTTGGTGAGACCACACCTGGAGTATTGTGTGCAGTTTTGGTCCCCTAATCTGAGGAAAGACATCCTTACCATAGAGGGAGTACAAAGAAGGTTTACCAGATTGATTCCTGGTATGGCAGGACTTTCATATGAAGAAAGACTGGATGAACTAGGCTTGTACTCGTTGGAATTTAGAAGATTGAGGGGGGATCTGATTGAAACGTATAAAATCCTAAAGGAATTGGACAGGCTAGATGCAGGAAGATTGTTCCCGATATTGGGGAAGTCCAGAACGAGGGGTCACAGTTTGAGGATAAGGGGGAAGCCTTTTAGGACTGAGATTAGGAAAAACTTTTTCACACAGAGAGTGGTGAATCTGTGGAATTCTCTGCCACAGGAAGCAGTTGAGGCCAGTTCATTGACTATATTTAAGAGGGAGTTAGATATGGCCCTTGTGGCTACGGGGATCAGGGGGTATGGAGGGAAGGCTGGTGCAGGGTTCTGAGTTGGATGATCAGCCATGATCATAATAAATGGCGGTGCAGGCTCGAAGGGCCGAATGGCCTACTCCTGCACCTATTTTCTATGTTTCTATAAGTCAGGACTCAGGATCTCTTAACCCAGGGACCATCTGTACTTCTGCCTAAGGCGAGTTTTTGACAGCTATATGAGCAGTAGTCAATCTTTGATCCATTTTTGGTGGGGAGTGGGGCAATATTTTACCAGTACTCTTATACTTGTACTCATTTTGTACTCACTTTGGAATCACTTGGAATTTAAAATTGCCCCCTATGAATTAGTTTAAAATAACAGAAAGGTGAAATTGGCTCCTGAAACAAATTGCCTGCAATAATAATCATAAATAATTGAGCTCAACCAATTAAGAGTAAATTTATTTAAAAGACATTTTAATCCCCATGCAGATTTTTGCCTGTTTATTTTCATGGCACTAACTGTAATTAAATTTGCATTCCAGAATTAAACAGAAATGAAGATCTATGCACCAAAGTTCATGCCCTATTAATTATAGATAAAAATAATGTTCCAAATTTAATTTGCAATTTAATATCTGTTTTATAATGCAAACTTGTACTGGTGTTTTTCACCCAATGGGAGGCAGGAATGTTTCAATCTGTCCTTACCTCATCCACTGATCTTTCCATGGGGAGTAGGTGACATGACAATATGGGAAATTGGTTTATTTGCCCCTTTTAAGAAGCTTCAGAACTTGCTCTCATAAATTTCAAGCTGTAGAATTCAGGAAATTAGTGCATCTCCCCTAATATCAGGAATGCAAAGATCCAAAGTACTCCTCTAAAGTTTTGAAAAAGCTATTTCCTGAATGCAACTTGTTTTCTTTTTGAATCCAGCTGATGGAAAGAAAAAGAAAGACAATAAAAAGCAAATAAACAAAATATTTAAAACCCGCAATCATACTTCAAATAAAGCCATAACTTCAAGCGCTGCAGGTCTGGTGTTCGACTTTAGAATTAGGCTTGTTTTTTCATCTTCAACCAGAAAAGAAATGATGGGCCAAATAGCCTCCTACTTTGTTGTAAACCTTATATGATTATTAGGTGAAGTAAAGGAAAGAAAAAAACGAGGACTTGTTTTACCAACAATGAAATTCATTTAACGTACCATAATTTTTATGATGTAGGAAAAGCAGTGGCAAATTGGGATGCAAAATGTCACAAATACATGTAACGCTCTGTGAGGTTTCACTGCTAATGTATTGGTTTCTCTGTAGCAACAGTGTTTGGGTTATGACTAGAGATAACGGGGTCTTTGGAATGTACGCCATCCAATGAGAGGCGTGTTTTTTCTTTCTTGTATGTCTGAAAGAAGGTATTCGCGGACTTTTGTTCGGTGAGAGGTGAAGAGAGGAGACGTGACAGGAGCGAGCTGGTATACCGCAGGATGGAGTGGACTTGGAGTGAGGGTCTTGGCGTCGACAACGCTCGGAGGAAATCGATGGGGAATTCAAGGATGGCAAACCGTGAGTGCACAATAGACTCTTCCATTAAAATAGGCCCTTTGTCTTTTTGTTTCTGTACTAACCCTCTAGTCAACTTAAGAATTATAAAGCTCAATTGTTTAATTGCATATGGCGTACCATCTGATCTTTCATGGTACTGAGTTATAACGGGGAAACACATCACGCAGCATCCACATAATCGAGATTTCATCAGTTTGGCGGGGGTGGCGACTGCCTTCCCTTAGACTAATGCAGCCCACTGAATCTGGGGGTTACACAGAAAAAGAAGAATGAAGAGTGTTAGATTTTAGATGTCTTGGTTGAGAGTTATTTGTTGAACACACGAGGGAAATTCTACTGCTCTTTTTCAAAAGGTGCAGAGGGATCTTTTATCATCATGTCAGATTAACGTTGCCTCTGAAACATGTCTGCACTTCTTCTGTACTGCCAGGGAGTATAGAGGCTCAGTTCTAGAACGGGAACTTCACTCAGAGAGTGGTGCAGGTGTGGTACAATCTTATGGGGAAAAGTTGGAGACGTTAGGACTTTACTCCCTGGAGCACACGAGAATGAGGAAAGATCTTAAAAGGTATACAAAATGATGAGGGGTATAGTTAGGGCTTTTCCTTTCCATTCTTCATGAAGGGTCCTGGCCCTAAAGTTCGATTGTTTACTCCTTTCCACTGATGCCTCCACTTCCTGAAGAGATCAGGCAAATGAGGCTCCCCACCACCTCGCCCACTCCCACCCGAACTGAATTTTACTGGAGCACCATTGAGAGCATCCAGACAAGCTGCATCTTCATCTGGTATGGAAGCAGCCGAGCATCAGACTGGAATGTGAGAACAGCTGAGGGTATCATAGGGGTCTCCCTACCATCCATTGGGGAAAATTATCAGGAGCGCTGTGTACGCAGGGCCCTTAGTAATATCAAGAATTACCCCCCCCCCCCCCCATCCGTCCAGCGTCCTCTTTGACATTCTACCATCAGGTCGGAGACACTGATGCATAAAAACAGGAATGGACAAGATGGGAAACATTTTCTTCCCTCAGGCCATTAGGCTTCTGAACTCCCTGCTACATCGCATTTGAAGTTTCACTGTATAATTTGTACTGTACCCTAGAACATTTAATTTCTGCATTATACGTTGTTTATCTACACGTAATTCATTTGTAGATGTAATTCTTACTTTCTTAAGTTATTGTGTATAATATGTGTGTTATGTATACTATTGTACTTTACACCCTGGTCTGGAGAAACGTTGTCTCTTTTGATGGTATACATGTATATAATTAAATGACAATAAACTTGATTTGACTTTACTTGATATGTTCTATTAACATGTGCCTACCTAATATCACAACAGTAGGGTAAAGTTGTTTCTTCTCATCTCTTATAAGGAGCCAACTACTTACTCATGATATTCTATACCCTGTAACAGCTGAGTAAGTGGACTGAGGAATGGCAAATGGAATTTAAATTCAGGTAAGTATGAGGTGCTTCATTTTGGAAGGACAAATAACGATAGGATACTTAGATTGAATGGAATGACCTTGAGTACTGTCGTACAACAGAGAGAACTTGATTACAGGTGCATAGTTCCCTTAAGATGAAGTCACAGGTAGATAGGTAAGTGAAAAAGGCATGTTGGCCTTCATCATTTAAGACACTGGCTATGTTGTGAGCTTACAACATTGCTGAAGACACAGTTGGAGTATTTTGTTCAGTTTTGGACACCCTTTTATAGGAAGGATGTGATCAAACTGGAAACAGTGTAAAAAAAAATTACAAGGACGTCAAAGTGTTTTAAGTTATTTAAAAAAAAACTTCAGTGAAAAGAAAGATTAACTTGTATTTTCAAAGAAATGGAACAAATTGAAATTGGTAATAAATTATCAGGGATTTTTCCATCATCGGAGACCCCCACCACCCAGGCCATGCTGTCTTTTCATTGCTGTCTTCAGGAAGGAGGTACAGGAGCCTCAGGACTCACATCACCGGGTTCAGGAACAGTTACCATTCCTCAGCCATCAGACTCCTGAACCAAAGGGGATAACTTCACTCAACTTCATTTGCCCCATCAATGAGCTGTTCCCACAACCTATGGAGTCACTTTCAAGAACTCTTTAGTTTATGCTTTTGTTATCTATTGCTTATTTATTTGTTATTATTATTATTTGTTTTTGTATTTGCACAGTCTGTTTTCTTTTACACAAGTTGGTGTGGTCTTTCATTGATCTGATTATAGATTTATTGAGGACACCCACAAGAAAATGAATCACATGGTTGTATATGGTGACATACTGTGTATGTACTTTGATAAGAAATTTATTTTGAACTTTGAACTTCGTTAATTTTTAAAGTTTTAAAATTTGCTGCAATCTATGTGGCTGCTCAGTGGGTGGATTTCCAGTCAAAACACACACTTGAAAGTTGTATGTAATTTCTTTAGACAAAACGTTAGTTTTACATGGTTGATTTTAAATATAGGCAGAGCCTTAATAGCAAAAAAATAGAATCAAAACGGGCCTCAAAGTGCAGGGCTCAGGGAAAAGGAATTATTTGTTGGCCGTTTTTCTTTATGGGTCAAAGCTGAAAAAAATTCAAGCTCTATATCTTTGCCTTTACTTCCCAGGATATTTATCTTAACACTGCATTTTAAGACATATATGGTTCCATTATGCCAAGTAGCAATAAAGGGAAATTTGTGTGTTCATGACTTGTTACACTAGAGGATTATCACATCTATTATAGATAGAAAGTGGACTCTAAAATTGGTAACCTTTTACTGAATACTCCCTTTTACCACTGAGCAGAGTGACTTCAGTTATTTCAACTCTGCCCTTCCTTCGACCCCCATTTCAGTGCTCTCCATATCACTGGCTGACTCTGCAAGCTTTTAAATGGAATTCTATCTTCCCTGGTGTCAAACTGACCACTCTGGACTACTGTAAGCTACAGGAGATCATAGGAAACAAGAGGAACCACAGTATCCATTTCATTCAAGTTCAATAACCGTCATGAGCTATCTCTGTAACGTGTCCTAAAGCAGCAAGTTTTAAAATCTCATCCTCTCAGTCACTAATTAAAACTTAATCTTTCCTCTTGTCAATAAGTCTAACCAAAATCAATAAAAAGGCAGATTATTACTGACACTTAGAGCTGCTCCCAAGCCTGGCAGGAAATATATTCATGGCACTGGGTTAGCTCAAATGAAGGCAAGTGGACTGTGTTAGCTCTGTGGTGTATGCTGCAGAATTTGAGCATCCCAGAGATCATTCTTATGTTTAATTGGGCCAAGAAAAACACAATGAATCCCAGGGAATGGGACAAACATAATCGGCTGCCTTGCGCAGTCATCTAGCAGATAACTGTGTACAAAAGTTTCATACAGATCTTGAACATTTGTCAAGACAATTCTTCTCCATCCACACATTGCAATTAGGAGCCTATGCATCTACAGTAGACAGCATCTGTATAAGCAGCATCTGTGGAGACCAAATCTTGATGAAGGGTCTCAGCGTGAAACATCAACTGTTCATTTCCCTCCACAGATGCTGCCTGTGTTCCTCCAGCATTTTGTGTGTGTTATTCTAGGTTTCCAGCATCTGCAGTTTCTCCTGAGCCAGAAATTTACTCTAGGTTTCCAGCATCTGCAGTTTCTCCTAAGCCAGAAATTGATGTGTCTTTGTATGGTCATGAAGTATTTTCTTTCCATGTTTTAAAAATGTTTTTATTTAATGATATATCACAGAACAGGCCCTTCCAGTCCAGCAGGTCATTTCCAGCACACAACTGTAAAACAGAACAAAATAATTCCTACTCCAGATGCAGCACAAAGAAAACACAATAAGATGAAAAACACAATAATTAAAAAGACAATGAATGTCAAGACATAAGATAGTTCATATACCTATACTGATTTTATTTATTTGGAGATGCAGAGTGGAAGAGGCCCTTCTGGCCTAACAAGCGGCCCCACCCACAGATCCACCTGTCTAACCCTAACCTAACCTCAGGACAATTTACAATGGCCAATTAAGCTACTAACCAGTATGTCTTTGAACTGTGAGAGGAAACCAGAGCACCCAGAGGAAATACACACATTCACACGGAAGGTGTACAAACTTCTTACAGAGGATTTGCAGTAGAGAATTGAACTCCAAATTCTGATGCCCTGAGCTGTAATAGCATCGAGCCAACCACTGCGCTACCATCGTGCTCCACTTATTGATGCCGAACAGTTTAGAAAGCTCTCTCTTATTTTTGTCTTCCTTTGAATTTCCAAAAATCACTCAGTCTTAGAACAGAGTGATCATGGTTATGGGCACAGGCAGTAAAGTGGGACTAATTGGTTGCTCTTTCAAAGCTCCAGGACCAACACAATGAACCAGATGGCCTCCGTCTGTGGAGTATTCGCCCCTAATCTCTAACACCAATTCTACAGTATAGCAGAGGCTGCACATTGTCCTGTGCTGCCAAAATTTAGCAAGTTTCATTTATCCCCTTGGCTACACTGGAAGGTAAGTTGTGTAATGAAGCAAAATGTTTCATCATTAGCCCAGGAGGAGCTATTCTGAAGCGAACGGTTCAACTCACTTCTCCACGAAGTTTATTCTTCTCTGAACTGAGGTAAAGCACCAGTGATGACTGCTTTGTGGCTATGGGCTTTCATGAAGTTCAGTTGTTTGCTGGCTTTTGTTACTTGCATGATGTGTTTTTTTTCTACATTGCACGTTTGACGGTATTCTTTTTTTAAATAGGTTCTAATGGGTTTCTGTGTTTTGTGTCTGCCTGTGAAGAGACCAATCTCAAGGCTGTATGCAGAACACATACTTCGATAATAAATGCACTTTGACTTTGAGAGAGATGCAAGAGGAGCCATTGTCATGGTCTCCTTGACACTCTGAGGCTGCAGCAGGTGAGAGACTTCAGTGCAGGCATCTTCATGAGATGAAAGCATAAGTTACTACTTAGTTAATCCAGGGTTCCAAAATTGATCCCTGGGTGACCTGAGGAGAGATGTTAACACTTCTTTTTTCATTGAGCTCATAGTATTCATTGGCCATGAATTAAGATGCTTGACAGAACAGCTGAGAATTAACCACATTTTATTGCATTTCAAGTAATATCCAAAATAGAACTAAATGGGTACTTCCTATGAACCAATAACTTAATTGTCATAATTACAGATACAGTGAGTTTCAGGCCTCTTATCTAAGAGAGGATGTACTAGAATTGGAGGGGGTCCAGAAGAGGTTTGTCAGAACGATCCTGGGAATGAAAGGTTTAACATATGACAAGCTTGGGCCTGTACTCACTGGAGGTTAGAAGAATGAAGAGGATAGTTCATTGAAACTTATAGAATATCGACAGGCTTAGATAGAATGGATGTGGAGAGAATGTTTCCTGTAGTGAGGGTGTCTAGGACCAGAGATCACACACATCAGAGTACAAGGACATCCCTTTAGGACAGAGATGTGGAGGAATTCCTTTAGCCAAAGGGTGGTGAATCTGAGCTGTTCATCGCCACAGACAACTGACAGCTGTGGACCACCAAGTCATTGGGTATATTTAAAACAGAGGTTCTTGTTTAGTAAAGGCATCAAAGGTTACGGTGAGGAGGCAGGAGGATAGGGTTGAGAGGTTGAGAAGGATAGTAAATCAGCCATGATGGAATGCGGAGCAGACTCAATGGACTGAATGGCCTAATTCTGCTTCTATGTCATATGGTCTTAACTCCATAGAGACACTCTACATATTTCTTCTTTTACTCTCCTCTTCTCTCCTCCCTCTTCCTCTCATCTCCCACTCCTTTTGCGAGCAGCTTTAAAGTCAGAAAAAGCAATCCCATTACACCTTTTCCATTGGTCACTGGTAAGTAGAGGCTATTATGTGAAGGGTCAAAAGCTTGGAGAATCACAACAGCCATCAAAGGAAGCAAACCAGCAACCAAACAATAAGCACAAGAGATTCTGCAAGTGATGGAAATCCAGACTGACACAAAGATAGCATCTCTGGAATGCATAAACTGTTAGTGTTTTGGGCCGACACCCTTCATCGGAACTGGGAAGCAGAGGGGAAGAAACCAGAGTGAAAGGTGGGGGAGGTGTAGGAGTACAAACTAGAAGGTAAGAGGCAAAGCCAGGTGGGTGGGGGAGGCGGATGAAGGAAGAAGTTGGGAGGCGAGAGGTGAAAGAAGTAAAGGTCTGGTGAAGAAGGAATCTGATAGGAAGGGAGAATGGACCAAGGGAGAAAGGGAAGGAGGAGGGGCACCGGGGGAGGGGATAGTCGGGTAAGGAGAAAAGAAGCGGGAAGAAGAGGGAACAGAGTGGGGAATCGAAGACAAGGGGAGAGATGATGGTCAGAAGTTTAGATTAGATTAGATTATGAGGACACGCAGTCCTCTTTTATTGTCATTTAGTAATGCAGGCATTAAGAAATGATACAATGATTCCTCTGGTGTGATATCACAAAATACAGGACAGACCAAGACTGAAAAAACTAACAAAACCACATAATTATAACATATAGTTACAACAGTGCAACAATACCATAACTTGATGAAGAACAGGCCATGGCACAGTAAAAAAGTTCAAAGTTTCTCGAAAGTCCCACATCTCACGCAGACGGGAGAAGGAAGAAAACTCTCCCTGCCATGCTCGACCACAGTCCGACTCTGAGTCATCCGAAAACTTCAAGCTCTGTTCAGCCCTCCGACACCGAGTACTGAGCACCATCTCTATCCGAACGCTTCGACCTCAGCCTCGGTCGCCAACAGCAGGCAAAGCCGGGAATTTTGGGGCCTTCCCTCCGGAGATTCTCGATCGCACAGTAACAACAGCAGCGAACCAGGCATTTCAGAAATTTCTCCAGATGTTCCTCTGCTTCTCACGTCTGTCTTCATCAAATCCGAATTGTCCACGGCCCCTATTTAACAGATATGATATTATTTCACCGGAAAGCTGCGCGCGCTATGTCGAGCTGCCATCTTCTCCTCCCCCCAGATGTTGGAGAAATTGATGTTCATGCCATCAAGTTGGAGGCTCTGAAGGTGGAATATACCAAACTCTACGTAGCCAATGATTCCCAAAGACAGCACTTGTTGAATATGTGTTCAGTCATGATGGCATTTTCTGGAAAATTGCAATCAAATCAGCAATACATGTTCCCTTAACATCATTCTCTGCATCTTCTGCCTACTATGATTATAATAACAATTGTTATCCAATGTTGACACAACTTCACAGCACCAACTTGGAGGTGCATGAGCACTCATTTCATCCAAAATTGGGAGTTAACTATCCCAGCCACTTTGCCTGTTCCTCTTCAAACCACCTGTACACAAATGTCCTGGATATTTTGTTTTTGTAATGGGGGAAGGGCATCAATAAATGCAAGTGGATTTTTTTCTATGAGGGTTAAATCTGCATTCTATGCAGAAGCATGTCAATGCATTGAGTAATGTCAACAATATACCAGCATTAAAGTAAACACGATATCATCATCATTATCATGTGTTGTGTCATGTTGTATGATGTGGGCAATCGTGATCTATGACCATGATTGTTCTTTGCAGATTTTCCTATTGCCTTCTTCCGGACAATGTCTTTACGAGATGGGTGATCCCTGCCATGATCAATACTTTTTCAGAGATTGTCTACCTGTCATCAGCGGTCGCATAACCACGACTTGCGCTATGCTCCAGCTGCATTGATAACTGTCCACTGCCTGTTCCCGTGGCTTCAAGTCACCCTGATTGGGGGGGCGGGGGGCTTGCGATAAGCAGGTGCTACATTGATCTGCAGACGAGCAAAGGGAAAAAGCACTTTACATCTCTTTTGGAAGAGAAATGATAAAGGGGAAACAAAAGTCCAATTCAATCCTCGCCTAATCATGGGACACTTGACATTGAACAATTAGCCTACCAACCGGTGTGTCTTTGGACTGTGGGTGGAAACCAGGGCACCCAGAGGAAACCCACGTGATTGCAGGGAGAACCAGCAAACCCCTTACAGACGGCAGCAGGAATCGAACCCAGGTTACTGGTACTGTAAAGCATTGTGCTAACCACTGTGCTCCCATGCTGCCCAAACCGCTTCCGGAAAATAGCAGTTTTTGAGTCTGGTGATGCTGGTGTGGACACTACATGGTCTCCTCACTGATACTCTCCACCAATGAGCAGGGCGAGTGGCATCTTTCACGATGTTGCTGGCCTTTTCCCAGCAACTTTCTGTATATATATGTCCTCAATGGCAGATAGGCACATACTGGTGCTGTGCTGGGCAGGTTTGGCTTGCCATGAAGGTTAGCAGCTTCTTGCAGCCGCAGCACCATGCATTTCAAACATGTGTTAACATAGACTTAGAACTAACATAACTTTTACGTAAGTTACATGACAAAGTTAACTAAAGTAAGTATAAGAGAACTTGTGAAAGTTGAGAGAAAGACACATGATCCAAGATGGTCTTAGAGTTTTTAGCATCAGCAGAGGGGAAGAAACTTTCATTGAACCTAATCCAATTGTCCAGCCTGCCTTCCATTAATGCCTGAATGTAACAAACTTTGTCCTGTCAATCAATTTGTGTTCCTATTGTATGAAGACAATACTTTCCTGACCAACCACATCAATGCATTATTGCATATAAGTAAATGTTACATAAAAATTCAGCGTCTTATCATAATAAATGAAAATTTGCCTCCCATCATTCATAGCCAATCTTAATATTACTTCAGTTAATGCAAATTCTCAAACTTTGAATTATCTCAAATTATTGCAAAGATTGAGAAAATAGATGTAGGAATGAAGTTTCTCCTGGTTGCTTGTGTTTAGAATTGGGTGTAACAATCACAAAATAGAAGCTGTACCATTTTTGATAGAGATGAGGTGAAATTTCTTCATCCTGAAGGGAATGATTCTTTGGAATTCTCTCCATATGTAAACTGTGGAGGCTCAGTCACTGAGGATATTCAAGGCAGTGATAGATGGACTTCTGAAATTTAATGTAATCAGTGAAAAAGGGCCCTCCACAAGGACCACAAGTTTTCCTCAATGACCCGGAGAGCTACGTTGGGGTGGAGTCAGTGCCTTCCTTGTGCTTTGGTTCTTGGTAAGATCACCTATGCCAAAAAGATAAAAGGGTAGTGGCTAGACTAAGGGTGGTTCACTAGTCCTCCAGTTTGGGGGCTTCAACTCAGAGCTAACAACCCTGACTGGTCAAATAAAATTGTTATGGAAACATCAATACAGAGTCCTACATCTGTGTATGACAGTACAGACAGAGATGGAGAACCTTAATTGCTGCTCTAAATGCCAACAGCATAACGCAAAAGTGTAACATGAAAAGAAATGGTAAGAAGTTTTCACTTTGTTCTTTTGTATATTGTCATAGTTTCAAATTAAATAAAGGATCACTAATAATGAGTACTAGTCATCTGACCACCTGAATTTATTTAGCATGTAATAATGTCAATGTAATCACAGAGAACTGATTTAGTTTGGTTGTTTCATGAGCCAACATTTAAAAACAAAAATGTTAACACTCAGATTAGTGCAAGGGCATTCACGGCTCACAGTGTTTCACAAACCAATCTTCTGCATTTCTCCACAATGTAGGTAATATTTTCAGGGAACTGGCATTCTAATGGATATTAAATCTCTAGTTTCCTGTCGTGGGTGAGCGTAGCACAAGAAGGCATGGCCTCAGAACGGAAGGACATACCTTTAGAAAAGAGATGAGGAGGAATTTCTTCAGCCAGAGGGTGGTAAATCTGCAGAATTTGGTGCCACGTGTGGCTGTGGAGGCCAAGTCCTTGGGTATGTTTAAAGTGGAGGCTGACAGATTCTTGATTAGTGAGTATGCCAAAGATTATGGGGAGAAGGCAAGAGAATGGGGTTAAGAGTGATCATAAAGCAACCATGATAGAATGGTGGAGCAGATCCAATGGGCCAAATCACCTAATTCTTCTCCTGTGGTTTGATGGCATGAGTTTAAAAATAGATGAGGAAGAGATGTATCAGACTAAGGTGTTAGGAAAGTAAATTTGTACTTTTATAGCCATCTCTTACAACCTGCACTGACCAAATTCAACGTCAGTGTCTTTTATGAAAGCTTTTGCTGTCCTGGTACTGAAAACCCTTTTACATTAACCCCATTCTATTCTCCTCTCATTCTCATCAATCCACCTAGATTCTACCAGCTAAACCTCCAGAAGAGTTGATTTGTGTATCAATGAGAATATAGAAAGCAAATATTATTTTCCCCAAATATGTTATTGTAAATTGCTAAAGTTTTGGGCATGGGACCAGTTCTGTAAACCAACCTTAGTTTGTTGGTAATTTCTAACTATAATTTTCTCTCGGTGCTTCAAAAGAAAGATGTGCACCTCACAACGGGCAAACAACAAATTGTTTATACTTATATTGCATGTATGTTGTAGACAATATATTCACATTAACATTAAGAAATTTACAGATATATCTACCACACTAAGTTCTCATGTCATTGTTGGGGCCCTTCATTAATTGGAGTTAACTATAAATGTTGCACCCTACCTGTCTACATATGTACAAACCAGTATGCAAGCCAGGGTAGTACTGTATAGAGAGCAAGCTGTTGCCCAAGTAGCAGGCTCCCTCTCTCCACACAGCTGATGAATCCAAAGGAATGGCAGAGGCCGATGCAGTTTGGCACCAGCGCCATCGTAGGAGTTACCAGTCAGCATTAAACTCAGCACAAGGCTGCCTTAGAGACTCTATCTCCAGATTTTGCCTCTGGATTTAGTCCCGAATCCTTCCCCATGAGTGGGTATAGCTGCAAGTCAGCCAAGATTTGAGATCAGAATTTTCCTTCTCTTAGATAAGATGCAAAACACAGCTGATGAGCCCCCTCTGCCAGAAGTGACTGGTTTTAAGGTACCAGTTACCCGCCTTTGCCTCTTCTCCTGTCAGTAGAAATGGTTCCACCAGGTTTAGTAGCTAAGCCAAACGTGAAGGCCAAGAGCTGAACTTGGTTGTCAGAGGCTATTTGAGATGCAGAGCATCGGGAACATTTACTAGGTAGTGGGAGATTATCCCCATTACCTTCCCCGGCTCCAACAACCTTAAAGGACCTTTTCTGGCATCTTTCCCCTTCCTTTCTAATCGTGAAGAAGAGTCTCGGTCTATACCATCAACAGCTTATTCATTTCCATAGATGCTGCCTGACCCGTAGAGTTCCTCCAACATTTTGTGTGTATTGCTTAAGGAACGTTGTATTGCAGTCAATAAATTTCAGATGAGGCAAGTAAGCATAATTGATTCTCAACTGGAAATTAAGATCTTCTCCTGTGTTTAACCGTGGCGATCAAGAGCACCCAATGAAGCACATCATACCTCAATATCGTTACGTAACCGGCAACAATGAATATCAATCGAGACAAGTTATATAAAAGACAACCAAACATTTATTAAACACGGATAAACAATAATAAAAAAACAAACCAAAACCTTAACCGGAAGTTAACCGATATGCAGCCGTTCAACAAATCGTCACTCGGCACTGGTTCTTAAAGCGTTAAATGCGAAAACAGTTCTTAAAGTGGTAAAGTCAGATATAGTTCTTAAAATGGTAAATTCAAAAGTCCAACAGATTTATACATTCAATTGGGAGAGACTTCTCTGGAGAAGGATTTCTTCATAGATGCGACTTTCCTGCTGGTTCTGTCCAAAGGATTCAAGATGCAGGAAATAAACAGTTTAAAACAACTGACCTTAAATTCTAGAGAGCAAATCCCACATGAACTCTTTGCTGTCTTGACAAGAGTTATCTTTGATGCAGGTCACTACTCCTTCAACGAAGACTCAATAAGGTCAATCCTTTGTTAAGCTGCCGAACGATACCGGCTCCTCTCAATCCTTCAGGTCCTGTACTTCGATAAAGTCTTCACTCTCCCGTACTACTGCTGGAATAAGGTACATCAACACATCTAGCAAAAATTGCCAATCCAGCACTATTGTACCTTACAACAGAATGTAACAACTGCTTTAAAAAATGAAACTGCATCATAAAAACAAATACGCAACAGAAACAGAGACGCAGTACGTTCTAGCTGGAAAACTAAAACTAAGAACTAACTGCGTCATCTGGGGTCTTGCCTTATATACCCATGGTGCACATGTCATCACATAACCTCACATCGGCGGGAAAATTACATCAGGTGACCTCCAAAAGACCATTACATCATTCTCACCAAAAAATCACAGATCTCCTTGAGGTATGTAACAATATACAGCCAATAAATGTAATGGATATATTACAAACCAAAATACTAATTTATGGCTTCAATATCTAAGTCTACTGTTGCCCTCTCAGAGTCATACTGCGTAGAAAGACACCCTTCTACCCATGGAGAACAAAGCTGTTCATTACACTGAGCCCATTCTATCCTCTCCACATTCTCACCATCTCCCCCACCCCCAGATTCTCCCTCTCACCTCCACACTACAGGTGACTTACTACAGACAATTAATCCACTAACCTTATTTGTTTATTTATTTCCATTTGGAGGTACAGCACGGAACAGGCTCTTCCGGCCCAATGAGCTGCACCTCCCAGCAACCCACCTATTGAAGCCGAGCCTAATCACAGGGCAAATAACAATGATCAATTAAACTACTGACTGGTACAACTTTCAGCTGTGGGAGGACCCAGAGGGAAGCCATGCAGTCATGGGGAGAATGTACAAACTCTTTACAGAGCAACACACAGATATGAAGGGCTTCAGCCCGAAACACCGACTGCCAATATCTCAAGGTGTCACTACATTCGGATATGGCCCAAGTGCAGAGTGAGAGACACTGAAGTGGGATGATAACTCACAGACTTTAATGCGAACAGTTAGAGGGGAAAGAAAATAGTAAACGCTAGACCAAATATCACTGTTAACTAAAATTCTCAAGTGGAAAACAAAGCCAACACTGTGGCTGAAAGGAATAACTAAATATAAAATGAATATGATAGTCTTCAGGGTCAGCTGACTCGACAGTCCAATTTCTCAGGCAAGGCCAAATGCAAGCAAGCAGTGAAACATTGCTGTACTTTGCACAAGTCTCAGCAAGTGCTTCGATGAAAAGAATGGAGTTAAATACCATCACAATGAAAGAATAATTAGCTGACACGTGCATATTCGCAAGCGCAATTGTTGCATCTGCTGAGCTGCCAATTCTGTAGTTGTGACATAGGAAGGTGAAGCAATGTTGCATGTTTGCCATCAACATTTGTATTATTTATTTAAATAGATATTGTCATGTGATCAAAAAGTTCAAAGCTCAAAGTTCATTTATTATCAAATTTTACACACATTATACAACCTTCAGATTTGTCTCCTAACAGGCAGCCACAAAACAAAGAAGCCTACTAGAGCCTATTATGGAAGATCATCAAACACTCCAATGTTCAGAGAAAAGAAAAAAGAAACAACAGATCATGCAAACTATAACTGCAAGCAAATAGCATTCTGAACAGAAGTCCACAAAGAGAGCCCAAGACTCATAGTTCCGCGCAAAGCCGAGTGAACGTCGTGGAGTAGTGAGCTGAACCGGTCCATCCTTCGCTCCAAGCCCCAACACCGTGCCTGTTTCAATCTCATCTGGCGCCTAAATCGTCATCCAAACATCAGGTTCAGTTATTTCAGTGTGCTATGGGGGCCTATACCCTCCCACCTCAATTCAGCCCATCCCCAAACTTTCCATTTCAACCCGGCACTTACGTTGATCAAACCTTGGGTCTTCCTCGCTCTTGGAAATAGCAAGAGTGAAAAAAAAAACAATAGCAGTTTCCTGAGCTTAATGTTTGGCTTGTTTACTCAGAGGTCACTTGTGTCCCAGAATGGTGTAAGTAGTGACAGGGCCTTCGGTGCTGGAGGGAGGATGTGCCATCCCTGAATTGTCTTTGGAAGCTGGCAGAGCCCCACCACCAGCTTTGGCATCCAAAAAAGCTGGAAGGGATACTTTTATTCCCTCTTCTCATTACTACCACTGGGAAGGAGATCAACACTCAATGCTTCAGGAACAGTTTCTTCCCTTCTGCTGCAATGTTTCTGAATGGTCCATGAACCCACGAATACAAGCTCACTATTTCTCTTTTGCACTATTTATTTATTGGTAATTTATTGCAATTTCTATACCTTGTACTGTACTGCTGTTGCAAAATGACAAACTTCACAAACAGATGAGATTCTGCAAATGCTGGAAATCCAGAGCAATACGCATAACTGAAGGATCTTGGCCTGACTGTTCATTGAGCTTCATTAATGCTGCCTGATCTGCTGAGATCCCCAACACATTATGTGTGTTGCAACAAATTTCACATCCTAGTAAACCTGATTCTGATTCGGATTCTGAATTCTGATTCTGATCCACAGCCATGGCGTGTCACTGCCGTTAGAGATATCTAACAATTACTAAAATGGAAGTATTTTTTTTAATGTAAATAGTATTTTTTTTTAAGTTGAAGTGTAAATACAGTCACAGAATCACATACATTGTTCCTTCTGGGCTGCACCAGTGCGTAGTCATGCAGTAACTGATGTGTTCCGTGCCCATAACCTTCGTTGCTGTCCAGCTGGAATTTTATTTTATATAATGTTAATATAATTTTGAAATCTATGTTAATATAATTGTGTTTATATTAACATAGTAATTAATTGTGTGCTAATGAATATAATCCATAAATTTTCAAAATAATAAATGTACCACAACCTTTATTTTGAAAATTTTTTGAGTTTCAACGTACTTATATGGTCAGTATTTCAATTTACAACACTGTTACAAATTGTGACGATAAGCACAGAATGGAAGTCGGTAGATCATTGTTAATAAACTGCCAGCCCACTGAATGCCTTCTATCAATGCTAGTTGTCTATCGTATCCAACAATGACAGGAGCCCTGCGTGGCAGAGTTTTGACATGTGGAAAAGTCATTACACGGGTGCAGTTCCACTCTCTTGATCTTGAAAGTCTGGGTCCAGTGACATGAGTGGTCATGACAAACTGGGGTCTTCCTTGGTTGCAGTGGATGTCCGTGACTTCCTCTGTGCTTTGTCATGTCTGTCTCAGAACCATCTTCCTGGCTGTTGAACTTTACTGTTGATCTGAATTGAATTGAATGATCTTTATTGTCATTATACATAGGTACAATGAAACTCTGTTTGGCTTCCTCTCGGGCAATTAAATAAAGCGGTAGATAAAAACAAGACAGTAATAGAAAAACGGTATTAAATAGATAAATAGCAGAAAATAAGTTGCAGCAGCACCAGATTATCACAGTGATGCACAAAGTGCCGTTAGTGCAAGTATTTGAGTCCTTGTGTGTGCCTGTGTGTGCTCACAGTTTCAGTCATTGTTCTGTGGGAGTGGTGTGATGGAGGCCACAGCTCTGGGATAGAAGCTGTTCCTCAGTCTATTTGTTCTGGCTTTTAGTGTCCTGAACCTTTTTCTGGACGGCAGCGGGTCAGACAGGGAGTGGCCGGGGTGTGTGGTGTCTCTGGTAATTTGATTGCTTTCCTCCTGAGTCTGCTGGAATAGATGGTGTCCAGTCCTGGGAGCTCCATCCTGACAATTCGTTGGGCCGCCTTCACCACGCGATGCAGGTCTTGTCGCTCCGCGGCTGTGCAGCTGGCATACCACACTGTGGCGTTGTTGGCCAGGATGGTTTCAATTGTGCTTCTGTAGAAGTTGAGCACAGGGCCAAGTGGTTAAGGCATTCAGCTAGCGACCTGAAGGTCGTGAGTTCGAGCCCCAGCCAAGGCAGCATGTTTTGTTCCTTGAGCAAGGCACTTAATCACACATTGCTCTGCGATGACACTGGTGCCAAGCAGTATGGGTCCTAATGCCCTTCCTTTGGACAACATTGGTGTCGTGGAGAGGAGAGACTTGCAGCATGGGCAACTGCTGGTCTTCCATACAACCTTGCTCAGGCCTGCACCCTGGAGAGTGAAGACTTTCCAGGTGCAGATCCATGGTCTCACAAGATAACAGATGCCTTAATTTAGAAGTTAAGCAACAGTTTTTGTGGGAGTTTGGCCTGTTTCAGCTTCCTGAGGAAGAATAGGCTTTGTTGTGCCTTTTTTTACAAGCAGCGAGGTGTTGGTGATCCATGTCAGCTGTTTTGACCACATACCTCCACCCAGTCCGCTGCAGCTGGTCTCCATGCTAAGACAGGCATGTCCCTATCTCACTGGGGTATGAAGCCCGCTGGCTGCCCTCACCTGGATTGGCCCGCCCGTTGAAGCAGTGTACTGGAGTGTGGTTGCTGTCAAACAGCTACCTGGCACCACAGGTGAGAGCTGAGTGAACTGCAATAGGTGGGGGCTCAGGGGTAAATGAATTGTGTCAGAATGGACATGACAAGCCCCTTCTCCGGAGGTGCTACCTCTCCCTGGACACCCCATACACCCAATCTATCTGTAAATAACTATATCAATGTAGACAATTAAAAACACTGAATAAAAACAAAACAAATTTAAAACAGGGATGTCCGTACCCTCCTTACCTGGAGCTCCGCAACCCCATCAAAGTCAATGAGATTGTTGATTCTGTGCCAGATCTAATATCCCACAGTGTCAGAAAGGTGATTCCTCAGCTTAAGTGCTGGAGAAGATCAACGAGTGTTGGCTACAGTGTAGATTCCACGTGGATTTCTCCTTGATAGTTACTGCCACCTTAGTTCAGGACTTTTGCGTTTGATAGCACATGCACAGAATTCCCAAATTTACTGCTGCTGAAGTGTCAAAATGCCTGTGGTTTTGTTTGGAACTGCCAGCACGAGTGTTCTTTCTGGATTCCGGTGCAAAATTAGATGCGAATGATCCAGTGGGCCAAAAGAAGGCAATCTAAATGTCTCTGCGATGACAAAGGACCAGATTCAGCACTTAGCTCTGAAATAAAGGTCAAAGCATTTTAGGAGTAAAAGCACTTTTCCTGAAAAGTTCATTCCCCTAGCTCACTACATATGGAAAAGTGTTATTTATCTGCAAAACGCAGTGTATAGCTGTACTTTAACAAGTCTGGAGGCATTTTACTGAGTAGGTCTGTGGAGAAATATCATTAATTCGAATCTGAAGAGCTAATCGCAGGGCCCTGGATCAAGTTTACAATGTTAACAAAAAACATAAAACACTGCTGCACAGGAACAGGCCTTTCAGCCCACGGTGTTGTGCTGAACTAGTTAAATTAGTCTTCAAATGGCCAACTAAACTAATCTCTTCTGCCTACACAATGTCCATATCCTTCCATTTTCCTCACGTTCAGAATCAGAATCAGGTTTATTATCACCGGCATGTGACGTAAGATTTGTTAACTTAGGAGCAACAGTTCAATGCAATGCACAATCTAGCAGAGGGAAAAAAATAAATAAAGGAAAAATAATAATAATAGATAAACAAGTAAATTAATTACAGTATATGTATATTGAATAATTTCAAAAAGTGCAAAAGCAGAAATACTGTATATTAAGAAAAAGTGAGGTACTGTCCAAAGATTCAAAGTCCATTTAGGAATTGGATGGCAGAGGCAAAGAAGTTGTTCCTGAATTGCTGAGTGTGTGCCTTCAGGTTTCTGTACCTCCTACCTGATGGTAACAGTGAGAAAAGGGCATGCCCTGGGTGTTGGAGGTCCTTAATAATGGGCGCTGCCTTTCTGAGACCCCACTCGCTGAAGGTGTCCTGGGTACTTTGTAGGCTAGTGCCCAAGATGGAGCTGACTAGATTTACAATCTTCTGCAACTTCTTTCAGTCCTATGCAGTAGCCCCTCCATACTGGACTCCATGCAGCCTGTCAGAATGCTCTCCATGGTACAACTATAGAAGTTTTTGATTCTATTTGTTGACATGCCAGATCTCTTCAAACTCCTAATAGAGTATAGCCACTGTCTTGCCTTCTTTATAACTACATCGATCTGTTGGGACCAGGTTAAATCCTCAGAGATCTTGACACCCAGGAACTTGAAACTGCTCACTCTCTCCACTTCTGATCCCTCTATGAGGATCGGTATGTGTTCCTTCACCTTATCCTTCCTGAAGTCCACAATCAGCTCTTTCACTTTACTGACGTTGAGTGCCAGGTTGTTGCTGGGGCATCACTCCAGTAGTTGGCATATCTCACTCCTTTACACCTCCTCGTCACTACCTGAGATTCTACAACAATGGTTGTATTGTCAGCAACTTTATAGATGGTATTTGAGCTATGCCGAGCCACACAGTCATTGTACACGGAGAGTAGAACAGTGGGCTAAGCACACACCCCTGAGGTGCACCAGTGTTGATTGTCAGCGAGGAGGATATGTTCCTCGCAGAATCAGCATCAGGTTTAATATCACAACATTAGTGCAAGAACAGAAATAGAATAGTAATGAGGTAGTGTTCAGAGGTTCAATGTCCATTCAGAAATCAGATGGCAGAGGGGAATCGCTGAATCGCTGAGTGTGTGCCCTGTGCCTTCAGGCTTCTATATCTTCTTTCTGTTAATATCAGTAAGAACAAGGCATGACCTGGGTGATGGTGTCCTTAATAATGGACACCTCCTTTTTGAGGCATCGCTCCTTGACAATGTCCTGGATACTACGGAGGCTAGTGCCCATGATGGAGCTGACAACTCTCTGCAGGTTACTTTGATCCTGTGCAGTAGCACCCCCCACCCCCCACCCCATACCAGATGGTGATGCAGCCCGTTAGAATGTATCAGTAGAAATTTGGAAGTGTTTTAGGTGACATACCAAATCTCCTCAAACTTCCAATGAAATATTGCTTATCTAAACGTTTCTTAAAAGTCCCTGATGTTTCTGCCTCTACCACAACCCCGGGAAGTACATTCCAGGTACCTTCCACTCTCTGTGTAAAAAAAACCTCTCCCTCACATCTCCTTTGAAATTACCCCCTTTCAACTTAAACACATTTTCTCTTTAAATAGAAACACTGGAAGGTAAAAAAAAGATGCCTGGGACCGGGTGTAACTGTAGTTATGGCTGAGGTTGTGTGAACACTACCTATTTCGTGTTTGCATGCCTAATAGCCCCCATTTTCGAAATGGCTGCTGACGACTCGAAGTGAATAAACTTTGAAGAACTGCAGTGAAAATCCCAAGTGCCAAAAATCTACAGCATAAAAATGTCCTCAGTTCAAAATGTTTCAGTTATCTCACTCACATAGATCATAGAATTTGTGAAAGTGTGTGTGTGTGTGTGTGTGTGTGTGTGTGTGTGTGTGTGTGTGTGTGTCTGAGTGAAGCATTTAGAAACTGGTGAAGTAACAGGAAGCTGTGCATTGCATTCGGTTTATACAACACTTGCTTGGCTGAAGCGAATTGGGGACAAAATATAAAAAAATACTTCATTCCTTTACACCTACACAGAAAAGTAAGTCATTAAAAATAGAAGTGAGAATTATCATCTTGTGCATTAGAGTTCAATTTATGCCACACTAAACCATCAAGCCGACAGCAGCCCTCTTGTTTTTATGTCCAATCAATATTAACGTTTATTACTCCTGAGCAGATTCCCTGTTGATCAGCAACTGAGCGCGTAAAGGTGAAATCATTTATTTAAAAAAAATATATACTACTTGTAAAATGAGTGGCTGTAAAATACCAACAATGAGACACTATCAGGGAAGTGGTTGCTTGAAAGAAATTTATTGTTAAATTCAGATGTACTATTAGCATATAACAAATTCCCACTTAAAAAGACTCCAGCATCTTCTGCTCCGCTCTGCCCTCTGCTGGTCTTAAAAGTAAGCTGCAGAAGCTGCCTTGTTAATTGATACAGCTGAACAAATTCCTGTTTAGACATCGCAACCTCTTTGCGCTGTAAATTATTAGCAGCCCTCAAACCTTGCAGCAGCTTCTATATTTCTGTGCCAATCTAAGTCTATTTATTTTAAGTAATTATAGGCTCATAAAGAGTTCTTTTTAAAGAAAATAGTGGAACACAAATTAGAATCATTTGCCTAGTAACTGAAGTTCAGATTTTGATTGGTGTCTTAAGTAAGCGCTGAATGAAGGTTTGATGCATGCTTATGTGACCTACAAAAGAGGGGGAAAAGCACAGTAAAAATATTTGGATGTGGCTTTGAGTCTCAATCAAACAGAAAGCTATTCCTTCCACATTTCAGAGAAAGCGAGGTTTGTCATTGCCACACTGAACGTTCCGATGCAGATGTAGTAGGGTAGCATAATAGGGTGCCTTAAAGGTAAGGGTTCCTTAAGGTTGTTATAGCCAGGGGTGGTAATAGGGACAAGCTTCCACTACCCATTAAATGCTCCCAACAGCATGCACCTCAAATATCCTCTGACAAACAAGACCAGGTCCCGGCCTTCACATGTAGTTCAACTACTAGGCCCAGCTTTACCATTTCTACTGACAGGAGAAGGGGCAAAGGGAGGTTACTAGCACCTTAAAGCCAGTCGCTTCAGGCAGATGGGAGCCAGGGTCAGCAGTTCATCTAGGCGAAGGGAAACTCTGATCTCAAACCTCTGTTGCCTTCAGGCTATACCCACACATGGGGAAGGCTTCAGGAGTAAATCCGAGGGAAAACTCCGGAGCTGGAGTCCCTAAGGTAGCCCTAAGTTGAGTTCAAGTCTTGTGATGCTGCTGGTGCCAAACTGTAGCGGCCTCTGCCGTTCTTTTGGGTTCATCAGACGTATAGAGTTGGGGAGCTTATTACATGGACAACAGCAAGGTAAGGGAGAATGGAGGAGAGTGGAAGTGGAAAAGAGGATTTTCAAATGTGTCCAGATAACCCCCAGAACATAGTCTGAATGTGAGATATAGCTCCAGAAATAGGCCAGTCATTGCAGCAGCTTGAATGGAGGTGTGGAAGTCAGAGACAGTACAATATTTGTTAATAATGCTTTGGACATAATTGAGGCCCTCCGTTGGTCAGACGATATGGAGAGCAAGCTGTTGCCCATGCAGCAGGCTCCCCCTCGCCACACAGCTGATGAATCCAAAGGAATGGCAGACACCAAACCAGTTGGCACCAGCAGCATTGCAGGAATTGTCAGTCAGCGTTGAACTCAACGTAGGAATGCCTTAGGGACTCTAGTTCTGGATTTTTCCCCTTGGGATTTACTCCCAAAGCCTTCCCCATAAGTGGGTGTAGCCGCAAAGCCGCGGAGGCTTGTGGTCAGAGTTCTCCTTCTCCTAGATAAGCAGTCAACCACAGCTGACGAGTCCCACCTGCCCAAAGTGACTGGGTTTAAGGCGCCAGTAACTCACATTTGCCCCTTCGTCTGTAAGTAGAAACGATTCCACTGGGCTTAGTAGCTAAGACACATGTGAATGCCAGGATCTGGACTTGGTTGTCGGCGGCTATTTGTGATGTGTGGTAATGGGAGTATGTAATATTCAGCAGGATCTTATCCTCACTCCCTCACCCAGCTATAACAACCTTAATGAACCTTTGGACATAGGTGGGGCACAAAAATAAACTTATCAGTAACTGCAGGAGGAAACATTGATGCTCTGGTGGGAACCTTTATAATCACGTCTCCGTGGCTTGCAGCAAGATCTGTCCCTTATTGTTAAACCCACGTCATGTGCTGCGTCTTTGAAATCTAATTTTTATCACTAGTCATACAAGTCGCTGCAGGATTCAGAAGGGCAGTTTGAGATATACTGTATGTCTAAGTCATTATTTGCAGTAGCCTGGATCTTGACTGAAAATATCAACAGAAAAAATAGCACTACTGCGACTAACCCAAGTAAAATGTCTTTTACACGTACCGTATTTTATGCATAAAACATGGGTGCAAATGGATCCAGTTTCTAGACAATAGAATCTTAAGATTCTAGAGGAAAGGTTATTCTTAAGAATCACAGAAGAAAGGCTATTCAACCCAAGAATCCGATGCTGGTGTTTGAAAGAGCAATGCTACAAGTTCTATTTCTCTGTTTTTGCCCCTTGTCCTGAAAATTATTGCCTCTCAGGGCCTTTCTTATTTCTTTTGGAAGATTTTATTGCATCATTCCTCCCAATAGTGAATTGAAGATCTCTCTTCACACTGCTGCCATGAGGAAGAAGTTACAGGAGCCTCAGGACCCAGCCATTATGTTCAGGATCAGTCATTAACTCTCAACCACCAGGCTGTTGAAACAAAGGGGATGACTGCACACAACTTCACTCACAAGGAGGGAGGAGAAGATGGCGGCGCGACACAGCGCGCGCAGCTCTCCGGTGAAATGATATCATATTTGTAAGTAGGATGCTGTGCACAATTCTGATTTGATGGAGACAGATGTGAGAAGCACAGAGGAACATCTAGAGAAACTTCTGAAATGCCCGATTCGCTGCCGCTGCTACTGTGCGATCGAGAATCTCCGGAGGGGAAGGCCTCAAAATCCTTGGCTTTGCCTGCTGCTGGCGGCCGGGGCTGGGGTCGAAGTGCTCGGCAGAGACGGTGCTTGGTGTCAGAGGGCTGGTCGGAGGCTCGAAGTTTTCGGACAACCCAGATTCGGACTGTGGTCGGGCATGGCAGGGAGAGTTTTTCTTCCTTCTCCTGTCTGCATGAGATGTGGGAGTTTTGAGAGACTTCGAACTTTTTTTACCGTGCCCATGGCCTGTTCTTCGTCAAGTTATGGTATTGCTTGCACTGTTGTAACTATATGTTATAATTATGTGGTTTTTGTCAGTTTTTCAGTCTTGGTCTGTCCTGTGTTTCTGTGATATCACACCGGAGGAATATTGTATCATTTCTTAATGCATGCATTACTAAATGACAATAAAAAATGACTGTGTCCTCATCATCTAATCTAATCTAATCACTCCATCACTGAACTGGTCCTACAATCGATGGACTCACTTTCAAGGTCTCCTTCATCTCACGTTCTCGATATTTATTGCTTATTTATTTATTTGTCTCCTACTGGAGAGGGAGGGTATGGGTTGGGGGAGGACGTCCCTCAATTATTTTAGTAGTTACTATACCACCCCAGAGTGCCACTGAGTGGTAGCAGTGCTATTAATGTGCAGGAATGTAATAGGACAATACAGAAAGCTCTCAAAGTATATTTATTATCGAAGTACATTTGTCACCATATACAATCCTGAGATTCATTTTCTTGTGGGCATTCACAGTAAATCCAAGCAACACAATAAAATCAATTATAGACCACACCCAACAGGACGGACAAATAACCAATGCAGAAAAGACAACAAATTGTACGAATACAAAAGAGAATAAATGAATAAGCAAAAAAAAAGCAACAATTCAGAGGATGTGAGTTTCCCCTTCCTTTTATGTTGTTAGTATTTCTTTCATGATACGGCATGGAGTAGACCTTTTCAACCCTTCAAGTCACACTGCCCCAACAGCCCCACAACCAAATTAATCCTAACCTAAAGACGGGACAAATTACAATGACCAATTAACATTCCTGGTACGTCTTTGGACTGCAGGAGGGAACTACAGCATCTGAGAAATATCCATGCATTCCACAGGAAGGAGGTACAGAGACTCCATGTGGAACAGTGCCTGAACTTGCACTCTGAACTCCAGAATTCCCTGAGCTGTAATAGTATCGCACTAATCATTACTCCACTGTGGCTTCTCATCAGGTTGATGATTACCAATCAGCTTTAAAGGTTTGGGAATACAAAGCTGATATTGTTAATATGACCTTAAATCTGTCTGAAGCCATTACGCATATCTACGGCGAGTGCTGTCACAGGAAGACAGCATTGGTGGAGCCCCACCACCCAGGTCATGCTGTCTTCTCACTGCTGTCATCAGGAAGAAGGTACAGGAGCAACAGGACCCACACCATTACTGTTCATCCTCTGAATTACTGATCTGCCACTCTTTTATGCCCAGAATGAGGCCATTCAGCCCACTGAATCTGCTGGGCCTTTCCATCACGGCCGATTTAACCCCATTCTCCCTCTACTCTTCATGACCTTTGACACCCTGACTAATCAAGAACGTGATAAACTCTGCTTTAAGTATACCCAATGACCTTCATAGCCATCCATGGAAATGAGTTCCACAAATTCATTACTCTCTGGCTAAAGAAATTTCTCCTCATCTCTGTTCTAAATGGACGTCTCTCTACCCTGAGGCTGTGCCCTCTGGTCCTAGATTTCTCCCACTATCAGAAACATCCCCTTCACATCCACTCTATTCAGGCCTTTCAGTGAGATCCCCCTCATTCTTCTAAACTCCAGCGAGTACGGGAACAGAGCCAAGAAATGCTCCTCGTACATTAACCCTTTCATTCCCGGAATCATTCTCATGAGCCTCCTCTGGGCCCTCTGCAACGCCAGCACATCTTTTCTTAGGTAAGGGGCCCAAAACTGCCACTGCCCGTAAAGAGTTTGTACATTCTCCCCGTGACTGCGTGGGTTTCCTCTGAGTGCTCCGGTTTCCTCCCACAGTCCAAAGACATACTGTTGGTAGGTTAATTGCTCATTGTAAATTGTTCTGTGATTAGGCTAGGGTTAAGACGGGGGATTGCTGGGCAGCGTGGCTCAAAGGGCCAGATGGGCCAATTCCATGCTGCATCTCAATAAATAAATAAAGAACTGTTCACAACACTCCAAGTATAGTCTGACCAATGCTTTATAAAGCCTCAGCGTTACATCCTTGCATTACAGCAGCATTATAGCCTAGCTCAGTTAAAAAAGTATACATTGGTACAATCATTGCTGTTGGTATCTGAGCATTCCAGATCTCTGATAGCTACGGCCTGCCTCTGTTCACACTTCATTTTCAGTGCAGTTTATTTAGAGTACAAGAAACCAAATGATTCACTTGGTTTATAGCACCAGCCACATACTGTGTTGCCAGTGATTCACAGATCCTTCTTCATACACATAGCCTTAACTTTACACCTTCATGTTCTCATTAAGCTCTAAAAAACCCAAAGTAGTAACATCTTATTCATATCCACTCCTAATAGACAGGAGTCTATGATTCAAACTCAGTTATTTATTTATTTAGAGACCCAGCTAGTGGTGTAGTGGCATCAGCACTGGACTTCAGGGCGAGAGGTCTCGAGTTCGAATCCAGCCAGCTCCCTTGCACGCTTTCCATCCGTGCCTGGGTTGAGTGTCGAGCTAACAACTCGACCTCGTAAAAAAAAAACCTGGAGAGGGATGGGCTCCGCCAGGTTTCAAATGCCCAAGACACACCGTAGGATGAGCATACCAAAAAAAAAAGCTTGTCGTGATGTCACCCCAATGACTCCACCAGGACACATACACACACACAGTACTTAACAGGACCTTCCAGCCCAACAAGCCTCACTGGCCAGCAACCTTCCTATTTAACCCCAACCTAATCAAAGGTCAATTTACAATGATCAATTCGCCTGCTAACTGGTGTGGACTGTGGGAGGAAACCAGAGCACCTGGAGGAAACACACACAGTCACGCGGAGAACGTACAAATTCCTTACAAACTGCACCAAATTCCAGATCAAACCAAGCTGAAATAGCATCACGCTAACTGTTGCTCTACCATGGTGCCCATTGGTATATTTAAAGCCAAAGTTGATAGGTTCTTGATTAATAATGGTGTCAAAGGTTATGGGGACAAGGCAGGAGAATAGGGTTGAGAGAAAAGATTCTGCAGGTACTATGTGTAATGTTCCATACATTTATTTTTGTTGATGTAATTTCATGGGCCTCATGTCTGTAATGTGCTGGCTTGCTCTCTACATAAGATCACATGCAGAAAATAGAATCACCCTTTGCCCTTAGAGTTCTGAGGTGAAACCTAAACCTTTGGACTCCGTTTAAACAAATTGACAGGATTTGTCTTGTTAACAATGGGAGAGGGAGAAGGGGTGTTTAAAACAAACAATATCAGCTGACCTTCAGTGGCTTTAAGTCGACATTTTTTGGGGGCTCCAGGATCTCGTAAGAAGCTAACACAAGGTTCTGCTTCAATAAATTAATGTTGTCCTAGGTGCAGCCCACCAAACTTTGGTAGTACGAATTTGAAAGATGTACGAAAGTACTATGTACTAAGCAAACAACAAGCATGGTTTCAGAATTATCCTTAATAATTGTCTTTCAGCATCCACAAAGTTGGCTCTATCCTATGGACCAGAGGAACCTGGTGGGAAGTTGAAGCTCACTATGATACCAGTTAAGTGATGATACAATTGGACCCTAAGACTTCTTAGCAATATTAACCAAAGTGAACTAAGGGACATAAACACGAGGAATTCTGCAGATGCTGGAAATTCAAGCAACACACATCAAAGTTACTGGTGAACGCGGCAGGTCAGGCAGCATCTCTAGGAAGCGGTACAGTCGACGTTTCGGGCCGTGGATAGATATATCAGAATGGGAATGGGATGTGGAATTAAAATGTGTGGCCACTGGAAGATCCTGCTTTCTCTGGCGGACAGAGTGTAGGTGTTCAGCAAAACCATCTCCCAGTCTGCGTTGGGTCTCGCCAATATATAGAAGGCCTACACTGAAGAAGTTTAAATCTTCTCTTCGACGAGAGTTCAGTGAAACCATCTCTCACTGCTCCCCATCTGTAATTATTTCGGCTCTTCAACTTTTCGACCACTTTTTGACTCAGACGCGCTATCACAGCAAATCTCTTACTAGCTCTTCCTTTAGTTAGTTCTGACGAAGGGCCTTGGCCCAAAACGGCGACTGTACCTCTTCCTAGAGATGCTGCCTGGCCTGCTGCGTTCACCAGCAACTTTGATGAACTAAGGGACAACCTACTTATTGATCATAAGGCACAGGAGCAGAATTGAATCTCCTCTGTCGTTCCATCATGGCTCATTTATTATCCCTGTCATGTGCATTCTCCTACCTTCTCCCTGAAAATCATTAATGAATGCTACTCTTTGTTAAAAGTCAGCTGGAAGAAGGTCAAATGGAAACGAGGGTGTCAAGTATACACTGAATGTGCCGTCACCAAAACTAGCTTGGTCCTATCACAAAAGAGTGAAAGAATAAACTGAATTTTACTTGAGGGCATGTAAAAATATGTGTTCTGGCAGCCAACACCCTCTTCTGTGTGCCATAGCTTAAAATCTGGTCTACCAGCATATAACAGGTTCGCCATGAGATCCCACGAGCCATCAGAGTTGTTCTGCAGTTGCATGGTGGTGGAATAATCACAAAGGAATTTATAGTTAAGCTTCAACTTTTTCAGAGCTATGCCGCAGGAAAACCTTGTACCTGTACGTAAGGACAAACACACAGCAGTCTTGTCCCACAGGGGTCTGGGTGAAGCAAGGGAACGTCATCCCTCAGTGTTATTTGATAATCAAAAATGCCATGGAGAAGAGGGATTTGCAGATGTTTCAACTCTAAAGTTATTCTGGGAGCAAATAAATAAATTGGCCTGATAGCAGTTAGAGCCACTGGCTCCCTTCATTAACCACTGGCAGCTGAGGAGATTTTACACTTGAGATAACAAAGAGGAATCAGTTTATTACCACCCACAGTGGCTCCCATTGTTTCTCAATGGTACACCCTCTTAGTCAGTCTCTCCCCTCATGGAATTAACTCTTCATCTACCAATTGTCTGAAAACCAGTCTCAGTGAAGTTCAAACTTAAGGTCAAACAACGAGCAAAATTGTACTTCCTCCATGCTCGGTTTTACATATTTACACATTGTTTTTATACACAAAACTTAACTATTAAAAACATTAGTGTTAATTGAATTGGAAGAAAAATACATGAAGCCATGGCTCACCTCCTTACAATCCGTCCCACTTGTAGGTTAGGTTAGTCATGGAATCATAGGTCCAACGCCAGCACCAAAACAGGCACTTCGGCCCATCCAGCCCATGCCGAGCCATTTAAACAGCCTAGACCGATCGACCCGCACCAGGACCATAGCACTCCATACTCCTATCGTCTATATCCTATCTAAACTTACCTTAAACGTTACAACCTAAATCGCATCCACCGCTTATGCTGCCAGCTCATTCCACACTCTCAAGACCTTCTGAGTGAAAAAGATCCCCCTCATGTTCCATTTAAGCATTTCACATTTTACCCTTAACCCATGACCTCTAGTTGCAGTTTCACCCAACCTCAGTGGAAAAAGCCTACTTTATTTACCCTATCTATACCCCTCATAAATTTGTATACCTCTATCAAATCTCCCTCTGTTGCTCTCCATTTGAACGTGCTCCAGAGGCTTAAGCAAAGAAACCCGGGTCAATATTTCAGTGCTATACTAAGGGAATGCTACATTCTCTGAGGTGTTATCTTCGAAATGTAATGTTGAATGTAATGTTCAAGTGTGACAGTGGGAAAGTGTGTATGAAACTGGAGGAAATAGCAGAGGTACTTAATGAATACTTTACTTCAGTTTTAAGGCATCCGTTAGACTTGCGAGAGCATGGATCTGCACCTGGAAAGCCTTCACTCTCCAGGGCACAGGCCTGGGCAAGGTTGTATGGAAGACCAGCAAGTTGCCCATACTGCAAGTCTCCCCTCTCCACAACACCGATGCTGTCGAAGGGAAGGGCAAGGGCCGATACAGCTTGGCACCAGTGTTGTCGCAGAGCAATGTGTGGTTAAGTGCCTTGCTCAGGGACACAACACGTTGCCTCAGCTGGGGCTCGAACTCACGACCTTCAGATCATTAGTCCAATGCCTTAACCACTTGGCCACGTGCCCACTTACTTCAGTATTCACTATGGAAAAGGATCTTGGTGATTGCAGTGATGATTTGCAGCAGACTGAAAAGCTTGAGCATTTAGATATTAAGAAAGAGGATATGCTGGAGCTTTTGGAAAGCATCAAGTTGGATAAATCGTCGGGACCGGATGAGATGCACTCTAGGCTACTGTGGGAGGCGAAGGAGGAGATTGCTGAGTCTCTGGCGATGATCTTTGCATCATCAATGGGGATGGGAGAGATTCCAGAGGATTACAGGGTTGTGGATGTTGTTCCATTATTCAAGGAAGGGACTAGAGATAGCCCAGGAAATTATAGACCAGTGAGTCTTACCTCAGTGGTTGGTAAGTTGATGGAGAAGATCCTGAGAAGCAGGATCTATGAACATTTGGAGAGGTATAATATGATTAAGAATAGTCAGCATGGCTTTGTCAAGGGCAGTGTGTGCCTTACGAGCCTGATTGAATTTTTTGAGGATGTGACTAAACACATTGATGAAGGAAGAGCAGTAGATGTAGTGTATATGGATTTCAGCAAGAGAATTGATAAGGTATCCCATGCAAGACTTATTGAGAAAGTAAGGAGGCATGGGATCCAAAGGGACATTGCTTTGTGGATCAAGAACTGGCTTGCCCACAGAAGGCAAAGAGTGGTTGTAGACGGGTCATATTCTGCATGGAGGTCGGTGACCAGTGGCGTGCCTCAAGGATCTGTTCTGGAACCCCAACTCTTCATGATTTTTAAAAATGACCTGGATGAGGAAGTGGAGGAATGGGTTAGTAAGTTTGCTGATGACACAAAGGTTGGAGGTGTTGTGAATAGTGTGGAGGGCTGTCAGAGGTTACAGCGGGACATTGATAGGATGCAAAACTGGGCTGAGAAGTGGCAGATGGAGTTCAACCCAGATAAGTGTGAGGTGGTTCATTTTGGTAGGTCAAATATGATGGCAGAATATAGTATTAATGGTAACACTTTTGGCAGTGTGGAGGATCAGAGGGATCTTGGGGTCCGAGTCCACAGGACGCTCAAAGCAGCTGCGCAGGTTGACTCTGTGGTTAAGAAGGCATATGGTACATTGGCCTTCATCAATTGTGCAAATGTATTTAGGAGCCAAGAGGTAATGTTGCAACTATATAGGACCCTGGTCAGACCCCACTTGGAGTACTGTGCTCAGTTCTGGTCACCTCACTACAGGAAGGATGTGGAAACCATAGAAAGAGTGCAGAGGAGATTTACAAGGATGTTGCCTGGATTGGAGATCATGCCTTATGAGAATAGGTTGAGTGAACTCGGCCTTTTCTCCTTGGAGCGACGGAGGATGAGAGGTGACCTGATAGAGATGTATAAGATGATGAGAGGTATTGATCGTGTGGATAGTCAGTGGCTTTTTCCCAGGGCTGAAATGATTGCCACAGGAGGACATAGGTTTAAGGTGCTGGGGAGTAGGTACAGAGGAGATGGTAGGGGTAAGTTTTTTACTCAGAGGGTGGTCAGTGTGTGGATTGGGCTGCCGGCAATGGTGATGGAGGCAGATATGATATGGTCTGTTAATAGACTTTTGGATAGGTACATGGAGCTTAGAAAAATAGAGAGCTATAGGTAAGCCTAGTAATTTCTAAGGTGAGGACATGTTCGGCACAACTTTGTGGGCCAAAGGGCCTGTATTGTGCTGTAGGTTTTCTATTCTATTCTATTCTAAACTGATGTGATGTTACATACTGGCATCATTCTTTCTGGTGCGTATGTGAAAGATAAGACAAAAAGCTGGAAATAATTAGATGGTCAGTCAGCACTTGAGTAGGATCTGGTGGCACAGTATCAGCTGAAAGTAAAAAAGTTGGCCTGGTGTCCTGGTCACATCAATAAACTTCACCAAACAGATGTCTGGTTGCTGGCACTTAGCCATTTGTAGAACTTGCTGTACTCAAATTAGTTTTTTTGTGTTTCTCACAGTGTATCTGTGGCCACACTTTCAATTTGCTTCAATGGGTTTAAAGCATTTCAGGAGGAACAGAGCATGTAAAAGACTCCATAGAAATACAGGACTTACAATTCTCTACTGCCATAATGTTGATTGACAGCAAGTCCTAGCATGATGCTAAGTGATTCTCAACTGTATTCACAAGTTAGCGTATTGACAGACCAGAATAGATACTGTCTTGGGCTCGTGGAGATTAGAAAGCGAAACACATGACTACATTTCTAATCTGCACCAATCACCTTTGCATACCACATTCGGCCAATCACGGGTCAGATTTGCAGGGCACATAGAGATCTGGAATTCGTAAAAATAGGTAATTTGTCTACTTAATATCCAAATATAATTTATTGAAAAAGTTAAATCCTTCTTTTGAAAGGAGCCATTGAGAAGAAAAGGAAATGAAAATATGGACAAATAAACTTTAGTAATTTGCTTTGAATACAAGAGCTATTTCAAGCATGCAAGAGGTGATAATGCAGAATTAAGTTCAAGCTTATTGTTGTCATTGGCATTATACGCATCATGAAAATTAGCTTTATGCAGCAGCAGCACAATAAATTGCAAGTCAAGGACAAACATAAGTTAACATAAATTTAATTTAACATAAATTAACCCAACTGGGTAGGATTTGGCAAGGCTGATCAAGTCAAGTCAAGTTTATTGTCATTTAACTATATACATGAATACTCTCAAATAAGACAATGTTTCTCTGCACCAGGGTGTAAAGCACAGTAGTAACACACATATGACACAAAATAATTTAGGAAAGTAAGGTTAAAATCTGCAGATGAATTACGCATGAATAAACCAAGTGTATAAATTAAATATTGTTTGATACAGAACAGATTAACCGGTGACACTTTGAATGCGATGCAACAGAGAAACCTAATGGCCTGAGGGGAGAAACTGCTTCCCATCCGGACTGTTCTTGACTTTATGCATTGGAGTCTCCTGCCTGATGGTAAAAAGTCAAAGAATATGCTGGATGAATGGGTGGGATCCTTAATAAACCAAGAGCTCTGTGTATTCAGCACTCCTGATAAATGTCCTCGATAGACCCCTATGATCCTCTCAGCTGATCTCACAGTTCTTTGTAGAGACTTCTGGCCTGATGCTTGGTTGCTCCCATACCAAACGGTGAGGTAACTTGTCAGGATGCTCTCAGCTGCGCTCCTATAAAATTCAGTTAAGATGGTGGTGGGAAGGGAGCCTTGTTTGCCTCAATTGCCTTAGGCTGCTGTGTCTTCTTCTTCAGGGAGATGATATTAAGGGACTAGGTGAAGTCCCAGGAACTTGGTGCACTTAACTCCCCCTATGGACGTGCCATGTATTCGCAGAGGAGGATGGTTTATCTGTCCCTTCCTGAAGTCCACAATGATGCCCAATTTTTTGCACTTGCCTTCAGTGGAGCAGAGGATACCTTATGCATCTGATTCCATGGGAATCCTATTGCCACTTGATTCCTTGTCCTCACTCCTCTGTAATATTGTCTCAGTGTTGTAAAGGCTGACTTCCTTCCCAATAAGATGACTAATATTGCAAAACAGCTTCATTAGTTAAAAAATTAGTTGAACAAGGTTTTGCTTCTGTTCATGATGTTCCTTTGGTTTTGAGAAATAAATAATATCTAATTGATTAAGTGACTCCTGTCAGTAATTTTAGTAAGAAAGAGAAGATCTTAGAAGAAAAATCCATTTTATACTTGACTGAGTTTTTTTTTGTCAAAATTATCTGCAGCAGGATTTTGACTCCCCTAATAATTGCGAAGGATTATGATTCTTATTAGCATCATTTTGTTTTAATCTGGCCTTTTATTTATCTTATTTTTTTTGTTTAGGTTAAATGAATTACTGAGCCTGCCTGTGAGGGAGTTGAATTGCTATCACTAAAGATATGATCACAAAACTGGGCAGGATACAACAGCTGCAATGTGTTCATTCAACTCCCTTGCATTAGCAATAGCTCTGAAACCGTTATCCTCACAGATAGACCATGAGATTTAAACATTAAAAATAAGGAAAAAACAGGCAGACAGAAACAACAGCATAAACCAGAAACAGTCTTGCATTGGTTGTACTTCTGAGGTCATTTGAGTTTTAGAAGTGTCCTTGATACAAACCTTCTAATTATTTAATCCTTTAATGCACCATTATGAGATATATCTGACAAAGACGAGAAAGCTTTGACAAGTTTTGCCTCTCTTAAAATCCCATGACATTCAGCTTTCTTTCTAAGTGGTCCATATTGACCATATGATATTATCAATTACGTTGTTGTTAGTGACTAACTAGAATAGAAAACTAACAGAGCGTGTCAAAGCTGATATCCAGGTGACCCGACTTGAGTCCATCCTGGTTTTATGAGAAGCCTATCATATGTGAGCATGTGAATGTTACAAATGGATGTGGGAGTTGGCATTTGGTCCCTTGTGCCTGCTCCATCGTTCAATGGCACCTTGACAAGGTGGAGGTGGAGAGGATGTTTCGTCTTCTGTAGGGAATTCAAACTCACAGTTACTGTTTACTAATAAGCGATCACCAGCAAAGAGAGAGTGGAGGCAATTGATTTTCCCTCAGTGTTGTAAGTCTTCAGCAGTCTCTTCCCAAAGCACTTTGGAAACAGAGATCTTGAAATTATTTAAGGCAGAGATAACATAATGAGTTGAAAAGTGATCTAGGTTACGTGGAAATGCAGAGCTAAGGTTGCAAACAGACCAGACTTGATCTTACTGAATGGGTGTGCTGGCTCGAGGACCCAGATGACATTCCAAATTCATAGAGTTTGTTTCAATAAAGGAATGGCCATCCTTTGACCTTAATGCAATTCCTCACCCATTTTCCTATGATTGCCTTCACAAAGAAACACCTAAAGATCTCCCCACCATTACGAGGCAGTGCCTCAAGAAGGAAGCTTCCATCACTAAGAACATTGTCATCTGAGTCACTCTTTTTGCTATTGAAGTTCCAAGTAAGTTTATTATCAAAGTACATATATGTCACCATATACCCTGAGATTTGTTTTAATTGTTATTACTGCCAATCAGGAGGAGTTACAGGAACCCAGATTTGATTCAGGAACAGCTGCTTCCCCCCCATCATCAGATTTCTGAATGGTTCATGCCATTGTGAACACTGTTTCATTATTTGTATATTTATTTAATTGTAGTTTTATTTTCTTTTAATTTGGAGATAAAACACATAACCAGCCCCTCCAGTGTGACGTACCACCTGCCAACACCCAAGTGGCCAATGAACCAACTAACCTGTACATCTTTAGGACTGTGGAAGGAGACCAGAGCACTCAGAGGAAACCTGCAAGGTCACGGGGAGAACGTACACACTCCTGACAGACAACGGAGGGAATTTCATTGTAATTTTAAGTCTTTGCACGGTATTGCTGTCACAAAACAACAAATTTCACATCATCTAAGTCAATGATAATAAATCTGATTCTGATTCTGGAATCAGGGATAAAAACTGATTCCTTTTGAGTGAAAAGCTGGGAAATTAGCCCCGATATTTATCGATTCATCTTCTTCGCTGTTCTTAGAACAACTTGGTAAAGACCTTACCTGGCAGTGCTTCAGTGACTACTCTTCAAGGGCGCTTTACTTGGCTCTGAAGTGCTCTGTGATGTCGTGATAGCGGCTTTAGGAATGCGCATTCTTTTTTTAGGCTCCCCCGCCTTTAAATTTACAGAGAATTAAATGCAGAGAGAGTGTGAATGCACCTTATATATGTAAGACAGGCTGCGGCAAAGTAAAAGCCACATTCAACCAAAGCTGATTGAACAATGGCAGAAATAAAGGGGAAGTAAACCAAATTTTCTGGAACTCTGAAAGCTCTGCATTTAAAGTTGGAAACCCTGCTTATGAAAGTTATCCATCATAATGATGGAAATGAGCTTTCCGTCATTGAAAGCTGATTATTAGATTGCTGCATCTTACACTATAACTACACCCCCCCCCCCCCACCACCATCTTCCCTGTTTTACTTTCAGCTGAAGCTATTTTTGAAGAGTAAAGAATTAATCTTGCAAGGGCTTTTACGCAACAGTACCACCACCTTTAGGCCAAAAACTGGCTCAACTTCACATCCTGGAAAGGGGAATTAATTTCATACGTGAAGGTGACAACATAAGCCTTTGCTAATACCCACTCGACCCACAACAGAAACTCACTAGTATTCATAGCTCCTAATTTAAAAACCATTAGGCTGTTCTGCTTGGTGAACCAGATCTAAATATTCTTTAAGGGGTGTTTTAATTTAATCAGAGTCTTAACAAGCCCCCTTTTAAAATGATGATCCGCAGAATTCAGGGGATTTGGATTTTTTTTGGAATCTGATCCAATAACAGGCTTTGCACCAAAACACTGCGGTCATATCTGATTTAGCATCGAACAGCCGATAATCAGGAAAATTGCTTTGCATATTTAATCACTGTGAAAACACAAGCAAAACCACTTTCTAGAGATTACTTTTTAATGTGTTATGCCGCTGGCATGCCAATGACCCTGACTTCAGCTGAAACACTGGGCAGGGAGCAGAGCTCCAAAGGGGCTCAGTCAATATGTTATCCAGGCCGCTTTAGTCTCCAGTAGCCCGCTGTATCTTTATTAAGCAGTAGCAGCAGATTAAAATTATTCCCTTTTCCCAAAGCTTGGCTGCTAAAAGTATTTTTTAAATAAAAAATAATCAGCTAAATAAAATCTTTTCTATTAACTCTTCCTCATCAAGGATTTTTTTACTTTTTTATTACTTAATTTTTAAAATTTTTTTGAGTTATTTATTTATTGAGATACAGCATGGAACAGGTCCTTCCAACCCTTGGAGCTGCCCAGCAAGCCCCCAATTTAATCTTAGCCTATTTATGGGACAATTTACAAGGACCAATTACCCTACCAACCACATCCTCTTTGGAGGGTGGGAGGAAACTGCAGCACCCTGAAGAAACCCACGCGGTCACAGGGAGAACGTACAAACTCCTCACAGGCAGCGGCGGAAATGAACTTGGGTCTCCGGTACCGTAAAGCTTTGTGCTAAACACTACGCTACCGTGGCGCCTCGCATTCTAGAAGGATAGAATTTCTGGATAGCATCAGTGACAGTCAAAATCCACTCCATTCCTATTTTTGGTGATTTGATCTGCATTATCTCTGTAAGAAAGTTTGTACGTTCTTCTCATGTGTGCACAAGTTTTCTCTGGGTTTTCTGGTTTCTTCCCACAATCCAGAGATGTACCAGTTAGTATGCTAACTGGTCATTGCAAATTATCCTGTGATTAGGCTAAGGTTGAATAAATGAGTTGCTGGAAAGCGTGGTTCGTTGGATCGGACGGCCTGGTCCACGCTGTATCTCTTTAAAAAAATACAATTTTTTGAGAATCTACCCATGAAATTTTACAAAACTGTTACAATTTACTTTCAAATAATCTTTTCTTCAAATCATTTTACTAATTGTGTTTATCATTTGATATAATCTATTAAAGGAATTAACTAGATGTGAACAATTTTACTGGTAAAAGAATTTCAGCTGTCAGATTGGTTTGGTCATTGTGCTGTGAATTGCTTCATCACTTAACAGAATTTTTCAAAAACATTTTCTTATTAACTGCAGAGTTCAATCTGAAAGAATATCTCTGCTCTGACAGAGGCCTGGAATATTGTTCTTGTGAAGGCTTCAGTGGTATCATTTCATGGAATTACAGTGTTATTGGGCATTTACAATGCAAAGGCCATTCAGTCCATTATCTCTGTGCCAGTTTAAAAAATGTGCAACCTATTCTAATCCCGCCTACCAGCATTTGGTCTGTAGACCTGTAGTTCATGGCTTTTCAAATGCATGTTCAAAGTGAATGAGGTTTTCTGAACTTAACGTAATATTTTCTATCTTAATGAATATTTTATTCCTTAAAACCCCGCTAGTTTTTCTATCAGTTATTTTTAAACTATATATTTTAGTTTTTGGCTCCCTCTACTAAGGAAAATACAATTTACCACTTTAATTTATCTATTCCCTTGTAAACTTTCACACTTCAATTATACCACTCCTTAATGTTTTCTGTTCCAAAGAAAACATTCACAGCCTATCTAATATTTCCATTCAAATAAAATTTTCCAGTCCTGGTCAAATCTCTTCAGTGCCGATCACATCCTTCCTATAATGAGTGTCCAAACTGCGCCTATATAAAACAGGTCGTCCACCTCACTCTAGCATAACCTTCCTGCTCTTGCAGAAAATGCTTCAGTTAACACTGTCTGAATGTAAAGGGTTATTTTTCCCCAGAGTCATTGTTACTGAGAACCAGATTACCCCCAACTCATGTTGCCTAGGACATCTTGAAGAAAGATGTAAGTCTTCCTTTTATTCCTTCTCCACCGTTTGTAATAGAACCAGATTAACAAACTGTAAAATTAGAGAGCAGATTTAATGAACTGCACAGTCACTGTAACCATTACAATCAGGAAAGATAAATTTGAATTTGATGAAGTAGATTAATGCAGACTAATATATTTTGTATGGACATAATTTCTTGCTCATCTGCTTAGACCAGATAGCCAAATGGATGACCAGTCTTTGTAATCCAAAAGAACAGCACTGCAGAGAATGGAACGCAATGGTTCAATAGTTCAACTTAATATCAGAGAATGTATACAGTATACAACCCAAAATTCTTACTCTTCACAGACATCCTTGAAATTGAAACAGAGCGAATGACAGAAAACGTGAGGACCCCAAGTTTCCCACCCACCCTCTCCCATGCACAAGCACCAGCAAGAGCATCAACTCTGAACTAAAAATAGAAAACTGTGGAAATATTCAGTTAACTAGACAGTGTCTTTGAGGAAGAAATAGAGTTGATAGTTCACACTAATGACTTGCCATTAGATTCAGGAAAAGTTAAAACTGAAAGGAGTTTTCATTTACATAGAAAGTGGTAAAGAGAACAGAAAGAAAGGTCAACAACTGTATGAAAGGCACTGGTCATTGAATGACACAATTGGAGATTGAGTCGGCGGTAAAAACTGAAGAATAACAGGCGTGGTTAGGAGAAGTGTAAGAGAGAAATCAGAAATAGCAGAAGTAAAAAACAATGAAAGCATGCCTTATGAGAATAGGTTGTGTGAACTTAGCCTTTTCTCCTTGGAGTGACGGAGGATGCAAGGTGACCTGATAGAGGTGTATAAGATGATGAGAGGCATTGATCATGTGGATAACCAGAGCCTTTTTCCCAGGGCTGAAATGGCTAACACGAGGGGGCATAGTTTTAAGGTGCTTGGAAGCAGGTACAGAGGAGATGTCAAGGGTAAGTTTTTCACACAGGGAGTGGTGGGTGTGCTGCCAGTGATGGCAGTAGAGGCAGCTACATTAGATTCTCTTAGATCAGTACATACAGCTTTGAAAAATAGAGGGCTATGTGGTAGGGAAATTCTAGGCCGTTTCCAGAGTAGGTTACATGGTCAGCAAAACATTATGGGCTGAAGGGCCTGTAATGTGCTGTAGATTTCAACGTTCTATGTTCTAATGAAGGAATGACTCAGTCTACATCAGGGGTTCCTAACCAGGGGTCCATGGACCCCTTTGTTAATGGTAGGGGTCCGTAGCATAAAACAGAGTTCGGAACTCTTGGTCTACATATTGCTTGAACTTCATAGAGTGAACTGTACAGAAATTGTCAGTTCAGCATTGCAAGATTACACTCAGTCACTGAAAAATATAGGGCTTTACACTTCTACAATCCTCACCCCATCACCTCACTGCTTTAGAAGTTATGCAGCATAGGACGATGAGATGAAATTGCAGCTCCCTGTACAAACTCCACACTCTGAGGAAGAGTCATAAAAAACCTGTGAGCACTAATAAGAGCCGCTTAGTGGTGAAAGGAGGAATTCATGAATTTGGAGTTGGTGGAGGTCAGGTTTCTTGACTGTAATCTCTACTGCTCCATTTCTCCTTCTGTTTATATTGAGCGAAGATGAAGTAATACACGTGGCCCCTTTAAAAACCCATTAAGAGGGTGAATTTCATTTAAGTGAGGTTTTTGATTTGTGGTGCTCGTAATGACAAATCTGATTTGAATCAACCATTCATTACACTCCCATTTGGTTCTATAAATGGGGTATAAGATCAGCCTGAGGTGCTAACATAGCAACTGCTACCATAGCGACTGTATCTTAGTACAATCAGTGAAGGAGCTGAAAATGCAAGACTACTTCAAATTTGATAATAAAAATATTTTTAGAGTTTTGCAAAAGTGCACCTTTTCTTTAAAAAGAGCAAGGAAGTGTATCGGCAGAAACTTGCAAGCCATATATTCCAGATGCTACAAAGGCATTCTGACCTCTGTGTAAAAAAAAAAGCAAAATAACGTATTGAAGTCTTCAACATAGACCTTTGTGTTTGCAAATGAATTATCCCAAGTTATTCATTTCAGTCAAATGCTCAGCTGATATCCTGGAATTTTTCACTCAGCTGCCTCAAGGACTCGAAGGTTCTCTGGAAGGTTTGCTTGTGATTGAATGAAGGATATTAATTAAGTCGCAGAGAGTTTGTGGCATTACCGATTATACACATTCAGCTGGAAAGAGTGAGCTGGTGGACCTCCTTGGCCATAGCTTATTTTTTATCCAGTTCTTATTTAAATTTACACCGTTAAAACCATGAATTTCGGGCCATTTCCTATCCACACCTGTTGCATTGAATTAATCACTGATGCAAGTGTAGCAAGCCTTCCATTTAACTGTTTTTTTTTTGCAATTAATAATCTACATGTCAGAACCACCCAATGCACCACTGGCATCAGCCTACTAGCCCACAAGAACATATATACAGAAAGGTGCCTGAAAGGGACCAGTGGCATCACAAAGGACCCACCCACCCTGCTCATGGACTGTTTGTCCCACTCCCATCGGGGACAAGGCTATATAGCATCCACATCAGGACCACCAGACTCCAAAACAGTTACCTTCCTCAAGCAGTAAGGCTGATCAACACCTCCACCCACTAACCCACTGCTCCTTTATCATTTCCTGTCAGTCACCTTACATACAGATACTTCTGTGACTCACCTCACTTTATGGACACATAATGTACAGTATCTTATGTATTTATATTTATTGTGTTTTTAAAATTTTTTTTGCCTTACTGTTTTTTTTCTACTGCATCAGATCTGGAGTAACAGTTAACAAAGTTACTTTGCACTTTGAATTGTTTTGTTCACTTTTACATTCGTGTATAGGAAATCATTATCTTGAATCGTGAATCTATAGCTGATACAGAACCTGGTTGCACACAGGGACAAACTTTACATTGGATATATCGTTGACAAATGCGCTTCCAACTTTATCGCAGTTGAATTAATAATTTAGCAATTAAATGAATAGTTCAAGTTTAATTATCATCCAACCATATGTGAATACCCATGAATAAAGCCAAATAAAGCAGAGGGTTTAAGATTGAAATTAGTGTAATATGAAGTTTCAATCCTGACAGTCAAATACTGTAAACAGACACTAGAGTGGATTCCTGAAATGTTTCTGCACTCAAGGTTCCAAACCTTCGGATGAGAGGTTATGTTAATATCTCACTGGCTGATGTGGCAAAAATACGGTAATGATTTTACGGTTAGAAAGTAAGTTGTGCTAACTTCCTGGACATGCCATCCCCAAATGCAGCAGATCAAAGGTACATTAATCTCTTTATTTTAGGCAAGACTTTGTTAGAAGAAACTACTGCGGAATCAAAATCAGAATCAGGTTTAATATTACAAGCATATCTCATGAAATTTGTTAACTCTGCGGCAGCAGTACACTGCAATACATGATAAATATACAAAAAACTGTGAATTGCAGAAAGTATATATATGTATAAGAGATAGCTAAATATTTAAGTAAGTAGTGCAAAAACAGAAATAAAAGAAATAAGACTTCATTGCATGTCAAAATAACTCCTTAATTCAAAACACAAAGGCCACTACCCAATGCAGGTTATAATTATTTGTTATAAGCTCTGACTGAGTTACTAATTCTTCTGGAGGGTGATGTAGTGAATTTCATATAAATTTAGAGCGTCACGGTAGTTTAACGGCTAGCACGACGCTATTACAGCTCGGGGAATTCTGGATTTCAGAGCTCATTTCCGGTGCTGTTCCCTAAGTAGTCTCTGTATCCCCTCTACATTGCAAGTGTGGGTTTTCCCCACATGTTCCGGTTTCTTCCCAAAGGCGTACCAGATAGGTTTATTGGTCATTGTAAATTGTCCCGTGATTAGGTTAGGGTTATTTGGGGTTGTGGGTTCGCTGTGGGCTGACTCCATGCTGTATTGTGAAATAAGTAATAAATAAATTAACCAGGTATTCTTGAAACACCTTTGAAATAACAGGTGGAAATCAGATTTCTGAATGGTTCATGAAGGTTACCCCACTCTTTTGTTCTGTTTTTGCACTATTTATTTTTTATATGCTTCTCTTTGTAATTTTATGGGTGGCAGAGAGGAAATACATCTCTGCCAAAGGACCGTAAGGTGGTCCTTCCCTCCGCTAGCGTGCAGGTCATTCTTGGGCAAGGTGTAGCACCTGCTCAGCCCCTCCGCCCCAACCCCCGCCCAAAGTCATGTGAAGCCATGGGAGCAGGTGGTGGATGGTCGTACGAGCAGCTGGTGCACATCACAAGACCTGGTTATGTGACCACTGACGCCAGACAGACAATCTCTGAAGTGTATTGATAGTGGCTGGGGTCTGCCGTCTTGTAAAGGCACCGCCCAGAAAAAGGCAAAGGCAAACCACGCTTGCAGAAAAATTTGCCACATCATACGGCACAGCACATAGTGATGATGATAATTGTAACTTTTACCATCATTTTAAATAATGCATTGTACTGCTGTCGCAAAGCAACACATTTCACAGCATATGTCGATAAACCTCATCCTGATTCTGAAATAGCTCCTTATTTAATGTAAATTTCCATGATCATCCTTATTATATATGTTACATACTGCCGATGTGTGTTTTATATGGTACAAAGTAGGAGAAAAATCTGAAATAGAAACAGAACAACAGGAAATATAAAATACAGACAAAATGGAATTTAATGCTGTTGTACTCTTCAGGCATTGTGAAAAACATGTTAACTGTACATCACCCTGCATGATATACATGCATGTTTCATAATACAGTGTGTACAATCTCTCTTTCTACTCATCCAGTTTGGGAACGAGTGTCAATTTCAATATCTTGTGCTTTACTAGACACCTCTACTGTGAAGCAAGTGATGGAACCAAAGGATACAGGCTTTGCAATGTAAGTACGTGCAATTCCATTTGTTATGAGTTCTCGGATATCAACGAGGTTCATTTTTGCAATGTGATATTATCTTATTCATTACTGTGTGTACACAGTATTATAACGATACCGCCCAGTCCCCTTCAGAACAAGATACTGCCTGTACAGAGCAAAGCATGCAGATTACATTTAACAAATCCACATTAGGCAAATCGCCTCTTTCATGTGATCTGAAATTATTTAATGCATTTTTTACCCTCTCTTTTGGCTTTGTATTTTAATCATCTCAAGGAACACAACAGCTGAATGACCTCCGAACTCGAAGAAATGGGATTTGAAAGGAAAAAGCGCCCCACCTCTCTGAACAAGCACACCAGTTATTAACTAAAGAGCACTCGGGCTAACACACAAATTGTAGGTTCCTTTTTGAGGACTGCGTGCATAATTTATCTGGATAGAGATCTTAACAACTCCTAAAGAAGTCTCTTAGGCATTCCAGTACTTAACCAGAAAAGGCTGTGTTTTTTTTAAACGCTTATATTCTTCTTTCAATGAACAGATTATGGAATGACTGAAGGCTATTTCATATCAAACATTTCTTGCACAGGAGTGAATTGCTTGCAGATATCTATGATAGTTTAAGACCAGGGCCAACATCGCTGTTAATTATAAACCGTCCATCAGACAAAATAAAACTTCAAGCATGTCAGTGGAAACAAAATATTAAAACACTAGCTTAAGCATAACTTGCTTTTATTTTTAGGACAAAATGCCCCAATTTTAGTTAACCATGACTCTTTTAATTAAAACTCCGCTCATAATTTGTAATTAATTAACTTGAAGGGTAAAGCATCCACACTGCAGCAGAAAACAATAATTACAAAACAGAAAGGGAGCACGAGAAAAACAAAACAGAAGTGCAAACAGACACTGAAATTCACACATTAGTGTTGGGATTTGCATAAGGGTAATTTCCGGAAGGTGTTAACGTGACTTTATATGAGGATGCAGTTTGAAAGAAAGTTAAAGCTAGGTTCTGTGCTTATGTCTCTAAATTAGGAGGAATATGGGAAAAATATGTACAATGTTTGAAACTGGACATCCTTATTAAGATGCACGCTTCTCTTCCAATTAGCCGAAGGGATGCTGCAGGGTAAGTACAACAGAGAATAAAGCATGTAGACTACTAAAAGGTATATAGTGTAAGGGAAATAGCGTGTGAAAGGGGTGGTAAAAGAAATGAATTATTGATAACAAAAAAAATAAGAATCATTACCTGATGTGGCCCAACACTCATGCATTTGGGGATAAAGTGCCGCATTTGTTCCTACTCTTTGTACTCACTACATTGAAAGCAACAAAACATTTGGTCCAAATAGTCTACAGTCAAAATCAAAGTTGAATGTGTATTTATTACCAAAGTACATATATTTCACCATATACTAACCTGGGATTCATTTTCTCACACTCAATACAAAGAACACAATAGTCAATTAAAACTGCACACAACAAAGATGGACAAACATTGTTTGCATAATTTGTTTATATTTTTCTCTACTTATTGGGTGTTTGACAGTCTTCTTATTTTTAATGAGTTCTTTTCGGTTTCTTTGTTTTATGGTTGCCAGTAAGGAGATGAATCTCAAGGCTGTATAATTGTATATATAATTCGATCATAAATGTACTTTGAAATTTGAAACAATGTGAACAAGACAACAACCTGTGCAAATACAAAATGAGATTTTTAAAAAATTAAATAATAATAATAAACAAATAAGCAATAAATATCGAGAAACATGAGATGTGGAGTTCTTGAAAGTGAGTCCGTAGGTTATGCAAACAGGTCAGTGTTGGGGAGAATAAAGTTATCCCTTCTGGTTCAAGAGCCTGAAGGTTAGGGGGTAATAACCTGGTGCTATTGGACTTGAGGCTCCTGTACCTCCTTCTGGATGGCAGCAGCAACACAATATTGATATGAAGCAACATCCTGCAGATGCTGCAAAGCTGAAACTACAATAGAAACATGATGAAATGCTCAGCAAGTCAAACAGCACCTATAGATAAAGGAACAGAGGATCTAACCTGGACCCAACATATTGATGCTGCTACAAAAAAGGCACAGTAGAGGCTACTTATCATTGGAAGTTTGAGAAAATTTGGCATGTCACCAAAAACACTCCAAAATTTCTGCAGATGTACCGTGGAGAGCATTCTGACTGGCTGCATCACCGTCTGGTATGGGGGGAAGGGGTGCTACTGGGCAGGATCAAAATAAGCTGCAGAGAGTTGTAAACTCAGTCAGCTCCATCATGGGCACCAGCCTCTAGCCTATCCAGGGCATCTTCAAGGAGCAGTGCCTCATAAGGCAGCATCCGTCATTAGAGATCACCATCACCCGGATCATGCCTTGTTGTCATTATTTCCATCAGGAATAAGGTACAAAAGCCTGAAGGCACACACTGAACAATTTAGAAACAGCTTCTTCCCCTTTGCCATCCGATTTCAGAATGGACATTGACCCCTTGAATACTACCTCACTACCTTTTTATTCTTATTTTTGCACTACTTTTTCAGTGTAACTATGATATATATATACATTTACTGTAATTCACAGTTTTTGTTCTCTATATTATGTATCCCATTGTACTGCGGCCTCAGAGACAACACAATTCACAGTTTATGCCAATGATTTTAAACCTGATTCTGAATTCATGATTCAGCCGAATGATCTCACAACAAATTTGCTTTAGAGTATTTCATGGATTTATGCTATATTTTGCCCTCCTTCAACAAACTTCCTTCACTCCCTTTATCTCAATGTGTAGATTCACATTTTACGTGCTGTTCTTCCAGCTGACGCCACCTTGTGTGGTTGCAAGCTAGGCATTCACAACACACGACTGGATGAAGAGCATAGAACAATATGGCACAGGATTAGTCACAAGAGATTCTGCAGATGCCGGAAATCCTGAGAAATACACACAAATTGCTGGGCAAGTCAGGCAGCACCTATGGAGGGGAATAAATAGTCAACGACTCGGGCAGAAATCCTTTGTCAAAGGACAGGTATAAGCCCTTTGGCCTACAATGCCTGTGACAACCATGAATCCAACTCAAAATACACATCTGCCTGCATTTGACCACAGCAGCATAGCAGTTAGCACAGTCCTATTACAGCTTGGGGCTTTGGAATACAGTGTTCAATTCTGGCAAACTCTGCGAAAGTGTTTGTACGTACTTCCCGGCTGCATTTGGGCTTCCTCCAGGTGCTCTGCTTATTATTTATTTATTTAGAGATGCAGGCCTTCTGGTCTTGCACCGCGCTGCCCAGAAATGCCCCCAATTTAATCCTGGCCTAATCATGGGACAATTTACAATGACCAATTAACCTACCAACTGGTACATCTTTGGAACGTGGGAAGAAACAGAGCACCCAGGGGCCACAGAGAGAACGTACAAACTCCTTACAGGCAGCGGCGGGAATTGAACACCAGTCGCTTGCACTGTAAAGCATTCTGCTAACCACTTAGCTACTGTTTCTTCCCACAGTCCATTTAGTAGGTTTATTGAACCAAAAGGGCCTGTTCCACGCTGTATCTCTAAATAATAAATAATAGATAAATATCCAGCCTCCCCCCCACCCCCATCTTCTGCCTGTTCCTGTGTCTTTTCAAGTGCCTCGAAAACATTGTTATCATAACTGCTTCTACCATTACCCTTGGCAGCATTCACTTCTGAATTATTAAACTTCTTCATGACTATGATATTGTGATTACACTTCCGCCAAGTGTAACAACTTTGTGAATGTCTATCAAAATCTTTATACACTTTAAATCCCTACATTAGACCATAGCTTAATCATTAAATAAAGGAGTCCCTAACCTTTATAATAGGAGTTTTTCCTGTAAGTTCTAACTTTTTCTCTTGCATTTTTTCTGTCAACCTTCTGGTTCACCTGTATCGCTATTTCTCGATATCAAGTTTTGCAACTTTGGTAATCGCACTTTCTTTCTGATTGTATCAGAACTGCCCATTTAAGACATTGAGGACCCATCACAAACTCCCACAGTCCCTGATGACCCTGGGATTTCAGACTCAGGCTGACATGAGAGCACCGCTCAGGAGGGTGAACCCATGGAAAACAGCTGGCCCAAATGGGGCACCTGACTAAGTACTGAAGATCTGCACTGATCATCTGGCTGGAGTGTTCACTGATATCTTAAACCTCTCACTTCAGCATTCAGAGGTACTCACCTGCTTTAAGCAAGCTTCAATTATACTGGTGCCTCAGAAGAACATGGTAACCTTCCTCAATGAGTATCGTCCAGCAGCACTTACATTCACTGTGATGAAGTATTTTGAGAGATGGATGATGAAAGGTATCAACTCCTGCCTGAGAAGCAACTGGGATCCGCTCCAATTTGCCTATTGGCACAACAGGTCCACAGCAGATGCCAATTCATTGGCTCTTCACTCAACCTGGAACAACTGGGTGCATATATCAGGATTCTTCATCGACGACAGCTTGCCATTCAATGCCATCATCCCCTCAAAATTCATCAATAAGCTTCAAGACCTTGGCCTCCATACCTCCTTGTGGAATTGGACACTTGACTTCCTCACTTGCAGACCCCAGTCAGTTTGGTTTGGCAACAACATCTCTTCCACAATCTCCATCAGCACAGGTGCACACAAGGCTATGTGTTTAGTTCCCTGGCCTACTCCCTTTACACTTATGAATGTGTGGCTAAGTCTGAGACCTGAACATTAACTCGATTTCTCTTTCCACAAATGCTTGCCTGAATGTTTCTAGCATTTCCTATTTTTGTTTCTGCAATTTTTTTAAACATTATAATTCTTGTTGCAACAAAACAAACAAATATTCACGAAGTATGAGTTACAGAGACAAAATGCTGGAGGAACATCTGGAGAAATTCCTGAAATGCCCATCCGCTGCTGTCGTTACTGTGTGGTCAGGAATCTTTCGGAGGGTAGGCCTCAAAATCCCCGGCCTTGCCTGCTTTTGGCGACCGGGAAAGAGGTTGAATCACTCGGACAGAGATGGCGCTCAGTCCTCGATGTCGGACAGCTGATCAGAGCTCAAAGTTTTCGGATGACTCAGAGTCGGATTGTGATCGGCATGGCAGGGAGAGTTTTTCTTCCCTCTCCCGTCTGCGTGAGATGTGGGACATTTGAGAAATTTTGAACTTTGCTGTGCTCACGGACTTCTTCATCAAGTTATGGTATTGTTACACTGTTTGTAACTATATGTTCTAATTATGTGGTTTTGTCAGTTTTTTCAGTCTTGGTTTGTCCTGTGTTTTGTGATATCACACCGGAGGAAATAATGTATCATTTCTTAATGCATGCATTACTAAATGACAATAAAAGGGGACTACCTGTCTTCATAATCTAACTCAGCATTTTGATGAAGTCTCTTGGCTTCGGCCAAAAACATCAGCTGTTTATTCATTTCCATAGAAAGTGTCTGACCTGCTGAGTTCCTCCAGCGTTTTGTGTTTGTTGCTCTGGATTTGCAGCATCTGCAGAATCTCTTGTATTTATGGATAGAAATTCCCTGAACCCACTTTTCTTCACTTTATGGATGGAAGGATTAGTGAGCGTGAGAACTGCTGGCATGGGCATTCATGGTAGTGTAGTGGTTAGCGCAATGCTATTATAGCTTGGGGCATTCTGGAGTTTCAAGTTCAATTTCAGTGCCATTTTGTAACCTCTGAGTCTCTGAATGTATGTCCTCCCAATTGAATGCATCGGTTTCCCCCAGGTGCTCTGGTTTCCTCCCACAGTCCAAAGATGAACCAGTTAGGTTATTTGGTCATTACAAATTGTTCTGCGTTTGGCTAAGGGTTAATCGGGGTTTCTCAGTGGTGTGGCTCAAAGGGCCGGAAAAGCCTATACTATGCTGTATCACTAAATAAAAAATAAATTCGATTCAAGTTTGATTGTCATTCAACCGTACATGAATACTCATGAGTACAGCCAAATGAGACAGCACTACTCCGGGGCCAAGGTGCCAAACACAGTACCAACAGTCACACACAGCACAAAGCACACATAGTATGTATAAAATAGAGAGATATAGCCACTCAATTAAATTATAGCCTTCCAACACCACAGAAATCTGCAGAGGACTACAATAGAGCTTGTCTTCTGCAGAGTGAACACCGTGGGGGTGGCACTGACTCCAGCCTGAACGCCGCACCACACTGCCCCCGGTGGAACACACCGGCTCCGACACCTCTCTCCTGGCAGCTGTAAACAGGCAACACCATGGCTTGAGGCCTAGTCCTCGCGTATACAAGATAGCAAGAAAATATAGGATTTTGGTAAAATACAACCTTAGGACCATAAGATATAGGAACAGAAGTAGGCCATTCAGCCCATTGAGTCCACTCCGCCATTCAGTCAAGGGCTGATCCAATTCTTCCAGTCATCCCCTCTCCCCTGCCTTCTCCCCATACCCTTTGATACCCTGGCTAATCAAGAACCTATCTATCTCCGCCTTAAATACACCAAATGACTTGGCCTCCACAGCTGCTCATGGCAACAAATTCCACAGATTTACTACCCTCTGACTAAAATAATTTCTACGTGTCTCAGTTCTAAAAGGACATCCATCAATCCTGAAGTCAACCACAAAAAAATTTACAGGTATATGTACTGCATATTTACAATAAATAAAAGAAAAACTTCAGTCAGTTGCTTTTGCAGAACCTCTGTGTTTATACACAAAGTATGTACAGTTTAACCACATTTAAAAAAAATGAGCTCTGAACATACTAGATCTTCCATCTTCCCTCTCTTTAGTGTTTGTCAGTGTTTTAGTCTCAAAGCATGTGGAAGTTGTTGGCATTGTGCAAGCTAAATTCACAGTCCTTTCAGGATCTTTCAGATTACAGGAGCCCTGTAAGGGAAACACCTGAATTCTATTGTTTCAGGGTGCCTGTCAAGGTCTTAATGGAATTTGACAAGACATGTGGCAATATTTAAGTACATTATTTCTCCATTGCCTCAGGATTTCATGGCAGCAATGTTTATTCAACAGATTGAGCTAATACTTGTTAGAGAATACATCAATGCATAATGATAATGAGGTTGTGTAAATAGCTTGAAAGAGGAAGGGTGTTGGAGCAGTACTTAATGCTTCAATACAGTCACATGAAGCAGCCCGCACTGTAAAAGTGGGCCCTTCAACTGATATGATGATGTTCGTGATTGCAGTTCTCCGCATTTTAATATGCAGCCGCCTAAACTTCACACTTGTGCAGTATTCTGTGAATGAGAGATGTGCTGAATTACAGCTTCAAAAGAATAAATTGAAATATCCAGTCTAACAATAAAAAAAATACTCATTCCAAGCACTGCCTTACCTTGGTAAGAACTTGGAGGCAAAAAGAGGCCACTAGAGTTAATTAGATGCTTTGGCTTTTGCGGAACCAAATGTTCTTTGCCGTACAAAACACGCAGATTTTAAAATATTAAATAATATTATATGAAATTGAATTCCAGGTCCTCTTGATCTTGTACATATAATCCATGTAATGTTTCCTTAGTGTTCCTAGAGCCAAGCTTATAAGAACTGGTGATGTGGCCTTGCTTTTTTGCACCAAAAATCTAGAATACTCTACCAAATGAGACACACCAGGCTAGTACTGTGGAATGTTAAATTAGAGTAGGTTAGATTATGAGGACACACAGTCCTCTTTTATTGTCATTTAGTAATGCATGCATTAAGAAATGATACAATATTCCTCCGGTGTGATATCACAGAAACACAGGACAGACCAAGACTGAAAAACTAACAAAGACCACATAATTATGACATATAGTTACAACAGTGCAACAATACCATAACTTGATGAAGAACAGTACATGAGCACAGTAAAAAAGTTTAAAGTCTCCCAAAAGCCCACATCTCACACAGACGGGAGAGGGAAAGAAACTCTCCCTGCCATGCTCGACCACAGTCCGACTCTGAGTCATCCGAAAACTTCGAGCTCTGATCAGCCCTCCAACACCGAGTACTGAGCACCTTCTCTGCCGAATGCTTCGAACTCAGCCTCGGTCGCCAACAGCAGGCAAAGCCGGGGACTTTGGGACCTTCCCTCCGGAGATTCTCGATCGCACAGTAGCAGTGGCAGCGAACCGGGCATTTCAGAAATTTCTCTGGATGTTCCTCTACTGCTCACGTCTGTCTCTATCAAATCAGAATTGTGCACGGCGTCCTACTTACAAATATGATATCATTTCACCAGAGATCTGCGCGTGCTGCGTTGTTCTCCTCCCGTTTCAAAACACTTCTAGAAACCTACTTTTTCAATTTGGCCTATTTATAGGATTACTTAATGCTTGTTGATATTGCTTATATTTATATAACTTGGTATATTTACTTACTTACTTGGGCCCTTAACTCCCGGTGGAACATAGGTCATCGAAGACCTCCTATCTCCATCGTCCAAAGTCGATGGTCTGGTTGGAGTTCATCGATGTTTCTGTAATCCATTGTGTCCACTGTACAGGGGATTGGCATCTACAGCTTCACCAGAGCCCTGTTGGCTGGCTTTACCCATTTCCACTTCTTAGGGCAGGGTTAGGGAATTTGAGAGCCAATTTGGTATATCCGATTACATTTCATTCTATATAATGTTTGTCTTTCCTTATGATTTTTAATTTTGTCTTGTATTTTTATGACCCTATTGATTTTTCTTTACAATCTACTCTATGTAAAGCACCTTGAGCCTGCATTTTAATGTAATAAAAATGCTGCATAACTAAAATTATTATTATTATTCAGGTTATTCATCTTTAAGTAAAGGCAAAGCTGCATTTATCTGAAATTTGGTGACTCTTTAATAAGATGAGTGAAAATGCAATTACATTAAGAAACATGTTCAGTACTAATTTGAGCATATGACCAGATATATATTGTTTCTGCAGCAGAGGAGTATTAAATAAATAGCAAGTGTTTCAGAAATAAGCAGCTCTTCCTAAAAAACAGAAAATCAAAATATTTTGTATTGGTTTGTTTTCATGATCATTCAACTACTGGATACTTTAGAAGACACTTAAAAAATTTTCAAAGGTTTCAAGCTAGATTGATTTTAGAGTTTAATAACAAAAACCTGCATAAAGACTATGTGGTAATGGTAAACGGATTTTAACATTATTAGAATAGAAGGTAAAGACATTACTATAACATTACCAGTCAGCTTAGGTTTTGGTGATCGCGTCCAGCTAATGGACTAGGTATTTTACAGTCTTTTACACTGAAAGTTCAAAGGAAATTTATTATCAAAGTATATATATATATATATCACCATATACAATCCGGAGATTCATTTTCTTGTGGGCAATCACAGTAAATCCGAGAAACACAATAGAATCAATGAAAGTGTTGCAAGGAATGGGTGAACCCAAACACAGGACACTGGCACGGAGATAGAGTTGGGATACAGACGAGGGCATGAGCGTGGCTGGAGCTGAACACCAAACAGGAGGATGAACGGAAAGGCAGGTGGCAGGCAGTATTTATCTTGACACGGAGCTGAACAGCAAACAGGAGGATGAACGGAAAGGCAGGCAGCAGGCAATGCTTCTCTTGACACAGAGAGATAGAGTTACACAGGCAAACTTCAGTACTGAAACAAGACTTAGAATACACAATCCTAAGCGCCGGGAACGTGAATTACCACACTGGCTGAACCAACGATCTGGCGACGAGCGGATGCAAAGCTGGGGTATTTATGCTGCAGGTTTAGATGAGAATCAGGTGTGCCGCAATAAAGGAACCCGGGAGAACAAGGGGAAAAGGGAATTAGGAGAATATAGGTAATCAACAGTCGGGACTGTGTCAGTACCCGTCCCCCCCAACGGGACCGTCCAGGTGAACCACCAGGCTTGTCCGGATTGTCGCAATGAAGTCTCAGATGTGGGAGGGGTCTAAGATGAAGGGGCGGGGAATCCAAGTGCGCTCCTCAGGACTGTATCCCTCCCAATCGACGAGGTACTGGAAACCCCTGCCTCGGCAGTGCACATCCAGTATTCGCCGGACGGTGTAAGCTGGGTGATCGTCAATGACCCGGGCGGGTGGAGGAGGTTCAGCAGGAGGGCACAAAGTGCTGACAGACACAGGTTTCAGTTGTCCGATGTGGAACGTGGGATGAATGCGCATGGATCTGGGTAGCTTGAGTTTGACCACCAAGGGGTTGATGATGCACTCGATTTCAAATGGTCCGATGTAACGAGAGGTGAGTTTCATGGCAAAGGGTCCCGGCCCGAAACGTCGACTGTCACTCTTCCCATAGATGCTGCTTGGCCTGCTGCGTTTACTAGCAATTTTTATGTGTGTTGCGTGAGTTTCTTGGATTTGGATTTGGGAGGGATGTCTCTTGAAGAGAGCCAAACCTTCTGACCAGGCTGATAGTTGAGTGCTGGAATCTGGTAGCAATCGGTGATACTCTGGTTGCGGTCAGCGGAGCGGAGCAGGGCCGAGCGTGCATCCTTCCAGACCTTGCGGCACCGGTGGAGATGGGCCTGAACTGAAGGCACAGCGATGTTGTCTTCATGGGCAGGAAACAGAGGAGGTTGATAGTTCAAAGAGCATTCGAAAGGGGACGTACTGGTGGCAATGCTGTTCAGAGAGCTGTGAGCATACTCAATCCAAGTGAGACGTGTGCTCCAGGGTGATGGGTTACTGGCGGAAATGCCGCACAGTGCTGCTTCCAAGTCCTGACTTGCTCGCTCCGTTTGACTGTTAGTCTGTGGATGGAAACCGGAAGACAGACTTACTGAAGCTCCGAGGGCTTGACAGAAGGATCTTCAGACTTGGGAGATGAATTGGGGGCCTGGTCAGAAACAATGTCAGAGGGAATTCCATGAAGGCGGAAGATGTGTTGGACAAAGAGGTCGGCAATTTCACAGGCTGTAGGGAGTTTGGGAAGGCTATGAAGTGCACGGCTTTGGAAAAACGGTCCACCACGGTGAGTATAGCTGAGTTACCATGTGAAGGGGGTAGTCTAGTGACGAAATCAAGAACAATGTGGGACCAAGGGCGACCAGGGACAGGTAGGGGACGAAGCAGCCCAGCAGGTGGCCGATGGGAGGCTTTTCCGCGGGCACACACAGTACAGGCAGATACGAAGGAGTGAGTGTCAGCACCTATGGAGGGCCACCAGAAATGTCGCTTCAAAAGGGATAGGGTTCGACTGATTCCAGGATGGCAGGCGAACCAGGAAGTATTCCCCCACTGGAGAACCTGAGAATGGACAGAATCAGTCATGAAGAGACAACTGGGGGGCCATTGCCTGGGTCTGGTTGAGTCCACTGGGCCTCTCTAACTACGACCTCGATCTCCCAGGTGAGGGCAGCTACGACACAGGATGGTGGAAGGATGGTATCAGGATTGGAAGGGTCCTCCTCAGAGACGTACTGGCGAGAGAGAGCATCTGGCTTTACGTTCCTGGAACCAGGACGGTAGGTTAGAGTGAAACTGAAACGGCCAAAGAACAGTGCCCAACGGGCTGGGCGGGAGTTAAGGTGTTTAGCTGTCTGAGTGTATGCCAGATTCTTATGGTCTGTCCAAACGATGAATGGGTGTTCTGCCCCCTCCAGCCAGTACCTCCACTCCTCCAAGGCAAGTTTGGAGGAGTGGAGGTACTGGCTGGAGGGGGCAGAACACCCATTCATCGTTTGCACAGACCATAAGAATGGACAGCAACTTCCAATTACCAACGTCGTAGTTCCGTTCAGCAGGGGATGGACGGTAAAAGAAGAAGGCACAGGGATGGAGCTTTTGGTCTGGGACGGAGCGTTAAGAGAGGACCGTCCTCATCCCAGAGTCAGAGGTGTCTACTTCCACAATGAATTGGCGAGAGGGGTCAGGTTGGACCAGGATGGGAGCAGAGGTGAAACGCCTCTTCAGCTCTGAGAAGGCTGGGTCCGCTTTGGGAGTCCAGTGGAAGGGGGTCGCAGGAGAGGTGAGCTGGGTAAGGGGTGCTGCCACCCGGCTGTAGTCCCTAATGAAGTGATGGTAGAAATTGACAAATCTCAGAAATCGCTGGAGCTGTTTAAGCATCGTGGGTTTGGCCACTCTGTCACTGCTCGGACCTTTTCGGGATCTGCCCTCACCTGCCCGCTCTCAATGATGTACCCCAGGAGACTGATGAAATGGGCATAGAGCTCGCACTTCTCGGCCCTAACAAATAGTTTGTTCTCCAAAAGCCTCTGAAGAACCTGACGGACATGGTGGGTGTGCTCCTGAAGGTTATGGGAGAAGATTAGGATATCATCCAGATAAACGAAAGTCGGTTAATAAAGTCCCTAAGGACGTCGTTGACCAGAGCCTGGGACACCGTGGGAGCATTGGTCAGGCCAAAAGGCATCACCAGGCATTCAAAATGACCTAGGGGGGTGTTAAAGGCTGTCTTCCATTCATCTCCCTCCCGTATCCCGACCAGGTGATAGGCATTCCACAAGTCCAATTTAGAGAAAATTGTGGCTCCGTGAAGGGGCTTGAATGCTGAGTTGATAAGAGGCAGAGGATACTTATTCTTTATGGTGATGTTGTTCAGGCCACGGTAGTCAATGCAGGGGTGTAGCGAGCCATCTTTCTTCCCCACAAAGAAGAAACCAGCGCCTACAGGGGAAGATGAGGGTCAGATGATGCCAGCCGTGAGGGATTCATTTACGTATGTCTCCATAGCTTCTCCTTCTAGGCGGGACAGGGTGTACAGCTGACTGGTGGGTAATGAGGCTCCGGGGAGAAGGTCAATCGCGCAATCGTAAGGGTGATGTGGAGGCAGAGAAAGGGCCTGTTCCTTACTAAACACCTCTCCAAGATAGTGATATTCTACGGGAACCATGGACAAGTCAGGGTGTTCAGAGGCGGACGAGGTCGCAGTGACCTCCACTGGGGGAAGGGCTGATTGCAGGCAAGAGGAATGGCAGAACGAGCTCCAGTTGACTATCTTTCTGGTGGGCCAGTCGACCTGGGGGTTATGACGGCTTAGCCAAGGGTAGCCGAGAACTAAAGGGGCTTGAGGAGAGGAAATTAGATTGAATCTTACCTGTTCCCGATGGACTCTGAAGGAGAAGCAGGGATTCCGTGCCGTGCGTGACTCAGGCCAGCAATCTACCGTCTAGCACCTTGGCATCCAGGGGGGTACACAGAGGCTCACGAGGAATACCAGCTTGAAAGGCCAGGTTTTCGTCCATGAAGTTTCCCTCTGCGCCGGAGTCCACTCGCGCTAGCAGAGGCAAGGACTGTTGATTATGACACAGAGTGGCTTGAAGCTGCATCCGGGGTTGGGGGATGAAAGGGAAAGTTGTCTGGCTCACCAGGGTCCCCACTGCTACTGGTGAGCCCCCGCGTTTGGCCCAAGAGAGCAGGTAGCAAGGAAGTGGCTGGACTGGCCGCAATATAGACACTCACCCGCTCTCAATCTCCGGAGCCGTTCAGCGGGAGAAAGGCAGTTCCGTCCCAGCTGCATGGGTTCCTCTCCCGGGGCGGTGGAAACGGCTGGGCTGGGAGTTACTCGGGGTGCAGAAGGAGGGGAGGGGATTGTTCTGGCGGGAGGCGGTAAAGAGCGCCGAGAAGTGGCCAAAGGTGGTGGATGACCAGTTCTCTCTCTACGACGCTCTCAGAGGCAATTGTCCAACCTGGTGACCAGGGAGATCAGGGAATCCAGGCTGTCAATGTCATCTCTCCCCGCCAACTCGTCCTTCACCAGGTCGCTGAGTCCATTCTGAAAAACCCCCTGGAGTGACTCATCGTTCCACCCTGAGTCGGCCGCTAATGTCCGGAACTCCACTGAATATTCAGCAACACTACAGGAACCCTGGCAGAGAGTGAGTAGATGCTTGGCGGCGTCTTTACCACAGACGGGGTGGTCAGAGATCGTTCTCATTTCCGCGATAAAGGTGGCGAAAGAACAGCAGAAATCAGGTTGATTGTTCCAAACTGTTGTGGCCCTTGCTAATGCGCTCTCCCGCAGCAACCCCATGACATAAGCAATCATTGACTTATCTGTGGAGTAAGTCGACAACGGCTGTTCAAACACCAGGGAGCACTGAAGGAGGAAACCCCGGCACTTCCCCAAATCTCCTGCGTGGTGCTCCGGCTCTGGTACTTGAGGCTCGCTGGGCGGGGGTGTTGGTGAAGCTTGCGGTGTTGCTGCTACAGGCTGTCTGGGCTGGCTAGCCTGGGTTCCAGGAGTGATATGAGTGGAGACACGGTCCACCTGGTTACCGATCTGTGTGACGTGAGCAGACAGGGAACGGAGGATCTCCATGACCTCCCGGAAGAGTTGGTCGTGCTTTCCCAGTAGGGAACCCTGGCTGGCGAGGGCTTGTTGAAGGGTATTTGTGTCCGCTGGGTCCACGGTGGCTAGATAGTTCTGTTGCAAAAAATGGGTGAACCCAAGCGCAGGACACTGGCACGGAGATTGAGTTGGGATGCAGACGAGGGCGTGAGCGTGGCTGGAGCTGAACGGCAAAGAGGAGGATGAATGGAAAGGCAGGCGGCAGGCAATACTTATCTTGACACGGAGAGACAGAGTTGCATAAGCAAACCTCAGTACTGAAACAAAACTTAGAATACACAATCCTAATCGTCCGGGAACATGAATTACCACACTGGCTGAAACAACGATCTGGCGACGAATGGATGCAAAGCTGGGGTATTTATGCTGCAGGTTTAGATGAGAATCAGGTGCCGCAATTAAGGAGCCCGGGAGAACACGGGGAAAAGGGAATTAGGAGAATATGATGAATCAACGGTCGCAACCATGAAAGAAATACCGCACCCAGCAGGAAGGATAGCCAACCATGTGCAAAAGACAGCAAACTGGGCAAATACAAAACAGAAATAATATAATAATAATAATAATAAACAGAAAGCAAAAAAAGTCGAGATAAAGAGTCCTTGCTCATGTGTCAGTGACTTCATTCCTTCAACACACGTTCCCAGCAGTCATCCATTTCTCTCATCTGGAATTTACAGATCCTGTTCATCTCCCCTTACTGACAGCCCTCTGTTTAATTATTCACCACCCCCCCCTTCACCTGCTGTTACCATTTGGTTCACTCATTTCTTCTGCTTTCCATCCTAATATAGACCTTCCTTCATCGAAACGTGTCGAATGTTCAGAGGCCTAGATAGTGTGGATGTGAAGAGGATGTTTCCTTTGGTGGAGGAGGCTTGACCAGAGAGCACAGCTTCAGAATAGAGGTACATCCATTTTGAACAGAGATGTGGAGGAGCTACTTTAGCTGAAGGATGGTGAATCTGTAGAGTTCTCTGCCTCAGGCGGCTGAGGAAGCCAGGTCATTTGGGTAGGTTTGAAGTAGAGATTGATAGGTTCTTGATTAGTCAGGGCATGAAAGGTTATGGGGAGAAGGCAGGTGAATGGCCTTGACAGGGAACTGTATCACCATGATGAAATAGCAGAGAAGACTCAATGGGCCAAATGGCCATTCTGCTCCTATGTCTTATGTTCTTTTGTTTCTCTCTCTCTCCCTCTCTCACAAACACAAGCATGCATTAATATACTTGCTATGCAGCTTACACTTGTAATTTTTTTGCCAGGGATGATGGTTGGTCATCAACTTGATAGGATACAAACAAGAGAAAATCTGCAGATGCTGGGAATCGAAGTAACACACAAAAAATGCTGGAGGAACTCAGCAGGCCAGGCAGTTTTGAGTACTGACAATGTTTTGGGTCTTGCTGAAGTGTTTTGGCCTGAAACGTCGACTGTACTGTACTTTTTTCCATAGATGCTGCCTGGCCTGCTGAGTTCCTCCAGCATTTTGTGTGTGTTAACCTGATATGTTAATTTTGTTTTGCTCCATGGGTGCTGTAGGACCTGCTGAGCATTTCTGCCATTTTCAGTCTCACTTCTCATCGATATGTGGCTTTGCTAAAATGAAGAATCATCTCCTTCACTATTGGTTAACTTGGAGACTGTTTAAGTGTGAACTCACAAACCAATGGAAATTTTACACCTCTGAAGACTGGCTCGTATTTCTTGAATGAAAGAGACGAGATCTGGCTCATTAATCCTGCTTACACTTTGTAATGTCTATCTTCGACGTCTCTCTTACAGCCTTGCACCTGGGAAAATTTAGCAACTGAGGTGTTAGGCTGTTTGTGGACCCCATGCTATAAATAGGGGCAGATAAGGGGCTTTGTAGAGGCATTGTAAGGTTCAGAAGTCTTGAAAAATGGGTTTCTAAAATGTCCTGTTTAATGCACCAGCAGTGAAAACAAGGACTTTAGATGTAGAAGCAGGAGTAGATGATAGGATTCTTCAGTAAACTGATCTCCTGTTATATTGATTTTATCACCTGCTCGCAACATTCCATATTTTAAATAGTGGCCAAAAAATTATTGAATTCAACTTCAAATTTCAGTCATGATTGGGAGAAACAGCTCTCCGGGATACAGAAAAATCTAAAAATGATTATTTAAAAATTTTTTCCCACGTGCCTGTTTTAATTATCTGACTGCTTATCCTGACACAATGCTCCTAGGTTCTCAGCCTATGCAAAACCTATGTAAAGTTCAGGTTCAATTTATTGTCATTCAACTGTACACATGTATACCACCAAATGAAATAACATTTCTCCGGACCAAGGTGCACAACACAATACATATAACTCATACACAACACATGAAATAATATCACCACAAATAAATAAACAAATAACAAGGTGCATTTATGACACAAACTAAAAGCAAACAGTATAATACTATTGACACTTCATATGCAATGAGACCTGGGTGGGGTTAGAAAAAATAAGTTGTTTCCCATCCTAACAGTTCTTTTCTTAGTGCTAAAGTATCTCCGTCTGGGTGCTAGGTAGGTTAAAGAGATTGTTGGATAGATGGGAAGAATCATTGACAATGCCAAGGGCCCTGCGTAAGTAGCCATCCTATACAGCACTATGTAAAAGTCTTTGGCGCATATATATAGCTATGGTGCCTAAGACTTTTGCACAGTACTGTAGTAATCTTATGTATTGCACTGTACAGCTGCCACGTAAAAAAACACATTTCATGACATATGTCAGTGATGATAAACCTGATTCTGATATGGGTTTCAATTGTGTTGGGCATGTGGCCAAGTGGTTAAGGCATTCATCTAGTTATTTGAAGGTCACTAGTTCGAGCCTCAGCTGTGGCTGCGTGTTTGTCTCCTTGAGCAAGGCACTTAACCACACATTGCTCTAGTCTGTGCGAGGAGTGGCACCCCACACAGACTTCCAATCTGCGCCTTGTAAGTCATTAAAATGCCCGACGCAGGCCTCTCATAGTCTAAGTCGACGTTCCCTCCCCTCCTTAAATTGTGGACTGAGAGTAGGAAGAGGGGAATCATGGTTGGGAAAAGGGGAAGGGAGAGGGGAGGGAGCAGGAAGCACCAGAGAGACATTCTATATTGAACAATAAACCAATGGTTTGGAATCAAATGACCTTGCTTGGTGTCTCAGGGCTGGGTGTGTCTACACCCACACCACCCCCTGCACCTGGCACTCCTTCTTTGCCACCTTTCCCATAACTCGTCCCCAGTGCTCCATCCTCACCATTCCCAACATCCTTTGCTCCCACCAGATTTACAAACTCGCTCTCCATTCCATGTTGGCAAATACAAATAACGTGCAAAAGTCTTTGGCACCCTAGCTAATATGTATAAGCCTAAGACTTTTGCACAGTACAGTATATTTTGGATGGGTGGATGAGAGACTCCAATGATGCTCTCAGTAGTCCTGGCAATCTTTTGTATGGACTTGTGGACATCCACCATTTCAAACCCCTATGTGTTTTACTGAGGTTACCATCATCGGAGTTGATCCTCTTTAGGAAGTTCTGTGGCAGTCCCACCCACTGGCAACCTGATTCATAAGCTGGAGATCCTTCATATTTCAGAGTCCTGTGGTATGTATATGAGCAGGTAGATACACTGGGGTGTCAGAAAGACCTAGATGAGGCGTAGAGGTGTAATTGTCAGATTGTGTACAGGGAGCAGCCATTCACTATGTGGTATCAAAGATCCTCATCATCCAGGTCATGCCATCAGTTGCCATCAGTTACCATCAAACAAGAAGTACAGAAGCTTCCCTTCAACCATTCAATTCTCAAACCAGGGGGCACAATCTTAATCTCTACAGTTTAGCAACATTGTCACCACTGGATCACTTTGCACTAAAATAGCCATTTTTGTTCTAATTGTGCTTGCATGTAAAAGTTGTGTACAGTTTACCTTTAATTTGTAAACACAAGCAATTGTCAAGATGCTGGAATTTCAGAGCAACACACACAAAATGCTGGAAGAAGTCGGCAATGAAGCTGCATCTATGGAGAAGAATAAACAGTCAAAATTTCAAGCCAAGCACTGCTGAAGCCTCCTTCAACATTTGGTGTCTGTTTAATTTATGCTTCTCTTTTGAATATTCCTTAAGTATGTCTCTTACTGCAGATAACTTTCACATTGCATGTGTGTGTATACTGCATGTACCTGTGCATATTCAAGAGATTCAAGATTGTTGAATGTAATTTATAGCACACAAGTGTAAAGGGGAACAACTCTACTGAAACTCCAGATCCAATGCAGCACAGAAAAAAAAGCATTATAAGATGAAGAGCCAATAATAAGAAAAACCCAATAAAGATAAATACATAAGATGACTGAAGTATGTATTCTTTAAAAATTAAGTTTTCTATTAATATATCGTTTGCGGTCTTTCCTACGACCATGATTCTTCTTGGCAAAGTTTTCAACAGAAGTAGTTTGCCATTGCCTTCTTCTGGCAGTGCTTTTATGAAATGGGTGATCCCAGCCATTATCATGCAAGGGAACTACAGAGACATGAGAGAGGAGCTTGTCCAGGTGGATTGGAGGAGGATACTGGTGGGGATGTCCTAACATCTGTCGGACGATGCTGAGGATGTTCTACAAGTCTGTGGTGGCCAGTGCGATTATGTTTGCTGTTGTGTGCTGGGGCAGCAGGCTGAGGGTAGCAGACACCAACAGAATCAACAAACTCACTCGTAAGGCCAGTGATGTTGTGGGGATGGAACAGGACTCTCTGACGGTGGTGTCTGAAAAGAGGATATTGTCCAAGTTGCAAGCCATCTTGGACAATGTCTCCCATCCACTACATAATGTACTGGTTGGGCACAGGAGTACATTCAGCCAGAGACTCATTCCACCGAGATGCAACACTGAGCATCATAGGAAGTCATTCCTGCCTATGGCCATCAAACTGTACAACCCGTCCGTTGGAGGATCAGACACCCTGAGCCAATAGGCTGGTCCTGGACTTATTTCTTGGCATAATTGACATATTATTATTATTTAATTATTTATGGTTTTGTATTGCTATATTTATATTCTATTCTTGGTTGTTGCAACTGTAACGAAACCCAATTTCCCTCGGGATCAATAAAGTATGACCATGACTATGACTGTGATAGCAGAGCAGAGATGGCTGAAGTTTCTGGGAATAGTTCACAAGCACTGGATAGATATGTCCCACAGAAGAAGTTCTCAATGGCAGGGGTAGGCAACCGTGGCTGACAAGAGTAGTTAAGGACTGCATAAAAGCCAGGTAAAGGGCATATAAGGCAGGAAAAGTGAGTGAGAAGTTGGATGATTGGGAAGCTTTTAAAATCTAACAAAAGTCAACTAAAAAGGTTATAAGAGGGGAAATGATGAAATATGAGGGCAAACTAGTCAATAATATAAAGCATGATACTGAAAGTTTTTTCAGTCATAAAAGAGTAAGTGGGAGGTGAGTGTTGATAATGGACCACTGCAAAATGATGCTGGTGAGGTAGTAATGGGTGACAAATAAAAGGCAGATGAACTTAATGGGTACCTTGCATCAGTCTTCACTGTGGAAGACGCGAGCAGTGAGTGTCTGGGAACAGAAGTGAGTGCCATTGCTATTACAGAGAAAATAGTTCTAGGCAATAGACTAGCACTAGGTCTTAAGGTGGATACGTCACCTGGACCAGATGGACTACATCCCAGAATTCTAAAAGAGGTTGCTGAAGAGATAATGGATTGCATTGGTCATGATCCTAGAGGACTGGAAGATTGCAAGTGTCTCTCCCCACTTTAAGAAGGGAGGAAGGCAAAATAAATGAAATTATAGGTCAGTTAGCCTAATCTCAGTAGTTGGGAAAGTATTGGAGTCTATTTCTAAGGAACAGCTTCTGGGGTACTTGGGGACTAATGATAAAATAAGTCGAAGTCAACATGGTTTCTATTAAGGGAAACCTTGCTGGACAAATCTCTTGGAGTTCTTTGAGGAAGTGAAAAGCAGGGTGGACTAAGCAGAGGCAGTGGATATTATTTACTTAGATTTTCAGAAGGCATTTGATAAGGTGCCACACATGAGGCTGCTTAACAAGATAAATCCTGTGGCATTACAAGAAAGATACTAGCACAGATAGAGAAATAGCTGACAGGCAGGAGGCAGTGAGTGGGAATAGAGGGGGCCTTTTCTGGTTAGCTGCCAATGATCATTATTGGGATCGCTATTTTTCACATTGTTTGTCAATAATTTGGATAGTGGAATTGATAGCTTTGTGGCAAAGTTTGTAGATGATACGAAGATAGGTGGCGGGGTAGGTAGTGTTGAGGAAGCAATGTGATTGCAGCAAGGCTTAGACAAATTGGAAGAATGGGCAAAAATGTGGCAGATGGAATAGTGTTGAGAAATGAATGATATTGTATTTTTGTAAAAGAAACAATAGTGCAGACTATTATCAAAATGGGGAGAAGGTTCAAACATCAGAGGTGCAGAGGGAGTTAGGAGTCCTCGTGCAAGACTCCCAGAAGTTGCAGGTTGAGTCTGTGATAAAGAAGGCAAATGCAATGTTGGGGTTTATTTGAAGGGGAATAGAATATAAAAGCAATGTGATAATGCTGAGCCTTTATAAGACATTAGTCAGGCTGCACTTGAGGTATTGTCAACAGTCTTGGGTCACATTTCTCAGAAAGAAAATGTTGCCATTGGACAGAGTCCAGAGGAGGTTCACGAGGATGATTCTAGGAATAAAGGGGTTAATATATGAGGAATATTTGGCAGTTCTGGGCTTGTAGTCATTGGAATTTAGAATGCGTGGGGATCTCATTGAAATCTACTGAATGTTGAAAGGACTAGATGCGGGTGGTTGTAGAGAGGATGTTTCCTATGGTGGGGGTATCCAGAACTAGACAGCACAGCCTCAAAACTGAGGGGCAACATATTAGAACAGAGGTAAGGAGGATTTTTTTTTTAACCATAGAGAAGTAAAGCTGTGGAATGCTCTCCCACAGACTGTGGTGGAGGCCAAATCCATGGGTATACTGAAGTTGGAAGTTGATCATTTCCTGATTGGTCAGAGCATCAAAGGATATTGCAAAAAGGCAGGCGTATGGGATTGAGTAGGATCCGGGATCAGCCATGATGGAATGGCAGAGCAGATTCAATGGTCTTAGTGGCCTAATTTTGCTCCTATGTCTTATGGTCTTATGGTCTAATACTCTTCAGAGATTATTTGTCTGGCGTCAGTGATCACATACCCAGGACTTGTGATATGCACCAGCTGCTCATATGACCAACCACCACCTACTCCCAAGGCTTCATGTGACCCTTATCAGGAGGCTGAGCAGGTGCTACACATTACCCGAGGGTAACCTGCAGGATTGTATGTACATAAAGCGATGCTAGGCACAGGAGTGTCCGTACATCAAGGGACAACTGTTACAAGCACGTGGACGTCAGCGAGTTAGATCAGCGGGAAGGATTTAAAAGGAGAGGGTTTTTCCTTCAGTGGTTTTATCAAGGCACGACTGCGCAAGCACGTGGATGTCAGCGAGTTAGACTGGCAGGAAGGATTTAAAAAGAAGACAGCTGTATAGAGCGGGCATTGGAGGAATGGGTGATGGAGCAGAGGGAGTCAGAATAGGAGGGCTTTGGCTCAACAGGGCTTCTGCAATAATGGGTAGAGGCGAGGTCAGTTACTTGTAAAGAATAGGAATAGGAAGTATGTCTGTGTCTCATCAGCAAGAATGATGAGTCAGCATACAGAAAGGAGGTGCAGCTGCTAGTGGACTGGTGCAGAGCCAACAACCTGTCTCTAATGTGAACAAAACAAAAGAGATGATTGTTGACTTCAGGAGGACATGGAGCAACCACTCTCCGCTGAACATCAACGACTCCTCCATAGAGATTGTTAAGAGCACCAAATTTCTTGGTGTTCACCTGGTGGAGAATCTCACCTGGTCCCTCAACACCAGCTCCATTGCAAAGAAAGCCCAGCAGCATCTCTACTTTCTGCGAAAGCTGAGAAAAGTCCATCTCCCACCCCCATCCTCACCACATTCTACAGAGGTTGTATTGAGAGCATCCTGAGCAGCTGCATCACTGCCTGGTTCGGAAATTGCACCATCTCGGATCACAAGACCCTGCAACGGATAGTGAGGTCAGCTGAGAAAATGATCGGGGTCTCTCTTCCCGCCATTACAGACATTTACACCACATGCTGCATCCGTAAAGCAAATAGCATCATGAAGGACCCCATGCACCCCTCATACAAACTCTTCTCCCTCCTGCCATCTGGCAAAAGGCACCGAAGCATTCGGGCTCTCACGACCAGAGTATGTAACAGTTTCTTCCCCCAAGCCATCAGACTCCTCAATACGCAGAGCCTGGACTGACACCAACCTACTGCCCTCTACTGTGCCTATTGTGTTATTTATTATTTATTGTAATGCCTGCACTGTTTTGTGCACTTTATGCAGTCCTGGGTAGGTCTGTAGTCTAGTGTAGTTTTTGTGGGTTTTTTTCTTACGTAGTTCAGTGTAGTTTTTGTATTGTTTCATGTAGCACCATGGTCCTGAAAAATGTTGTCTCATTTTTACTGTGTACTGTACCAGTAGTTATAGTCAAAATGACAATGAAAAGTGACTTGACTTGGCTTGAGGATGGCAGCAGTGACAGGAGACTCTATAGTTAAGGGGTCAGACGGGAGATTCTGTGGATGCAGGAAAGAAACATGGATGGTAGTTTGCCTCCCAGGTGCCAGGGTCTGGGATGTTTCTATTCACGTCCACAATATCCTGAAGTGGGCAGGTGAACAGCCAGAGGTCGTGGTACATATTGGTACCAATGACATAGGTAGGAAAAGGGAGGAGGTCCTGAAAATAGACTACAGGGAGTTAGGAAAGGAGCTGAGAAGCAGGACCTCAAAGGTAGTCATCTCAGGATTCCTGCCTGTGCCACATGACATTGAGTATAGGAATAGAGTGAGGTGGAGGATAAATACATGGCTGAGGCATTGGAGCAGAGGGCAGGGATTCAGACTTCTGGATCACTGCAACCTCTTTTGGGGCAGGTGTGACCTGTACAAAAAGGACGGGTTGCACTTGAATCTGAGGGGGACCATATCCTGGCAGATTGGTTTGCTAAGGCTGTTGGGGAGAGTTTAAACTAGAATTGCTGGGGGCTGGGAACTAAACTGAAGAGACGGAGAAGGGGCATTTGACTCACAAATAGAGAAACATAGGCAGTGTGAGAGGCAGGATAGGCAGGTGATAGAGAAGGGATGCGCTCAGACGCATGGTTTGAGATGTGTTTACTGTATTTTAATGCATGGAGCATCATGGACAAAGTGGATGAATTTAGAGTGTGGATCAGTACTTGGAACTATGAGGTAGTGACCATTACAGAGACTCGGATGGCTCAGGGGCAGGAATGTCTACTTGGAGTGCCAGGCTTTAGATGTTTCAGAAAGGACAGGGAGGGAGGCAAAAGAGGTGGGGCGTGACACTACTGACAGAGATAGTATCATGGCTGCAGAAAAGGAGGACGACATGGAGGGATTTCCACTGAGACTCTGTGGGTCTGTTAGAAACAGGAAGAGGTCAATATCTCTACTGCAACACACATAAAAGTTGCTGGTGAACGCAGCAGGCCAGGCAGTATCTCTAGGAAGAGGTACAGTCGACGTTTTGGGCCAGGACCCTTCGTCAGGACCAACTGAAAGAAGAGCTAGTAAGAGATTTGAAAGTGGGAGGGGGAGGGGAGATCTGAAATGATAGGAGAAGACAGGACAGGGAGGGATGGAGCCAAGAGCTGGACAGGTGATAGGCAAAAGGGATATGAGAGGATCATGGGACAGGAGGCCTAGGGAGAAGGAAAAAGGGGAGGGGGGAAGAAAAAAGCTCAGAGGATGGGCAAGGAGTATAGTAAGAGGGACAGAGGGAGAAAAAGGAGAGAGAGAAAAAGAATGTGTGTATATAAATCAATAACAGATGGGGTACGAGGGGTCAACTCTGCTCTCAAACACATCTCCCCCACCTCACGCATATCTGCTCTCACTCCATCCTCACGCCACCCCACTAGGAATAGGGTTCCCCTGGTCCTCACCTACCACCCCGCCAGCCTCTAGGTCCAACATATTATTCTCCGTAACTTCCGCCACCTCCAACGGGATCCCACCACTAAGCACATTTTTCCCTTCCCCCCCCCCATGCTTTCCGCAGGGATCACTCCCTACACAACTCCCTTGCCCATTCGTCCCCCCCATCCCTCCCCACTGATCTCCCTCTTGGCACTTATCCTTGTAAGCGGAACGAGTGCTACACATGCCCTTACACCTCCTCCCTCACCACTACTCAAGGCCTCAGACAGTCAGTCCAGGTGAGGCGACACTTCACCTGTGAGTCGGCTGGGTTGATATACTGCGTCTGGTGCTCCCGATGTGGCCTTCTATATATTGGCGAAACCCAACGCAGACTAGGAGATCGTTTCGCTGAACACCTACACTCTGTCCGCCAGAGAAAGCAGGATCTCCCAGTGGCCACACATTTTAATTCCATGTCCCATTCCCATTCTGATATGTCTATCCACGGCCTCCTCTACTGTAAAGATGAAGCCACACTCAGGTTGGAGGAACAACACCTTATATTCCGTCTGGGTAGCCTCCAACCTGATGGCATGAACATTAACTTCTCTAACTTCCGCTAATGCCCCACCTCCCCCTCGTACCTCATCCGTTATTTATTTATATACACACATTCTTTTTCTCTCTGTCCTTTTTCTCCCTCTGTCCCTCTGACTATACCCCTTGTCCATCCTCTGAGCTTCCCCCTCCCCCTTTTCTTTCTCCCTAGGCCTCCTGTCCCAAGATCCTCTCATATCCCTTTTGCCAATCAATTCTCCAGCTCTTGGCTCCATCCCTCCCCCTCCTGTCTTCTCGTATCATTTCAGATCTCCCCCTCCCCCTCCCACTTTCAAATCTCTTACTAGCGCTTCCTTCAGTTAGTCCTGACGAAGGGTCTTGACCCGAAACGTCGACTATACCTCTTCCTAGAGATGCTGCCTGGCCTGCTGCGTTCACCAGCAACTTTTATGTGTGTTGCTTGAAGTTCCAGCATCTGCAGATTTCCTCATGTTTGCGAATATCTCTACTGGCTGTTTTTTATAGACCACCCAATGGTAACAGGGACATCAAGGAGCAGATAGGGAGACAGATTCTAGAATAGAGCAGTAATAACAGGGTTGTCATGATGGGGAATTTTAATTTCCCCAATATTGATTGGCATCTCCCTAGAGCGAGGGGTTTAGATGGGGTGGAATTTATTTTGTGTGTTCAGGAAGGTTTCCTGACACAGTATGTAGATAAGCCTACAAGAGGACAGACTGTACTTGATATAGTATTGGGAAATGAACCTGGTCAGGTGTCAGGTCTCTCAGTGGGAGAACATTTTAGAGATAGTAATCATAATTCTATCTCCTTTACCATAGAATTGGAGAGGGATAGGAACAGACAAGTTAGGAAAGCGTTTAATTGGAGTAAGGGGAAATATGAAGCTCTCAGGCAGGAACTTGGAAGCATAAATTGGGAACAGATGTTCTCAGGGAAATGTACAGCAGAAATGTGGCAAATGTTCAGGGGATATTTCTGTGGCATTTTGCACAGGCACGTTCCAGTGAGACAGGAATAAGTTGATAGGTTACAGGAACTGTGGTGTACAAAGGCTGTTTAAAAAAATCTGGTCAAGAAGAAAAGAAAAGTTTACAAAAGGTTCAAAAAACTAAGTAATGATAGAGATCTAGAAAAATATAAGGCTAGTAGGAAGGAGCTTAAGAATGAAATTAGGAGAGCCAGAAGTGGCCATGAGAAGTCCTTGGCAAGCAGGATTAAGGAAAACCCCAAGGCATTCTACAAGTATGTGAAGAGCAAGAGGATAAGGCATGAGAGAAAAGGACCAATCAAGTGTTACAGTGCAAAAGTGTGTATGGAACTGGAGGAGGTATTGGAGGTACTTAATGAATACTTTGCTTCAGTATTCACTGCAGAAAAGGACCTTGGTGATTGTAGGGATGACTTACAGTGGAGTGAAAAGCTTGAGCATATAGACATTAAGAAAGGGGATGTGCTGGAGCTTTTGAAAAGCATCAAGTTAGATAAGTCTCTGGGACTGGATGAGATATACCACAGGCTACTGTGGGAAGCAAGGGAGGAGATTGCTGAGCCTCTGGCAATGATCTTTGCATCATCAATGGGGACGGGAGAGGTTCTGGAGTATTGGAGGGTTGAGAATGTTGTTCCCTTATTCAAGAAAAGGAGTAGAGATAGCCCGGGAAATTATAGACCAGTGAGTCTTACTTCAGTGGTTGGTAAGTTGATAGAGAAGATCCTGAGAGGCAGGGTTTATGAACATTTGGAGAGGCATAATATGATTAAGAATAGCCAGCATGGCTTTGTCAAAGGCAGGTCATGCCTTACGAGCCTGATTGAATTTTATGAGGATGTGACTAAACACATTGATGAAGGTAGAGCAGTAGATTTAGTGTATATGGATTTCAGCAAGGCATTTGATAAGGTATCCCATGCAAGGCTTATTGAGAAAGTAAGGAGGCATGTGATCCACGGGGACATTGCTTTGTGGATCCAGAAATGGCTTGCCCACAGAAGGCAAAGAGTGGTTGTAGACGGGTCATATTCTGCATGGAGTTCGTGGTCAGCGGTGTGCCTCAGGGAAATGTTCTGGGACCCCTACTCTGCGTGATTTTTATAAATAACCTGCATGTGGAAGTGAAGGGATGGGTTAGTAAATTTGCTGATGACACAAAGGTTAGGGTTGTTGTGGATAGTGTGGAGGGCTGTCAGAGGTTACAGCAAAACTGGGCTGGGATAGAGTTCAACCCAGATAAGTGTGAGGTGGTTCATTTTGGTAGATCAAATATGATGGCAGAATATAGTATTAATGGTAAGACTCTTGGCAGTGTGGAGGATCAGAGGGACCTTGGGGTCCAAATCCATAGGACACTTAAAGCTGCTACGCAGGTTGACTCTGTGGCTCAGAAGACATGCAGTCTGTTGGCCTACATCAACCGTGGGATTGAGTTTAAGAGCTGAGAGGTAAAGTTACAGCTATATAAGACCCTAGTCAAACCCTACTTGGAGTACTGTTCTCAGTTCTGGTCATCTCACTACAGAAAGGATGTTGAAACTATAGAGTGCAGAGGAGATTTACAAGGATGTTGCCTGGATTGGGGAGCATGACTTATGAGAATAGGTTGAGTGAACTTGGCCTTTTCTCCTTGGAGCGACGGAGGATGAGAGGTGACCTGATAGAGGTATATACGACAATGAAAGACATTGATTATGTGGATAGTCAGAGGTTTTTCCCCAGTGCTGAACTGGCTAACATGAGAGGGCACAGTTTTTAGGTGCTTGGAAGTAGGTACAGAGGAGATGTCAGGGGTAAGTATTTTTACGCAGACAGTGGTGAGTGCATGGAACAGATTGTCGCCAACGGTGGTGGATAGGGTCTTTTAAGAGACTCCTGGTTAGGTACATGGAGCTTAGAAAAGTAGAGGGCTATGTGTAACCCTAGGTAATTTCTAAAGTAAGTACATGTTTGGCACAGCATTGTGGGGGGAAGGGCCTGTATTGTGTTGTACGTTTTCGATGTTTCTATGTTTCTACATAAAATGACTCTGACAGAAAATGATAAAGTAGTGGTGGAGGGGTGGATTAGTGAGTTGAGTAGTTGATCAGCTTTGTGAATGGTCGAAGTCAACCATGAATGTTGGGTCCTAGCTGTCTACAAGATACGCAGTACGCAAGCCAGGGCAGTATGATGTGGAGAGCAAGCTGTTGCCGATGTAGCAAGCTGCCTCTCTCTATGTATCTGACAATTGTAAAGGAATGGCAGAGACCAATACAGTTCTGCATCAGTGGCATCACAGATGTTGCCAGTCAATGTTGAGCTCAATTTACAATGGCCTTAGGGACTCCAGCACCAGTATTTTCCTTAGGGTTTACTCCAGAAGCTTTCCCCATGAGTAGGTATAAGCGCAATGCAGTGGAAGTTTGAGATTAGAGTTTCCCTTCTCCTGGATGCGCTACCAACTATGGCTGATGATGATGAGCCCAATCTGCCTGATCATCAGCCTTACGGCTTGGCGAGAACAACTGTTTTTCAGCTTGCTGGTCCTGGCATGGATTCTACCTGGTCTACTCCTCGATGAGAGTGGAGCAAACAGTCTATGAGCAGAATGTATGGGATCGTTCATAAAGGTACTGGCTTTTTTATGGCACCTTTCTATATATATATATGTCCTTGATGGTAGGTAGGACAGTGCAGTTTCTGTACCATGCAATGCTGCAGCATATTAGGGCAACAAACTCATCTTTGACTTTGACTTTGAAGGCACAAGATTCAAGGAGCAATTGTAAAGAATAATGTGGCACTTTGTTCAATCTCGCCCAGCATTTGTTTTTCAGACAGCACTTCCAAAAGTTAACATCAAGCCATCATGCTGTTCATCAGAGCTTTCCATGAGCAAACCTGTAGCGGTCATTTCCAAATCAAAACTATACTTGAAAGACATTTCATTGGCTAGAAGATGCTCTGGGATGAAAGGTCCTGAGGAAAGGTCTTAACCCAAAATGTTCCTCTCCATTGATAATAGACAATAGACAATAGGTGCAGGAGTAGGCCATTCGGCCCTTTGAGCCAGCACCACCATTCACTGTGATCATGGCTGATCATCCACAATCAGTATCCAGTTCCTGCCTTTTCCCCATAACCTTTGATTCCGCTATCTTTAAGAGCTCTATCCATCTCTTTTTTGAAAGCATCCAGAGACTTGGCTTCCACAGCCTTCTGGGGCAGAGCATTCCATATATCCACCACTCTCTGGGTGAAAAAGTTTTTCCTCAACTCTGTTCTAAATGGCCTACCCCTAATTCTTAAACTGTAGCCTCTGGTTCTGGACTCACCCATCAGCGGGAACATGCTTCCTGCCTGCAGCGTGTCCAATCCCTTAATAATCTTATATGTTTCAATAAGATTCCCTCTCAGCCTTCTAAATTCCAGAATATACAAGCCCAGCCACTCCAATCTTTCAACATATGACAGTCCCGCCGTCCCGGGAATTAACCTTGCGAACCTACGCTGCACTCCCTCAATAGCAAGAATGTCCTCCCTCAAATTTGGAGACCAAAACTGCACACAGTACTCCAGGTGTGGTCTCACCAGGGCCCTGTATAGCTGCAGAAGGACCTCTTTGCTCTTATACTCAATTCCCATTGTTATGAAGGCCAGCATGCCATTAGCTTTCTTCACTGCCTGCTGTACTTGCATGCTTGTTTTCAGTGACTGATGTACAAGAACACCTAGATCTCGTTGTGCTTCCCCTTTTCCTAATTTGACTCCATTTAGATAATAATCTGCCTTCCTGTTCTTACCACCAAAGTGGATAACCTCACATTTATCCACATTAAACTGCATCTGCCCACTCACCCAGCCTGTCCAAGTCACCCTGCATTCTCATAACATCCTCCTCACATTTCACACTGCTACCCAGCTTTGTGTCATCTGCAAATTTGCTAATGTTACTTTTAATTCCCTCATCTAAATCATTAATATATATTGTAAACAGCACTGAACCCTGCGGTACCCCACTGGTCACCGCCTGCCATTCCGAAAGGGACTCGTTAATCACTACTCTTCGTTTTCTGTCAGCCAGCCAATTTTCAATCCAGTACTCTGCCCCCAATACCATGTGCCCTAATTTAGCCCACTAATTTCCTATGTGGGACTTTATCAAAAGGCTTTCTGAAAGTCCAGGATGCTACCTGACCCGCTGAGTTCTGCCAGCATTTCATAAACACAAAAGATTCTACAAATGCTGTAAATCCAGAGTAACACGTACAAAATGCTGGATGAACTAAACAGATCAAGCAGAATCTATGGAAATGAATAAACTCTCTTGTTTCTGGTCAATGCCATTTGTGAGCCTTGGTGCAGGACCTCAGCCCAAAATGTTGACCGTTTATTTATTTCCATTGATGCTGCTCGACTTGAGGAGTTTTTCAGCATTTTGTATGTTTTCCTCCAGCATTTTATGTTTTGCTCTGGATTTTCAGCATCTGCAGAATTTCTTTTAGCTTTAAAACATACCACATAAATGGAAACCTTTCTCAATTTAATCTTAGTGACTTTTATTACTCCCATCAAAAACTTGCCCTGTCTTTTATTTTGCTACCAAATTCTAACTGCACACTTATCTGCCTTGAACTTTATTTGGCATTTGATCAGCTCAGGAGATGTTCCCTTGGGTGGATGAGATGCTTTTGTTCTGAGGCAAGGTTAGAGAATTTGAAGCTCTGTTCATTCAAACTGATAATGGTGTTCAAAATTGTGCTTATAAGATATATCAGGAAAATCAATTTCGAGTAAGCAGATTTGCTAACTGTACATTAAAAATACAGGAGGAAGTTGCTAAAACATAGAATACTCTCTCCAATATATTGGGAAATGTTAAACCCATTATAGATTTTGAGGAGAAAATGAACACAACTAAACGCTTAAATGAGAACAGGGGACAAGTCTAATTAGACTTAAAGTGCAGAAAGTCAGCACCAGTAAAATGGTTGTGCAATGCTCTGGGAAAGGTTTCACTGCTAATGAAATGGTTGTTCTGTAGCAGCAGTGTTTGGGTTATGACTAGAGATAACGGGGGCTTTGGAATGTGCGTGTCCAATGAAGGGAGTGTTTTTATTCTTGCTGTGTGCCTGAGAGTGAGTTGTTCTAGGTCTTTTGTTCGGCAGAAAATGGGGGGGGAAGATGTCGGGACAGAGAGGTCATAGACTGCATGGAGTGGACTCAGAATGCAGCCGGGAGTCAACGACGCTCGAAGGAAATCGATGGGGAATTAATGGATGGAAAACCGTGAGATCCAAAGTGTACATCAGATTATTTCATTAAAATGGGCCCTTTTTCTTTCTGTTTTCTGTACTAACCCTCTAGTCAAATTAAGAATTATAAAGCTCAATCGTTTAATTGCATATGGTGTACTGTCTGATAGTTCATGGTCATAGTCATAGTCATACTTCATTGATCCTGGGGGAAATTGGTTCTTGGTACATGGTACTGAGTTGTTACAGGGTAACACATCATGTAGTATCCACACAAACGAGATTTCACAAGTTTGGCGGGGCCAGAGACCGTCTTCCCCTAGGGTAACGTCACCAGCCAAACTTGAAGGTTACAGTTCAAGTGATCTTCCTTTGTGCTCATGGATCCACAATTCGATTAGATCAATTAGATCAAACACTTTACTGGCAGCTTCAGTCCACTGCTCCCCCTAGTACCACAGCGGACTCCTTCCACTATATGGTCCACAATCACCCGATGCCCAGAGCCCCAAGTCTGCAAATCTGTGCGAATCCGTTGAGAAAGTCGAAGGTCCAATGTCTGTTAGCCAGAGTCCGAGACCATTGGAGGTTGGAGACTGAAGACAGCCTGTCCTGGAGTTGGAGGGCAGTCTACGTGCATGGGTGGGTTGTTGGGGAAGGACTGGGGCTTGCTTTGTGGCTGTTATCTGTTGCTTGTTGTGTTCTGTGTTGTTTTGCTAAGCATGCTGGGTCTGCTATGCTGGCACTGGATCATGTGGTAACACTCGTGAGCAAACCCCAGCACATCCTCGGGTGTATTACTTGTTCATGCAAACAATGCATTTCTCTCTACGTTTCAATATAAATGTGATAAATAAATCTGAATCTTGACCTTGAATCTTGATCCATCACACCTAGTACTCAGTGTGACTTGTGATTGGATCCCACATGAGATAACTTTATTGTACCCTTTCTTTCCTTGAATTTATTTTATTTATTTGGAGATGCAATGCAAATAGGCCCTCTGGCACACCGAGCTGTGCAGCCCAGCAGCCCACCAATTTAACCATAGCCTAATTAAAGGACAATTGACAATAACCAATTAACCCACTAAGGATTCTAACCAGTACATCTTTGGACTATGGGAGGAAATCGGAGCACTCACAGGAAACCCACAGCCACACAGGAAGGGCGTACAAACTTTCTTACAGAATACGTCATAACTGAACTCCAAACTCCAAAACCCCAAGCTGTAATTCCTTTGTGCTAATCACTTCGCAACCATGGCACCCTTCATCTGGTCTCAGTTCATGCTCACTGAACCTTCAAGCTGTTGTGATTGTCAGACTGCCCAAGGACTGTCTCACCATCAAAAGCTGAAATTTCAAAGATTACGTGCAAAACTTGTCTCCAGCGTCCCATATAGTTTTAAATCAGTGATGACCAGAAGACAGTAATTTTAACTTAATGGCCAATTTAACACATTTCAGCCAGTTCTAAAGATAAGAATTTTTGTGTAGGACATTATTACAAAGATTTAACTGCTTGATAACTGCTGATCACTGCAATGAACATTAATGACTTAAATTGAAAACAATCATTTTGCATTAGCTCTATGAAGATCTCTTTACATTTTCAGTTCTTGCTCAGGTTGTTTTGCGACAAACTGCACAAAGCTGGCAGACATGTAAAAGAGCTAGCATGCTCTTTACATTCACCTTACATGCAAATCTGATGAAGTTTCGTTTGACTGCAGACCGATGTTGGGCAGTTCATCAGTAACGGCAGGAGACTTTAAAGTTACAACTGGTCAAGTATTTCACCCAGACTTTTACTAAAGGAGTTCTTGATAATTAACTTTTAAAGAGCTTGAAACTTCCAGTTCACTCCAGGCAATAACACAAATCTGGAGATCAGTCAACTATTAGCATGGATTTAAACTCTTACAATGCAAGGTTTAAGTCTCTTGGTTGCTGAAAATTATCAGTGGTTTCAGCATCCTAGCGTCCACACTGCCACTGAGTCAGACAGGATCCGGTATGCTCTGACCATCAACTGAACAGTTACACTCATGTCAATTTTAATTGTACACACATTCCAATTAACAGTCTCCAACCCATGCATTGGAATCAGAATCATAATCAGGTTTAATATCACTGGCATATGTCATGAAATTTATTTTGTGGTAAGTGTACATTCCAAACCTACTAAAAATATATAAATTACTATAAGAAATATATATACATATATTTGCACTGCTAGTTTAATTTCATTTATGAAGTATATACAGTATAGAACATTTAATTTACAATTTTAATTTAATAGACTAATTTTTTTAAAAAAATCAATTAGTAGTGCAAATTGGGTGGAAGTTGTAAAGCGCTCTTTCCCTCCGGTAGACTGCAGGTCACCCTTGGGCAAGGTATAGCAACTTTTTGTGATGAAGTGTCACCAACATGACATATTAATGTTGGTTTTCTCCACAGGTGAGGCCTAGCCTGCTGAGTTCTTCCATCATATTCTGTAATTACTAGAAATAACAGCATCCTTACTTAGAAACAATGATGGGTTCTATCACATGCTAGACATTGTTAGAAAAATAATGATATCTGCAATAAAGCATGCCATATCTAAAATATCAACTGTAGAACAGTTCACCACAGTGGAGCTCCTTTGGTTAACATGTCATTCCATCCTATGTAAACCTACTCCATGATCCAAGTAACCATTAACTCCTACATAGCCTATACACCAACATTTTTCTTCCATCTAAGAGTCCATTGATTTGGCAGGGTGTAGATATATCTCGACCAAAGGAGGTGTAAGGTGCTCCTACCTTCTGCCAGCCTGCAGGTTACCCTTGGGCAAGGTGTAGCACCTGCTGAGCCCTCCCCTCCACCCACACCGAATCAGGGTCACCTGAAGCCATGGGAGCAGGTGGTGCATATCACAAGTCCTGGCTATGTGACCGTTTACACCAGGCAGACAGTCTCTGGAGAGTGTTGATAATGGCTGCGGTCACTCGTCTTGTAAAGACACTTCCCAGAAGAAGGCATTGGAAAGCAATTTCTGCAGAAAAACTTGCCAAGAATAGCCATGGTACAGACGGAAGACAATGATCGTCCTCATCATATGACATAGCACGCAATGATGATGATGCAAGAAGAGAACAAAAATAAATAAAATAGTGAGGTAGTGTACATGGATTTCTTCTCCATGGTGGTTTGTATTTTTTTTTATTTTAAAACATTAAGTGTGTGTTAAGAAAACATTAAGAAAGTGGCAATCAGCTACCATATCCCGGGAGGGGGGAGAAGATGGCGGCGCGACGGCAGCGCACGCGGCCACTTCGGTGATGATATCTGTTATCTGTCAAGTAGGGGACCGTGCACAATTCTGATTTGATGGAGGCAGACGTGAGAGCACAACGGAACATCTGGAAAACTGAAATGCCCGCTTTGCTGCCGCTGCTACTGTGTGGTAACTGGAATCTCCGGAGCTGAAAGCCCCGAAATCCTCGGCTTTGTGTGTTTCAGCGGCCGGGGAGAGGTCGAAGGCGCTAGGCAGAGGATGGCGCTCAGGAGGCTGTATCGGAGAGGCTGGTCGGAAGCTCAAAGTTTTTGGACGGATGGACTCAGTGTCGGCTGTGGTCGGCTGCTTCCAAGGCATCGGCAAGTTGACAGTGCCTGGAGGTTTATGGCAGGGAGTTTCTCCCTTTTGCCGCCTGCTATCGGGGACTCGGGAGTCGATCAACTTGGGACTTTGAGACTTTTTTTTACTGTGCCCATGGTCTGTTCTTTATCAAATTATGGTATTGCTTTGCACTGCTGTAACTATACATTATAATTATGTGGTTCTGTTAGTGTTAGCCTTTGGTCTGTCCTGTTTTCTGTGATATCACTCCGGAGAAACATTGTATCATTTCTTAATGCATACATGCATTTCTAAATGACAATAAAAGAGGACTGAGTGTTCTCATAATCCAATCATATCAATGACATTTTAACCAACTAGTCCCCAACCTACTAATGATGGCGGTTCAGATCAATGACCAGACTACTACTGTTAATGCTGGACTGGAATAAAGTCAAACCGCTCCAGTGCCGGCTGGAATAACTGAGCCATTGTTAGCATAATGCCTGCTCATTAATGTAGAAGAGGGTGGAACTCTTTTTATTGAATTCAGTTAATAAAGTTATAAGTCAGTACTCTAATTAGTAGTCCGGTCTTGATTGAGCCAGCCATGTTATATGCTAGTGAACTGCAGCGACCATATCAGATAAGCACCAACATTACCCCAGAACATACATTGAGTCTCTGGACTCATCTTCCTCCACGTTAGCAATATATTCCTCGGGAGGGAAAGAGTCACAGAGCAAATCAACCAAGCTGAAGATCAAAGAACAAAAATAAAACTGCAGATGTTCAAAATCTGAAATAGAATATTCTTTTTTGTCATGAAACGTCACCAATCTGACATGTTAATGTTGGTTCTCTCCACAGGTGAGGCCTAACCTGCTGAGTTCTTCCATTATATTTTGTTATTACTAGAAATAACAGCATCCTGTTTTAGAAACAATGATGGGTTCTATCACATGCTAGACATTGTAAAAAAATATGATATATACAACAAAGCATGCCATATCAAGAACATCAAATATAGAACAGTTCACCACAGTACAGGTCCCTTGGTCCATAATGTCATTCCATCCTAAATAAACCACGATCCAAGTAACCATTGACTCCTATGTAGCCTATAAACCTACATTTTTCACACATGTCAGAGTCTATTAAGCTGGCAGACTGGAGATACATCTCTACCAAAGGAAGTATAACATGCTCTTTTCCTCTGCCAGGCTGCAGGTCACCCTTGGTAAGGTGTAGCACCTGCTTAGCCACCTGATCAGGGAGAATGTGGTGGATGGTCGTATGAGCAGCTGGTGCACATCACAAGTCCTGGTTATGTGACCACTGACGCAAAGCAGACAAATTCTGAGGAGTATTGTTAATGGCTGGGGTCACCTGCCTTGTAATGACACTGCCCAGAAAAAGGCAATAGCAAATCACTTCTCTAGAAAAATTTGCCAAGAACAATCGTGGTCATGAAGACCATGATCGTCCACATCATATGATATGGTACATAATGATTGATGATGTCACCTCACTATAGGAAGGACGTGGAAGCATTGGAAAGGGTACAGAGGAGATTTACCAGGATGCTGCCTGGTTTAGAAAGTATGCATTATGATCAGAGATTAAGGGAGCTAGGGCTTTACTCTTTGGAGAGAAGGAGGATGAGAGGAGACATGATAGAGGTGTACAAGATAATAAGAGGAATAGATAGAGTGGATAGCCAGCGCCTCTTCCCCAGGGCACCATTGCTCAATACAAGAGTACATGGCTTTAAGGTAAGGGGTGGGAAGTTCAAGGGGGATATTAGAGGAAGGTTTTTTACTCAGAGAGTGGTTGGTGCATGGAATGCACTGCCTGAGTCAGTGGTGGAGGCAGATACACTAGTGAAATTTAAGAGACTACTAGACAGGTATATGGAGGAATTTAAGGTGGGAGGTTATATGGGAGGCAGGGTTTGAGGGTCGACACAACATTGTGGGCCGAAGGGCCTGTACTGTGCTGTACTATTCTATGTTCTATGTTCTATTATGTTCAATGACAAAGAGCCTATTAAAGCCCCGATTGTGTCAGCCTCTAACGTCACACCAAATTACTTCCTTCACGGCTGTGCCTCTATGGATCACGTAACAGCCACGTACCTATCAGATAAAAGTCATGGCTGTTGTGACTGTGATCAAAGTCACCTGAGGAACACTGAAGCTGGTGATATACAAATCTTCGATCATCATAAGAAGCAGGCATTCTTGTGGAGACTCTCTTGGTAGAGTCCCACAAGTCCAAAAGTACATCACATTTTTATACCCTTAAGATCAAAGTTAGCAGTAATCAACATCATCTTCTTTATGTGCCGTGTCATTTGACATGGGCGATCATGGTCTTCCATCTGTCATTGCCAATGGGGGAGACCCCCTTTACTCTGTTGTTCTTATTAATCCATGACCATGATTATCCTTGGCAAATTTTTCTACAGAAGTGGTTTGCCATTGCCTTCTTCTGGGCAGTGTCTTTGCAAGACAGGAGACCCCAGCCATCATCAATATGTTTCAGAGATTGTCTTCCTGGTGTCAGTGGTCGCATAACCAGGACTTGTGATATGCACCAGCTGCTCGTACATCTAACAGCTGCTCCCATGGCCTCATGTGACCCTGCTCAGGGGGCTAAACAGGTGCTACACCTTGCCCAAGGGCAACGTGCAGGGCAGCGGAGGGAAAGAGTGCCTTACACCTCCTTTGGTAGAGACGTAACTCCTCACACCACCCAACAGTTAACAGTATGTGATGCAGTTTCAATATTTACATTGACATTGTTTATTTCAATACTTTGGGTTGACAAATGGTTCCTTTAGGTACATATTTACAGTGGAGGCACATTATAGTTGAAAAGACATCTCTGAAGGTTCAACGTCTTTTCTGGGAGAAACTGTAATTAACACAAATATTCTAAAAAACTCTGATAACAGACAGCCAGACATCCAACTTGTGACAGGGTGGTCAATCCAGTCTGTAAGTTTCTGAATTTGTTTATAATGATGCAGGCTACTTAAGCTCATTATGCAAACCCTGGATTGAGACAGACCAATGAACACATTGTCTTAACGACTGGCAAATGCCTCATGATCGTCATTTTGTAAACCAGATCTCTTATAGACGGTAATGTTTATTTGCAAAGATGTGCTTTTATCTTTGCGTTACTGCTTGCAATTTGTAATGTGCATTAAGAACTGAGCACTGGTTCTTGTTTGAATTAACATTTCTCATACTCACAAAACTCCAGAATACTCCCTAACAATGATTTCATCAATCCTGCCAATCCCTGCACTTGCTTCTTCCAACTGTGTTATACGACCCCACAGGTTCCAGTTGTCCTAGATACATGCCAGGCATGAAGAAGGATGGCCCATCTGTGGTGATTAGCCCTCAGATAATGGATCCTGAAGCACCATTCCTGCCCTTACTTGAGAGCTTGCCTTTGAACTACTTGCCAATGAAGCATTAAGTATAAGCACAATATAAAATTAAATTCAAACATTTACTTGCACTTATATTTTCAATGAAAATGTCAAGTTTATTGTTATATAGAACAGTACAGCACAGTCGAGGCTGAAATCATGAAGTTGTGCTGAATTTTAACCTACTCGAAGATCAATCGAATCTTTTCCTCCTGCATAGGCCAACAGTTATTTTTCATCCTTGTGCCTAACTAAGAGTCTCTTAATGTATCTGCCTCTACCACCACCCCTGGTAGTGTACTTTGTGCACTTATTACTCTCAGTGTAAAAAACTTCACAGAGATATCTCCCCTGTACTTTCCTCCAATCACATTAAACGTATATATGCCTTCCTATTGCCACCCGAGAAAAGGTTTTGGTTCTACAGTCCTCTATAAAGTCTCCTATCATCCTCCTTTGCTCCTAAGAGAAAAGCCCTAGCGTGCCCAACTTTTCCTTATAAGATACGCTCTCTAATCCAGGCAGCACCCTGTTAAATCTCTTCTGCAGCCTCTCTACAGCTTTCACATCCCTCCTATAATGAGCCATCACAATTGAACACAATACTCCAAGACTGATCTAATCAGAGTTTTATAGATCTGCATAGTTACCTTGTGCCTGTTGAACTCAATGCCCCAACAACTGAAGGCCACACAACATATGCTATTGACAGTAGCTTGCCAGGGTCATCTGTTCTGGGACAGTTGTCTCCAGGTGTAGCCCATATTCTTGATGTACCTTTCCTCTCCCAGGAATGAGGTCTTTGGAGCTTCTGTTGGTGCTTCTATAGCTCTCTGGGTTTTTACCATATAAGGTTACTAGCCCCATGCCCAACCCTCCTCCTTTCTCAGCCAGGCTTGGGACCATCCACGGTAGAGTTATAAGCTTGAAATGTCCGATTCCCATCACTGTCTGTAATTTGTATGTTCTCCTCGTGACTGCATGGGTTTCCTCCAGGTGCTCCTGTTTCCTCCCACAGTTCAAAGATATATTGTTGATAGGTTAATTGGTCATTGTCTATTATCCCATGGTTAGGCTAGGGTTAAACCGGGGTTGCTAAGTGGCGTGGTTTGAAGGACTGTAAGGGCCTGTTCCACACTGGTATCTCAATAAATAAATATTTAGATCTGCCACAGATGCTGACCAACCAGTTTTACCTACTTTATTTCAATATTACCTTTTTGTACAACAATGTTCTGGATATTTCAATGATATTGCTTTTTGGGATTCATTCATGTCAGTACAGCAATAGCTTTCAATATATTTGTATCTAATTATCATTATTATATGAATCAAACTTGCCACCTTTCTCCATATTAATGCTAATGTAATGTTTACCAAAGGTGCCGACAATTCTATAGGCATCCCATTAGTCTCATGAGACCATGGATTTGCACCATGGAAGGTTTCCAGGGCGCAGGCCTGGGCAATGTTGTATGGAAGACCAGCAGTTGCCCATGCTGCAAGTCTCCCCTCTCCACAACACCGATGCTGTCCAAGGGAAGGGCATTAGGACCCATACAGCTTGGCACCAGTGTCGTCGCAGAGCAATGTGTGGTTAAGTGCCTTGCTCAAGGACACAACACGCTGTCTCAGCCAAGGCTCGAACTAGCGACCTTCAGAACACTAGGCGAACACTTTAACCACTTGGCCACGTGCCATACGTGCCTACAATACAACCTAACTAAAGTTTTATACAACTTCAATATCAGTGTAAAATGTCTCATGATTCTCTGTTGTCTACAGCGCAACGTACGGAAACAGATTAAAACATTTGTATGTTAAGAGAGAAAAGGATAGACATGATATTTATTTTATTTTGTGATAGAATGTAGAGTAGGCCCTTTTGGCCCTTTGGGCAATGCCACCTGAGTAACCTGCGACAAATCTGATTAACCCTAACCTAACCACAGGACAATTTACAATGACCAATTAACCTACCCAGAACATCTTTGGATTGTGGGAGGAAACCAGAAGACCCTTACAAAATCCATACATTTAATGGGAAGGACATAGAGTGACTCTTTACAGAACAGCACTGGAATTGAACTCTGAACTCTGAAACTCCCTGAGCTATAATAGTGTCATGGTAACCACTATGCTCCCACATTGCAGACTAAAGATCAAGCATGAATAGGTGTTACAGTGGCATAGCTAACAGATGTTATAATGCCAAAGACACAGGTTCAGTGTTGTCTGTGTGGAGTTTGCATGCTCTCCACATGGGTTTCCTTCAGATGTTCTGGTTTCCTCCCACATTCCTGAGAAACAAAGGATAGTAGGTCATTGGCCTCAACATCCCCTAGTGTATAGGTATGTGGTTAAATCTGAGGGGTGCGGATGACAATATAGAGGGAATAGAAAATGGGATTGATTAACATATTTATTGAGAGATACAGCGCAGAACAGGCCCTACCAACCCACTGAGCCATGCTGCCTAGCAACCCATCTATTTAACCCTAGCCTAATCACAGAACAATAGGCAATAGGTGCAGGAGTAGGCCATTCGGCCCTTTGAGCCAGCACTGCCATTCACTGTGATCATGGCTGATCATCCACAATCAGTATCCAGTTCCTGCCTTATCCCCATAACCTTTGATTCCGCTATCTTTAAGAGCTCTATCCATCTCTTTCTTGAAAGCATCCAGAGACTTGGCCTCCACAGCCTTCTGGGGCAGAGCATTCCATATATCCACCATTCTCTGGGTGAAAAAGTTTTTCCTCAACTCCGTTCTAAATGGCCTACCCCTTATTCTTAATCTGTAGCCTCTAGTTCTGGACTCACCCATCAGCGGGAACATGCTTCCTGCCTCCAGTGTGTCCAATCCCTTAATAACCTTATATGTTTCAATAAGATCCCCTCTCAGCCTTCTAAATTCCAGCGTATACAAGCCCAGTCGCTCCAATCTTTCGACATATGTCAGTCCCAGCATCCCGGGAATTAACCTTGTGAACCTATGCTGCACTCCCTCAATAGCAAGAATATCCTTCCTTAAATTTGGAGACCAAAACTGCACACAGTACTCCAGGTGTAGCCTCACCAGGGCCCTCACCAGGGGCGATTTGCAATGACCAATTATCCTACCTGGTACATCTTTGGACTGTGGGAAGAAACCACAGCGTACGGAGAAAACCCACACATTCCACAGGGAAGACGTATAGACCCCTTACGGAGGATGCCAGGATTGATCTCTGAACTCTGACACCCCAACCTGCAACAGCATCACGCTAATCGTTATGCTACTGTGGTGCCCCAACTTTCAAAAGTTTCAGTTTCAAAGTTAGATCTCCTCTGCATGATATTACATTAGGAATTTTGGCTGCGTTGGGAATCCTTTGAATAGTGTAAAGTGGTGTTGAGGAGATGGCCCACGTAATGTTGAAGTAGATTCGCAGGTTTAGTGAGTAAGACAGGAAACACAATAAGCACATTAATCATTTATTTACAAGCAGTAAAAACATTCTTTACATAAACTACAGAACTAAATATTCAACAAAGAGGCACCTAGTTAAAAGTACGTGTGGAGCATACCTCCCCACAGATTCCATGTAGCATGCTTTAGAAAGAGAAAACTTCCCACATTGCTATTCTTTATACCCAGGCTGTTTGACACCAGACACTATGTGCCGTGGCATACAAGCCCACCAATGGGAAGAGCAGCTGCAGTTTTCAAATGCACCAATCACTATTGACGCGGCGGAAGCGGCATTCAATTGGCAAATAAGCCACACCCCCACACTACAGCCCATGATTAATCTGAAAGTCAAATTAATTAGTGAATCAATTAGTCAAATGAATGAAATTCTTCAATTAGATTGGCCTTTTATTTATTTAGAGATACAACACAGAAAAGCACTCCCAGCCCAGTGAGCTGCTCCACCCAGCAACCCATCTATTTAACTCAATCCTCATCAGAGGACAATTAACCTGTCAGTCACCTTATGTACAGACACTTTATGCTAGGCACAGGAGTGTCTGTACATAAGATAATCTATGTATACAAACTATCTTATGTATTGATATTTATATTGTTTTATTGTTATTATTGTACTATTATGGTTTTTTTGTGTCGCATTGGATCTGGAGTAACAATAATTTCATTCTCCTTTACACTTGTGTACAGGAAATGACATCAAAACAATATGGTATTCTTGATATATTAACTGGTATGCCTTTGGACTGTAGGAGGAAACGGGAGCACATGGAGGAAGCCCCATGTGGTCACGGAGAGAACATACAAACTCCTTACAGAGGGCACCGGAAATGAACTCCAGACTCCAATGTGTTGTGCTAACCGTTACGTTCCCACGGCGCCCAATGAAGATTCATGTAAGTGGGTGGTTATTGTTTATCCTGCTCTTGGTGTTTCTTCCATCCTATATCTTTCTACATTCCATCTCTCACTGGTTTATTCTAGTGAGTAACTGCATTATTTTAAGAAATTGATTTTTACTATTTCATAAACTGCAGTTTCACATTCTCATTTCAAGTTAAATGATATGTGCTGTACTAATATTTATGCAGGCCCTTCAAAGTATATATCCAGAATCATCGCTTTGCATAAATTACTGTAGTTATCATTTTCAGGATGAGAACATGCAGAGTTCTCTGCTATATTCCATCAGTGTACATATAATCTCAAAACTAGCAGGCAACAATCTTATTCTAATAGATAATTCCTTCTAATTTATTATGATCTACCCATTCTTACCAGTGAGCTCTCTCTCCCCATAAAGGATGAAAAACAGGTGACACTTCCAAAGCCACTGAAAATGAAAATGAGGAAAAAAAAGTATATTTAAGGGATGACACAGGAGATCCTGCAGATGCTGGAAATCTTGAGCAACACACACACACACACACACTCACACTCAGCAAGTCAGGCAACATCTTTGGAGGGAAATAAACAGTCAACATTTTCAACATTTTGGACTGACACCCTTCATGGGGACCGGAATGGAAAGGGGCAGAAGCAAAATAAGAAAGTGGGAAAGTGGGGGGAGGGAAGGCAGAGGAGTACATGTTGGCAGATGACCAGGTGAGGAGAGAGGTGGGGTGGGTGGCAGAGGGGGCATGATGTGAGAAACTGGGAGGTGATTGATGGAAGAGATAAAAGGCTGAAGAAGACAAAATCTGATAGGAGAGGACAGTGGATGATTTTCTATGAAGTTACTGTAAACTTTGTCTATTGTGCAAACAGGGCTAGACAAGATGGCTACCATTGTCCATCACAGACATTGTGAGCTGAAGGATCTCTATCTGTTCTATGATATATTTCACACATTCTATGTTAAAATGTGCCTCCATAGTCTTGTTGGCCCACAGAGGTGTTTCCCACTGCATATACCCCATGCATGATATGGAATAAAAGAGGAATTTAAAAATTTAATCCCTCAGCTGATGTCCCATTTCAAATGTGAAAGAGTTAAAAATAATGATCCATGTCTCAGAATCTGGATCAAAATCTAACATTTGTCCAACAAAATGGTAATTGCCCACCCCTCCTTCACCATTCCCCATCCCTTTTCCTCTCTCTCACCTTATCTCCTTGCCTGTTCTTCGCCTCCAACTGGTGTGCTTCTCCCCTTCTTTTTCTTCCATGGCCTTCTGTTCTCTCCAATTGAACTCCCCCTTCTCCAGCCCTGTATCTCTTTCACCAATGAACTTCTCAGCACTTTACTTCACCCCTTTCCCTCCCAGTTTTTCCCTCTCCTCTCCCACCTTCTAAATCTACTGCTCATCGTTTTTTTTCTCCAGTCCTGCTGAAGGGTCTCGGCCCAAAACATCGACTGTACTTTTTTTCCATAGATGTTGCCTGGCCTGCTGTGTTTCTCCAGCATTTTGTGTGTGTTGCTTGGATTTTCAGCATCTGCAGATTTTATCTTGTTTGGGATAAAAAAAAATGGCAGTACTTTGCAGCACATTTTCTGTCTCAACAAGGCTATTCCCTTCACAAACAAGAGAAAATCTGCAGATGCTGAAAATCCAAGCAACACACACAATGTGCTGGAGGAACTCAGCAGGTCAGGCAGCATCCATGGCCAGGCCAGGAAGATGGCCCACTTCTGAGAGGAGGAAGAGCTGATTCTCCTGCCAGGATGGGAGAAGATACAACCCTCTGGGAAGGTGTGATCCACAAGGAAGGATGAGGAAAGCAAATTCCAACAGTCATCCTCTTGACAAATATGCTTGGAATATATTGGAGACAATCAACTCCTTGCTTAGTCACAGAGAAGAATACATGACCCCATAGCACCTGATGATGCCTGATTTCCTGATTTCCACCTCGAGTATACTTCTCTCTTATCACCAAAATAATAATAGGTATCCGTTAGTCTTGTGAGACCATGGATTTGCGCCTTGGAAGGTTTCCAGGGCGCAGGCTTGGACAAGGTTGTATGGAAGACTGGCAGTTGCCCATGTTGCAAGTCTTCCCTCTCCACGCCACCGACATTGTCCAAGGGAAGGGCATTAGGACCCACACAGCTTGGCACCGGTGTCGTCGCAGAGCAATGTGTGGTTAAGTGCCTTGCTCAAGGACACAACATGCTGCCTCAGCCAAGGCTGGAACTAGCGACCTTCAGATCACTAGACAAACGCCTTAACCACTTGGCCACGCGCCAACACCAAAAGCCATGATTATATTCCAGAAAATCGATGTGTAAGGTGTCAAAGACTCACAATTAATCACTTTCAAGGACATAATCAGAATCAGGTTTAATATCACTGGTATACAGTGTATTATGAAATGTGTTGTTTTGCAGCAGCAGTACAGTGCAATACATAATAAACAATTATAAATTGCAATAAGATATATATATATACAGTATTAAAATTAAATTAAATAAGTAATGTTAAAAGAGAGTAAAAAACAAATAGTGAGGTAGTGTACATGAGTTCATTGTCCATTCAGGACTCTGATGGTAAAGGAAGATGCTGTTCCTAAAAAGGTGAGTGTGTATCATGCTCCTGTACCTCATCCTTGATAGTAGCAATGGGAAGAGAGCATGTCAGGTGATGAGGGTGCTTCATGTTGGATGCCATGCTTTTTGAGGGAGCGCCTTTTGAAGATGTCCTCTTTTGATGATGCAGCTCTATAAAACTCTGGTTTGGCCACACTTGGAGAATTGCGTCCATTTCTGGTCACCTCACTATAGGAAGGATGTGGAAGCATTGGAAAGGATTCAGAGGAGATTTACCAGGATGCTGACTGGTTTAGAGAATATGCATTATGATCAGAGATTAAGGGAGCTAGGGCTTTACTCTCTGGAGAGAAGGAGGAAGAGAGGAGACATGATAGAGGTGTACAAGATATTAAGAGGAATAGATAGAGTGGATAGCCAGTGCCTCTTCCCCAGGGCACCACTGCTCAATACATGGCTTTAAGGTAAGGAGTGGGAAGTTCAAGGGGGATATTAGAGGAAGGTTTCTTATTCAGAGAGTGGTTGGTGCGTGGAGTGCACTGCCTGAGTCAGTGTGGAGGCAGGTACACTAGTGAAGTTTAAGAGACTACTAGACAGGTATATGGAGGAATTTAAGGTGGGGACTTATATGGGAGGCAGGGCTTGAGGGTCGGCACAACATTGTGGGTCGAAGGGCCTGTACTGTGTTGTACTGTTCTATGTTCTAGGTTCCTCGATGCTGAAGAGACTAATACCCATGATGTAGCTGGCTGAGTTTACAACTTTGAAGCTTTTTCCACTACAATTCATGTTCTCAGGATTATTTATTTATTTATTTGCTTGCTTGCACACCTTGTCTTCTTTTGCACATTGGTTGCTCGTCAGACTTTGTGCGAGTTTTTCATTGATTCTATCACATTTCATTCTCTTACTGCAAATGCCTGCAACAAAAGGAATCTCAAGGTAGTATATGGTGACATACAGTATACCTACCTTGAGAATAAATGTACTTTGAGCTTTGAAGACAGTTCTTCTCAGACAACACCTCAGAGACAATGCAAGCACCTTCTACAACACCAGGTCAATTTTAATATTTATTTGATAAGCTGGATGTAGCCATCCTGTAGAACTAATCAGCTATAGTTGACAACTGAGTCTGTATCCCTTATAGTTTTAGGTATTCAATTCCACAGTTTAGGAGTGTAGTTCAAAAAAGCTGACCTGCCAATTACCTTTGGAGGGAGATGGTTTAATTTTAATTCAGGAAAAATAACATGAAAAAATTTATGTCAGTTTAATAACAGCAGCAATCAAACATTCTCATAAAGATTTTACTGTCTGTAAGTGATCCCACCAACAAGTGTAGGTTGGGTCAATCACTGTCAGGAGGCATTCCAAGCTCAACAAAAGAAAACACGCATGCATGTTAATGCTATTTGGAAGCACACAGCCGTGAGAAATCGATGAGTGCATATGGTGATTTACCACGGCTTTAAACTGGTTGCAAACAGCATTGATATCATTGATTTGTTTTTCAGGGTCTTTGCTTTGTTTTGTCAGAAACATACAATGATTACATTAACCCTCTCGATTCCTATCAACTGTGGTCATTTCTCACAGTGTGACCGCATTCTAAACTCATTTAAACTTATATGTGTGTATATATATATATAATTCCACTTGAACAGATTTGCTGATATTTGACCTCTTTGAACTGTTCACTGGTTTCTTCTTTAGTGTCAGCTCTAAACCATTCGTTTTCTTTCGTCTCTTTTACAATCACCCAGCCCAGTCCTTGTTCCCCAACTCCCCGGTCTTTTCCATCGTCGGATGATTTTTTTTTCAAAGTTCAAAGTAAAGGAATTATCAAAGTACATGTATGCCACCATTCAACATGTATGAATCTACCCTGAGATTCATTATCTTGCAGGCATCCACTGTAAATACAATAAAGCCCAATAGAATCAATGGACAACCACATACAACAAAGACGGTCAAACAAGCAGTGTGCAAAGGATAACGAACTGTGCAAGTACAAAAAAAGAAGAAAACAACAAAATAATAATAATCAATATTTCAATATCAGAGAATGTATATAGTACATTACCTGAAATTCTTAGTCTTCACAGATATCCACGAAACAGAAGGAAAACTCCAAAGGATGGATGAGAGAAAAACATAAGAACTCCAAAACATGAAATGTATGGTCCTTGAAAGTGAGTCCATAGATTGTGAGAACGATTCAGTGCTGGGGTGAGTGAAGTTGAATGAAGATTTTTTTCCAACTTTTTCAAGTTTTAAACCTGCTCCCCTTAAATGTTTTTAATATGTCAAACTCTTCGAGCTCAGGGCAATATAAAACCCTGTTTGCATAGTCAGGGAGAAGTTGGAGCTCACTGAAATTCTTCACATTCTACCATTTTTCACCAAAATTTTCTTGGGGAAATAACCTGTGCGTGCAGGTGGTTAATATTACCCTCCTAAGACCGACACAATGGCAGCTTAGCCATCAGGAACCTTTTGAGAGTTGCAGCACGAGTTTCTGTCTGTCAATAATGGGCTGACACTCATGAATCACTCCTGTGAGCTACATAGTGTCCAGAATCAATCGACTGCTAAAATGGAACATTTTGCATATTCACTCACCTGAAGCTGTAGGGGGAAAAAAAATCTATTTGCCAATTACTTTAGATGAATATGAGTTCAGTACATATTCAACTGTATGTGACCATCTAGAAAATTGAATTGTAAGATCATTTTCATGCCAATTTTGTTCCCCTGTAGGTTCAACTTTCAGCAAGTGCAGCATCCATATTCTGCAGAGGGTAGGGATCCAAAGGATCACAAATGGAATGTAGCAATTCTGCAGTATTAAAGAGCTTTCTTCCACCATTAAAATCTCTCTTGTAGCTTTAGATGCATTATTAATACTTGCATTACACATACAACACTAAATTCTTGAACATATTGTTAAATGGGTGTAGCATGGTAGTGTAGCGGTTAGTATAATATTACAACACTAGAAATCTGGGCTCAATTCCCGCCACTGCATGTAGGGAGTTTGTAAGTTCCTCCCAGGTGCTCCAGTTTTTTCCCACATTCTCAAGATGTACAGGTCGGTAGGTTAGTTGGTCACATGGATGTAGATGGGTGGAACGGGGTCAGTGGGCTGGAAGGGCCTGTAACTGGGCAGTATCTCTAAATAAAGGTAAAAATAGAAGTTTTTTTGACTTGTATGATTTCTTGACACAGTTTCCACATTACAATTGTTTAATACTTTGCTACAATTTTATTTGAATAATTTATTATCTTGTTTTCTATTTAAACTAGCAAATTTTTAGTCCTTTAGGAATGACACAACCACTTACACAGTGCCTTGAGAAAGTTTTCAGCCCCCACAATTATTCTACTGTCTCATTTTCTAATCTTGAAATATGTTGAAGTAGGAGGTTTTTGAGCTAATGTACAAAAAATGTCAAATCAAAAGAAAAGATCCAAAACCTGTCCACTACTTACTAAAATTTTTTTTTAAAAATGGGACTGAAAAAAGTATTCATCCCTTTTGTATTTACTATGCTAATTTTCCTCAGATGCAATATACTATTTCCTTAACAACTCACCCAATTTGTTGATGTAGAAAATTGGAGGATCACCTGTTCTCAATGAATTTGTAAGAATAAAGATCCCCCCCTCTCTTTGTAAGGTCCAACAGTAGGATGGATCAAACCAAATGAAGGCAGAAGACAAGTCAGGCAAATGATAATACAGAAGCACAAATCTGGGGAAGGTACAAGACTATATCAAAGGCACAGAACATACCTCGGAGCTCAGTAGAGTCCATCATGAAAACATGGAAAAAATATGAAACCACAGCAACTCTGCTTAGGTCAGGCCACCCCTCAAAACTTAGTTACCGGAGAAGAATGGCACTTGTAAAAGAGGATACTGTGACACCAACAGTCACTTTGAGTGAGCTGCAGGAGATGAAGTTCATGGTCCACAATCTCTAAGGCCTCTGAGGAAGAAGTAACTCAAAGCACGTTGGCAGAGCAACCATGGAGTGGCTTCAAATGAGGAAAACCGATGTCTTTGAGTGGCCCAGTCAGAATCCCGACCTTCACCTGATTGCGCATCTCTGGCAAGACCTCAAGATTGCTGTCCACCACTGCTCCCCAACTAACTTGGCACAGCTTGAGCAATTTTGCAAGGAGGAATGGGCAAATCCTGCTCCATCATACTGTGCAAAACTAATAGAGGCTTATCCAAAAAGACTACTGGCTATATTAGCTGTGAGTGGTGGTTCAACTAAGTACTGAGCAAGCAGGGATGAATACTTTTGAACTGCTGACAATACAGTTTTTGAATTTTTAGTTTCTCATGCTTTACAATGTTCCCCTGTTTTTGTACTCTACTGTGAAAAAAGGAGTACGTGATTCACAAATAAAAATTCTCAGTTAAATTGATGAAAATACCTAAATACCTGGTTGTAATCCTCATTTGTGTGAACAGAAGGTTAGGGCTGAATATCTTTTCAAGGCACTGTATGAGTGCTAAATAAGTCTTCAATCCTGCAAAACGTCTTTTTGCACTAACTAATAAATGATTTAGTCATTCTTTCTGCAAAGCAAGATCTTTATGCAGGTTGTAGGTCAATCACCTCAATCCCAGAACAATTCTGAGTAGGCGGTGTCTGGGACATAGATATGCTCAACTACTTCATCGAAGACCTTCTTTTCATCACCAGACCAGAGCGGGAATATTTGTTGATGATAGCAAAATGTGCAATTCTAATGTATAATTCCTCAGAAAACATCAAACACTACAGTACAGTACAGGCCCATTGGCCCAAGATGTTCTGCCAACATTTGAAACTAAATTACAATCAATCTAACCCTTCTCTTCTACGTAACCCATAACCCTCCATTTTTCTTTAATCTGTGCACTAATGTCCCTAATGTCAGCCTCTACTACGAACTCTGGCAGCACATTCCAAGAACCTCCACTGTCTGCATATAAAAAAAAACACGACTCTGAAATCTTCCCAAAACGATCCACCACCCACCCTACAAAGGATGTCCTCTGGTATTAGACACTGTTGCCCTAATGTCATGCGCTCTTCTCACAGCTCCATCTGGAAGAAGGTACAGGAGCCTCAGGAATCACACCACATGGTTTAAGAGCAGTTATTACCCTGTCAACAATCAGGCTCTTGAAAAAGATGAATAACTTCATTCGATTTCACTTGCTCTCTTCCCACAAACTATGGACTGGTTTTCAAGGACTCTTCATCTCACGTTCTTGACATTTATTGCTTATTTATTCATTATTATTATTTCTTCCTTTTTGTATTCACACAATTTGTTGTCTTTTGCACACTGGGGTTGTCTGCCCTGTTGGTACGGTCCTTCATTGATTCTATTAGTTATTTGATTAGATTTATTGAGTATGCCTGCAATAAAATTAATCTCAGGTGATGTATATGTACTTTGATAATAAATTTACTTTGAACTTTGAACTTTAAACCGCTCATCCACCCTTGCTTCAAAGAGAAAAGCCCTAGTTCACTCAGGATCAAATTCAGAATCAGGTTTATTATCATCAGCACGTGTCATGAAATTTGTTAACTTACTAGCAGCAGTTCAATGCATACATAATATAGAAGAAAAAAAGTAAAAATAAATATATAAGTAAATAAATTACAGTATATGTATAGTGAAGAGATTAAAAATCGTGAAAAAACAGAAATAATGTATATTAAAATGTGAATTAGTGTTCATGTGTTTAATGCCCATTTAGGAATTGGATGGCAGAGGGGAAGAAGCTGTACCTGAATCGCTGAGTGTGTGCCTTCAGGTTTCTGTACCTCCCACTTGATGGTAACAGTGAGAAAAGGACATGCCCTGGGTGCTGGAGGTCCTTAATAATGGACACTGCCTTTCTGAGACACTGCACCCTGAAGATGTCCTGGGTACTTTGTAGGCTAGTGCCCAAGATGGAGCTGACTAGATTTACAATCTTCTGCAGCTTCTTTCAGTCCTGTGCAGTTGCCCCTACATAGCAGACAGTGATGCAACCTGTCAGAACGCTCCTCACAGTACATCTATAGAAGTTTTTGACTGTTCTTGTTGACATGCCAAATCTCTTCAAACTCCTAATGAAGCGTATTCGCTGTCTTGCCTTCTTTATAGCTGCATCAATATGTTGGGACCAGGTTAGGTCCTCAGAGATCTTAACATCCAGGAACTTGAAATTGCTCCTGTTCTCCACTTCTGTTCCCTCCATGAGGATTGGTATGTGTTCCTTTGTCTGACCATTCTTGAAGTCCACAGTCAGCTCTTTTGTTGTACTGACGTTGAGTGCAAGGTTGTTGCTGCAGCTCCACTCTACTAGTTGGTATATTTCATTTATGTACACCCTCTCGTCTCCATCTGAGATTCTACTAACAATGGTTGTATCATCAGCAGATTTATAGATGGTATTTCAGCTATGCCTAGCCACACAGTCATGGGTATAGAGAGAGTAGAGCAGTGGGCTAAGCGCACACCCCTGAGGTGCACCAGTGTTGATCGTCAGCGAGGAGGAGATATTATCAGTAATCGGAACAGACTGTGGTCTTCCGTTTAGGAAGTCGAGGATCCAATTGAAAAAGGAGGTACAAAGGCCCACATTCTGTAACTTATTAATCAGGATTGTAGGAACGATCGTATTAAATTCTGAGCTATAGTCGATGAACAGCAGCCTGACATGGGTGCTTGTATTGTCCAGGTGGTCTAAGGCTGTGTGGAGAGCAATTGAGATTGCGTCTGCTGTTGACCTTTTGTGGCAATTGGCAAATTGCAGTGGATCCTTGCTGAGGCAGGAGTTCAGTCTAGTCATGATCAGCCTCTCAAGGCATTTCATCACTGTAGATGTGAGTGCTATTGGGCAATAGTCATTAAGACTGCTCACACTATTCTTCTAAGGCACTGGTATAGTTGTTGCCTATTTGAAGCAAGTGGGAACTTCTGCCCATAGCAGTGAGGGGTTGAAAATGTCCTTGAGTACTCCCGCCAGTTGGTTGGCACAAGTTTTTAAAGCCTTACCAGGTACTCCATCGTGGCCTTCCACCTTGTGAGGGTTCACCCTCTTTAAAGACAGCCTAACATTGGCTTCCTAGACAGAGATCACAGGGTCACCAAGTGCAGCAGGGGTCTTCACAGCTGTAGTTATATTCTCCCTTTCAAAGCAGGCATAGAAAGAGTTGAGTTTATCTGGTAGTGAAGCATTGCTGCCACTCGTGCTATTAGGTTTTGCTTTGTAGGAAGTAAGGTCTTGCAATCCCTGCCAGAATAGTTGTGCATCTAATGTCCCTTCCAACCTCACTTGAACTTGTCTCTTTGCCCCTAAAATAAGCATACTCATCCAGATTAAATGGTTGCTCATAAAAAAAATATATGCATCAAGATCACAACAACATTTAAGCATAAACTGATAAGCGAGAAGAAACATTTTCTCACACAAATGTTAGATAATGATCATCTGCAAGAGAGAACTAGATTACTAAACTCTGGCATTATCACCAGATCCCATACTATCAGAACTTTGGGAACCAACATCAATGAAAAACACACATAAGTACTGAGGCGACAGGACCTGGACAAAGTTAAGGCACAATTTCATTTCTCCCAGAAGTTAGAACATTACAGTACAGAACATGCCCTTTGGCCCACAAAGTTGTTCCAATCTTTTAACCAACTCTAAGATCAATCTAACTCTTTGTTTCCACATATCCCTCCATTCTCCTTTCATCCAGGCACCTAACTAAGTTTCTTAAATCTCCCTACTGAATCTGCCTCTACCACCACTGCTGGCAGCATGGTCCACACATCTACCACTCTCTGTGTAAAAGAACCATCTATGATATTCCCCTAGACTTTTCTCTCAACACCTTAAAGTTATGCCTCTTTGTATTAGCCACTTCAGTCCTGGGTAAAAGTCTCAGGCTATCTACTTAACCAGTGCCTCTTATCATTCTGTACACCTCTATCAAGCCATGTCTCATCCTCCTTCACTCTAAAGAGAGAAGCCCTAGCTTGCTCAGCCTATTCTCAGAAGACATGCTTTCTAATCCAAGCAGCATCCTGGTAAATCTCCTCTACACCCTCTCTAAATCATCCTCATCTTTCCCATAATGAGGCAACCAGAACTTGGGTGCACCACCGGAGCAGAACAGTTAGCATGACGCTATCACAGCTCAAGACGTTAGAGTTCAGAGGTTGATTCTAGCGACATCGGTATGGAGTTTGTACATCCTCCCCATGAACGCGTGGGTTTCCTTTGGGTGCTCTGATTTCCTCCCACAGTCCAAAGGCGTACCGGTTAGTAGGTTAATTGGTCATTGTACGTTGTCCTGTGATTAGGCTAAGGTTAAATAGGTGGATTTGCTGGGTGGTGTATCTCATTGAGCCAGAAGGGTCGGTTCTGTGCTGTATCTCTAAATAAAATAAAAATAAATGACTGAACACATTATTCTAAGTTTCTTCCACCTCTTGCCTATCCTTGGCAGATAAGCAAGAGCAACGTTGGAAAAATGACACAGATTGGCACAAAAATCTCTTCTAAAGAATTAAATTGCTTAAGTTTCCTCCATATTATTTGAACAGCTCTGTAGAATGCATTAATGTATTAGCATCTCATTTGTGTATGTTACTATGTGATGCTTCTTTGAAAGGATACATGTTGTGATGGATTTAGCAGACACTTCCCCTAATGGACATGAAATAGCAAATCTATTCATACTAGAATATTAAATACATTTAATGACCTGACATAGTTTCCTTTTATGTAACACACCCTTTTTGTCACTGGGCTACCTTGTCAACTTAATAGCAGATCATAAGAGTATGAGAAATAGGAGTATGAGTCAGCCAACTGGCCCATTGAGCTAGCTCTGCCAATCAATAAGATCATGCCTGATCCGTGTGTGGACTCAGATCTAGCTAGCATTTCCCCTTAACCCTTAAATCCCCTGCTATGCAAAAACAGTGTCTTAAATACATTTAATGTAGTAGCCTCTACAGCTTCCCTGGGCTGAACATTTCACAGATTCTCTATTCTCTGGGAAAAAAGTTTCTTCTCATCCCTGTCCTAAATCTATCCACCGCCCCACCCCCAAATCTTGAGGCTACATCTCCTAGTTCTAGTCTCATTTACCAGTGGAAACAACTTTCCTGCCTCTATCTGATCTATCCCTTTCATAGTATTATATATTTCCAGAAGAACCTCCCCCAACCACCCACCTGACTTGTATTAAATGTTAGGGCGTATTCTGGAGTTATGGTGTCTAGCAAGATTAACTTCAACAGCTACCAGCTTTCAGCTCTGAATGTGGACCTGTAGGACGAATTTAAAATGCAGCTCTGAACCATGGTCTTCCTGGAGCTGCAGACGGATGTGGATTGTAAACCAGGAAACACCCACTCAACTGAGATTTCTGCATATGCATAAATGCAGCTAGAGAGACAATGGTGATAAACATTCAATCTGGGGTGTCTGGAGTGTTGGTGTGAAGATTTAGATGTTTTAAAATTATGTGTACCCGTAGCTTAAATGAAGCATTGTCAACCCAAAGTATTGAAGTAAATGATATAATTGTAACCAGTGAAACTGCATTGAGTTACCATTGATCTTAAGGGTATAAAATGTGGTGTACTTTGAGTTCAGGAAGCCTCTTCTTCCAAGAGTATAATGCCTGCTTGTGTGCTGAATAATGACTTCTATATCCACCAGCTTCAGTGTCTCTCCAGTGAGTTTATTCACAGTCCCAGGTGATTCAATCCCTCATTTCTGGAAGCAACCTGGTGAACCTCCTCTGCACTGCCTCCAAAGCCAGTATGTCATTCTTCAAGTAAGGAAACCAGAACTGCACACAGTACACCAGGCAATGAAGGCATTTACTCAAAGCTCAAAGGCTCATTTATCATCTTTAGATCAGTCGGATTGTACTTTTTGGATTTATATGTATGAAAGCCTCAGGATTTAATACAAAAATGAAGGCCTCAAGTACGAACAGAAAACCTTGCAAAGATTCAGCAGGTCAGGCAGCAAACATACAGAGAGAAATGGAGAGGACTACCATTAACAAGGACAAGGAGAGCAGATAAACAAAAACAACAACACTTGGATAAGTCTCTTCCAAGCTGAATACAATTCTGATTCAGAAGTAGGTTGCTTTTTCCTTTGTTGTCACTCTGTGTAGGTCCAGACACTCTACTAAATCATTGCGTGGTATGGAAGCCACAGGGCATCGGACTACAAGACCCTACAGAGGATAGTAAAAACCACCAAGAGGATCACTGCGGTCTTTCTACCCCATGTTTCTGAGTTTTACCGAAATGTTGGATACGAAAGACCTGAAGCATTGTTGAAGATGCCTATCAACCATCCCGCTATCTCTTTAACCCTCTATCAATCACAAAGGAGGGACAGGAGCATCAAGACTAAGAGTGCCAGAGGAGAAAACAGCTTCTTCCCTCAGGCCGTAAGACTAATGAATACCCTGCTACCAACAAGGTCTCGTCACTGGGCCAGTGAGCTGCTTACAGTTTACTGGGCTGTTTACTGTTTACCTGTGCTGCACACTTTACGTGCATTTTGAGTTCTATTTTATTAACTTGGCAATATTTTGTTTCATTTGCTCTATGTGATAAATGTATTGTGGGTGCACTGAGGTCCAGCAGAACGTTGTTCTGTTTGGTTGTGCGTATGTACAGTCAGATGACGATAAACTTTAACTTGAACTAGAAATAATTTTACTGAAGTACAGTGACTGGAAGGGCTGTATCTGTTCAAAAGGGAAGCTCACCCTACCTTCTGCAAAGCAATTAAACATGGTCATTAATTGCCAGCCTTGACAGAAATATCCAAAAGTAAACTTCTAAGATCTAAAGTTTAGTATTGTTTATTTTAATTTCCAGTACACAAGTGCAAAGTAGAATAAAATAGTTGTTATGCCAGTTCTGATGCAGCACAAAAACACAATAAGATAAAGAACACAATAATTAAAAATCACAATTAATATAAATTCATAAGGTAGTTTATATACATAGATTGATTCTATACATAAAGCCATGTTAGGTACAGCATTGTCTGTACATAAAGTGACTTTAGCAGGAAGTGATAAAGTAGTGGTGGTGTGGATTGTGGAGGGGTTGTTCAGTGGATGGAGGTGTTGATTAGACATTGCTTGGGGAAAGTAACTGTTTTTGAGTCTGGTCTTAAAATAACCATTACCAAACTGAGCACAGTTATTATTTGTAAATGCTACTATGTCTGCTAGAGACATCAGTTTCTGCCACCAATATTTCATGACCTCTTTGGGTCATCCAGCACTTCTGTGTTTTATGTCAAATTTAATTGCAATTTTTACATCTTATTTTCATTCAGAATCTTCCAGTATTATTCAAAGATAGACTGAAAGTATACAAGATCTTTTTATCCAGTAACAAGGGTAGATTTTTCATTGGGAATTAAGAATGTGCACTACATGCAGACTGACACAATGCATAGAACATAGAACATAGACCATAGAATATTACAACACAGGAACAGACCATTCGGCCCACAATGTTGTGCTGAACCAGCTAAAAGCAAATCAAAAACATCCCAATCGCTAATCCCTTCTACATATACCATGCCCAGATCCCTCCATTTTTCTTATATTCATTGCCTATCTAAATAACTCTTAAAAGCCTCTCACGTATTTGCCTCTACCACCATACCAGGCAGCACATTCTAGGCATCCACCACTCTTTGAGTAAAACAACTTACCTTTCTCATCCACCTTGAACCTACCCCCTCTCACCTTCAATGCATGCCCTATGGTATTAGACATATCAACACTGGGAACAGATACTCTTTGCCCACTCTATCTCTGCCTCTCATGATCTTGTAAACCTCTATCAGATCTCCCCTCAGCCCCTGATGCTCCAGAGAAAACAACTCAAGTTTATCCAGCCTCTCGTGATAGCACATGCCCTCTAAACCAGGCAGCAACCTTCTGGAACGTCCTCTGCACATTCTTCAAAGACTCAACATACTTCCTATGGTGGGGCAAACAGAACTGTAGGTTATACTCCAGATATGACCTAACCAGAGTTTTATAAACCTCCTGACTTTTGAACTCAACGCCTTGACTAATAAAAACAAGTATTCCATAAGCCTTCTTAACCACTTTATCGACCTGTGTAACCACTTACAAAGAGCTATGAATTTCAATCCCAAGATATCTCTGCTCAACAACACTGTTAAGGATTTTGCCCTTAACAGTGTACTGTCTCCTTGCATTTACCTGCTGAGGTGCAACACCTCACATTTATCTGGGTTAAGTTCCATCTCCCATTTCTCAGTCCATATCCACATCTGGTCTATATCATGCTATATTCTTTGCTAGTCTTCTACACTATCCACAACTCCACTGATCTTGATATCATCCACAAACTTACCAACCTACCCATCTACATTTTTATCCAAGTCATTTATATACTTCGAGTGTATGCAAAGTCAATCTTTCCAGCGGCATGTACACTTGGAGACATAACAATGTTCTCAAACTTATAACAGAAGCGGTTGAGCAGAGAGTACTGCAGCACAACTTATCTCATGCCCCATGCTGCACAGAACATCGCATATCATTTGTGAAAGAAGGCTCCAAGTCAAGAGTGTACAACGCAAGCCCACGATCAGGCATACTTTCTTCAGCCAATTATTGGTGTGTCTAGGCCTACCTAGATGGGAAAGGTAGTTTCCCAGAGCAAATAGCCTTCGCCACATTGCGTCCAGATATAATCCTATGGTCTGACACCAGTAGAGAAGTGGTTATTGGTGAACTCACAGTCCCCTGGGAAGACAACATCGATGAAGCCCATGAGCACAAGTTAACCAAGTATGCAGAATTAAGATCAGAGTGCAGAGACAGAGGGTGGAAGGTCTCATGCTATACATTCAAAGCTGGTTGCCATGGGTTTATTACGTTCACTTTCCAGAAGTGGCTGCGTGACCTTGGCTTCACTAGAAGAGAGATCAAGTCAACCAGCAGGGCTGTAGCTGAGGCAGCAGAGACAGGATCAGCATGGGTGTGGACCAAGTATGTCCAGAGGGGCAGATAATCAGACATCTTTTGCAAACCCTTCAGTAGTTGCATAGACACCTGAAGAGTAGGCTATCTTTTGGATGGAAGCGACCAACAACTCTGATAGAGGCAGATGCCAAGTTTTTAAGCTCACCAGTGGAAGGTGGTGCTTTAGCACTGCTGACCCACCACCTCGAGGGAGTCTTGGTCATAAGTGGGCCGAAACTCCTGAAGGCAGGTGGCAGATCAACTGATGATCCCACTGGTGATAGCACAGGACAGTTAACATCTTAGACCACGTGTATTTTCAATTCTTTACTTTACAAGCAGCAGAGGACCCAGCACAGATCCCTGTGGAACTCCACTAAGTATAGACCTCTAGCTCAAATAAGTGCCTCCAAACACTACCCTCTGTCATCTATGTGCAAGCCAGTCCTGAATCCAAACAATCAATTCACCACGAATCCCATGCATCTTAATCCTCCGGCCTAGTCTCCCATAAAGAACTTTGACAAACACCCTACTAGAATTCATATAGACAGCATCTACTGCCCTACCCTCATCAATCTTTCTCATCACCTTGTCAAAAAACTCAGTCAAGTTGGTAAGGCACAACATGCCACACACAAAGCTATGCTGTCTTTCTCTAATTAAGCAAAGGGTTTCCAAATGATCATATATCCTATCCCTAAGAATTTTCTCCAGCAATTTCCCTGCAATGGTCGTAAAACTCCTGGTCTATAGTTCCCAGGGTTTTCAGAGTATTATAAACAGAGTATTATGAACAGAGTAATGAACAGTGTATTACGTTCATTATGTGCCATGTTGTGTGACATGGGTGATCGTGACCATGATTGTTCTTGGCAAATTTTTCTACAGAAGTGGCTTTCCATTGCCTTCTTCTGGGCAGTGTCTTTACAAGATGGGTAACATTATCAATACTCTTCATAGATTGTTTGGTGTCAGTGGTCGCAGAACAGGACTTTATGATATGCACCAGTTGCTCATATGACCATCCACCACCTGTTCCCATGGCTTCACATGACCCTGATTGGGGGGTTAAGTAAGTGCTACAACTTGCCCAAGGGTTACCTGCATGCTTGCAGAGGGAAGGAACACCTCACACCTCCTTTGTCAGACTCGTATCTCCACCCCGCCACCCAAGATTGATAGGAGCTCAAAAGATAGTGGTGTTCTCTACTGGGAGTTACTGCATTTATCTGAAAAGATGAGGCCTCTCACTAGCCATCATAACAGTAACTAATTGTCAATTAGCTATATTATCTTCCAGAGGACCATTACCTATTGAGGAGATTGACCATAAATTCTTAATAGTTGCTTTGCTTTTATACAAGATAAAGTTCAAAGTTTAAAGTAAATTTATTAACAAGGTACATACATGTCACCACATACAACCCTGAGAGCTATAATAGAAGAATAGCCATAATAGAATCAATGAAAGACTGCGCCAACTTGGGCATTCATCCAGTGTGCAAAAGAGAACAAACTGTGTAAATACACTTGAAAAAAAGAAATAATAAATAATAAATAAGTAAGCAATAAATATAGAGAGCAGAAGATGAAGAGTCTTTGAAAGTGAGTCCTTAGGCAGTGGGAACATTTCAATGGTCCCCTCTGGTTCAAGAGCCTGATGGTTGAGGGGTAGGAACTGTTCCTGAACCAGATGGTGTGAGTCCTGAGACCCCTGTACCTTTTTCCTGATGGCAGCAGCAAGAAGAGAGTACAACCTAGATGGTGGAGATCACTGACTCTGGATGATGCTTTCCTGCGACATTGTTTTGAGTAGATGTGCTGAATGATGGGGAGAACTTTACCCGTGATGGACTGGGCCATATCCATTACTCTTTGTATGACTTTCTGTTCAAGGGCATTGGTGTTTCTGTACCAGGCTGTGATGCAACCAGTCAATACACTCTCCAGCACACATCTGTGAGTTTAGTAGCTTTGCTTTGTAGAAGCTGTAGGAGGTAGAGCCGGAGACAATCAGTAGAAAACAATATCCCAGTCAGCACTCTGCTGTCTAATTGGACAGCTTGGGTGTGGCAGCCGGAAGCTACTTGGGGTGAACTGTTTCTTTTGAGCTTGCTTTGAATACAGAAATTCCTTTAATTTTTCATGAGAGCGAGCAATACTTTTTTTCAAGTCTCATCTTCCTCCTCTAATATTAACATGGATAATATGTAATATGATGAACAGTACAATAGGCTATGAATTTTCTAGCTTGAGGCACAGTATGTATGAATGATAAGGGCATCTGAAACAAGATTTTATCCTTCCAATTTTCCGTTTAATGATGAATAGTTTGCTGACTGACAATGTTCCAGTGTTCCCCAGCCTTGGGACACAACTGAAGAAAACAACTTGCGTGCTAAATCAAAATATAGATCAGTTTGTTTGTTTATTTATTTAGAGATACAGTGTGGACAGACCCTTCTAGGGGCTAAGAGCTGTACCACACAGCAACACACTTGTGTAACACCAGTCTAACCACAGGACAATTTACAATGACCAATTAACCTACAAACCAGTACGTCTTTGGAACGTGGGAGGAAACCAGAGCACCTGTGTGGTTCACAGGGAGAATGGACAAACTCCTTACAGACGGTGGCAGAACTGAACTCTGAACTGTGGATAGCCAAGAGCTAACTGCTACATGGTGCCTCATAATCTTGGAAATTAAACATGGCAAAGACAGTGGTTGAAGACTTAATGTGTCCTTCTGACACCCCCATGTCCATTACCTAAACAGGATTAATCCATTTATTTTAAATGGGCTACCACCTCTGATAAAATAGCAGAGAGAGAAATAACATGCTGCTGTGTTAAGTGTTCTCCTCTGATGTCACCAACAGTAATCCAACAGTAATTACTTTTATCTTCACATCAAATGGACTCATCAGCAGGGAACTTAAGAAAATGAGCTGCTGGCAGAACACAATATGATAGGAGTACAATTAACTCCCACAATGTTCCATCCCAGTGCCTGGGTTGTAATTCTGGTGCCCTGTCACTGGAGCTGCTGGACAATGAGTACTTTGTTTATAAAATGGCACAAACATGAGAAACATTATTCATAGCATGAAGAGAGGAATCCTATGCCATAGTTTCATTTCATCTTGGAATCATTTGAGAAGCAACCAACCAAGTACAGCAATTTTATAAATTTAATGCCAATATTTTTGCTTATCTGGTCGCCTAATAAAGTGGAAATTTTCTCCAAGGACAGTCGTCTTTTAGGTTCACCAATGGCTAGCGCACCAACAACTTGTCGGGTCTCACTGTAACTTAACCCTGTGATATCTAAAGTACTAACTTGAAGAGTCTAATGCTATCAGTGGTTCGCAGATGTAAATCCCACAAATATAAAACTGATTAAAAGTGAGGATTATTTATTGCACTGTTTCCGCAGTGAGGAACTACTTACGATCAGAACTCAGTTCGCTTAATGACAATGAGCAGAATTCATTTACTGGTCGTTGCAGTGTGAAGTTGCAACGTTAAACTGCCAAGAATGTGTTGATGCTGTTAGTTGTTGAAAAGCCAATTTGGCAATTCAGAAGACAGGAGAACGTACTAATGATTGGGCAGCGCGCTCCATCAGTTCTCAACTGGCCCTGTGGATTAATGCTTCAGATTGGGACGAGGCCAAAGAAAGAGGAACTATGTGATCATCTAATTCTGCTGGCTCAGTGATAGCCCTGTCATTTCTAAATCAGTAATTTGCAGGTTTCAGCCTATTCCACAGACTCGAGGACAATATCAATGCTCGGACTTCAACTCTTTGTGTTGCAGTTTCTAAAGTTTGATTTTAACCAAACGCCCTTTCACCTTAACTCTTTTGGACCACTTTGACCCTTCAACCACAGATCTTCCACACTGCAGTCCATGAAACCCTGCTGTGAGACCCATCCATCCCATTTTAGAGAGAGGACATCAACTGGAGCGCAGGAGAATGAGCAGAGATTCTGGACTGTAGGAGCATGAGAAGAGATTTGATAGGGTCATATAAAATTATACGGGCGGCAAGGTGGAGATACATCTCTCCCAAAGGAGGTGCAAAGTGCTCCTTTACTCTGCTAGTCTGCAGGTCACCCTTGGGCAAGGTGTAGCATTTGTTTAACCCCACAATCCGGGTCACGTGAAGCCATGGCAGCAGGCGATGGATGGTCGTATGAGCTGCTGGTGCATACCACAAGTGCAGGCTATGCAGCCACTGATTCCAGGCAGCCAACATCTGAAGAGTATTGACGATGGCTGAGGTTGACTGTCTTGTAAATACTCTGTCCAGAACAGGTAATGGCAAACCACTTCTGAAGAAAAGTTTGCCAAGAACAATCATGGTCATGGAAGGACTATGATTGCCTATGTCATATGATGCGGTACATAATGATGATGATGATATGAAATCATAGTCATAGTCATAGTCATACTTTATTGATCCCGGGGGAAATTGGTTTTTGTTACAGTTGCACCATAAATAATAAATAGTAATAGAACCATGAATAGTTAAATAGTAATATGTAAATTATGCCAGTAAATTATGAAATAAGTCCAGGACCAGCCTATTGGCTCAGGGTGTCTGACCCTCCAAGGGAGGAGTTGTAAAGTTTGATGGCCACAGGCAGGAATGACTTCCTATGACGCTCTGTGCTGCATCTCGGTGGAATGAGTCTCTGGCTGAATGTACTCCTGTGCCCACCCAGTACATTATGTAGTGGATGGGAGACATTGACCAAGATGGCATGCAACTTAGACAGCATCCTCTTTTCAGACACCACTGTCAGAGAGTCCAGTTCCATCCCCACAACATCACTGGCCTTACGAATGAGTTTGTTGATTCTGTTGGTGTCTGCTACCCTCAGCCTGCTGCCCCAGCACACAACAGCAAACATGATAGAACTGGCCACCACAGACTCGCAGAACATCCTCAGCATCGTCCGGCAGATGTTAAAGGACCTCAGTCTCCTCAGGAAATAGAGATGGCTCTGACCCTTCTTGTAGACAGCCTCAGTGTTCTTTGACCAGTCCAGTTTATTGTCAATTCATATCCCTAGGTATTTGTAATCCTCCACCATATACATAGGGCAAAGGCAAGCTGGCTTTTTCCACTGAGGTTAGGTGAGTAAGTTAAGGGCCAAAGGTGGCATATCTAAGAAAAACATGAGGGGGAATTTTCTTCACGCAGAGAGAGTGGAATGAGCTGCCAGTGGAAAAGATGGATGCGGGTTCAATTGCAACATTTCAGTTTGGGTAAGTACGTGGATGGGAGGGGTAAGGAGAGCTATGGTCTGGGTGCGGGTCAATGGGACTAGGCAAAATAATAGTTGGGGCTAGACTGGCCGAGAGCTGTTTCTGTCCTGTAGTGCTCTTTGACTTCATAACGGTAACCCCCACAGCATCAGCACCAACTCCCCCACCCCACATCTCAATCAGCAATCAGTAATGTAGGCTTGCTTTCAGGATCTTACACTGACAGTAGCAAAATAATACTTACATTTCCAAAACACTTAACTGAATATTGTAGACCTTTGTGATAACTGAAGGTTGGAAAGGAGCTAGACAAAGTCCATTCATTATGGACAGTGGTAATAATTTAAATTAGGGAGAGGACTAATATGCAGATTATTTAGCCTCCCAAATAACAGAAACAATATGGCTACATTAAGAGGGGAAAATCTGCAGATTCTGGAAATCCGAGCAACACACAGAAAGTGCTGGAGGAGCTCAGCAGGCCAGGCAGCATCTATGGAAAAGAATACAGTCGATGTTTCAAACCGAGACCCTTCAGCAGGACAGAGCATCCCAACATGCTGCATCGTTGCATCGTACAGAAACTGCACTGTGTTGGACAGGAAGTCAAAACTTCCCAACTCATCACTGGCACCAACCTATCTGCCACCAGGGAGGTATATACAGAAAGATGCTGGAAGACAGTCAGCAACATCACGAAGAATCCCACCCAACCTGCTCATGGACTGTTTATCCCACACTTGTTAAGGAGGAGGCCAGGACCATCAGACTCAAAAGCAGTTACTTCCCCCAATCAGTCAGGCTGATCAACACCTTCACCCACTAACCCACCCCTCCACACCCCCAGCATCATTAATTTATCATTTCCTGTTGGAGTCACCTTATGTACAGACACTCCTGTGCCTAGTGTCACTTTATGGACATACTATGTATATAAGCATATAAATGTATTATGTATGTATGTATGTATGTATTATTATGTTCATCATCTCATTGAGGTATTTGTGATGCAGAGTAAAAGTTATTTTGTTCTCCTTTACGTTGGCATACTGGAAATTACATTAAATAATCTTGATAAGACTAAAAGTGAAAAAAAACTTTAAATAAAGCAAGATATAAGATGAAAATATACATCATGATGTTGTTTTGGGTGTTGGCTTGTGGCCAAGTGGTTAAGGTATCGGTCTAGTGATCTGAAGGTCGCTAGCTCGAGCCCTAGCTGAGGCAGCGTGCTGTGTCCTTGAGCAAGGCACTTAACCACACATTGCTCTGGGACGACACCGGTGCCAAGTTGTATCAGCTGTAATGCCCTTCCCTTGGACAACATCGGTGATGTGGAGAGGGGAGACTTGCAGCATGGGCAACTGCCGGTCTTCCATACAACCTTGCTCAGGCCTGCGCCCTGGAAACTTTCCAAGGTGCAAATCCATGGTCTCATGAGACTAACGGATGCCTATACTATACATACATCATGAATCTATATGAATCCTGATGAAAGGTCTCAGCCAGAAATATCGGTTGTTGACTCGTTTCCTTCTGTAGATGCTGCCTGACCTGCTGAGTTCCTCCAGCATTGTGTGTGTGTGTTGCTATATGAAGAAAAAGTTTGGATCCGTTGCTGTCAATGCAAGCTGGATTTCTTTTTCCACAACAATCCTTTCCGAGAGTTTTAATAGCTAGTAGTTGAGCAGCGTGAAAGCAACAATCCAACTGTTGTCAAGAGGGGGTCCAGTATAACTATGAGTTGTCACACTGTAATCGTGCTGCATATAAGAAGCGGCAATGAGATGGCAGCGAGGATTTATAAAGTCCAGATCTAATTCCGATACGAAGAAATAGAATTTCAAATCCAGATGGCTTATCATTGCCCTGTCCCTTCACAGAACTGATTTCCCCAGCAAGAAACTGTCACCACAATCGCATTGTACAAGGAAGCTATTTACTCCTACAGTTAAGCAGGGTCACCGGTGCTGTTGTTCCTGTAATGTTGCGTGTTATCGGGGAGAAAAATAGCATTACAAACTGTCAGAGCATGAGAGGAATTTAATTGAAAAGTATCAATCAAAAATATAGAACTCTGTTCGTGGGAGCAATGCACTGATCCCTTTTTTTTGCTCGTTAAGGTGAAAAGCAGGAAGAAAGCAGAGAGGGAGAGTCCGGTCCATTTTCAGCAGGAACATACCGGGGAGAACTTGTGAAAATATTTATCACAGACAAGGTAAAAATCCTCACCGCGAATTAATGGAAAAGGCTGACGCAAACTTCTCTTCAAGATGAGTATTTTCAGCGAAGCTGTGGTCGCAGCCTGGTCACGGTTTCTGACCGAGTCGCTGTGACCGAGAAGGTCTCTCAGAGGAATAATTCACATTCCACGGGCAAACAAAAAATCTCGCAAATTGCCTAGCTGCTGCGGCTCGGTTTTCGGGAGATATGCGCCCACGACTCTTCCACTTGAATCCATTAGCCGTTGCAAAGCGCCGCGGCGGCGTTGCGGACATGGTAATCGGCCACTGTGCTCATTGCCTGGAGAGTTTGAAATGAGGGCGATGCGATCCGGATTCCGCTTCAGATCAAGCGCTTTGATTCACGGCAGAACAAAAATCTGATTAGCTCTTTCATTCTTCTTCTTTTCTTCCAGTTTTCTAAATATTTATGTTCAGCTGTGTGAAGCTAATGCCAATTATTGGTGTTATTTTATATTTTTTTGTTTCAAGATCGGGCAAAGCCAACATTTACTTTATTTGAGAGATACAGTACAGTACGGTAACAAACCTTTTCGGCCCCGATCCCGCGCTGCCCAGTTACACCCATGTGACCAATTAACCTACTATCCCATACAATATGCCGGTCAGGCTGCATCTACAAACATGAATAATCATTCGACGTTTCAAGCTCCAAACACTGACTTTGACTGTTTATTCCTCTCCATAAATGCTCCCTGTCTTGCTGAGTTCCTCCGAATTTTGCGTCTGTTGCTCCGGATTTCCAGCACTGGCAGAATCTTCTGTGTCTAGAACCTAATTTGAACGTCTTTGGGAGGACCTGAAAGAAACCCCGTGGTCACTGGGAGGATGTACAAACTCTTTACAGATAGCGACAGGAATTGAGTCTGGGTCACCGGTGGTTGCACTAAAAGCCTAAATAGCATGCTGCCATTGCCCATCCCTAATCGCCCTAGGGTATTTTGCCAAGCCATTTAAGAGTGAACCACCTTGGTCAGTCTGGAGTCCAAATAGGCCAATCTTGGTCAAAAGGCATTGAAGTTGTTTCTTATCGGCGAACGAAGCCAGATTTTTTAACTACCTTGTTTTCAATTTTAAATTTACAAGATCACAAGACAAAGGAGCAGAAGTAGGCCATTCGGCCCATCGAGTCTGCTCCGCAGCTCCCCCATGAGCTAAACTATTCACTCATCTAGTTCCAATTTCCGGCTTTTTCCCCATATCCCTTGATATCCTGACTAATTAGATACCTGTCAATCTCCTTAAACACCCTCAATGATCGGGCCTCCACAGCCATATGTGGCAACGAATTCCACAAATCCACAACCCTCTGGCTAAAAAAATTTCTCCTCATCTCTGTTTTAACTGGGTACCCTCTAATTCTAAAACTATGGCCTCTTGTCCTGGTCTCACCCACCAAGGGAAACAGCCTTTCCACATCTACTCTGTCCAACCCTTTCAACATTCGAAATGTTTCTATGAGATCCCCTCTCATTCTTCTATACTCTAATGAATACAATCCAAGAGCCGACAGACACTCCTCATATGTTAGCCCCTGCATTCCAGGAATCATCCTCGTAAATCTTCTCTGAACACTCTCCAACATCAGTATATCCTTTCTAAGATAGGGGGCCCAAAACTGCACACAGTATTCCAAATGAGGTCTCACTAATGCCCCATAGAGCCTCATCAACACCTCCTTACTCTTATACACTGCTCCTCTTGAAATGAGCATTCGCTTTCCTTACCGCCAATCCGACTTGGTGGTTAACCTTTAGGGTATCCTGCACGAGGACCCCCAAGTCCCTTTGCACTTCTGATTTTTGAATTTTCTCCCCATCTAAATAATAATCTGCCTGATTATTTCTTCTTCCGAAATGTACAACCGTACATTTGTCAACGTTGTATCTCATCTGCCATTTCTTTGCCCACTCTCCTAAACTGACTAAGTCTCTCTGCAACCTTTCCGTTTCTTCAACATTTCCTGCTCCTCCACCTATCTTGGTGTCATCCGCAAACTTGGCCACAAAACCATTTAATCCATAATCCAAATCATCGATATACATCGTAAAAAGAAGCGGCCCCAACACCGACCCCTGCGGAACACCACTAGTAACTGGCAACCAATCGGAATAGGATCCCTTTATTCCCACCCTTTGTTTTCTGCATATCAGCTAATGCTCCACCCATTTCAATATCTTTCCTATAATTCCATGGGCTCTCATCTGATTAAGCAGCCTCATATGCGGCACCTTATCGAAGGCCTTTTGAAAATCCAAATACACAACATCCACAGCCTCTCCCTTGTCAATCTTATTCGAGATTACCTCAAAAAATTTCAATAAATTGGTAAGGCAGGATCTTCCCTTTATGAAGCCATGCTGGCTTCGGCCTATCTTATCATGCACCTCAAGGTATTTCATAACCTCGTCCTTGAGGATTGACTCCAATATCTTTCCAACCACCGATGTCAGGCTAATAGGTCTGTAATTTTCTTTTTGCTGCCTCCTTCCTTTCTTAAATAGTGGAATTATCCCAGATTATTAACTGAATTTAAATTCTACAGTTTGCCGTGGAGACACAAGAGGTGGCAGAGGCTGAAATCTGGAGCAGCAAACAATCTGGTGGGTCCTGTCGATGTAGCATTTTTAGGTGAAACTCCGTCTGTGGAGGAGGGTGGGAGGGGTGGGGAGGAACGATCTGTCAAGACATATGCAGGGCTTTGACTCAAAATCTCATCAGTTCCTTTCCCACCTCTCCTCACCACTAGTGCTGCCTAACCCACTGAGTTCCTCCAGCAAATTGTAATTAACTGAAGCTGCAACCCCAGTACCTGTGGCATCTCCTGTGTTACATCTTGCCAACCATAAAAAAGACTCATTGATGCCAACTGTCTGTTTTCTACAAGCCAAACAACATTTTATCCATCGCAAAGTGCTACCTCCTACACCATAAGCAATTATTCTTGACAATAATCTTTGATTTAGCATCTCACCAAATGACTGTTGGAGACAAGACATTGGAGCGGAATTAGGCCATTCAGCCCATTGAGTTTGCTCTGCTATTCAATCATGGCTGTTTCATTATCCCTTTCAACCCCATTCTCCTGCTAGCTCTCCATAACCTTTGATGCCCTTATTAACCAAGAAACTATCAATCTCTGCTTTAAGTATAAACAATGATAAAATAATTTGTGGCAATGAATTCCACAGACTCACCATCCTCTGACTGAAGATATTCCACCTCGCCTCTGTTCTAAAGGGGCTACAATCCCCCAATGTAGGAGGAATCCTTTGGATCTCTATCTAGGTCTATCAATATTTGATAGGTTTCAATGCGCTCACCCTCCACATTCTTCTAAACTCCAGTAAGTACAGGACCAGAACTTTCAAATGCTCCCCATACATTATCCCTTTCATTCCTGAAATCATTCTCGTGAACCTTCTCTAGACTCTCTCCAATGCCAGCACATCCTTTCTTAGATAAGTGGCCCAAAAATTATATACAACACATAGTACTTCTTCAAATAATTCCAATAGTTATTGGAATTATAATTGGAATTGGTTTATTATTGTTGTCTGTACCAAGGTACAGTGAAAATCTTGTCTTGAATACTACATACAGATCAAATGTGACCAGCTGATAGAGTGCAGTGCAGATAGACAATAAGGTGCAGGATCGTAACAAGGCAGATGTGAGGGATCAAACATGATCTTCTTTCATAAAATCATGTTGACTTCATCTGATTACCTAAGTGTCCTGCTGCAATGGCTTTAGTAATATCAATATATCACTTTCCCTGTAACCAAGAAACTATCAACCTCCGCTTTAAATTTACCCAATGACATGGCCTCCACTTTACTGCTTTCTGTCTCTGCCCCACTTTGAATAGTTGAAAGTTCAAATAAAGTTATTTTCATAGTATATATACGCTACCGTATACAGTCCTGAGATTCATTTTCGTGAGGGCAGACTCTATAAATCCAATAACCATCCCATGTCAACGAAAGACTGGACCCAATAGAGCAGACAATCAGTGTGCAAAGGATGACAAACTGTGCAAATATAAAAAGAAAGACAAAGAAGAAATAATGATAATAATAATAAATAAGCAATAAATATCGATAACATGATATGAAGAGTCCTTGGCTGTGAGTCTATAGGTTATGGGAACAGTTCGGTGATGGGATGAGTGAAGTTACCTGTCTGGTTCAAGAGCCTGATGGTTCAGGAGTAATAACTGTTCCTGATCCTGGTGGTGTGAGTCCTAAGGCACACAGGACCCTCTTCCTGATGGCAGCAGTGAGAACAGAACATGACCTGAGTGGTGGAGGTCCGTGTTGATGGATGCTGCTTTCCTGTGACAGCACTGCACGTAAATGTGCTCAGTTGTGGAGTGAGTTTTCCCTATGATGGGCTGGGAAGTATCCAGTACTTTTTGTAAGATTTTCCATTCAAGGGCAATGGTGTTTCAATACTAGACTGTGATGCAGCCAGTCAATATACTCTCCATTACAAATCTATAGAAGTCTGTCAAAATCTTGGATACCATGCCGAATCTTCACAGACTTCTAAGGAAATAGATGTACTGCCGTGCTTTCTTCATAATTGCACTTATATGCGGCACCGACAAATTTTTAGGTAGATGCTTTAGATTTGGGAGGTACTGACAAAGGAGTTTTACCATGTTGAAATAGTCTTCTTGTATGGACAACATTTTGTGTCCTCACATAACACTCCTTATCCTATTTCACTGACTAGTGGAAATGTATAAGTGGTGTCCCTGTATAATCCTTTATTGCAATTACCCCAGCCATGTACTCACCCACATGTCACCCCAATCCTGAAGTGAAAGGCAAGATAATGGAAAAACCACAGGGGACAGAAGAAGCATTTTTGTTACTTAGCTCTTTATCTCTGATGATATGATGTCAACCTTTCCTTTTCTGATTATATGTGTACTGAACAGTAAAAGAAACCAAAGAAATGGCATTTTTATGTGATCAAGTATAGTAAAGAAGGTAGGTTTGATTCATGTATGATCAGAATTCATGATTTCATTAAAACCAATGAACATACTTCAGTTTCCTTTATAATATTTCATCATTCTTGACATATTTGTTTCTTAAAACACAGCAGGCTGAAGAAAAAAAAGAACAGGTTATGGCCCAGCTTCATGTGATACACAAGGGCTCAAGAGCCACTGACAAGACATGATGGAGAGGCTGAACTGCTCATGTCAAATGATGGCATCTGGGGTAAAAATAGCATCTGCTGTAAATACAGCACTCTGGGGTGAACTGACGAGTTAGTGCAATCCATTGTTTGTAAGCCTTCATCAGGGCACAAGGCTTCAGTTCTGATGAAAGATTATGTATCTGGAATGCTGTAACTATTCTGTACCCTTCTCGGAGTGAGTGATCTGCAATCTGCTTCCAGACTGCCTGCTTACATCTTTTATGTGGCTTGACTAGATGCAATTTATGATTAGTTTTTATTTTTAAGTTTCCTGGTAATTATAGGCCAGTGGGCCTCACATCATTGGTAGAGAGGCTATTGGTGAAGATACTGAGGGATAGGATTTATGCACATTTGAAAAGGCATAGCCTACTTAGGGACAGTTAGCATGTATTTGTGCATGCTTTATGAACTTGTTCGAGTTTACTGAGAAAGTGACAAAGGAACTTGATGAGGGTAAGGCAGTAATGTTCCCTGCATGGACTTTGATAAGGCAGTTGAAAATATCCCTTATGGTAGGTTGATTCAGAAGATTAAGGTGCATGGGATCCAGGGGAATTACATGTTTTGGATTCAGAACTAGCTTGCCTGTAGAGTACAGAGAGCAGAAGGATAAGGCTGTTTTTCTGGGTGGAGGTCTATCTTCAGTGGTGTTCACCAGGGACTGGTGCTGGGACCTCTGTTGTTTGCGATTATATTTCAATGATTTGGAACAAAATGTAGATGGATGGATGAGCACTTTGCAGATTACACCCAGACTGGTGGTGTTGCAAGCAGTGGAAAGGACTATCAAAGAGTACAGTGGGATGGATCAGTTACAAACATGGGCAGCGAACTGGTAGAAACATAGAAACATAGAAAATAGGTGCAGGAGTAGGCCATTTGGCCCTTCGAGCCTGCACCGCCATTCAGTATGATCATGGCTGATCATCCAACTCAGAACCCTATACCTGCCTTCTCTCCATACCCCCGATCCCCTTAGCCACAAGGGCCATATCTAACTCCCTCTTAAATATAGCCAATGAACTGGCCTCAACTGTTTCCTGTGGCAGAGAATTCCACAGATTCACCACTCTCTGTGTGAAGAAGTTTTTCCTAATCTCGGTCCCAAAAGGCTTCCCCTTTATCCTTAGACTGTGACCCCTCATTCTGGACTTCCCCAACATCGGGAACAATCTTTCTGCATCTAGCCTGTCCAATCCCTTTAGAATTTTATACGTTTCAATAAGATCCCAACTCAATCTTCTTAATTCCAGCGAGTATAAGCCTAGTTGATCCAGTCTTTCATCATATGAAAGTCCTGCCATCCCAGGAATCAATCTGGTGAACCTTCTTTGTACTCCCTCTATGGCAAGCATGCCTTTCCTCAGATTAGGGGACCAAAACTGCACACAATACTCCAGGTGTGGTCTCACTAAGGCCTTGTACAACTGCAGTAGTACCTCCCTGCTCCTGTACTCAAATCCTCTCGCTATAAATGCCAGCATACCATTGGCCTTTTTCACCGCCTGCTGTACCTGCATGCCCACTTTCAATGACTGGTGTACAATGACACCCAGGTCTCATTGCACTTCCCCTTTTCCTAATCGGCCACCATTCAGATAATAATCTGTTTTCCTATTTTTGCCACCAAAGTGGATAACCTCACATTTATCCACATTAAACTGCATCTGCCATGAATTTGCCCACTCACCTAACCTATCCAAGTCACCCTGCTTCCTCTTAGCATCCTCCCCACAGCTAACACTGCCGCCCAGCTTCGTGTCATCCGCAAACTTGGAGATGCTGTATTTAATTCCCTCGCCTAAGTCATTAATATATATTGTAAACAACTGGGGTCCCAGCATTGAGCCTTGCGGTACCCCACGAGTCACAGCCTGCCATTCTGAAAAGGTCCCGTTTATTCCCACACTTTGCTTCCTGTCTGCCAACCAGTTCTCTATCCACACCAATACTATACCCCCAATACTTTGTGCTTTAAGTTTGCACACTAATCTCCTGTGTGGGACCTTGTCAAAAGCCTTTTGAAAATCCAAATATACCACATCCACTGGTTCTCCCCTATCCACTCTATTAGGTATATCCTCAAAAAATTCTATGAGATTCATCAGACATGATTTTCCTTTCACAAATCCATGCTGACTTTGCCCGATGATTTCACCGCTTTCCAAATGTGCTGTTATCACATCTTTGATAACTGACTCTAGCATTTTCCCCACCACCGACGTTAGGCTAACCGGTCTATAATTCCCCGGTTTCTCTCTTACTCCTTTTTTATAAAGTGGGGTTACATTAGCCACCCTCCAATCCTCAGGAACTAGTCCAGAATCTAAAGAGTTTTGAAAAATTATCACTAATGCATCCACTATTTCTTGGGCTACTTCTTTAAGCACTCTGGGATGCAGACCATCTGGCCCTGGGGATTTATCTGCCTTTAATCCCTTCAATTTACCTAATACCACTTCCCTACTAACATGTATTTCCCTCAGTTCCTCCATCTCACTAGACCCTCGGTCCCCTACTATTTCCGATTGGTAGATGGAATTTAATCCAGACTTGTGTAGGGTGTAGCATCTTGGGAGGCCAAATAGAAGAAGAAACTCGACAATTAATGGTTATCATCATCATTATGTGTCATGCCCCATGATTGTTCTTGACAACTTTTTCTACAAAAGTGGTTTGCCATTGCCTTCTCCTGGGTAGAGTCCTTACAAGACGGGTGACCCCAGCCATCATCTCTTCAGAGATTGTCTGCCTGGCATCAGTGGTCGCATAACCAGGAGCTTAGATATACACCAGCTGCTCATACAAACATCCACCAGCTGCTCCCTTGGCTTCATGTGACCCTGAATGGCGGGGGCACTAAGCAGGTGCTACGCCTTGCCCAAGGATGACCTGTAGACTAGTGGAGGGAAGGAGCACCTTACACCTCCTTTGGTAGAGATACATCTCCACCCACAACCCAAATAGTTAATGGCAGACCCTTTAATATCATCGAGGTACAGAGGGATCTTGGGTTGAGGTGCATACTGTAATTCACAAATGGCTACACAAGTGGATAAGATGGTAATGAAGGTGTATAACATGATTACCTTCATTGGCAGTGGTGTTGAGTACAAGAGTAAGGGAGACATGTTGTAGCTACATATAACTTTAGTCGGACATCAGACCACACTTGGAGAACTGCATGCATTTCTGGTTGATTCACTGTAGGAAAGGTGCACAGACCGTACAGAGCATGCAGAAAACATTTACAAGGATGCTGCCTGGATGAGGAGTTATAAGCTACAGTATAACGAAAGGTTGGAAGCCCTTGGATCATTCGCTCCAGAGCATTGGAGGCTGAGGTGACATTTGATAGAGGATTTTATAAACCTATGAGAGGCATAGGCAGTGAAAATCTTTTCCCCAGATGGAAAGCTTAAAGGTGACATGAAATGCAAGTGCTTTTTAGCAGAGAGTAGTAACTGCCTGCATTGAGTTATTGAGGTAGTAGTGGAAGCGGACAGTTTGGGAGAAGTGTAGAGGCTTTCAGATAGACCCATGTATGTGAAGGGAATGGAGAGATTTAGATTAGATTAGATTAGATTGTGAGGACACGCAGTCCTCTTTTATTGTCATTTAGTAATGCATGCATGAGGAAATGATACAATATTCCTCCGGTGTGATATCACAAAAACACAGGACAGACCGAGACTGAAAAAACTAACAAAAACCACATAATTATAACATATAGTTACAACAGTGCAACAATACCATAACTTGATGAAGAACAGGCCATGGCACAGTAAAAAAAAGTTCAAAGTCCCGCGAATGTCCCACATCTCACGCAGATGGGAGAAGGAAGAAAACTCTCCCTGCCATGCCCGACCACAGTCCGACTCTGAGTCGTCCAAAAACTTCGAGCCTCCGATCAGCCCTCCAACATCGAGTACCGAGCACCGTCTCTATCCGAACGATTCGACCTCAGCCTTGGTCGCCAGCAGCAGGCAAAGCCAAGGATATTGGGGCCTTCCCTCCGGAAGATTCTCGATCGCCCAGTAACAGCGGCAGCGAACCGGGCATTTCAGAAATTTCTCCAGATGTTCCTCTGTGCTTTCACGTCTGTCTCCATCAAATCAGAATTGTCCACGGCCCCTATTTAACAGAGACGATATCATTTCACCAGAGAGCTGCGCGCACTGCGTCGCGCCACCATCTTCTCCTCCCGATGATAGACAAGAAGGTATTTAGTATAAATTGGCATTAAGATAGCACAACTTTATGGGTCACATTCTGTAAGACCATAAGACAAAGGAGTCTGCTCTGCCTGTTCTGTTTTGCAGTATGTTCTATGTTCTATGCACTCGTTAAATTTTCTATTCTAATTTGTTTTGAAATATACCTCTTAAGTTGCTCCTGATCCAGTTTGACTGTCTGAAGATATAAAAGACTTCAGAAAAGTTTTTTGGGTGAACAGCACTGAAAATATTGTGGTGGACATTGGATGGTTTTTACTCATTCCCCGTATTTTTACTGCAGAAATTGCAGAGCACAGAAGGAGATGATGCAAATGCTTCTATACTTACCTATTCAGTGGATCTTCCACAAAGATATTTCCAACAAATGGCACTTTGGAAAGAAGAAATTTCACCTTGCCTCATTGATAAGTGGCTGTGCACTTGGACTAAGAGGGAAGAGGGAGAAATGGGAGGGTAGATAGTTTATCAGTTCCACGGTAAATATCCTGTGAAAGATTGCAAAAAGAAAAACTTGCATTCTGCTATATTGACTCTTAACTCCACTGTGGATGGACCCAAGCCTGGCTATCAAAGGAAGAGGGTAGAGCATGGAGTGGCAAACCCATCCCATAAAATCCCAGAGCTACAGCAACATCAACAGAAGCTGCAAATGCCTCTTCCCTGGGAGAGGAAGGATCTAAGAAGGTAGCTGTACCTGGGGACAACTTGAAAGACTGTCCCAGGACAGGGACATTGAGTCTTATCACTAACAAGCTACCATTGGTCAGAAAATGCATAATTTCCTCATGTAAAATATCAGCTTTTTATTTATAAAAATAAGTTTTTTTGATTGAAAACATACCTTCAAAATTATTTACATGTAGTTAATAGCTATTGATATGAATTTATCCTACTTCTGCTTCCCTGGAACTCAATGCACTCTGAAACAACTTGTTTGGCTCAATATTCTGTGGTAAATGACTCATTTCCTGATGTCCTAAATGTTTTCTGTGAATATATAAGGTACAAGTCAGGAGTTCGATAGTATACGCCCTACTTGGCCAGATGACTGTAACTCCAATATGAAAGTGAACATCTCCAGGTCAAGAGTAACACACAGAAAATGCTGGAAGAACCAGCAGGTTAGGCAGTATCTATAGAAAGAATAACAAATTGACATTTCGGGCTTAGACCCTGAAATATCAACTCTTTATTCCTTTTCACAGATGTTGCTTGACCTGCTGAGTTCTTCCAGCATTTTGTGTGTGTTACTCTGGAGTTTCAGTGTCTGTAGAATCTCTTGTGTTTAAGATCGCCAGGTCAAAGTGGCTCACTAGACTGGGACACCATCTACCACCATAAATAAGTACTCACTCCAGCAGAGTTCTGTACTTGCAGTGTGCACTCTCTATAAAGTGTACTGTGGTTTCCTCCACTAGTCTACACCAACAAAACATCTCAAACCCATGACCTCCACCACCAAAAAGACAAGAGCAGCAGGTTCAATGGGAACTTCATAACCTGGAGTTTCCCCTTAAAGTCACACATCTTCATGACTGGGAAATATATTACAGGCCCTCATTGTCACTATTTCTAATTTTTAAAAAAATGTTATTTTAGTCATACAGGCTCTAACAGCCCAATCAGCCACACTGCCCCGCGACCCATCTATTTAACCCTAGCCTACTCACAGGACAATTTACAATTACCAATTACCCTACTAATCGGTAAGTCTTTGGTCCGTGGGAGGAAACCAGAGCACCCAGAAGAGATCCATGCAGTCACGGGGAGAACGTAAAAAATCCTTACAGAAGGCACCAGAACTGAACTCTAAGCTCCAGAACACTCCGAACTGTATCAGTATTGCACTAACCACTGCACTACCATGGCGTCCCAAATTCTGGAACTCTTTGTTCAGCAGCACTGTGGGAAGAACTGAAGTGGTTCATGAAGACCACTCGCCACCACCTTTTGAAGGGCAAATAGGGAGAGATAATATATACTGGCATTGGCAATGCCACGTACATCACAAAATATAAACCAAAATTCCTTCTGTGAAATATAATAAAGTTCATTTTGTTGTCTTATGATGATAACAGTCCTTTCATTGAAAAAAACCTTCAACAATTACAGCACACCTAATGCACTAGAAAATTGATGCCACTTTCAAGTTATGTAAGAATACTTGCCTCCTCATCTGCCACATTTTCTGACTTGAACTGTAATGGCTGGAGCCGAGAATTGGATCAATGTATTACACTTTTGGACTTTTGTACAATCAGTCACCAGTTCCCCAGGCTTTCCTCCTGCTCCCTTTTGCTTGCATCCTTCTCCTGAAATTGCAAAGAGCCACCACCTTCTCACTGTCAGCCTTTGGTGTAAAAAGATAGCCACAGGACTATGGAAAGACTGCAAAGATTCCAGCATCAAAACATTTGCTTTTTGATATTTTAATCTGAAAGTCTTTCCATAGTCCTGTGTCTATCTTTTAGGGGGAATAGTGCTATTGTTTCAAATAAAAGCTGCCAGTTTTTGGAGTTAAATGACATAATATATATGATAAGATATCTGCTTTATGCATATGAATATCTATTAGTCACAGATGTCATAATACATTGACAATTAATATCCATAAAACACTTCAGAGCGATACAGGCAAAACAATGCAGCAGAAATTATATAATATAATAAGCTATATTTCAGATTGCATTGCATGTAACACTTCCAATTTTTATAATGGGGTTCAAAAAAAATCCTGTTGATACTGGGAAATCATTGAAAATCCAAATCACACTCAAAGCAAAAAGATAAATTTTGGGAAGTGAAATGGGAATAAAGCAACAAAGATCAGGGTGACAAAGTTAGCAACAAAAAAAAATGTGGAATAGGTTATTTAATATAAGCTGCAATGTAAAACAATCATCAGTGCACATGACAGAACAATAGATATCCTTCACTGCCGGAGAACATTCTAAAATATGGTCTAAAGATTGCAGGGGATTTGCTGGCTGTGTAATTGAACCTCTCCAGGCCAGTCATTGTATTTTTTATTCCAATTTCAATCCTGTGCTCTGCTCTGTGTGCTCATCAAGCACCAGAGTCAGTATTCGACCCTGGGGACCAAACTGTGCTTCTATATGCAAATCTAGCTGCACCTGGGCAACTAAGCAAGCCTGCACATAGTTTAGCTATGCTAATCTGATTGATCGAAAGCATATTGCAGAACACACGCAGGCCAGAGATAAGAAGAGCCATTTTTCAAAAAAAAATAAAGGAAGCTGACTGAAAAGGAAACCATTTCTGTGGCAAAAAATCTCTAACCTTAAGGATTTCGTGGGAAAAGGGGGTCTTTATTTTGCAAATCCTACTTATTAAATTATAGCTATAATGTAATAAGAATTAATAGGCATTTGTGGAATGAGACAATTTAATGCAAGTTATTTTGTATATTATAGATAAATGCAAAAATAATTCACAGAATTTATGTGTAATCTTGAAGCTAGGACATACGCAACTTTTTATCTTATTTTGCGCTCTGTGAGCACCAAATGCCATAAACTGAATTTTTACCCACTCCAACAAATCTGGGGACTTATTTTTTATATTTTAATTTAAATATATGGTTATTCATTTATTGTGTCCACTTTTCAAACTCTTCACCTCAGCAAGCCAGTTCTGAACCTTTTATGAATTACCCACACTTATCCTAGAAGATGGTGCATCAGACATTCACTTTTCTATTGTCTCTCCTTATTTCAGTCAGAACAATTGGTTTTCCTATTTGACAGTGGACATCCAGATTGGCTACATGGCTTGCTAGAAATCACAGATACAAATTCACACAATGCATTCTGTGCAGCGATACACTAGTTTCTACCATCACTTGCATAAATAGATTATTAAGCACACCACCAACTCTTTACGATAGGTTTGCTCATATGTTATTCATGGCTTCAATGTATTTAACTTAACAGTGAAGATGAGAGTTTAGTCCACCACCAGGTTAAGGAACACTTACTACCCCACAACTCTAGAACCAGAGGACTTAACTTCACTCACCCCAACACTCAACTGATTCCACAACTTACGCACTACAATTCTACAATATGTGTTTTTGATATTTATTGCTTATTTATTTGTTATTACTATATTATTAATTTTTTATTTGCACAGTTTGTTGCCTTTTGTTTGTTTGTCTGTCTGTTTTATTCAGTTGAGTCTATTGTGTTTCTTTCTATTTATTGTGAATGCCTGCAAGAAAATTAATATATACTTTGAACTTTGAAAGTGCAACTAGTTTACCTACTGGGCAGACAATGAGCACAGATTTGATGGTATGAAAGGCCAGTGCATGTACAGTGATATTTCCAATTGTAAGAAACACAAGGTCATTGATAGCATCATTTTGAATTTGGTCTCCTTGCAGACAAGAATGCAGGAAGACTCATTGCCTCCTTTGATCTTTGTTCCTTATTGCTTGTCACACTCCCATCAGGGAAGAGGCTATGCAGTGTCTACGCTGGTACCACCAGACTCAAAAACAGTTACTTTCCCCAAGCAGTAAGAGTGATCAACACTTCCACCCACTAACCCACCCCTCCACATCCCTCCACCATCACAAATTTATCATTTCCTGTCAGAGTCACTTTATGTATAGATACTCTTGTACTAGGCATCAGTTCACATACATCCAGTCAATGTATTTATATAAGTTATATATTTATAGATGGTGTGTTTTTAATTATTATGTTCTTTATCTTATTGTTTTTTTTTCTTTTGTGTCGCATTGGGTCCAGAATAACAATTATTTTGTTCTCCTTTACACTTGTGTACTGGAAATTACATTAAACAATCTTGAATCTCGAATCTTCCTACACAACCCTTTAAGAGCGAGTCTTGGCTTCACTAAATCACTTCTTCTTGACTGACTTTTTTTTCTTTCTTCCATTCTCCTTAATGCTGGCAGTGTTTAGCACTGTGCCTCTGGTCTTGGTTCTTCGCTTTGATTCGCAATTAAAAATCCTCCATTAAGGCATCGCACTTTTGTGCTCAAGGTGCCAAAAATAACAATATACCACGCGGGACTCTTGGAACTGCAATAATCTATTCCCATAAAACCTATTTCAGAAAGTTCCTATAAAACATCTGCAAAGGAAAATCACTCCAGGATAAAATAAAAAATATTCAAACACTTTTCTTACTCAATGAAGCCATTCCTTCCTGGTGGAGGTAATAAAATGGCAGCTTCAGGCATGTATAGCTAGGGCCACATTACATTATTTGAGTGCTGTTCACAGTCCATAATATCTAAACATAGCACTGTAATAAATACCAATTCCTTAAGCACTGGCATAGTCGTCATGGAGATTGGGTTTGCAGCACACATGATATAGAATCTGATCCTTTCATGGTTGATGCAGATTTAAAGTTCTTGTCAGAAATGCACTTGTACTGCTTGGCTTGGCTGTAACTCCTGCTGTGATTAAGCAGAATTCTGTTCCAGTAGAGGTCTAACTTCTCTGATTTGATTTCTTTATCAGCGCTCTTTTTGGATGAAAAGAAATTTTCAAACAAGCTTTTTTAAAGTTGATAGATATAGATGTATAAAGGGGGAAGAACATGCATTTATGTAGCATTTCAGAATATTACAAAGAACAACGCCGCCAATGATTTCTAATCTGAATTGCAGCCACTTTCACGTGGGCAACTATTATGGCCAAATTGTATAAAGCCATTCCCCAGAACAGAGAATGAGATGAGTCTAATTTTTCAAAGATCACAAAGCCAAAAATGCTTGCATCATTAATAGTACCATCAGATCTTTTTACATCCAGCTGGGAGCACCGCGTTTATCATTTCCTCTGCCTAAGCTGCAATCCTTCAATGCTTCGTTGATACATCGGTTTGGCGTATGGGTTTGAGTTATTAACCTATTTATGGTAATACTTTGATTTATTACGTGATATATTGATTTAGTATGTGATATATGTTTTGTGGGTGCATCATAGTCCGGAGGAAGGACCGTTGTTTCGTTTAGTTGTGTATCTGCACAGTCAGATAGCAATAAACTTGAACTTCAACTTGAAATTCAATATTCTACTATGGAGGCAAGAGACAGGCCAATGTTAGCTTCGATGTGTGCAGGAAGAAATGGCTCGTCTCTGTGTTTTTATGCAGTAATCACTGTTGCTTCGCCCTCAGGGATCTATAAAATGTGACCTAGTTTCTCTGCCTTGTCGTTTAGTTCTGACAATAGCACTTTTTATACCAGTGCTTTCAATCTCTCCTCCTTCATCCACAAACAAAGATTTCCTGTCTCACCCTATAGCAGCAGTCAACAAGGCTCTAGATTAGGGTTTGCAACTTGGTGTCCATGGATCCCTTGCTTGATGGTATTGGTCCACGGCATAACAAAGGTTGGGAACTCCTGATCTAAAACATATTTCTTCTACTTATTATATCTCTACTCTCCTTTCTTCCCTTAACAGAAAACAGAATAGGGTTCCTTTGACTTGCACCAAGTGACCCCTATATTCAATGGATTACCTTCTGTAGAAATACTATAGAACGAGTGCAGAGGAGATTTACAAGGACATCGTCTGGATTGGAGAGTGTGCCTTATGAGAATAAGTTGAGTCAACTTGGCCTTTTCTCCTTGGAGAAACAAAGGATGTGAGGTGACCTGAAGCGGTGGATAAGCTGATGAGAGGCATTGATTTTGTGGATAGTCAGAGGCTTTTTCCCAGGGCTGAGATAGCTAACATGAGGGGGCATAGTTTTAAGGTGCTTGGAAGAAGGTACAAAGGGGATGTCAGGGGTAAGTTTTTCACACAGACAGTGGTAGGTGTGTGGAATGCTCTGCCAGCAATGGTGGTGGAGACAGATACAATAGGGTCTTTTAAAAGACTCTTAGATAGGTACATGGAGCTTAAAAAATTAGAGGATGATGTAGTAGGGTAAATCTAGGCAGCTTCTAGGGTAGGTTACTTGGTCAGCACAATATTATGGGCCGAAGGGCCTGTAATATGCTGTAGAACATAGAAATCTTCTATGTCCTATAATTTTTGACCACTCTGAATTGTAGCCAACACCAGATACATCTTCTTCAGCATTTCAAAGGGACTATACCCTCCAGCATGCACAATATCAACCTCTCATCTCCATTAATGCCAATTTCCCCACCCCATGCACAACCAGAAATGTGCCCTTGACCCTTCATCTCCTTCCCTCCCTCCATCCAAGACATGAAAAGTAATAACTTGCTTTAGTATACTATCCCCTTTGCTCAAGATTGAGCAAATGCATATTAAACAAGTCCTCTGCAGAATATTTCCACTGAGTGCTTATTCATCACTTTGCAACAGGGCAAGACTTTTCTTGTAGTCTGTCTACATCCTCATACCTCAGGAAAACAGCCAACATTACACTGGACAACAATGATTTTGGTTCCTGAATACTTTTGGGTATATCTTACAGATTTGGGGCTGCTTTTCATGAAAGTCACCCTGAAATTTTCCCATCATGTGTCTTTTTATTCTGAAATTACCTATAGTTGTATTTTCAATTCATAGATCAAGTCAGAGTAACTGATGCCAAGATTAAGGAGGGCATTTTTGTTGATCCACATATCAAACAGGACACCAATGACAGAATTTGAAGAACTTCTAGTGGGACTGGAGAAAATTGCATGGAAGGCATAGAGGTATGTTGTTGAAAGTTTTTTTTGACAACTACAGAACACGAAACTATGTGCAGCTGGTTGACAACATGCTTCAAGTATACAAAACCATGAAGTGCAGCAAAGGACTTATTTCTGCATTCCCATTTAGACTTCTTCCCTGCAAATCGTTGCATTGTCAGTGACGAGCATGGTGAAAGGTTTCACGTGTCATGGAGAACATTGCAGTCATGGAGAAACGGTATCGGGGCAACTGGAATGCATCAATGCTGGTTGATAATTGTTGGACACTTAAGCGAGAAGCCTCAGACACTGAGAACAAATTAAAATCATCAGCAAAACATTTCTAGCTTAGTTGAACTATTGGAAAACATCCGCACCACTATGCAATTAAATGCATTATATTCAAGAGAAGTTAATTTCTTGTTTCTCCTAGTTCCTACGTGATGAAAGTAGTCTGAAATTATATTTTTGTTCAGCTTCAAGTGGTCTATCATAAACAAAGAAAAGTTCTGATGAAGCAACCCCTTCAAAACAATTTGCTGTCCAGCGTAATCAAAGACCCTTCCCAATCTGGACATTCACTTTCATTGGATAGAAGATACCAAAGCTTGAAAATGTGCAACACCAAGCTCAAGGGTATAAGAACTCTATGGTTAATTAAATTATCATCTTCCAGTCCACTGGTATAAGAACCTTGAATGGGACTCTTGTACAAAACAGGTGAACTCTTGGCCTCACAATTTACCTCAGAGTGGCCCTTGCACCTCTGCAGCATTTTCTTTGGAACTGTGACACTATATTCTGCACCAATGTGTTGGAGGAGATTAGCTGGTCAGGCAGCATCTATAGATTGGAATAAACAGTCGACATTTTGGAGAGAAAATGCAAGAAACTGAAATGCAAAGGGACTTGGGAGTCCTTGTGCAGGATTTCCTAAAGGTTAATTTGCAGGTTGAGTCTGTGGTGAGGAAGGCAAATGCAATGTTAGCATTCATTTCAAGGGGACTGGAATATAAAACCAAGGATGTAATGTTGAGACTTTATAAAGCACTGATGAGGCCTCATTTATAGTATTGTGAACTGTTTTGGGTCCCTTATCTTAGAAAGGATGTGCTGAAACTGGAGAGGGTTCAAAGGAGGTTCATGAAAATTATTCCAGGGTTGAATGGCCTATCATATGAAGAGTGTTGGATGGCTCTGGGCCTGTATTCACTAGAATTCAGAAGAATGAGGGGTGACCGAGTTGAAAACCATCAAATGGTGAAAGGCCTTGATAGAGTGAATGTGGAGAGGATGTTCCCTATGGTGGGGGTGTTTAAGGGTCTAAGACCAGAGGACACAGCATCAGAATATAGGGGCATCCTTTGAGAATGGTGATAAGGAGGGATTTCTTTAGCCAGAGAGTAGTGAACCTGTGGAATTCTTTGCAACAGTCAGCTGTGAAGGCTGTCTTTATGAAAATTTAAGGTTGAAGGTTGAAGTTAATAGATCCTTGCTTGGACAGGGCATGAAGGGATACAGGGAGAAAGCAGGAGTTTGGGGCTGAAAGTAAAAATGAATCAGCCATGATGAAATGGTGGAGCAGACTTGATGGGCTAAGTGGACTAATTCTGCTCCTATATCATAAGGTCTTATGGTCTCGGGCCGAGACACTTCATCAGATTTCTAGCATCTGCCTCTTGTGTCTATGACTTACTGCTTCACTACAAAATCTCTTTGAGGTACGTCTACATTGAAGAAGCTTAAGCCTTCTCTTTGATGGGAATTCAGTGAGACCCCCTCTCATTGCTCCCTTATTTTGATCTCCGTTTTGAGTTCCGATGAAGGGTTTCAGCCTGAATCAAATGTTAGGAATTCAGACCACAATGATCACTGTGAACTGAGAACAGGATGAGATTGATAGAGAGGCATGGATAAGGGTTGGTTGTGGCATTGGGGTGAGCTGGCAGCCAGTGTAAGTTGGTCGTGGGGTTGTGGATGTCCGGCGGTCAACGACAGAGAGGGGAGAATGTAGATATGGTCAGTAGATAAGTGAGTGCGTTCAGTAACTGAGCCCACAGGTCAGTAGCTGAGGCGGGGGAGCAGCATTGATCAAGGGTTGGAAAGTGGGTTAAGGAACACTATCAGGATGAATATATGGCCTGAGGGAGAATAGTGTTGGGAACCCTCATCATTAACTGAGGTGGGTTCTCAACACAAGACAGAGACAGGCAGGTCCCCTGTAAAGAACTCTGAAGCAGGATCTCTGTCAAAACTTGCTATTCCACATAAGTGACGTAGAGAATGAAAGTCTCAAAAGTAGTATCAAGGCATACATCACTATGGAATGAATTAAAATCAGTGGGGCCCTCTGGTCAGTATGGACGTGATGGGTTGAGTGGCCATTTTTTTATGCTCTGTGACTCTATGGAGGCCAGATATACAAGACAGATTACAGCACATTGACTCGCCTTATAATGGATTTAGCACAATTGACTGGGGATACATTTCCAGAAAAGGAGATTTCCATGCAATATGTGGGAATGGTATAATTTTACAACAACACATCCCTGGCAGTTCAGGAGTCGTTCAGTTGTTTTGCCGTGATGTGAATGCTTTATGATTTAAAATCTGTGCCTTCAAAATTATTCTTATAACCATGCAGTCTTAAATCAAACTCTACCGACTGTTCTGACAGTTTACTTTATTTAAAAGTCGTCATTTAATCAATGGAGGCACAAGAGACTGTAGATGTTGAAGTCTGGAGCAATTGATGCAAGGTTTTGACCTAAAATGTTGGCAATTTCTTTCCTCCCACAGATGCTGCTCAACCTGCTGAGTTCTCTAGCAAGTTAATTATTAATCACTTACTAAATGTCAGCCTTGCCAGTAATGTCCATATTCCATTAATATTTAAAGAAAAATTCAAAATGTTCTGAGACAACTTTGGAAATCCATTCCTCAGATGTTGCATGGACATCATCTCAGTCCCACTAACTTCTCCAGTGCCATTTTCCTGGTGCTAATTTCCTGGGGTGCCATTTTTATCCACTGGTGTTTAGGGCAATAATGAAGGTCCACCATCTCTGCTCAGGGCATCCACCATCATGTCAGCAGCTTCCTCTTGGTTTTCACTATGTCAGTCATGCAATTCCTGGGTAGAGACTCAGGAATACCATCACACTCAGATGTAGACGGATTGTTCGTCATGTTTCAGTAACAATTTTGTTTTACCAGTCAGGGTTTTTCACCCTGAGCTAATCCTCCTAAACTGGAGGACCAGTGGACTCTCTTAATCTGGCCTCTACCTTTTGTCCTGCTTGCACAGGTGATCCTACTAAGAGCCAAAGCATAAAGCCCTGATTTCAGCCAGCATAGTTCTCTGGGTCATTGAGGCACACAAGCCTCCAAACCATGACAGCATCTTCTGTGGAGATAGGCAAATAAAAAAATTGGTCAATATCTTTGCCATTTCCTCATCCCAGGATATATTTTCTCCTGTTAGGGCCTTCATTAGTTTGAGCTAATCCTTTCCTCACTATGTATCATGGAAAATTTTATAGTCTGTGCTTTTGCTTTTTGCTGGGTAACTCTACTCTACTTTCCTTATCAATGCCTCTTCCGATTGCACCATTGTGCTATGCCATTATTGGCCATTGCTTACTTATTGTATTTTGCCAATCTCTTTCATCTCCATGGACTCTGTCTATACTTCTTGCTGCCAAAGTAAAACAGGCAGCATGAGCAAAGACCCCACCAACCTCGGACTTTCTCTTTTCTACCCTTTGCCATTATGCAGAAAGTACAATAGCCTTGTCCCACCTGGCACAAGGACAGCTATTACCTACTGTTATAAATTCAAGGTTCAAAGTAAATTTATTATCAAAGTACATATATGTCATCATATGCTACCCCGAGATTCATCTTCTTGTGGGCATTCACAGTAAATATAAAAAAACGCGATAGAATTCAATGAAAACCTGCACACGCAAAGACAGATTAAAACAATGTCCAAAAGACTGTGTAAGTACAAATACCAGAAATAATAATAATAAATAAGGATGTGCTGAAATTGGAAAGGGTTCAAAGGGGGTTCACCAAAATACTTTCAGGATTGAAAGTCTTGTCATATGAAGAATATTTGATGATTTTGGGCCTGTACTCATTGGAATTCAGAAGAATGAAGGGTGATCTCATTGAAAAGTATCAAATGTTGAAAGCTCTCAATAGTGTGTGTGTGGAGAGGATGTTTACTGTGGTGGGGGAGTCTAAGACCAGAGGACACAGCCTCAACTTAGAGGGATGTCCAGTTAGAATGGAGATGAGGAGGAATTTCTTTAGCCAAAGAGTGGTGAATCTGTGGAATTTGTTGTCACAGGTGGCTGTGGAAGCCAAATCTTTGAGTATATTTAAAGCAGAGGTTGATATATTCTCGATTAGTCAGGGTATGAAGAGAAAAAGGAAGAAGGCAGGAGACGAGGGCTGAGAGGGAAAATGGATTAGCATTGATGAAATGGTGGAGCAGACTCGAGGGCCAAATGGCCTGATTCTGCTCCTATATCTTGTGGTCTTATTACTAAAACACAAATACAGTATATCACCATATTCTACCATGAGATTCGTTTTCTTGTGAACATTCGCTGTAAATACAAAGAAACACAAATCAATGAAAACCTGCACTTGGCAAAGAAGGACAAACAACCAATGTACAAAAGACAACAATCTATAAATACAACAAAAAAGAAATAGTAATAATAAATAAGCAATAAAGAACGCAAGTTGTAGGATTCTTAAGAGTGAGTCCACAGATGGTGGAATCAGTTCAGTGCTGAGGTGAGTGAAGTTACGGCTCTGGTTCAAGAGCCTGATAGTTGGTGATCCAGACATAATATCGATCAGTGATTTTTTTTTTACCTCAGAATAAACCAGACAAATGGGAGCACTATTTAGATGTAGTTATGTGCGTCATTTAAGAAGCATGTAAATAAGTACTTTGATCAGCAAACTGTAGAAGGTTACAGACTAAGAGCTGGTAAGTGGGATCAGGGTAGTCGGGAGCTTGCTGGCCAGAATGGGTATTGTAGATCTAAAGGCCTGTATGGTATCGGTTTATTATTGTTAAATGTACCAAGATATAGTGAAGAGCTTCTCTTACATACTGTTGATACAGATCAGATCATTACACAGTACAATGAGATAAAATAGAATAAGGTAAAGCAATAACAATGCAGAATAAAATGTAACAGCTACGAAGAGTGCAGTGCAGGAAAACAATAAGTTGCAAGATCATAACAAGGTTGACTGTGAGGCTGAGAGTCCATCTTATCGTACAAGAGGTTCAGCCAAGAGTCTGACAGAAGTGGGTTAGGAGTTGTTCTTGAGCCAGGAGTTACATGCTTTCAGGCTTTTGTATCTTCTGCCTGAGTGGGAGAGGGGAGGGAAGAGATAATGTCAAGGGTGGGTGGGGTCTTTGATTATGCTGGCTACTTTAAGGAAGGCAGCAAGAAGTATGGACAGAGTCCTTAGAGGGAAGGCTGGCTCCTGTAATGTGCTGAGCCATGTTCACAACTCCCTGCAGTCTGCTGAGGTTGCATGTAGAGCAGATGCTGCACCAAACCCTAATGCATCCAGACAGAATGGCTTCTATGGTGCATCAATGACAATCGGTAAGGGTTGACAGGGACATAGTTCTGTGCCATGGGTCTCTATGAATCTGAATGTGAACTCTCCATTCCCAGCCAAGCCAGCACAATGAAACTGAAACTTTCCAGATCTCTGAGTGTATAAGACGGTGCCCTCTTGAGAAAGACAGCTTCCATTCAAATTTATCTGGATCTTATTTATAATTACACTACAGCGACGCAAGCCCAGCAGGAATAGTCGAGAAAATGCAGATTTCCTGTGTCCTCTCTACTGATGACCAGAAGGAAATGACTGCCTGTAGGCCTGCAGCTGCTTATGCACATAGTTCATAAATCCTCTTTGCAAATATTTAAGAAATTCAGCCCAAACTACACCTCGTCTGGTTTTCATGAACGTAGCTCATGAAACAGTAACAGAATAAAGACCATAAGGCCCTCAAGCCTCTTTTGCCATTTTGGTTTTTTTTATATAATTTATTGAGACATAGCACAGAATAGGCTCTTCTGGCTTTTGGAGCCGTGCCACCCAGCAATCCCCAGATTTAATCCTTGCCTAAGCACAGGACAATTTACAATTTACAACCTACCACCAATTATATCTTTGGACTGTGGGAGGAAACCGGATCACGCGGACGAATCCCACATGGTGATGGGGAGAACGTACAAGCTCCTTATAGACAGCGATAGGAATTGAACCTGGGTGCCTGCACTGTAAAGCGTTGTGCTAGCCACTAACGCTACCGTGCTGCCCCATGGTAGCGTAGTGGCCATACCCATATCTTTAGTCCAGTTACCCACCCAAATTTCATCTCCCCTGTTTCTCATCACTCTTTACTCAGCCATGTCATGGTATCAATTCCAAGCCCCTATTTCTTTTATGCATGGCTTAGATCCTTATGGAGATTGCTTACATTTTAGGTAGTAGCTCAGAAATTCTTAAAGGAAAAGAATTAAAATTAACATCCTTCAGAACATAAACACTTCGCCAAGGGAGGGTCCCCATGCTGCGTTTATTTAATCCAGCATCAGCTGCTGAATTTTTTGCCTCTTTGTTGAATGCCATCACAAAATTGGACCAGCTACTCTTTCGATGAACCATGCTTTTGATCAGTCATTTTAATTGGCACCACCAGGGCTGGCAAGAAAGCAACATTTAAACCACTAAGGCCATGTTGTATTCTCCTTCACAGTTAATGATCTCTCCCAGCTGGCTCACCTTCCAAGAGGAGCTAATGCCTACTTAGATCTAGCAGTCACTGACTTTCCCGATCATTCTGAAGTGCTTAACAAAACCGCTGTTGGCATAAAGATCGACCATTTGGTCTGTATCCAATTAACCATTATTATATTGAAAGCAGCACCAAGCTCAAGATTTGGCTGCATAATTGAGCCAATTGGAAAAGTCTCAAGCAGGAAATTGTTATTCAGACTGGCATCCAGTGCACTAGTCAAAAGATCCAGACTTGGGTGCTTAGACCAACCAGATCATAGTTGAGTCGCTCAGGCATATATCTCATCCAAAGAGCTAAATATTGCCATCGGCTCTCAAGCATTGTTACAGGAAACGTATGGCACAGAATTAAATAATTGCAGAAATTCTTCAGTGCAAGACACAATCCAGACATCCAGCTCTACACTGAACGTGGGATCCTAGAAGAAGATCCATATGTTCCATCACTTGAATCCTAGGGGGACCAATATCCTGGCAGGGAGATTAACGGGGGCTACTGAGGTGACTTTAAACTAGAATGGTTGGGGGGTGGGAATCAAATTAAAGAGGCTAGGCGTGAGGAGGTTAGTTCACTACAGGGGGATGGGAACCAGTGCAGAGAGGCAGAGGGGTGTAAAGTGAGGGTAGAAACAAAAAGTACTATGGAGAAAAGTAAAAGTGGCAGGCCGACAAATCCAGGGCAAGCATTAAAAAGGGCCACTTTTCAGCATAATTGTATAAGGGCTAAGAGAGTTGTAAAAGAGCGCCTGAAGGCTTTGTGTGTCAATGCAAGGAGCATTCGTAATAAGGTGGATGAATTGAAAGTGCAGATTGTTATTAATGATTATGATATAGTTGGGATCACAGAGACATGGCTCCAGGGTGACCAGGGATGGGAGCTCAACGTTCAGGGATATTCAATATTCAGGAGGGATAGACATGAAGGAAGGGGAGGTGGGGTGGCGTTGCTGGTTAAAGAAGAGATTAACGCAATAGAAAGGAAGGACATAAGCCGGGAAGATGTGGAATCGATATGGGTAGAGCTGCGTAACACTAAGGGGCAGAAGACGCTGGTGGGAGATGTGTACAGGCCACCTAACAGTAGTAGTGAGGTCGGAGATGGTATTAAACAGGAAATTAGAAATGTGTGCAATAAAGGAACAGCAGTTATAATGGGTGACTTCAATCTACATGTAGATTGGGTGAACCAAATTGGTAAAGGTGCTGAGGAAGAGGATTTCTTGGAATGTATGCGGGATGGTTTTTTGAACCAACATGTCGAGGAACCGACTAGAGAGCAGGCTATTCTGGACTGGGTTTTGAGCAATGAGGAAGGGTTAATTAGCAATCTTGTCGTGAGAGGCCCCTTGGGTAAGAGTGACCATAATATGGTGGAATTCTTCATTAAGATGGAGAGTGACATAGTTAATTCAGAAACAAAGGTTCTGAACTTAAAGAGGGGTAACTTTGAAGATATGAGACGTGAATTAGCTAAGATAGACTGGCAAATGACACTTAAAGGATTGACGGTGGATATGCAATGGCAAGCATTTAAAGGTTACATGGATGAACTGCAACAAATGTTCATCCCAGTTTGGCAAAAGAATAAATCAAGGAAGGTAGTGCACCCGTGGCTGACAAGAGAAATTAGGGATAATATCAATTCCAAAGAAGCAGCATACAAATTAGCCAGAGAAAGTGGCTCACCTGAGGACTGGGAGAAATTCAGAGTTCAGCAGAGGAGGACAAAGGGCTTAATTAGGAAGGGGAAAAAAGATTATGAGAGAAAACTGGCAGGCAACATAAAAACTGACTGTAAAAGCTTTTATAGATATGTAAAAAGGAAAAGACTGGTAAGGACAAATGTAGGTCCCCTGCAGGCAGAAACAGGTGAGTTGATTATGGGGAGCAAGGACATGGCAGACCAATTGAATAATTACTTTGGTTCTGTCTTCACTAAGGAGGACATAAATAATCTTCCAGAAATAGTAGGGGACAGAGGGTCCAGTGAGATGGAGGAACTGAGCGAAATACATGTTAGTAGGGAAGTGGTGTTAGGTAAATTGAAGGGATTGAAGGCAGATAAATCCCCAGGGCCAGATAGTCTGCATCCCAGGGTGCTTAAGGAAGTAGCCCAAGAAATAGTGGATGCATTAGTGATAATTTTTCAAAACTCGTTAGATTCTGGACTAGTTCCTGAGGATTGGAGGGTGGCTAATGTAATTCCACTTTTTAAAAAAGGAGGGAGAGAGAAACCGAGGAATTATAGACCAGTTAGCCTAACGTCGGTGGTGGGGAAACTGCTGGAGTCAGTTATCAAGGATGTGATAACAGCACATTTGGAAAGTGGTGAAATGATCGGACAAAGTCAGCATGGTTTTGTGAAAGGAAAATCATGTCTGACGAATCTCATAAAATTTTTTGAGGATGTAACTAGTAGAGTGGATAGGGGAGAACCAGTGGATGTGGTATATTTGGATTTTCAGAAGGCTTTTGACAAGGTCCCACACAGGAGATTAGTGTGCAAACTTAAAGCACACGGTATTGGGGGTAAGGTATTGGTGTGGGTGGAGAGTTGGTTAGCAGACAGGAAGCAAAGAGTGGGAATAAACGGGACCTTTTCAGAATGGCAGGCAGCGACTAGTGGGGTACCGCAAGGCTCAGTGCTGGGACCCCAGTTGTTTACAATATATATTAATGACTTGGATGAGGGAATTAAATGCAGCATCTCCAAGTTTGCGGATGACACGAAGCTGGGTGGCAGTGTTAGCTGTGAGGAGGATGCTAAGAGGATGCAGGGTGACTTGGATAGGTTGGGTGAGTGGGCAAATTCATGGCAGATGCAATTTAATGTGGATAAATGTGAAGATATCCACTTTGGTGGCAAAAATAGGAAAACAGATTATTATCTGAATGGTGGCCGATTAGGAAAAGGGGAGGTGCAACGAGACCTGGGTGTCATTATACACCAGTCATTGAAAGTGGGCATGCAGATACAGCAGGCGGTGAAAAAGGCGAATGGTATGCTGGCATTTATAGCGAGAGGATTTGAGTACAGGAGCAGGGAGGTACTACTGCAGTTGTACAAGGCCTTGGTGAGACCACACCTGGAGTATTGTGTGCAGTTTTGGTCCCCTAATCTGAGGAAAGACATCCTTTCCATAGAGGGAGTACAGAGAAGGTTCACCAGATTGATTCCTGGGATGGCAGGACTTTCATATGAAGAAAGAATGGATGAACTGGGCTTGTACTCGTTGGAATTTAGAAGATTGAGGGGGGATCTGATTGAAACGTATAAGATCCTAAAGGGATTGGACAGTCTAGATGCAGGAAGATTGTTCCCGATGTTGGGGAAGTCCAGAACGAGGAGTCACAGTTTGAGGATAGAGGGGAAGCCTTTTAGGACCGAGATTAGGAAAAACTTCTTCACACAGAGAGTGGTGAATCTGTGGAATTCTCTGCCACAGGAAGCAGTTGAGGCCAGTTCATTGGCTATATTTAAGAGGGAGTTAGATATGGCCCTTGTGGCTACGGGGGTCAGGGGGTATGGAGGGAAGGCTGGGGCGGTGTTCTGAGTTGGATGATCAGCCATGATCATAATAAATGGTGGTGCAGGCTCAAAGGGCCGAATGGCCTACCCCTGCACCTATTTTCTATGTTTCTATGTTTCTATGTTTCTATTATTGCTGGCTTTCTTACCGAATGTCAGCAAAATTGTGATGGGATGTACGGATCTTCCTCTCATCCTCACTCACACAATCTATTGACTCATTTTTAAGGACTTTTCATCTTGAGTTCTCAATATTTATTTCTTTTCTCTTCACTTTTTATTTGTACAGAGTGTTGCCTTTTGCACACTTGTTGTTTTCCTGTCTTCTTGTATTCAGCTTTCCATTTATCCTGTTGTATCTTTTTGTGTTTACAGTGAATGCCCGCAAGAAAATGAATCTCAGGATAATATATTGTGACACATATGTACTTTCAAAGTTTGAAGTAAGTTTAATCATCAAAGTCACCACAAGTATTCCTGAAATTCATTTTCTTGTAAGCATACTCAACAAATCCGTAGAATAATAACCATAACAGAATCAACGAAAGGCCGTCCCAAATTGGGCATTCAACCAGTGTGAAAACACAACAAACTGTGCAAATACAAATAGAAAGAAATAATAATAACAAATAAATAAGCAATAAATATTGAGAACATGAGATGAAGTCCTTGAAAATGTGGCCATAGGCTGTGGGAATATTTCAATGATGGGGCAAGTGTAGTCGAGTGAAGTTCAAAGTTTCATTTAATATCAAAATATGTATCCGTATACAACTCTAAAATTTTTATTCTCCAGATAACCCTGAAACAAAGAAAGAACATAACAGCCCATTTATGGAGAAACATCAAACTCACCCTCTCCTGCACAAAAAAGAATGGCGTCCCGATTATCAACCCCCCAAATCCCCTCCCCCTGCACGAAATGGAACAGTAACATCAGAACATTGATCCCCAAGATACAAACCCTCCCCTGCACAAAAAAACTAACAGACCACCAATGCCCAAACACTCTCCCCTCGCACAACAAAATGGAAAAGAAATAGGTGATTCAATATAAAAACCATAAGCTTGAAAATGTCGGCTGTCCACAAACCCAACAGTCCAATCCATAAACGCAGAACATCCTACAATATCACCAACATTCATCGAAAGAGAGGAACACCACACGAAGCAGTGAGGGCTACCCACCTGCCATAACAAGCCACATAGTGATAGGCCACTCACAGAATCCTCCTTCCGTAGTGATCAAAAGGCAAACTGTCGGCACTGAAACTCATGCTTGCCATTCCACATTCACCTTTGGTTCAACAGCCTGATGTTTGAGAGGCAATAACTGTTCTTGAACCTTGTAGTGTGGATCCTGAGGCTCCAGTACCTTCCTCCTGATGGCAGCACCAAGGAGAGACAATGTCCTGGGTGGTGAGGTCCCTGATGATAGATGCTGCTTCCCTGCAACAGCGTTTCATGTAGATGTGCTCGATGATGGAGAAGGCTTGACCCGTGACAGACTAGGCCACATCCACTACTTTTTGTAGGATTTTCTGTTCAAGGACATTTCCATACTTGTCTGTGATGCAGACAGTCAATATAAGAAATTTGTCAAAGTTTTAGACATAATGCGAATCTTCACAAACTCCCAAGGGAGTAGAGGCATTGCCGAGCAACACGCACAAAATGCTGGAGGAACTCAGCAGGCCAGGCAGCATCGATGGAAGAAAGTTCAGTCGGTGTTTCAGCCCGAGACCCTTCAGCAGGACTGGAAAAAAAAACCGCGAGAAGTAGATTTAAAAGGTAGGGGGAAGGGAGAGAGAAACACAAGGTGACAGGTGAAATCTGAAGGGGGAGGGATGAAGTGAAGAGTTGGAAAAGTGATTGCTGAAAGAGATACAGGGCTGGAGAAGGGGGAGTCTGATAGAAGAGGACAGAAGGCCATGGATGAAAGAAAAGCGGGGGGAGGAGCACCAGAGGGAGGCAATAGGTGGCCAAGGAGATAAGGTGAGAGAGGGAAAAGGGGATGAGGAATGGTGAAGGGGAGGTGGGGCATTTCCAGAAATTTGAGGAATTGATGTTCATGCCATCACATTGGAGGCTACTCAGACTGAATATAAGGGATGCTCGTCCAGCCAAAGTGTAGCTTTATCACGATAGTGGAGCATGCCATGTATAGACATATCTGAATGGGCAAACACGAGGAATTCTGCAGATGCTGGAAATTCAAGCAACGCACACAAAAATGCTGGTGAATGCAGCAGGCCAGGCAGCATCTCTAGGAATAGGTACAGTCGACATTTCGGGCCAAGACCCTTCATCAGGACTAACTGAAAGAAGAAATAGTAAGAGATTTGAAAGTGGGAGGGGGAGGAGGAGATCTGAAATGACAGGAGAAGACAGGAGGCGGAGGCAGGGAGCTAAGAGCTGGAAAGTTGATTGGCAAAAAGGATACAAGGCTGGAGAAGAGAGAGGATCATGAATCGTTGACTGTACCTCTTCCTATAGGTGCAGTCTGGCTTGCTACGTTCACCAGCATTTTTTGTGTGTGATATCTGAATGGAAATGGGAAGTGGAATTAAAATGGGTGGCCACTGGGAGAACCCACTTTTTCTGGCAGACAGAGCGTAGGTGCTCAGCAAAGCAGTCTCCCAATCTACATCAGGTCTCGCTGATATACAGGAGGCCATACCGGGAGCACTGGACACAGTATATGACCCCAACAGACTCACAGGAAAAGTGTCGCCTCACCTGGAAGGACTGTTTGAGGTCCTGAATTGTAGTGAGGGAGGAGGTGTAGGGGCAGGTGTAACACTTGTTCTGCTTGCAAGGATAAGTGTGAGGAGAGAGATCAGTGGGGAGGGACGAGTCGACAAGGGAGTCGCGTAGGGAGTGATCACTGTGGAAAGCAGAAAGTGGGGGGGGAGGGAAAGATGTGTTTGGTGGTGGGATCCAGTTGGAGGTGGCAGAGGTTTTGGAGAATTATGTGCTGGATGCAGAGGCTGGGAAAGTGGTAGGTGAGGACAAGAGGAACCCTGGTAGGGTGGCGGGAGTATGGGGTAAGAGCAGACATGTGCAAAATGGAAGAGATGCAGTTGAGGGCAGTGTTGATGGCAGAGGAAGGGAAGTCCCTTCCTTTGAAGAAGGAGGACATCTCCTTCATTCTGGAATGAAAAACCCTCATCCTGAGAGCAGATGTGGTGAAGAAGGAGGAATTGAGAGAAGGGGATGGCGTTTTTTTCAAGTAACAAGGTGGGACGAGTTACAGTCCAGGTAGCTCTGAGAGTCCATGGTTTTGTAATAGACATCAATAGATAAGTTGTCTCCAGAGATAAAGACAGAGAGATCGAGAAAGGAGAGGGAGGTGTCAGAAATGGACAGGTAAATTTGAGGGCAGGGTGGAATTTGGAGGCAAAGTAGATGAAGTCGACGAGTTCAGCACAGGTGCAGGAAGCAGCAGCAATGCAGTCGTTGATGTAGTGTAGGAAAAGTGCGGGAGCGTAGACTGTTCCGCATAGCTGATAAGCAGGCAGGCATAGTTGGGACCCATGCAAGTGCCCATGGCAATCCCTTTTCTTTGAAGGAAGTGGGAGGAGCCAAAAGAGAAATGATTAGGTGTGATGACAAGTTCGCTAGGCAGAGGAGAGTGGTGGTGGAGGGAAACTGGTTGGGTCAGGTGTCCAGAGAGAGACAGAAAGCTTTGAGGCATTCCTAGTTGGCGATGGAGGTGTATTAGGGACTGGACATCAATAGTAAAAATAAGATGATGAGGGCTAGGGAACCTGAAATCATCCCGAGTGTGTGAAGTGTCACGGATGTAGATAGGAAGGGACTAACTAGCGGGGATAAAATAGAGTCAAGGTATGCAGATATCAGTTCAGTGGGGCAGGATCAAGCTGAAACAATCGGTCTACCTGGAGAAGCAGGTTTGTGGATCTTGGGTAGGAAGTAGAAATGGGAGGTGTGGGGTGCGGGAGCTATGAAGATGGTGGCAGTTGATGGGAGATCCCCAGAGCTAATAAGGTCAGTGATGGTGTGGGAGACAATGGTCTCCTTACTGGGGGTCCTGTTCAAAGGGCAAGTAAGGGGAGGTGGTTAAGAGTTGGCGTTGGGCCTCAGCAAGTCAGTAGTCAGTTCACCAGACTAATGCAGCACCTCCTTACCTGCAAGTTTGATGGCGAGGTTAGGATTAGCGCAGAATGTGTGGAGACCAGAGTGTTCGGTAGAAGTGAGGTTGGAATTGGAGATAGGAGTGGTGAAGTCCAGGTGGTTGATGTCCCGCCAGCAATTGGCAATGAAAATGTCCAGAGCAGGCAGAGGACCAAGGTGAGGTGTCCAGGAAGAGGAGGAGGGTTGAAGACGGGAGAAGGGGTCTTTGGTGCGGGGTGGAGAGTCCTTGCTAAAGAAATAGACTCGGAAAAGGAGGCGACAGAAGAAGAGCTCAGCGTCATGGCGGGCATGGAACTCACTGAAGTGTGGGCGCAGGGGGACAAAGGTGAGGCTCTTCCTGAGGACAGAACATTCTGCCTCAGAGAGGGGCAGGTTGGAGGGGATGGTGAAGACCCAGCATGGATGACAGCTGGGATCAAAGGGGGAAAGTGGGTTAACAGTGTCTGAGGGTTTGGGGTGTTCAGGGATGGTGGACTGAAAGGAAGATTGAGTCTCTGAGGACCCAAGAGCTGGCAGTGGGACCTGAGAGAGACTTGCTTGCAGAGTAGTGGTGGGGGAAAGGAATTTCCAGCATCTGCAGATTGCCTCTTGTTTGTGAGAGGCACTGCCGGGCTTTCTTCATAATGGCACTTAGGTTTTGGGTCTAGGATAGGTCTTCAAAAATAATAACACCGAGGAAGTTCAAGTTGCACCTCTGATCCTCCGATGAAGAGTGGCTCATGGACCTCAGGTTTCCTTCTCCTGAAGGCAAGAATCTGCTCTTTGGTCTTGCTGATACTGAGTCAAGAGTTGTTCCTATGGCCCCACTCAGCCAGCAAATAAGGTTACTTTAAATTGTTCTCTCTCCCTCATTTATCCCTTTTACCACCATAAATGTTCCATTTTCAGAAAAATATCTATTTCACCATTAAACGGAGTCTCATTCTGCCACCGATCCCAACAATGTACCTAAGACCAGAACAACATACCATGTAAAAAGCAATTTTTCTTATCTCTCTTATTTCTGCCAAACGGATGAAGTACTTACTATATTGAGCCACCTGCCAGTAGAAAGAAAATTATTCATTGTTCATCCTTTTAAAATCCTCCTCAATTTTGTAGTTTTGAGGACATAAACCTCTCCTTTACCTTCTCAATTGTAAGAATTCACCTCTTTCCCCACTTTGATTGCTCTGGATGGCCTGGAAATCCTTTCTGAAGAGTGACACCCAGAAACTAATGCTTTGTAGAAATATCATATAAATTAACAATTATCCTCTTTTATTCGTAAAGGACCCTGTCACAAGAGGACTCCCCTTCTCTTCACCTGCTGACACTCCATGTTGGGTAGATTACCCCACATATACTGAGGACCTCCTGCCACCGCTTTTTCTCTGGCTCATCTTTGGCATACGAAGACTCAGTCTCTCCAGGACACCATTCAAAGTTCAAAGTTCAAGATATTATCAAATTATGCACACCATATACAGCCCTGAGATTCACCTTCCTGCAGGCAGCCACAAAACCAGGAAACAGAAGTGAATTCACAAAAAAAAAACACACACACACAACAAGATCAGCAAATACCCAATGTGCAAAGGAGGACAAATCATGCAAATAGAAAAAAAAAGTAAAGAAATAATGCACAGAACATGAGCTGCAGAGTTCCTGAAAGGATGCAGAAGTGGGCTGAAAAGTGGCAGATGGAGTTCAACCCAGAGAAGTGTGAGGTGGTACACTTTGGAAGGACAAACTCCAAGGCAGAAAACAAAATAAATGGCAGGATACTTGGTAGTGTGGAGGAGCAGAGGGATCTGGGGGTACATGTCCACAGATCCCTGAAAGTTGCCTCACAGGTAGATAGGGCAGTTAAGAAAGCTTATGGGGTGTTAGCTTTCATAAGTCGAGGGATAGAGTTTAAGAGTTGCGATGTAATGATGCAGCTCTATAAAACTCTGGTTAGACCACACTTGGAGTACTGTGTCCAGTTCTGGTCGCCTCACTATAGGAAGGATGTGGAAGCACTGGAAAGGGTACAGAGGAGATTTATCAGGATGCTGCCTGGTTTAGAGAGCATGGATTATGATCAGAGATTAAGGGAGCTAGGGCTTTACTCTCTGAAGAGGAGGAGGATGAGAGGAGACATGATAGAGGTATATAAGATATTATGAGGAATAGATAGAGTGGACAGCCAGTGCCTCTTCCCCAGGGCACCACTGCTCAATACAAGAGGACATGGCTTTAAGGTAAGGGGTGGGAAGTTCAAAGGGGATATTAGAGGAAAGTTTTTTACTCAGAAAGTGGTTGGTGCATGGAATGCACTGCCTGAGTCAGTGGTGGAGGCAGATACACTCATGAAATTTAAGAGACTACTAGACAGGTATGTGGATGAATTTAAGGTGGGGGGTTATATGGGAGGCAGGGCTTAAGGGTCGACACAACATTGTGGATAGGGGAAGGGAGGGGGAGGGGGAGAAAGGAGCAACACCTCATATACCGTCTAGGTAGTCTCCAGCCCCTTGGTATGAACATAGAATTCTCACTTCCAGTAATTCCCTCCCCTTCCCTTCCCCTAACCCTATGTCACTCTGCCCCCTCCCCCAGCTGCCTACCACTTCCCTCTTGGTTCCACCTCCTTCTACTACCCATTGTGATTTCCCCTATTCTTTCTTCACCTTTCCTGCCTATCACCTCCCTGCTCCCCCTCCCCCACCTCTTTATCTTTCCCCTTACTGGTTTTTCACCTGAAACTGACCAGCCTTCTCCTTCCCACCCTCCCCCCACCTTCTTTATAGGGCCTCTGTCCCTTCCCTCTACAGTCCTGACGAAGGGTTCCGGCCGGAAACGCTGACCGATCTTTTCCACAGGTGCTGCCCGACCTGCTGAGTTCCTCCAGCGTGTTGTGAGTGTTGCTTTCACCCCAGCATTTGCAGAGTATTTTGTTCTCAAGTATTATTATCAATCACCAAGGTCAATGCTGTGAGAGAGCCTGTTGTACCGTCACGGTAGCATAGCGGTTAGTTCAATGCAATTATGGCTTGGGCGTCAGAACTTGGACTGCAATTCTGATGTCATTTGCAAGGAGTTTTCAAGCTCTCTCCGTGACCATGTGTGTTTCCTTCAGGTGCTCTGGTTTCCTCCCACAGTCCAAAGCCACACTGGTTAGTAAGTTAATTGGTCATTGGAAATTGTCCTGCTATTAGGCTAGGGTTAAATAGGTGGGTTGCTGAGTGGTGTGGGTCGATGGGCTTGAAGAGCCTGCTCGGCACTGTATCTCTAAACAAAAATAAAAATAATCTTTTAAATTCATTATTTATAAGCTGCTAATACACAGGTTAAATGAGTAAATATTTACCATTTCTTCATTGATTTCATACATTAGACCGGACAATGTTTTATGAGGTAAGTGAATCAAAAGGGAATAGATTTTTGTTGCTGATAGGGGTGGCCCATGATGAATGGAGTGCTTTGTTCCTTCAGCATAACAATTTCAGAAGCTATAGTAGGAAATGCGGTGGAGAAACAGAACCAAAGCTTAGATATGTGCACTGCTCTGACACCTTAAACTAACAAAAACATTATTCTCCATGTGAGGCCTTCACAGTCTGAGAGTTGCCTAGAAGTACGCTATCAGGCAGGATGTGTCCTTCCTGCATTTCAAATGCAAGCTATCAACACGATACAGTCTTCAATATCGTCTCCAGTATATTATTAGCCACTTATATCAGAAGAACACTCAAATGGTCCTGGACTCCATTTATTTCATTCTCCTTTACCCTGCTTGCTCAGTTTAGATACTTAAAACCTTTTTGCAAGTTTTCCATCCATGATACATGCGTATCTTCTGCAAAATTGTAATACCAATGACAACTATCATAGAATCACAAAAAAAGACAGCACAGTGAGAGGCCATTCAATTGCCGCGCTTGTTGAGGTATAAAGTGTGGGGATGTGGCCAAGTGGTTAAGGTATTCGACTAGCGATCTGAAGGTCGTGAGTTTGAGCCCCAGCCAAGGCAGCGTGTTGTGTCTTTGAGCAAGGCACTTAATCACACATTGCTTTGCGACGACACTGGTGCCAAACTGTATGGGTCCTAACGCCCTTCCCTTGGACAACATCGGTGTCTTGGAGAGGGGAGACTTGCAGCATGGGCAACTGCCGGTCTTCCATACAACCTTGCCCAGGCCTGCGCCCTGGAGAGTGAAGACTTTCCAGGTGCAGGTCTATGGTCTCGCAAGACTAATGGATGCCTTTTTTAATGAGGTATAAAAAAAGAATATGATTTATTTACAGTATTTATTGAGATACATTGCGGAATAGGCCCCTCCCACTCCCCCTGGTTTAATCCTTAGCCTAATCAAAAGACAGTTTACAATGACCAATTAACTTACCAACCAGTACATCTTTGCACTGGGGAGGGAACTGGAGCAGCCATGTTAAAATGCCATGTCCCCTAATTATTGACCTATCTGCCAAGAGAAAAGGTCCTCTCAGAAAGCTCAGCCAGTTCCATCATAGTCTGTAGTCTCCCCAGCATCAGGGACATCTTCAAAAGGTTATGGCTTGAGGACCGACCCTAGGCACAACATTTTAATGCAATTACAAAGAAGGTATAACAGTGGCTACATTTCATTAAGAGTTTGACAAGAATTTGTATGTCACCAAAGGCACTCACAAATTTCTACAGGTGTACCATGGGAACCATTCTAACTGACTGCTTCACCGTCTGGTAGGAAGAGGCTACTGTACAGGATTGGAAATAGCCGCAGAAAGTCGTAAACTCTGCCAGTTCCAACATGGACACTGGCCTCCCCAGCATCCAGGACACCTTCAAAGGGTGACGACTCAAAAAGGAAGCATCCATTATTAAAAACCCCCGTTTTCCAGGACATGCCCTCTTCTCATCGGTACCAAAATGAAGGAGAGACAGAAGCCTGAAAGCACACACTTAATGTTTTAGGAACAGCATCTTCCCCACTGTCATCAGATTTCTGCACGGACAATGAACCAATGTACACAGCTCACTATTTTTTTTCTTTTTATGCTAACTTTTTGTACCACTTATCTAATTATATATATAATACATATCTGTAATGCAAAGAGTTAACTTACCTGTCGATTGAAAGCTGCTTTTGCCTTGCTGATCACTGATTGACCCATTCAAAGGATGTGGCAGTTCTGCCCCATCGGCTGGCTTTCATGTCACGGCACCAGCTTCCAGTTTCGGGCACCCCGGGGGTATAAGAACAGAGTGTATGGGGGGGGGTTCTGTCTCTTCTCACTAGGGGCTCCCTCTAGACTGGGTCATGACCAGGGCCGAAGAGCCATTGGGAAAGTGTGCTGCGGAAAGGAGGACAAGCATGCACGCTTAGACAAGTACCTGCTTGTTGAATGTTTAGTGTCGTAGTTATGTAAATTGGGGGGACTTAATAAATTACCTGCTTGTGTTAGAAGTGTTATTGAGTATTTAGTGTCATAGTTTTGTAACCTGGGGGGCTAATATAAGTACTTGTTTGACATAGATGTTTGGTTGAGTGTTTCACTGTTAGTAAATAAATAATTATCATGTTTGCTCGCAGTCAGTGTCTTCTGTCCCACTTACCGAATCCTGGAACTGCTTCCACTTAACAATAAATGATTGTAATTTATCTATTTTTTTTATTACTAAGTACTACAGTGTACTGCTGCTGCAAAGCAACAAAATCCATGGCACATTGTATGCCAGAGGCATTAAACCTGATTCTCATTCTGACCTGACCTAACCTAGGACCCTTATCATTTTTCCCAGTCAATTCTGTCCTCAGCTTCTTACGCTAACAGAAGCAAACTCAATCCAACTATTCTCTCCTTGTATTCAGCAGCTCCCTGATGAATTTCCTCTGTACCCTCTCAAATATGATATAATGTTTTTTTATTAACATGATCATAACTGTACAGAGTGCTCTAACTAAAGCCTAAGTAATGTCTGAATTGTATTTATCTCCCAAATCTTGTGGTCATTCCTTCATTTAATAAAGGCAGCAATTTTAAACACGAGAAATACTGAGATGCTGGAAATCCAGACCATCAAACATAAAATGTTGGAGGAACACAGCAGGTCAGTAAGTATCTAGGGAAAGGAATAAGCAGTCGACATTTTGGGTTGAGACCCTTCATCAGTTCTGCAACCCTGATGACTTCAGTCAGGGTTCTAAACCATCTTTTTCACTGCCCGTGCTAACTTTAGACCTGTGGACACACACTGCAAGATTCCCCCTGCTTCAAGTCATGAAGTAATGGAAACAGGCCCTTTGGGGCAACTCATCCATGATGACCGTAGTGTCTATCCAGTCTGTCCCATTTGCTGTATTTGGGCTGGGATCCCTCTAAACTCTGTCAGTCCAGGTATCTTCCTAAATATCTTCTTAATGCTGTCATTGTAGCTGTCTCAACCACTTTCTCTGGCAGCACATTCCTTATACAGCATGTACCACCTTCTGCATGAAGAATTTGTCCCTCAGCTCCCTTTTAAATCTTTCACCTTTCACCTTAAAATCTATAGTTTTTGTCATATGAACTGTGTGCATTCACTTTATTATTATCCATCATGATTTTCTACAGCTCTAAAAGGTCACTTCTTAATCTCCTACATCCCAAGGAATAAATTCCTAGCCTGTCTAACTTCACCCTGTAACTCAGGATCTCAAGCCCCGACAACATCTTTGTAAACATTCTTTGCACTCTTTTAAGTTTAACTATGTCTTTCCCTGAAGAGGATGACCAAAATTGTACACAACATTCCAAGTGTGGTCTCACAAAATGTCTTGTGCGACTATAACATAACATCCCAACTTCTAAATTCACTGCCTTGACTGATGAATGTTAACATGGCGCACAGCTTCTTCCTCGTGATGCTGCCTTCAACAACAGACACAAAATGCTAGAGGAACTCAGCAGGCCAGACAGCATCTATGGAAAAAAGTACTGTCGACATTTTGGGCCGAAACCCTTTGGCAGGACAGATTATGTATTTGTTTTTCCATGTCCCTCGGTTCCATACATTCCCCAGGGTCCAAATATTCACTCTCTAAGTCCTACCCTAGTTTGACATGCAAACTGCAACTTCTTGCACTTACCTGAATTGAAAGGCATTTATCAACCTTCAGCTCTACTCATACTCAATTAATCAAGATTCCCCTGTAACTTTTGACACGCTTCTTCACTATCTCCAATACCGTGTATTTCAGTATGATACACAAGTTTACTAAGCATATCTTGTACAATCACATCAAATTATTTTTATAAATAATGAACAACTAAGCTCATGGTACCAACCCCTGTGGTGTATCACTATCCTCAGGCCTCCAGCATGAGAAACCATCTCTGACCATCACTCTCTGCTTCCTACAAATGAGCCAATTATAAATCCAATTAGCCATTTTTTTAAATTACAAATTTTTGAAGTTACTTCTTGCAATGGATTCAATAGACAGGAATCTGTTACAATATATTTAAATGAAAAGGTATTTGATAAAATCTAGCGCATTAGGTCATGACTAGTCAACAACTGGTATCGTCCTTAAAGAACAGCAGGCAAACACAGTTTCTACATTATTTTTAATTGACCCACCTTAGACAAATATCTTCTGGACTTTTCTAGAACTCCTTGCCAGCTGCCTCATAGAAAAGGACAAATATTATTAACTGTAGTAGAACAAAAAATGTTAGAGACTTCAGATAGACATCATTCCATGCAAATTCACAGAGGTCGCATGTTTATTTCACACAGAACAATTTGCTCATCCAATGTGCCTGAGCTAACTGTCGTTCTCCACATTCATTTAATCAAGAGCAAACTATAATCACTTTAGAATAAGTAAAAACAAGAAGCAGACCACATTATTGGAGTACATGAACATGAAATTATCTAGGTTCCCATCCTATATATAAGAGTGTTGGAGAAAGCACTCTGTCTTAGTAGAAAATTAGTGTAGCCTGTTATTGTATTGGCAAGTCTATGCATTTATACAATATAGATTCAGAATCAGAATCAGATTTAATATCACTGGCATATGCAGTAATATTTGTTGACTCTGTGCTAGAAGTACATTGCAATAGATAATAATAGAAAAAAACCCATAAATTACAGTAAGTATATATCTATTAAATAGTTAAATAAGTAGTTCAAGAATGAAAATAAAGAAGTAGTGAGGTAGTATTCATGGGTTCAATGTTTGTTCAGAAATCGGATGGCTGAGGGGAAGAAGATGTTCCTGAATTATTGAGTGTGTGTCCTTAGGCTCCTGTTTCCCCTTCCCGATGGTAGCAATGAGAATAAGGCATGACCTAGGTGATGGGGGTCTTTAATGATGGATGCCGCCTTTTTGAGGCATTGCTCCTTGAAGATGTCCTGGACTACGAAGCCATGATAGAGCTGAATGTTTACAACTCCCTATAGCTTACTTTGATCCTGTGCAGTAGCCCCCACCACTCACCCACCGCCCCCCCATATCAGCGGGTGATGCTGCCAGTTAGAGTGCTCTCCATGGTGCATTTGTAAAAATTTGTGAGTGTTTAAAGTGACATAACGAAATCTCCTCAAACTCCCAATCAAATATGGCTTCGGTCGTGCCTTCTTTGTAATCGCATCAAAATGTTGTGCAGAGCATAGGTCCTCCAAGCCAGCACCTTTTTTGTCCTGCCTTCTTTGTAGCTGCATCAAGATATTGGATCCATATTAGATCCCCAGAGATATTGACACCCAGAAACTTGAAATTGCTCACTCTTTCTGCTTCTGATACATAGAGCATAGAAAAGTGAACAGGAACAAGCCCTTTGGTCCACAATGCTGTGCAAAAAAATTAAATTAGTAATCAAGTGGCAAACTGAACTAATCTCTCCTGCCTACATAATGCCCATATCCTTTCATTTCCCTCACATTCGTGTGTCTATCTAAATGTCTCTTAAAAGTCTCAAAAGTTTCTGGCTCTACCACCACCTCCAGGCACATTCCAGGCACCCACCACTCTCTGTGTAAAAAACCTGCCCCTCACCTCTGCCTATGTTGTCAGAAACAGTGATCTTAGTCCTGGTAGTAACAATTGTGTCCATAACTCAAGAGATAGTGAGTTTAAATGTTACTTCAAGACTTAAATGTCATAGAGTCTTACAGCAATTGGACCAGCTGGTAAATCTTGTCCAAGATTCCCATCTATCCATGCCCAATTTTCCCACATTTTGGCCCATAAAAATTTGATTTCTAAATCTTTTCTATCCACGTACCTGTCCAAGTATATTTTAAATCCTAATGCACCCATCTCAAGCATTTCCACAGGCAGCTTATTCAATATACTGATCACTCTCTTGGTGAAAAAGTTGTCCCATGGTTTCCTATTAGATCTCTCCATCTTCATCTTAAATGTCTAATTCTTGATTCACTGACAATGGGAAAATAGGTATTCATCCCGTCTGTTCCCCAAGTGATTTATTTAACTCTATAAGGTCTCGGGGTGGCAGGGTGGATCTACATCTCCACCAAAGGAGGTGAAAGGTGTTCCTTCTCTTCGCTAGCCTGCAGAGCACCTTTGGGCAAGATGTAGCACCTGCTTAGCCTCCTGATCTGGGTGACGTGAAGCCATGGGAGGACAGTGGTGGATGGCTGTCAGAGTATTT